>NC_140951.1:122812469-123412469 GCF_014529385.1 Adiantum capillus-veneris | reverse complement strand
TTGAGATGAAGCTTTATCTCATCTCAGGGACATAATGCACATGATGAAGCGTATAAGATGCACCACTTGGTAATGACAAAAAAACATGTTCTACACCAAAAATGTCATATATTGAACCCTTAACAAACTGCACACAATCAGGTCTCCTACTAAAGAAGCTACTAAACGATTCATGACATGGTGTGATATGGAAAGTAGCACCATCATCTTGTAACAACACGAAGAAAGTATGTGCATAAAGTATATAACATGAAAATTGGAGGCAAAGGTGACATCATCATCATTGGCATACTCGTCCTCTGTGAGTGCCTGACTGACTAGCATCACTACCATGTTTGCATCACACATGTGTCTCTTGTTTTGCCTCATACGCCTAAAGCAATGCCATCAAATATGCCACGTTGACCACAATTCCAACATCGCATAAGTTGACAAGAACGAGACCGCTATCTCTCAAGAGTCAACCTTGTAGACTAAACATTATACATATATGAATGCATATGGAATAAAAACATGGCAAGAAAACTGGAAAAAAAATCAGCGAGACTTTCCCTTGAAAGCTACCAAACAATGGCGTGAACAATGCTCATAAAGACTACATACAATGAACAAATTTAGCATCACAAAAGCATAAGTAGAGTGATGTCGTACTTTGTATACAAAAGTGGGGGATCTCATACACAAGCTCGTTGCATACTGGTACCAAAACAAGTCACTCACTTTGAGCAATCAATGCAACTAGCTTAGGTACAAGCTATCAATCGCATAAATGGCAAACCACATTGGCATCAAACAAGGCATCCATGGGACCATGTCCGTATAAGGGCATATTGTAGCAAATCATGGTATACAATCATTGACACAATCTCAACATCTATCCTCAATTGACATAACCATGAGAATCATAAAAAAATGATGCATGAAACAATCAATAATCTCACATACATACAAGCACTTTTGTGCTTCTCAAACACACCACAAGAAGCATATATCTCTACATAGTCAATGCAAACATCAATGGCATACACGTTCACCAAAGCATCAAATATGGTCTGCACACAAAATTTGTAGGATAAGCTCCTCCTAGAGTGCCGACGCAGACAACTACCCCTCAATCAAAAAATGTTCGTCGACTATAAATACACACTCCTTAAGAAGCATACATGAACTCTTCCAATCATGTTGCCTTGCAGCTCTTTGCCATAGCCAATGGCCTCAAGCACTATTGTTATGATGCATACCACTTTGCCAATGCTCTCCCTCTGGTTGTAAACGCATGCTTTTGTTAGGTTTAATGGCCATGTGGCCGACCGCCCATCACTAACTGCCGCTAACCCTAAGTGTACAGCTATACACTTGTGTGAGTCACTAACACTAAGTACAATGTGTATTGTGCCTTAGTGCATAAGATAAGAGAAGAAAGAAAGGGGGCATACAGTACGTTGTCTCTCCCCCTTCAACCTGTGTGTGGCTATGGTGGTGTGTTTGTGAGTGTGTGAGTGCGTATTCTTCTTTCGTTGTGCTCCCAGCTCCTCCCTATCATCTGGTATCAGAGCGGTTTCATTCCCAAAATCGTTTCCATGCGCGCGCGCATTTTCAAGAGTGCAAACAGGATTCCAATTTCGCCATTGGCAAGTTCAGCTTCCCGAGAGCGTTTCCAACAGCTGTCCTGAGGTTTTACCCCCCTTTCGGAGCCATTCGAGCCATCGGAAATCCCATTCGAGCTACGATTCAGGAGCTGAAATTTTCAGCCCTCTTGTGGTAATTTGTGCTGCAGTGCTTCCATAGCCAATTACAGGTACCTTTGTTGCAGTCTCTTCCATCTACGAGAGCCCACGGCTCATTTGGGAGTGTGTAGCCTCTTTCGGAGTGGCCTCATACACACACATAGTGTGGAAGCTTGACAGCATTGTCTTCTTCGACTACAGGTACAAGTACAGATACAGGTACAGGTACAGGCTACAGGTTTCAGTGCTTGCGATATTATGGTTCCAGTGGGAGCAGTTGTTTATGCGTACATGCATATGTTGACACTTTTGACAGTGTTTGAGCTCTTTTGAGAGCAAATTGACTCCCCGCAGGGATGTTTAGTTGCAGGCACATGCTTTTGACGCCTATTTGAGCGTCTTGACAGACTTGTACGTCTTTGTGGATACTGCCATTGTACGCTTTTGTGGAGCCATCTTTTGGCTAGTACGGCAGTCCCGGGCATTTCTGAAACTTGGTCCGGAAGATAGCCATTTCTGAGACTTGGCTATACGTTTTTTGCTGCATAACCTACGTTGTTGAGGGTCGATAGCGTGAGGTTTCCATTGAGCTGGGGTATTCTCAAATGTGGAGATACCTTCGGTGATACAGGTAGCTGGAGCATCCCTTACGAGGCCTCGCCATAGGATATGTATAGAGTGGTATAGGTGCTTTTGACGCGGAGTTGACGGTCTATGGTCAGTTTGACTGTTTATGCGTCTCAGTTGGTCTCTATACAGTGTGCTTTTGAGAGGCATTGCTCTCTTTTATGCTTTGTGAGTGACATACTTGGTCATTTTGTCTCGTATTTTGGTTGACACGGTCCCAAATACAAAGGAGACTCTGCCGAAATTTTCCCAAAATCTTTTGGTAGTTTTGTCACCATGTCTACTAGCAAAGACCGTGACATTTATGACATAAAGAAGTTTGATGGCACTAATTTTCAGCTTTGGAAGAATCAGATGCAAGATGTGCTTGTCCAAAAGAAACAGAAATTGCCTATTATTTATGCGACACGGACTGAAGAGATGAATTTGACTCAGTTTCAGTGGGAGGAGCTTGATGAGCTATGCAGAGCTACTATTAGATTGCACCTTGCTGAGTCATTGTACTTTTCAGTGCTAGAATGTGAATCTGCCTATGCTTTATGGCAAAAGTTATGCAACACCTATGAAAAGGATACGGCAAGTAATAAGGTTTTCATGATGCGAAAAATGTTTAACCTTCGCATGAAGGAGTCAGCCAGTGTTGCTAGTCGTATTAATGACTTTGATTCTCTATTTGCCCAGATTCGTGCACAACGGATTCTCTATTTGCCCAGATTCGTGCACAACGGATCAATATTGATGACGAGATGAAAGCAATCTTCTTACTTTGTTCGTTGCCACCCTCATGGGATATCTTTTGCACAGCTATCAGTAACTCTGCTCCTAATGGTACGCTAGTGTACATTGATGTCACTAGTTCTCTTTTGTCAGAGGAAATGCGCCGCAAGGCTATGGATAGCTCACAACATGGCGAAGCTCATTATGTGCAAAAGGATGGAAAACAACGTAAAGGTCGTTCTTATAATCGTGAATCCAAGAAAGAGGGCAATAGAGATGCTTCAAAGGGTCGATCAAAGTCTCCTGGTCGTCGCAATGTTCAATGCCATTATTGTGATAAGTTTGGTCACATAAAGAAGGATTGTTATGCTTGGAAGCGTGACAAAGGTAAAGGCAAAGGCAAAGACAATGATGATAAAGAGGAGAAACCAAAGAGTTCGGTTAAGATTGAAGAACGAACATAGTGCAAGATCATTGTGATACACAAGACATCAATATGTTGACTGAAAATAATGATGTATTTTATGATGCACAAGAAACTCTATCTTTGCTGAGTTCTATGCCAGCAGAGCTACTTGTTAGTGGTGAAGTGTCCCATACATGGATTCTTGATTCGGGCGCTTCGTTGCATGTCACACCTCATAGGCATTGGTTTACTACATATGAGGAAACCATTGGCACTGTTATGATAGGTGACAGCTACTCTTGTGACATTGTGGGCATAGGTATATTGCTATGGTTATGGCAAATGGGATGAGGTTTACCGTACATAATGTGCGTCATGTTCGAGCTTTGACAAGAAATTTGATTTCGGTTGGACGTCTTGATGACTTGGGTTACAAAGTCACTTTTCATCGGCAATCTTGGCGTATTGCGAAAGGTCATCTTATTTTAGCCCATGGTTCTAAAGTTGGTACACTTTATCCTCTTTATGTATCTGACAAGAACAGTGTTCTTTCTGTAACCGAGCTGCCAACTGTTGCTTTGTGGCATAGCCGGTTAGGTCATATGTCAAAGAAGGGAATGGAAACTCTTTCTCATTTGGGCTACTTACGGTCTTTATCATTTTCTAATTTTCCCTTTTGTGAACACTGTCAATATGGTAAGCACACACGAGCACATCGTACACAGTCTTTTGACAAAGAAAGAAAGCCCTTAGAGCTTGTGCATAGTGATTTATGTGGGCCTATGCCTTCTAAATCCCATGGTTGTGCGTCTTATTATGTTACATTCATTGATGATGCAACACGACATGTTTGGGTTTATGCCATGAAATCTAAAGATGAGACTTTTTCTTGTTTCAAAAAGTTCTTGGAAACTCAGTCTGAACATAAGTTGAAAGCTTTACTCTCAGACAATGGTGGAGAATATGTCTCCAAAGAGTTTGCAGACTTTTGTTCAAGTAGGGGAATTAAGCGCGAGTTTACAGCTCCTTATACCCCTGCACAAAATGGTGTTGCCGAACGAATGAATAGGACCATCCAAGAGAGGATTATGTCTATGCTATCACACAGGCTAATTTACCACAAGCGTTTTGGACTGAAGCATTATACACTGCTGTGTATTTTATCAATAGATCACCACATGCTTCATTACAGTTTCGTGTACCTTTGGAGTTATGGTCAGGACATAAGTTGTCTTATGAAAAACTCTGTACATTTGGCTGCGAAGCTTATGCACATGTACCCAAGGAGTTGCGTGCTAAGCTTGACCCTAAGTCCAGGAAATGCATCTTTATTGGCTATGGTGTAGATGGTCAATTTGGCTATCGTTGGATCCGGAAAGTCGATCAGTAATCCGTAGCAGTGATGTTGTCTTCAATGAGACCAAGATGCATAGGCAGCCAACGAAAGAGGGTTGAATTCCGAAAAGTGACGTTTTTCGATGAATCACCTCCTGTACAGATAGCTCCAGAGCCAATTACTACACAGGCTAGTACAAGCTCTGATCAGCCGAGGAGATCTCAAAGAGTCTCACATCCGCCAGAACGGTTTGTTCCAGGCGTGGACTTTGTGTTGCTGACAGATAGTGGTGAACCTTCTTGTTACAAAGAGGCTATGCTAGCCAATGATAAGGTTCAGTGGGAACATGCTATGAAGAGGGAGCTATCTAGTATTGCAAAGAACAAAACATGGGAACTT
Organism: Adiantum capillus-veneris; assembly: GCF_014529385.1. Taxonomy (NCBI): domain Eukaryota; kingdom Viridiplantae; phylum Streptophyta; class Polypodiopsida; order Polypodiales; family Pteridaceae; genus Adiantum; species Adiantum capillus-veneris. The sequence goes on along the minus strand of NC_140951.1, from coordinate 123,407,257 downwards.
GTTCCATTGCCAAAAGGTAGGAAAGCTTTGCCTTGTAAATGGGTTTACAAGAAGAAGATTGCATCCAATGTTGAGAATTACAAAGCTCGTTTAGTGGCCAAAGGTTTCAAGCAAGAATATGGTGTAGATTTCCAGGAAATCTTTTCTCCAGTGGTCAAGATGACGACACTAAGAATGTTGTGGTCAAGATGATGACACTAAGATTGCATCCAATGTTGAGAATTACAAAGCTCATTTAGTGGCCAAAGGTTTCAAGCAAGAATATGGTGTAGATTTCCAAGAAATCTTTTCTCCAATGGTCAAGATGACGACACTAAGAATGTTGCTTGCTTTGGTTGCCACTGAAGATATGGAGCTTGATCAAATGGATGTCATTACAGCTTTCTTACATGGTGATCTTGAGGAAGAGATTTATATGCAGCAACCTGAAGGGTTTGTGCTCAAGGGCAAGGAACATTTGGTCTGTAAGCTTCTGAAAAGTCTCTATCTATGGCTTGAAGCAATCGTCCAGACAATGGTATCAAAAGTTTGATGCATTTATGCATTCCCTAGGCTATAAGCACAATAATGAGGATCCATGTATTTACATGAAAAGACAACCAAATGGACATCTTATTATGCTTATCCTTTATGTAGATGACATGCTTATTTTGCTTGTCATTCTAAGAAGGACATTGCTGACTTGAAAACCAAACTGAAAAGTCAATTCGACATGAAAGATTTGGGTGAAGCCAATCACCTTTTGGGTATGCGCACTACTCGTGATCGTAAGAAGAGGTTGTTGTACCTTTCTCAAAAGAGTATGTGCACAAGGTTCTTGATCGTTTCATCATGCAGAAGGGGAAGGCCTTGAGTACTCCATTGCCTGCATATTTGAAACTTAGCAAGAACGATTGTCCCAAATGTGCTCAGGAAAAAGCTGCGATGGCTAAAATTCCTTATGCTTTAGCTTGTGGTAGTCTCATGTATGCCATGGTGGCTACAAGACCTAACATTGCACATGCAGTGGGAGTTGTCAGCAGATTTATGTCTAACCCTGGTAAAAAGCATTGGGATGATGTCAAGTCGATTCTCAGATACTTGAGTGGCACTGCAGATAGACAGTTATGTTATGGTCGTGGAGAGTCATCCATTCAGGGATTTGTAGACAGTGACTATGCAGGCTGTGTTGACAGTCGTAAATCAACAACAGGTTGGATTCACACATTTACTGGTTCTGCTATTTCTTGGAGATCTGTTCTTCAAGATTGTACATCCATTTCTACCACAAAGGTAGAGTATGTTGCATTGAGTGAAGCATGCAAAGAATCTATTTGGCTTGCTCGCCTAGTGAAAGATCTTGGATTGGAGCAATGTACACCAGTTCTTCATTGTGACAGTCAAAGTGCTATTGCCTTGGCTAACAATCCAATGTTTCATTCCAGAACGAAACACATTGATGTGCGCTATCACTTCAGTCGTGAATGCCTGGCAAACAAGAGCCTTGATTTAGTGAAGATTCCTACGTCAGAGAACACAGCGGATGCACTCACTAAGAGTCTCTCCAGCCATCAGTTTCAACATTGTCGTGAGTTGATGGGCATTGGGTGAAGAGTAGTGCTCTTCCATTTTTATAGTCTCCCACATTGGCCATCAAGTGGGAGAATGTTAGGTTTAATGGCCATGTGGCCAACCGCCCATCACTAACTACCGCTAACCCTAAGTGTACAGCTATACACTTGTGTGAGCCACTAACACTAAGTACAATGTGTATTGTGCCTTAGTGCATAAGATAACAAAAGAAATAAAGGGGGCATACAGTACGTTGGCTCTCCCCCTTCAACCTGTGTGTGGCTATGGTGGTGTGTGTGTAAATGTGTGCGTGTGTATTCTTCTTCCGTTGTGCTCCCAGCTCCTCCCCATCAGCTTTGTCTCTGAGAGAGTGTACGAAGGTGAGGTGTTTCTCCCCTTGTGATGTGCTACAAGGTAGCCATATGTTGACTGCCCATTATTAAAATCCTTCAACATTATCTGAAAGCAAAAAAAATGCCTTTTGTATTTCACTAAGCTTTGTGCAAGATTGATGCCATTATTGCAAAGTTTTAAAGCTTCCTTTCTCTATTGCTTGCATTGCCTATTCTAAAATTTTAGAGCTACATGGCGTTCATTTTCTAGCGTTGCAAAAGTTTTAACTGCTTGAGTTGCTTACAACACATGCTCATTGCACACAAAGCACTCTCATAACCTTTTTAAAACATGCACATGCTACTAGGATGAGCTTTTTTTACTGCTCCATAGCTCCACGCATGCATACATTAGCTCTCTAAAGGATTCTCTCTATCAAAACTTAGTTCTAAAATTTCTTAGTGAGCACTAAGCTTCATAGTCTCTTTATGTGTCCAAGTTGAGCCATTTGCTCTAATTCTGGTTGAAGAGTGTGCACGTGAGTTGGAGATGATACATGGAGAGTGGGTGGAGCAACCTCCTCACAATGTGATTGCAAAAGAGCTCCTTATTTCTTTGCTATAAAGAATAAGGATAAAGGGAGTGGGTGGCTGGAATGGCCTCGCGTGAGAGGCACACCGCCTTTCGCCCAACACAATCAAGGTGCCACATAAGCATCTCTCATAGCTTTTTGAACCATATACTTATAGAATTTGATCCTTAGAAAGTATGTATTAGAAATTTATAGCTTTCAGGCACCCTGCCAACAAAATAAGACTGTGAAGGCCTTTCTTTTGTGGCACTTCCATATGAAATCAACATGATGAACTCGTCTAACTAAGCATGAACCCGTAGTTTGAATTTGGACTTTGAAGTTTGCACTGATATTTGCTACAATATAATTTGTATCTTCGCTATCAGTAACCCTCTAAGAGACTCTTTATATGTCATGATTCCTTTTTGTCGTGACTAGGTTTAGTTTATGAACTAGCCTTGCAAGCAATTATTAAATATTTGTGATTATTTATGAGATAGAGTGGACTAGCACATGCAAATAACCACCAAACCATGCCCTATATAGGCCCTTGGCCATGCTATTTATATGACCCCCTTTACCGCATGTCTATCTTGGCCCTTGGCTTGCTTGGTCTTGCCTTAGGCCTGACATTCCTCCCCCCTTGGAGAAGCGTTTTCATCCAAAAAAAAAAAGTGGGGATATCTTCATAAGAACACTAATGTTTTCCATAGTGGCATCCTTCACGGATCCAGCTGTCCATTTGATCGGAACACGGTTCAATAAGAGATTCAATGAAATCAAGAAGAACATCTTGATTTTCCACATTGTTGTCCCTTTGCAACCGTTTTGTGTAACCGACCTATATCCAACAAAGTGTGTAAACTCACTAAACGAGTTACCACAACTAAGAGGTGGCTAAAAGAATACCTCTTCTCGTGCTAACATACATGCTTAGCATATCCTTTATCACAAGATTAACACTTGTAATCTGCCTATCCTCTTTGGATGACTGCTAGCATTGAGTGTTTTCCCACAAAATGACTTGTAAACTAGGAGCACAATTCCTTGCAACATTGCTGAGTAATCAAAAATGTTATAAACAACCAACTTTGTTAACTATAAGGATGGAATAGTGAACTAAATAAATTATGCAAAGTTTAATCAATGTGTGTACAAGCACACAAACCAAGCCATGGCCTCTATTTTTGATTGCCAAACCCATAATTAATCTCTTAGAAATATTGTACATATAGTGCAAAATGATTTAAAGCTATCAATTTCATGAATTTGTATGTCGCTCCAAATTAGGCTTTGCTAAAAACTAGGGCCACTAACACCCAATGTGAATGCATTTAGCAAAAATGGATCCGAACCTACATCTCCATGACCATACTTGCCATGCTTATGGATAACATTATCCTCACAACCCACATGGAAAGAACCAAATACTTTTCCCCGAAATCTTGTGAAAGTTGTGCTAACATATTTGGACCAAGTACGAGATGTACTTGTGTGTGGAGGTAATTGTAAACACTCAGCGGCATGAGTGAGAGGGACCATCATAAACCTTGCTCCACACTGGCTAAATCAAACTCCATGAGTTTCTACACCATGTTGCTCCTCTTGTGACAACATGTGTCAAACAAAACCTATCATGTAGGTCCACAACTGCAGGGTGAAAAGATGTATTGGGTACACTACTGTGCCAAAATTCTTTGCTCCTACATGGCCTTGTCATAGGGTTTAAGAGCAAAATGGATGAAAGCAATCAAGCTTATACATCATACTTGGAAAATTTAATCAAAGCATATTCGAATTTGCATTTATGGTCATGCTTCCCAAACCAATGAATCTGCAGTAATGTTTCCTAAACCCATGGATCGGCATTTATGTTTAAACCAACGAATCACTTAATCCAACAAATCTGCACTGGTGCTTCTTAAATCGATAGATCTGTACTAAACAATTTGGTGTTGCCTAAAGCAATGAATTGACACCATTATGAAATTTGTATGCTACCTAAACTAATGAATTTGTGTACTTGTAACCATGGACTAAGCCAGGCATGAGATATAATACATTTAACACCTTTTTTATACAATTTTTGAGTAGGTTTGAGTAATGAAATGCTTACAAGCTTGTTGTCTATTGTTTTAGCTCATGTGATTAGCTTTATCTTAGGTTTATAACGTTGTGATGAGTCACCAAAGGATCTCCAATATCTAAGATCATACAACGGTATTCTCTCATGTTGGACTACTTGGGATTATCTACTTAGCTTCATCTATGAAGAAAAAAACTTACAAGAAGGTGTAGAAGGTTAGTATTATTAAATTGGTAAATTGCAATATAATCAAATGTTAGGAGAGAGATTTCATGAAGAAGAGATCTTAAGACAATCAAGGAAATAAAATAAACACTGCAATAATACATTATATATAGCATTTGGGCCTATAGATACATATAAAAACCAACTCATTAGCAAAGTTTAAAATGTTTTTCTTAGATGTACCTAAGTAAAACTCCTCAATAAATTGCATACTATGAGGTTCTATAAAGATCTAGCTAGTAGCCAAATCGATAAACAAGCCATATAACTTGAATGTGTGTATCTCTGTTGTACTCTTTGAATGGGATCAATAGGCTCTTCTAGGATTTTGACATACTCTTGTACTAAAGAGTTAGTACGCTCAACCGACTACTACAAACTATAGATTGATCTGGATATTTGATTGGCAACAAGTAAAAAGTCTATCATAAAATCAGGTACAATGTTGCTAGTGTGTTAGACTGTGCAAAAATAAAAGAAAACTAAAAGGAGGAGAGGACCTAGTTTTTGCTCTTCGAATACTTTTATTGTTGATGGTATCCGTGTAGTGAGATCAAAAGAGGTGAGTAGTCCACCTCATGCTCTACATAGCTCTTTGTGAATAGAAAATAATATGTATCAGAGTTAGTTTATTAATGTCATTCAAGGCAAACACTTCTATTGCCTAATAGTTTTTGACAACAAAACGAAGGTAACAAAGTTAACCAAATTTGATATAATCACCAACTAAAAATGATTCCTTTAATTAAATTGGATCAATTGAACAAATTCTCCTACTAAAATATGAAAGCAATTACAATCGTACTAAGAGTCAACACCTAAGGAAGATATTAATCACTCAATATCATATCAAGGCTATAAATAATAGTGTCATAAATAATAATGTCAGGCCTAAGGTAAGACTAGGCAGGCCAAGGGCCAAGACAAAATGCAATAAAGGGGGTCTGATAAATAGCATGGCCAAGGGACTATATAGGATACAGTTGGGTGGTTATTTGCATGTGCTAGTCCCCTTTGTGTATCAGAGCTCAGGGGTAAAGAGCAACCATAGAGGAGGGGAGAAGAATGGAGAAGTGGACTCACTGTCTCGTTTGCTCTCTCTCTCTCTCTCTCTCTCTCTCTCTCTCTCTCTCTCTCTCTCTCTCTCTCTCTCTCTCTCTCTCTCTCTCTCTCTCTCTCTCTCTCTCTCTCTCTCTCTCTCTCTCTCTCTCTCTCTCTCTCTCTCTCTCTCTCTCTCTCTCTCTCTCTCTCTCTCTCTCTCTCTCTCGGCGAGGCCAACCAAAGGTGTTGGGGTATAAAGCCCAATGTGGTCGCCCAGGTAAGTGGGCGGGCCGCTAGGTATGTACACATATTCTTTTGTAAAAACCTAATAAGAACTCACTATGCTCTACACATTACAGTAGAGAGAGTTCACCATATCGTCAATCTCTTCTTCTCGCACTCTCTCTCGCGTCACACTTCCGCTCGTACTCCTTCAACTGGTATCAGAGCTCAGATCGAGGCTTGGGGAAGCACTGCAAGAGGCTAGAGTCACCAGCTCAGATTGGAGTGAAATTCGACAGGCGAAGACATGGCCCCAAATCCTGTGGGTCAGCGCGAAGGTACTGGTGTTCTCAGAATTTCATTCTGAGGTCATCTCGGCCACCGTTCGGCTTCGACAAAGGTCTGCGCAGGCCATTTTCGACTACGTGGTCTCAGCGGGTGCAGATCCGACTCTGCAAATTTGGGGTTTTTCGGCCTACGACTGCAGGTGCTGAGGATATCGACACTCCCAGAGTGTTGATTTGTGGCTGTCTACACATCGAAGGACGGCTCACAGTTCTTGGAGGCGTGTCACATACGACACGGGCGCATCTACACACAGATTGTAGGCGACATCCACTAGTTCATCAGGTAGCTTGTGTTTGCTGCTTGATATTCTAGATTTCATCCTGACATTGCAGGTACTTCCACATGGGATGTATTGTCAGAGATGATGTATGTTTGTTGAGGGTTTGCTGGCTGTGAGTCACGCAGCAAACAACCGCCGCAGCGGTTACAACATATAGTGGGAAATTTGTGGATGTATGACTTTGTGGGAAGTCTATGTACTGTCACATTCACTGCAGCCTTTGTTGAGGGTCGAGTGAGGTTTTATTGAGCTGGGGGATTCTCGAATGTTGAGATCCTTTCGGTGATACAGGTCTTGGAGCGATCCCTCGAGCACCCTTAGATAGGCAGCTAGGATGTATTGACTGTGAGTTAGACAGTTGGGATTGCATCTTTGCTTTACTGCCGTTGAGGCATTGTCGCAGTCTATGCTTATAGGACAGTGACAGAACAGTCAGAGACAGTACAGGTGCAGGACAGGTTTACCCACAGCTTACAGTGTCAAAGAGACAGTGTTTTTGAGCTGTTTTTTTGTCTGTTTTTGAGTACACCAGAGCCATTTTACAAAGGAGACTCTGCCAAAATTTATACAGAATCTAAAGCTTTCTTGGTTCATTTGACAGGTTGATATTGGTTCAGAGGTCAGTTTACAGGGGAAACTCTGCCGAACTTTTCCCAGGAAAGTAAACTACTGTGAAGCGTAGCTATGGCTGGATCACAAGACACTGCTCTTTACAATATCAAGAAGCTGGATGGAACCAATTTCCCATTGTGGAAGCAGCAGATTTGGCACGTGTTGGTACAAAAAGAAGCAGATAAAACCTATAAAGCTCAAGGGGATAAAACCAGAAGATATGGACGAAGATGAATGGAGCGAAATGGATGAATTGGCACTTTCTACCATTATGCTGACTTTGGCAGAATGCGTTTACTTCAATGTAGCAGACGAGATGTCGGTTTATCAAGCATGGTTAAAGCTGAGTGATCTTTATGAGAAGCAAAGTGCAGCTTCACAGGTATACTGGCTTAAGAAGCTTGTTGACTTGAAGATGAAAGAAGGGACACCTATGTCCAATCATCTGAATGAATTCAACACAATCTACAGTCAGTTGTCAGCTCAAGGTGTCAAGTTTGATGAACATGTTAGAGCTATGTTCCTGTTGATCACATTGCCAGAAAGTTGGGACACTTTTCGCACAGCTTTGAGTAATTCTGCACCTCCAGATGGTTTGAACATAGCAGGTGTAGAAGGAAGTCTGCTTACTGAAGAAACCAATAGAAAGACAATGGACAAAGGCAAAGGAACAGCCTTAGTTGTCAGGGGAAGGACCAAAGAAAAGTACAAAGGTGGAAAGAGGAATCAGTCTCGTAGCAAGTCCCGCAGTGCTAAAGGCAAGAGTGACATAGAATGCTACCATTGTGGCAAGAAGGGTCACATGAAAAGAGACTGCAGAGAATGGAAAGCAGAAAAAGGCAAAGAGAAAGCTGAAGACCATGGTGAGAAGAACAAGTCCTCAGTGAAGATTCAAGAAATAAATGTGACAAACACTGTTGCAGAGGATGACAGTCTAGTGTCAGGAGACATCTACTTCTTGAAGAATACAATGGACTCAGCTCTTCTTACAGCATCTGATGGAAATGCACTGAGTGACTGGATTATAGACTCAGGGGCATCACTTCATGTGTCTCCAAACAAGGAGTGGTTTACTTCTTATGTGACCACTAAAGATCATGTTCGGCTAGGCAATGGGCAGACACGTGAGATCTTAGGTGTTGGAGATGTTCAATTGAAGTTTCAGAATGGCTCTTCTTTCACGCTGAAGAATGTGAGACATGTTCCCGCAATTACAAAGAGCTTGTTGATCAGCACAGGTTTACTTGATGATGCTGGCTACGTCACCACTTTTGGACAGAACATGTGGAACATATCCAAGGGTTCTATGACAGTAGCACGTGGAGTAAAGTCTGGAGGACTTTACATGATTTATGTATCAAATGTCTCTAAAAATGTAATCAATGTAACCGAGCAGCCGAACGTTTCTTTGTGGCATAGCCGGTTAGGACATATGTCCAAGAAGGGAATGGAAATCTTGTCTCGTTCTGGTTATTTGCCTGGCTTTTCATTTAATTATTTTGAATTTTGTGAACATTGTGTGTATGGTAAGCAAACACAGCAGCCACATAAGCATAGAAGCAGTAGAAGAGATACACAGTTGGCACTTATTCATAGTGATTTGTGTGGACCTATGCCTAACCTATCTCTAGGGGGAGCTTCTTACTTTATGACATTTATAGATGATTACTCGAGATGAAAAGTATGGGTTTACTTTCTCAAGCACAAGGATGAAGCGTTTAGTGTTTTCAAAAAGTTTGTGACACTTGTGGAGAATCAGAGTGGCAAGAAGCTTAAATGCTTACGCACTGACAATGGTGGAGAGTATGTTTCAAAGGCCTTTCAGGACTTTTGTGAGTCAAAAGGTATAAAACGTGAACTTACTGCTCCTTACAATCCTCCTCAAAATGGTGTTGCTGAGAGGATGAATAGGACCATACAAGAGAAGGTCAGATGTATGTTGTCTAATGCACAACTGCCAAATGGGTTTTGGGCTGAAGCTGTATCAACAGCTGTTCATCTTGTAAATAGATCTCCTAGCAAGGTTTTGCAGAAGGATTCAGTGCCAGAGATGGTATGGTCAGGCAAAATGCCCTCATACAAGCATCTCAAAGTCTTTGGCTGTGAGGCATATACTCACGTTCCAAAGGAATTTAGGAACAAACTTGAGCCAAAGAGTAGAAAGTGCATCTTTCTAGGCTATGGTAATTCTGGTGAGATGGGGTACAGACTTTGGGATCCCGAATCCAGAAAGGTTGTCCGCAGCAATGATGTTCACTTTAATGAATCCAAATATCATTCTAAACTAGAGAGGGTTGAGGAGATTAGAAGAGTTGTCTTCCAAGAAGATGGACCTGCACGTGCAAGACAAAATGTCAGAGCTCAAGAGGAGCAAGGACAGGATAGAGTGGAACCACAGGTTGTGGCTGAGCCTGAGCCACCTATTGTGCGTAGATCTGGACGTGTCACGCGACCTCCTGATAGGTTTGTTCCATCTATGAACTATGTCATGTTGACTGATTGAAATGAGCCTTCATGTTACAAGGAAGCAGTGCAAATGAAGGACTCCGGGAATTGGCAATTGGCCATGCAGTCAGAGATGACAGCTCTGCATAAAAACAAGACATGGAAGCTAGTTAAATTACCACAGGGCAAAAAGGCTCTACCTTGTAAATGGGTTTACAAGTATAAGATCACCACTCATGATAGTCAGCCAAAGTACAAAGCAAGGCTTGTTGCCAAGGGCTTTAAGCAAGAACAAGGCATTGACTTTGATGAAGTCTTCTCTCCGGTGGTCAAGATGACTACATTGAGATGCTTTCTTGCATTGGTTGCCATATTAGATTTGGTGTTGCACCAAATGGATGTCAAGACAGCGTTCTTGCATGGTGATTTAGATGTGGAAATTTACATGCAGCAGCCAGAAGGGTTTGTTGAGAAAGGCAAGGAAGATTGGGTATGCCAGTTGTTAAAGAGTCTTTATGGCTTAAAACAATCACCGAGGGCATGGTACCATAAATTCCACAAGTTTATGCTTTCTCAAGGCTACAAACGTAGTGAGTTCGATCACTGTCTATATACAAAGAAGGCTAAGGATGGCAGTTGGCTGATCCTTATTTTGTATGTGGATGACATGTTGATTGTTGGCAAGCACTTGGAAGAAATTTCAGCTTTGAATTCAAAGATGGCAAAATCGTTTGACATGAAAGACATGGGTGAGGCAAGTCATATCCTTGGTATGCGCATTGAGAGAGACAGATCAAAGAAGTTGATTTGGTTATCTCAAACAGAGTATATTGACAAGGTTTTGCAACGTTTCAATATGGAGAAGGGAAAGGCATTGAGTGTTCCATTGCCACCATATGTGAAACTTAGCAAACAAGATTGTCATGTGTCTGAGGAAGAACAGGTTGAAATGGATAAGATTCCATATGCGTTTGCACTGGGTAGTTTGATGTATGCAATGATTGCTACTCGCCCAGACATTGCATTTGCAGTGGGAGTAGTAAGTCGATACATGTCAAACCCAGGCAAGAAACATTGGGAGGCAGTGAAAGGAATATTGAGATACCTGAAAGCTACAAAGAGTATGCGTATATGCTATGGGAGTCAGGAGCTAAGTGTAAAGGGTTTTACAGACTCAGATTATGCAAGTGACTTAGACAACCGAAGGTCTACGTCAGGGTATGTCTTTACATTGGCTGGTGGAGCAGTATCATGGCGTTCTAGATTACAAGATTGTGTTACTCAGTCCACTACAGAGGCTGAATATGTTGCAGCATCAGAGGCATGCAAAGAATCAATTTGGCTTAATCGACTAGTAACAGATTTGGGAATCAAAGAAGAGATGCCTGTGTTATATTGTGATAGTCAAAGTGCTATACAATTGGCTCGCAATCCAGTTTATCACTCAAAGACAAAGCATGTGGATGTGAAGTATCATTTCATCAGGGAAATGCTCGAGGATAAGCAACTTCAGCTTGTCAAAGTTCACACCACAGAAAATCCTGCTGATCTACTTACAAAAGGACTTCCCTCAGAGAGCTTTGCGCATTTTCGCAAGCAGTTAGGTGTAGGGTAGTACATCACTTCTCTACATCTCTTGTATATTAGCTTGTATAGTAGCTTCTCTCACACTTAAAGTACCACATTGGACTTTAAGTGGGAGGTTGTTGGGGTATAAAGCCCAATGTGGTCGCCCAGGTAAGTGGGCGGGCGGCCAGGTATGTACACATATTCTTTTGTAAAAACCTAATAAGAACTCACTATGCTCTACACATTACAGTAGAGCGAGTTCACCATATCGTCGTGCTCTTCTTCTCGCACTGTCTCTCGCGTCGCACTTCCGCTCGTACTCCTTCAAAGGGTAGAGCCACAAGAGTATCCCCTTCCTTATATGACTTATATGGGGAACTCCCATGGCGGCTTGACGAGCCGACATGCCACATTGGCATGCTCCCTTGTGCAAAGTATGGGGGTAGGTGGGCTTGCAGCAATTTGAGCGAGGAACCATGTATAGAATCACCTCGGCATGAGCATCAACTTTTATTATTGCAGCCAAGGTAGAAGCAGCCTAAGGAGGGTGCTACTTTCGTTTCTCTCTTTCACTTCATCGCTCGCTAGAGGCTGTATCATCATAGCACTCCTTGTTAAACATTTTTTTTTTTCACAGAGATTGGCCACCCTATTTTGGGTACCCTTCCCTATCAAGGGGAATCCCACAGGGTCTCGGTAGGCCCTCATCCGCGGGTCGTCGTTGCCGTGAAAGATGAGGCAAGGCCGTGTTCGTGGAATCGCATTCAGGTACTATCCATGCAAAAGGAGGCAAGGGAAGGTTCAACAATGGGCCGGGTACAACGAACACAAGGATGTTGCAATCATAACTGCACACAGAATCAGGTACTCTCAGGTCTGGTGTAGATATGAGAAACCCTAGACCATTCAAGAGAAAGCACGGCATATTCATGCAAGCTCTTAACAACCCCAATTGGTTGACAAGGTTGCGGGTACGCAACTTTATTTCAAGCTAACTTGATCTTCAAATTTTTTTCAAAAACATACCACGAGCTTGATTACCATAGCGAGGTTAATCATCTTTCTACACCTAAGTTCCAACATATGTGATCATGTTTGGAGAAAGGAGCAAGGCTCCATTTGAGGACGCTCATGAGCACAACTTGTATAGCTAGACGAAAGCATTCAAGATTTCAAAATTTTGCATTTTGTGCTTGGATTCGCAAATAACACTTGGTCATCAAAAAGTACACCTAAATTGCAAAAACTACACCACCTTTAATTTGGCCAAAAGTTGTCAAAAAACTTAAAAAAAACATCAATTTTTGGAGCTACTTAAAAAAATGACAGTGAACACTACCAAAAAAACTTCAATTTTTTGTACCAAAGTCAATAAAGAAAGTTTTTCGAGACAAGAAAGGTTCAAATATTTTCAAAAAAATTAATGGAAAAACAATTACATCCTTGAAAGCTTACAATTGAAGACTCAAGGCTTTCAATTACAATCCTTGAAATTTCTCCCCATCAAATGTTTTATGGTTTGTTGACGAAGATGGCCAGACTTCTTCGAGGTGAAACCATAAACAAGAATTTTCATGTCCTCCGAGTTTAGATTATCGATACGTCGTTCGCTACTTTCTTTTTTCTTCTTCTTAGTCACCTTGATCACTTCATGATAGTACCTACTGGTAATTGCATCTTCTCCAACCGCTTTGTACCAGTGAACATCAATCGAATGAATACATTGATTTTCTTCATAGATCTTGATGACTTTGGCTATCCAAAATGGACATCCAGTCTCATCATCTGATGCTAACACAACAATCATGACACCCACAGCCAACTCATTGACATTCCCTTCCCAAATCTCTTTCTCTTGTTGTTTTTCTTGCATCGACATAAGCTTCTCGAGTCTCTCCGTGCACCAATCGCTCCAACTCCTGTGTTAATTGAGTCCCTTGATTTCCACCCTCTATAACATCATTGTTAGGAATAATGTTTGATTGACGTACACACCAAAAAAATGGATCCAAGTTTATGACTTCAGCTGTGTCGTATACATGTGATGCTTGTACATTGTCTTTGATTTTAGCTAAGCACTATAGATAATTGATGCTTAGATTCTCATTTAGAGCTTTTGTCGATTCATTTATTGATCCTAATAGCATGTATCTAGATGGCACAATTTGTTGTTCTTGAACCAATGATATGAATTTTAAACCATCAGCAGGATGCCATGATTCTGTGTTATCATTTAGTTGTACATTTATGCAGTCTAAGTGCAGATCTGTCAATTAAGGCAGCACAAGTGCAGATTTGTTGGTTTAGGCAACACACCCAATTGGTGTTGATTTGTCAATTTAGGATACATTGATTACAAAATCATATTGTAGTGGCTAGCCACCACCACTACTAGTGTGATTTTGTCAACTATATGACGGAAATGATTGGGGATTATATTGATATAGAATTGGATTTGGTTTATGATGTTGATGACAACACTAATATGGGTTTTTACCTTGTATTTATACATCATGAATATTGAATGATAAACGGGATCAATGACATTAGCATATATTGCTTATTCTAGTGGTATGGGACACTAAAATATGCCATATATGGATGACAAAAAGCATAAGGAAAATTAAATTGTTCTAAGTTTGCAATAATTTATTTTTATGTTTTTGACACATAATTTTAACCACTAGTTTTTATAAGTATGACTTGCAGATTGATAACATAGCAACTGAGGCCGTTGCTTCTTTAATGGAGAGGTATGTAATAGTATTTAATTATGATGCATTAACAAATACTTGTTGTAGGTCTCTGACATGAGGATGGACCATTGGATTATTTAACAATGGATCAATAATTTATGGATAGCTCTTTATGAACAAGGGTTATGTTATGTAGTCAGACAATTGTAATCATTTTTTAGCATTCATTACTATCTATAAATAAATACGTGCAAGAGTGAAATGATCACTCTTGCATGGGGGGAGATTATACCCAATGCTCCATGTCTCTTCTCTTCTCTCCTCTCACTCTCTCCCTTGCGGGATGCATAGCACTCCACTCTCAAATGTGCACATGCTCTCTCTCTCTCTCTCTCTCTCTCTCTCTCTCTCTCTCTCTCTCCCCCCCCCCCCCCCTTCATATTGTGTAGGATTTGATAGTGTGTATGTGCGATTCATAAAGTATGCAAGATCGTTGATTATTTTGCTCTCTTGCTATGCTATTTTGTACATTTGCAAGGACTTCTCACTTCCATTTGTAGTAGAGAAACGGGTTGTGGTGTGATGTGGAAGGCTTGTTGGTGGATGGTGACAAAGAAGCGAAAAGTGCTCACAAGTCATAGGCAACCTGTTTCAGCGTAGGCCGGAGATGATTTGGTTGAGGTTGTTTTTTGAGCCTCCTTGTGTGCATGAGTAGCTTCTTACAGTTGTGGTCAACAATTCTTTTCTTGTTGAAGATAGGTTCTCGAACTCCCTCTTGAGTATTTGTCTTTGAGGGTTTGAATCCAAAACTTGTTGAGTAAATCTTTGAAGTCTCTCCAGATAATTCTTCGAGGTCTCTTGGAATTGCTTCGATAACCTAAAAATTTATCTATTCTCTTCTTGTTAGCCTCGATCGACTTCTTCCTTGAAACCCCTCAAAGAGCTTTCAAGCTAGTCAATCTCGGATTTTGAATCCCTTTTCAACTCTTTTTCTTCAAATGCCGCTTCTTCTCTTTCACAGAATTCAAGCAAAATTAACAAGTACAACTCGAAGAGATTGTCATACTAGTTTCAAGGGTTGTTAAACAGAGTTGAAGAAAACTTTGATGATTGTGCAACGCACTTTCAAGACTAAAATTAAGCGCTTATTGTGTAGATTATTCTTCTCCCTTTAGTCTATGTGTTTAATCAATTCATTTTGTCAACATCTTGCTAATTACTTTTACCTGAATATGTTGTCGTAGTTAATTGATTGTGTGTGTGCGTGCGTGCGCGTGTGTGTAATTTGCGTATGGCATTTCTACATTAGGTTTGGAAAGCTTGAAAGTGATGCTTGATTGTGTGTAGAGTTTCCATGGTTCTAATTTAGTGGTGTTTCTCCCCTCCAATTCAACAAAAGTGATATCAGAGCTTTGGTCAAGATCAAATCAGTAACAGAATTTCATGTTATCCCACTAATCACGAGAACAACAAGCAATTATAAACAAGTCTAGCTATCCCTGTTTACATAATGATGCTAAACCACACCAACGCGATGATTTTTCAGGTGTCCCATGTCAATCACTCTAGAGGGTTGATAAAATCATAACATTATGCACAAACTACTGGCATGTGGCAAGTGGAAACAAAACTCTCATAAACATTTATACCCTTTTTCCTAGGCATAAAATTTCTCCAAATCTCGGGCTTTTAGCAATCCACACTCCCATCCTATATATCTTTGGGCTTATAAATCCACTCTAATATTGATTGTGTTTTTTTCCAAGTGATAAATCACATGAATACCATGTGGTATTCTTGTTAATAGCAAAATTATGGTGCTAACTTTATCTAGAATTTGTCATCATCCAATGATAGAATCTATTTCTAGTATCACATGGTTGAAACAACCAATGGTTAATGCATTGGTGCATTATACATACATTGAGAACCATAAGGAATATGTCTAGACATTTAATGCATTTTTGCACAAATGTAGAGCCACTCATTTTTATGTGTCGTCTTACACTTTGCTATTCACATTCTCTCCTAATAAAAGAGCATTGTCAAGATTAGAACCAATTATCATGGAGACATTAGGAACGTGGATAAGTTGATTTTGTGTAAAAATTTTGTTCTACATGTGGCTATTCAACAATAAAGAATGAGCTAATAAATGTCATACATGTCCTAGATAATCATTTCTCCCATACATGAAAGCAATGCATCACAACATCTTTCACAAACATAATATTTTAATTGACCAAGATATGCTTAGTTTAATGTGTTGCCCTTGCTTCTTAAACACTAACAAAAAATGCATTTTATAGCCTTGGACACCTATACATGAGCCTACAACTATCTCTTTACTACATGAGTCACGAGTCTCACGACATATTTCCACAAACACCATGACTTAAGGAACACGAGCATGCTCTATTCCACCAAGAAGGTAGCCTTCATAGGCACGTTTTTTATGGTTCCTAAGGAAGAATCAATAAAGACACTAAAGGAGAGTGTTGTATGTGTACTAAACTAGAAAATGTAAATGGACAAAACATTATGCAAATGAAAAACATACATGAAAAAATGCAAATGAAAAACAACATACATGAAACACATTCCACATGTTTTTTGTGAGCATTTAGCTCTTGCAAACCTTGGTATAGTAAACCAAATGCCACAATTGCATCATCAAAACCAAGATTATGAACTGATCAAGACACAACCACACTCTTGAAGATAGACAAGGTTTATTGATGTAGCTGCTTTTTTAACTTTAACTTAAACAACATCTATAGAAATGTAGCAAAGCACTGTGAAAAATGTTGCTAGATCGACCACATCTCCTTCTAAAATGCAAGGGATGTCACACTTAAGGGAAAACTTAGCATGCATTGACAAAACATATATTGCAAAATATATGCTTGCACTGTACGCTACAACACGTGATCCCATCTTCTACAAAGAGGATGAGAGTATAGACATCACTCTTGAGAGAAAAGAGATTTTAGAAGGTTGATGAAGGCTTTAATAAGACTAAGAAATATGACTTCCTTAGATGGAAGATCGTGATAAAAACCTCGTGAAGGTAGAGCACCCCATGCTTGACACACCTACATTGGGTTGCACAGCTGCAAATCCATTAATATGAATGAATAACAAGGCTCTATTAGAAACATACCGATGCACAAGCCTATACCCAAATTATTAGGCTTTTCAATAATTTTGTGATAACATTGGTTTAGAAAGACTTGCTTAGTAAATTAGCTTTGAAATAAGATAGGAGTGAAGGTAAGTCTTAGTTGATGGGGCAAGCATTGCCGACGAAGTGAATAAAAGCATATGGGCTCCATCGAGCCACCAAGAGCATATGGGCTCCCATCACCTGGTTGTAAAAGCATATGGGCTCCCAACACCTGGTTGTAAATTTCCTTGCCTATGTAGTGGAGTGGATTGCTTTATGGGACAACATGGCACGGTTCCCATTTCTTATAAAGTTTGGAGAGACAAGGTGCCCAATCTCCACCTTAAGCATGGCTCTCAAGGAGTCCATGCACGATATAAATTGAATTCGTTGCAGCATTGCTACAATATGAAAAATTAAACTAATGGTTTGCTTTTCTTTGTAGCTCCACAAAGGCAAGATGTTTAATCTAGTTTTAAACAAAGGCAATGCCAATTGAGAGGGCTCTTGCTACCTTTTCCCATATTCATTCAAACAAGCCAAGCTACTGGTAAAAGGGTTTCTAGTCAATGAATGGTGCAACAAGGGGAGGGGCTGATATCCCGAGAAAGCCTCAACCCTTTTCCCCCTTCTCCAGTGTATAGCTTCCACACGGATAAACACACCATTCTTCTCTTCTGCCTGTCTAATCTCACCCTTAAAAACTTTTGTTGTACTTATGGACTTTCTACTACCGAAAGCCCCATTTAGAGCCCAGCTCACGCAGCTCAAGTTAACGAGCGAATATGGCATCCGGCGTGCCGAAAGTGCTGATGAAGATGGCGTTCAAAACAGGGACAGCGCCCATCAACTGGTTTCCTGGCCACATGGCCACCGCCACGCGGGCCATTCGGGAACGCCTTCGCCTCATCGACTTAGTTGTCGAAGTTAGAGACTCCCGGGTACTGTCTTTCCCCCTCTCAAAACACACACACACACACACACACACACACACACACACACACACACACAGAGAGAGAGAGAGAGAGAGAGAGAGAGAGAGAGAGAGAGAGAGAGAGAGAGAGAGAGAGAGAGAGAGCGCCACGATTCTACTTTTAGAAGCAGACACAATGTCTTTCAGTGCTTTCAACATTGTCATGCGTAACACTAAAAAACAAAGCTATGTTCCAGTTGCCCGTACTTGCATGACCTTCCCATGCTTTTGCAGATTCCATATACATCAGCAAATGAAGATTTTCAGGATTTCTTGTCACGGAAGAGGCGTCTCATTGTTTTCAACAAATCAGACCTAACTAACCCCAACTTGGTTCCTGTAAGTAGAGTTGAAGGTGTTGCTTTTGTACTGAATTGCTATAACGTTTAAAGGTGGTAACCAGTTGATGTGGCGCAAACTGCTGATAGTATTTCCTGACATTCTCATGCTGCAGAAATGGAAGGATCATTTCGAGGCAAAGGGAGAGCCCATTGTGTTTGTCAATGCCCATTGTAAAGAATCAATAAAGTTGGTGAGGTTAGCTGCCTACATTATTGTTGAAATTAGCAGGAACACAACAAAAAAGAATTATTTATTTCCACCGGCAGTGGCTTTTAACTACCTGTTTCTGCTTTATTAGTTGTTTAAAGAAATACGGAAGGGTCTCCAGAACATCATGGATAGACCAACATTGTTGATCATGGTGGTGGGTATTCCAAATGTTGGAAAATCGGCAATTATTAATGGCCTACATGCTTTAAGTCACACAGGTTGGTATATGTTAAACACGGAAAAGAAGTTCATAATTCTCTGAACAAAGATATTTTGTATTTTGTTTGCACATTGCTATATTTTCAAAAGGGTGGCCAAAGCAAGAAAGCCAAACTCTTCGCAGCCATGCGGTTTCTCA
This sequence comes from Adiantum capillus-veneris, assembly GCF_014529385.1. Taxonomy (NCBI): domain Eukaryota; kingdom Viridiplantae; phylum Streptophyta; class Polypodiopsida; order Polypodiales; family Pteridaceae; genus Adiantum; species Adiantum capillus-veneris. Next base: position 123,388,226 of record NC_140951.1, on the reverse strand, counting down.
AGCCAAGTCTCGATGTGGGAGCTATGGCCATAGGTGAAACTGGCATATTGTTCGTAGAAAACCTCATTGACATGTTTAGATAGGGTGAGAATCGAGATGCCATCCTCTTGTCACAAAGGTTATTACGAAGTATTGCAAGATTTGGCAAATTGGTGTGGTGTACTCCATTACCTAGGTGGCATGTAATCTTAACCTCTCTAGTAGTTTGCAAATAGCCCAATCACCAAAGAGGATGTGTAAGCATAGATAGTGTAACTTCCCTGTGTAGTGAGATACATGACAACTCCAAGTTTACTTTACTTGTAATGCAAAATCTTGGCATAGATACATGCTTTCATTCTTAAAGTCAATGTCCTGCCTTTGGTGCTATTTTAGTGTGTGAGGAATGGATGTTGTGCCATTATGCTCATTGGTCCAGGGTTAATCCATCCTGCATTAAGGAAGCAAGCAAGAGAGGACAAAAACATTTTCTATAAGCAGAGAGAGTTATAGAGAGAAAATGTGCTAGGGACAGGGAGAGAAAATCAGCATTCTCTAAAGAGAGATATAGAGAGAACATTGGTGTGCAGACCAGGAGGATTTCTGGTCAGACTTGAAGTTTGTCAGGTACGACTTTTTTTGAGAGAGTTTCTGTGACTGGTCACAAATGAAAATAAATTATAACCCTAATACCTGTCATCTTCTGCTTTCTAAAATCAAATTAATCATTCTTGCCATAAGACAAGAGGAAATAGAATATTAAAGAATAGCAAATGACATACACATCAAGACATGTATACTGTATGCTTACAAGCAACTTGTGTACTCATGCTCTCCTGAGATGTGTGGTATGTCAGAGCTTTATGCTCACCCTCTAGATGCTTTTGCTCTTGCTTATGGGTTCTTTCAATTACACGCAAGCCTTTGGTTGTGGTTTGGCCACCCTTTCACTCTCCTGCTAGGGATTCTAGATATTTAGGGAGTTTGCATCAAGCATTTTGTCCATATCTTGTATCATTTTGCCTATGGAGTTATTGAGTTACTGGCTTCACCTCTCTCTCTCGTGTGTTCACACTTTCTATTCTCCTCCGTTGGCGGCTGCACTCTTTGGCATGGTATTAGAGCGCTAGATGTCTCTATGTTCTGCCATTTCCCCTCACCTCCATGCTTAGCCCCAATTCTTTGCTTCCACTTGTTATTAATTGCACTCTTTGCTTGTCAATGATTTTTGCCATTCATGTTAGCGTTTTTTTAATAGATCTCTTGGCACCGTTCTGTTTAACGCAGTGTCACAAATGATGATGTAGCAGGACCCGAGACCCATCCAGACAGAGGAGAGAGAAGAACCGATTGTACACCCCAGATTTTTGTCGTATACGTTGCGTGTTTCAATAGTTATGAAAGCAGTCGACTTTTGGAGTTCTAGTTTTCGAGTGGAGAGCTTTCGGGCGCCAGCTTTTAGTGCCAATTATTTTTGGTCGTGTGTGCCTTTAAATAAGTGGCCTTTGGGATCATTCTGCAGATTAGTGTATGGTTACACAATATAGAGCCATGGCAGTTGTACTTTGTGGCTTATCAATATAAAGATTATGCCGTGGGGCATCTAACTTTGTACTTTGTGGCTTATCAATATAAAACTACCTTGTGGGGCATCTAACTCAGAGGCTAGTGAATCTTGGGAGTGGAAATCAAACTTTGTGTCTCGGCTCTAGTGCTCATTTAAGTTTAGTTTTCAAGTTCATTCATGCGTTTGCTGATTCATCCCCTCAACAATGGCCTACCGGTTACAATGGTATTTGAGCTTGCAATCAATTCTTTTCTACCGAGGATCTGATCTGACTTTTTGTAGCACATGCTATGGATTCTAATAGAGAATATGAGGGGGAGAGGGAGCACGAATACAAAGAAAGAGAATCTGAGGGTAAAGCAATAGAGGAATTCGAGAGAGAAGATGAGGAAGAAGTGTAGGACTAGGAGGTTGAGCGAGAGAAAGCTCAACTCAAGACACTTGCAGGGGAGGGTGTTTCCGCTGCGGAACCTGGCCCAAAGATAGATCCAGTTCTTAGCGATCGACAATGACGGGTTGTCACAAAGTGACGTTGTGGCACAATTGCCAGAAAAAGAGGTGAGAGATATTGAGATTGTTGAGTGGTGATGTGGTTGATCGTACAAAAAATCTGAATGGATGACGTGGCTCGTAACGTTGCTAAATTGGCTTTATTTGACAGAAAAATAAATGAATTATTGTTTTTCGCGTGGGACACCAGGGAAAAAAAATCTAAATGAATTATTGGAATTTTAAGTAAGAGGGTTTTTCTCACTGGAGACATCCAAGTACAGATATTTCTAGTGCGTCATTCAGAGTAATGCCGGGAGCATTGTGAATGGGAATATTTGTAAGGCCACTAGGAACAGGTTGGACGTTTGGTGCGTCACATCGGATGGGTGACAGGGAGCATCGGAAAGAAGTATTCGACCATCCGGGATCGGACATATCTTATGTGTCAAAGGATCGGTGACATAGAGCATCACGAAGGAGATTGTATTGTAAGTTCGGTAGGAAAGGACTAGGTGATGGGTATTCCTAATGCGTCACACGGTGGGTGAGAGGGGCATCGGAAAGGGAATATTCATAGTTAGGAAGAAATTCCGAACTGTGCTAGATTTGTGCACAAGTATGAGCAAGCACTTGAATGAAGATGGGTTCAGAGGAAACTTTGAGGAAAAACAAACGCTTTCCGGGAAAGCAGATGCTTTCCCGCGCCCGCGAGGAAGTCTATGTTTGCATTGGATTTGTGTATGTGGTTGCATCCAGGGACGCCTGGAAAGTGCCGTGCAAGCATTGTTTTCAGCTTACAAGGTTTTATAGAGTTTTTGAACAGGTTTAGACCATTTTTAAATAGGCAGGCCGCCCACTTAATAAGTCGGCAGCCACCCTTGAAAAAAACATCGAACAAAATCAGCGCCCTTCTTTTTTTTTTGAGCGCATGGTCTCTCTCTCTCTCTCTCTTCAACGATCTCCCTCTGTGTAAGGTGCAGCGGAATGAATGTTGTATTTTCTCAAGATTAGTGATCTTTATTGCTCAAGGTTCCTTTTAGTTCTTAGGGAAAGAGAGAGCTTTCCGTCTTGTAGAGTGCTGTGGTCACGAACAAAGTGGGTGGATATTGTGCGTGCAAGTGAATGAGACTGAGAGAAGGAGAGAGAAGAGATACGACACCCGAGAGGTTGTAAAACCCTCCTCTGAAGACCCCACTCTCGTCGGCGAGAGTGGTCCACTTGATTGCAGGAAAGAGTACAATGCAAATGCAATGGACTGATGCTATTGGACTATGCCGATGACGACGACGACGACCACGGTGATGACGACGACGGCTTCGTGGCTGAAATTGTGACTATTCGGGCTGATGTCGTGGCTGGAATTTCCTGGTTTTCTGCTGATGCTTTAAGGCTGAAATAAAACGCTGGTTCTTAGGGTTTCTGCTGCGTTTTTGAATAGGCTGCTGCCGGCTGAAAACGTTGATGTTCTGCAGCGTTTTGAAGGGGCTGAACAGAGGTTAAAACGCTGATCTACTTGCAGGTTTAAGGGCTGAATTCTGGCAGTGTTTTTGGGGCTGAATCCACCAAGGATCTGCAACTGAATGATGGCGTTAGTGGTTGCTTTGGGCTGCTGCCAATGAATATCAAAAAACGCTGAATCTGTTGAGTTCTTGCCTTGCTGATGGTCAAAAACGCTAAGGGTTGAGGTGAGGCTGGCGTTTTTGCTGAGGGCTGAAATCCCAAAACGCTAGGTACTGGGGCTGATTCTGCAAGGGAATTATCGCCAGGAAGGGGAAGGACTTCAAGCAATGGATGGTCTGTGAAAACACTAAGGGAGGGGTGGTGATGGCGATGGATTTGATGCTAAGGGGGGGGGTACTGCTGAGAAGTTGTCTGTTGAGCGGGAAGCTCCTGCTGCCTCTTCTGCCAGAAAGTGCTAATTTGGGTTTGCTTATATATTAACTTAGCAAAATTGCCCTGCCTACTTTTGTTGGAAAGTCACTTAAAAATAATAATTGAAAATGCCAATAAATAGGAAAATAGGCTAAATGCACTGGAAAATTCCCCTAACTGATGCTAATGGATTCTGATGGGAATTCCGATGATCATGCTGTGTGCAACCGGAGGATATGCATCTATGCTAAGTGACTGGGCATGCACGGTCTACGAATAGACTCACAAAAGTGCCAGATCATTGCTAATCTAGACTTGACTGGACTGACTGAACCCTGTTATGTTGTAGCTTGTCCACGGACACATAGGGTGGATCACATAACGATGTTGACTAAAATACAAGAAACCTTCACGAATGAAACACTCGAACAACGTGTGCGTATCAATCATGCGAACACATAATACTTCCTGTGAGGGTTCCTTGGGCCTAGGCTCGAGAGCCAAGATCGGTTCTTCGGGATCTAGCAAATCTTCTTGTGGGGGATCTGTGGACCTCGACTCGAAAGCCAAGATCGATTCTTGTGATTGATCGAATCTGCAACGAGGATAGCTTCGCTAGAAAAAGCATCCACTAACACATCATCCTTAATCACATCATCTTCATGCAGCTCATCTTGCTTGTGAGAAATCACATCTTGATCATGCAAATCATCATGCTTGTCATTGTCATCCAAATCATCATGCAACTCATTATCCTTCAAATCATCATGCTTCTCATAATCATGCAAATCCTGTTATCATGCTTTGGAGAAAGAGAGACCGAGAGAATCTCCTTATCCCGAATCCTTTCAACCTTGTCTTGCATATTAGCAATGAGAGATGGAGAAGGAGCAATGTCTACTCCATGAAAGACAGTAGGAGAATCACTTTTGGCATTGAGAGTTAAAGTGTTAGCCTCAAAATCAATGAGAGCGTTAGTCTCACGAAACCATCGAATGCCCAAAATCATATCACATCCTGAGAGAGGAGAAACAACAAATCTTCTAGTGAAGGCAGTCTGTTGAATTGCAAACAACACATCAAGGCACTCCTCCGTGATGAGAGCGTCCATACCGAGACGAAAGCCAGAGACCTCGATAGGAGATCTCGGACTAACTTCGAGGCGGGCTCTTTCAACAAGAGAGGAACCGATCACATCATGCATACTACCTGGGTCAAACAATATGACAAAACGGTGCCCCGACGTGCGACCATAACATTCAATGAGAGAATCATCAATGGGAGGGTCCTGAGAAACTTTGGGCACAACCGTGTTATTATTCATTGCATTGACAGATGTAGTGGGTGCTGTAGGTTCTTTAGATTCATTCGTTTCAAGCTTAGGACATGTTCTTTTTATGTGACCCTTAATGTGACAATGAAAACAACGACCTTAGAATACGTGCTTTGTTCTTCCGAAGTGATGTAACCTCCTACAATTCCTTGTGCTACCTTTTCATCCGAAGTAAGCTTAGGTTTAGCAATTGTGTTAGCCTTACCCTTAGATTCATTGGAAGAATTCTTTGATGAGATACTGTTGGTAGATTGGTTAGAAGAGTTATAATTCTTACCATTCTTACCGTTTTGAGGGTTCTGAGGAGTCTGCGAGGTACTTGAGGAAGTCTTGTTCTCCTTAGGCTTTCCCTTGTTGTGCTTTATCTCTTGTGTGAGAGCAATCGCTACCGCCTTGTTGAGATCGATTGGATCGAATACCTCGACATCGTACTTGATATACTCGTCCAATCCAAAGAGAAAAGCCTCTTTGCGCTCATCATCCGACATGCGTAATTGGGTACCTAGCTGCAAAACACGATTAGAAAAAGACATGACTGGCATACCATTTTGCTTGAGAGCGCGCCAATCGTCCTTCAATCGTGCGAGGTACTGAGGTGGCATAAACCGCGCCTTGAGCTTGTCTTGGAAATCACCCCAATCGAAGGAAAGGGGCGTGAATCCGTCGGCTTCCTCTAGGTGCGCGGCTAGCTGTGCCTCTTGCCATGCATGGTACCAAATAATGGCATCACCGGCAAGGTACATAGCTGCCGTCAAAACTTTGCTATTGCTTATCTTCTTAGTTGTCGCAAAATAAGCATTAAATTGATGCAACCAAGAATGAATAACTGTAGCATCCATCTTACCGTCATACTTACTGAAAATCAACTTTTCTGTAATTGGATGGTTGGAATCCGCGTCGTGGCTTGCGCCACTTGACGAACTCCCATGATCTTTGGGTGGTTCGGTCTTCGAGGCTAGGACTTGGGCAAGCAATTCTTGAGTGCGTAGCTCTCGTCGAGCTTCACGTTCGATCTCCATAGCCAATCTACGAGCTTCACGCTCGGCCTCCATAGCCAATCTGTGAGCGGCACGATCGGCCTCCAATGTTGCGTTTCTTGCTGCCGCTCCTTCCAGTTCTTTTCTTTCTTTTCTTGCGTCCCGCTCGCGTTCTAAAGCAAGGTGCTTGTCTTCCTGTCTATCCATCGTGGCCATCATCTGCTTCATCATTGCCTCCATAGGGTCTGGCGTAGATGGCGAAGGTGGAGGGTTGGAAAAATCTCCTGGTGGGGAGAATCCTTCGTCGCCTCTCTCATGCTCATCACCTGAATGCGAAGTATCCATGCCGCTTTGGGTGACGACCATGCACTACAATCTTGGGGTCTTAAGCTCGCGAGGAACTTGGGTTCTTGAGGGTCTTGAGATCCTTGATTCGTGAGAATCTTGGGTTCTTGAGGTTCTTGAGTCTTGAGGGTCTTGGGATTCTTGAGGTTCTTGAGGTTTTCTTTTGCTTGCAAATCGCGTTGGAGAAGGATCTTCTCTTCACCCGAGTTCTACTCCTTTCTGCGGGCGCACCCCTTGGAGGCCTTGCGCTCACACCAAGGTTGCTTTTTCCCCCCTCACGTCGATTGGCCGGCCGCTAAGTGCACGGTCCGCTCTCAATGAGTGAAAAGAGACACAAGGGGAGGCTGGACAAGCCCTTCTTTCTTGGGATTCCTGTCACTCTTCAACAAAACACGATTAGGAATTGCTATGCCCAAGCGAACTTGGGTTCGTGCGATCACAAGAAGCAAAAAAATTCTTGTGGTTCTTGTGGTTCTTTCCTTGAGTAATGTAGAACACTTCCAAAGCTCTGATACCAATGTAAGGTGCAGCGGAATGAATGTTATATTTTCTCAAGATTAGTAATCTTTATTGCTCAAGGTTCCTTTTAGTTCTTAGGGAAAGAGAGAGCTTTCCGTCTTGTAGAGTGCTGTGGTAACGAACAAAGTGGGTGGATATTGTGCGTGCAAGTGAATGAGACCGAGAGAAGGAGAGAGAAGAGATACGACACCCGAGAGGTTGTAAAACCCTCCTCCGAAGGCCCCACTCTCGTCGGCAAGAGTGGTCTACTTGATTGCACGAAAGAGTACAATGCAAATGCAATGGATTGATGCTATTGGACTATGCCGCCGCCGACGACGACGACGGTGATGACGACGACGGCTTCGTGGCTGAAATTCTGACTATTCGGGCTGATGTCGTGGCTGGAATTTCCTGGTTTTCTGCTGATGCTTTAAGGCTGAAATAAAACGCTGGTTCTTAGGGTTTCTGCTGCGTTTTTGAATAGGCTGCTGCCGGCTGAAAACGTTGATGTTCTGCAGCGTTTTGAAGGGGCTGAACAGAGGTTAAAACGCTGATCTACTTGCAGGTTTAAGGGCTGAATTCTGGCAGTGTTTTTGGGGCTGAATCCACCAAGGATCTGCAACTGAATGATGGCGTTAGTGGTTGCTTTGGACTGCTGCCAATGAATATCAAAAAACGCTGAATCTGTTGAGTTCTTGCCTTGCTGATGGTCAAAAACGCTAAGGGTTGAGGTGAGGCTGGCGTTGTTGCTGAGGGCTGAAATCCCAAAACGCTAGGTACTGGGGCTGATTCTGCAAGGGAATTATCGCCAAGAAGGGGAAGGACTTCAAGCGATGGATGGTCTGTGAAAATGCCAAGGGAGGGTGGGTGATGGCGATGGATCCGATGCTGAGGGGGGGGTACTGCTGAGAATTTTATGTGAGCGGGAAGCTCCTGCTGCCTCTTCTGCCAGAAAGTGCTAACTTGGGTTTGCTTATATATTAACTTAGCAAAATTGCCCTACCTACTTTTGTTGGCAAGTCACTTAAAAATAATAAGTGAAAATACCAATAAATAGGAAAATAGGCTAAATGCACTGGAAAATTCCCCTAACTGATGCTAATGGATTCTGATGGGAATTCTGATGATCATGCTGTGTGCAACCGGAGGATATGCATCTATGCTAAGTGACTGGGCATGCACGGTCTACGAATAGACTCACAAAAGTGCGAGATCACTGCTAATCTAGACTTGACTGGACTGACTGAACCCTGTTATGCTGTAGCTTGTCCACGGACACATAGGGTTGGGATGTGTCACGTGACACTCTGTAACAGACTTGGACACTCCAAGTCTAGAATCAATGCGACAACACCAAATAACCACTTCAAAACAATTCACAGGTCACCATAGGTTTGCACTGGCCCGGCGGAGTTCCGTGCCTAGAGATATTGGCCCCAAAACACTGGCGCCCCTTTCGGTATTTCTTTATGTATTAAATCAATGTCAAAGTACAAGAGAGAGGTTTGGGTTTCACTCTCAGACTCTGCGTCCAGATGCTCTGCAGAGGGAGCCCTCACCGCTTATTTAAAGATTACAAGGGATGCCCATAAGCAGAGCCCCAAAAGCTTCCAGAACAAAAGCGAAATTCCTCTCTCTCTCTCTTAAAAATAAAGCAAATCCATTCTCTCTCACAACTCCAAATTGCGTAGCCAAAAAGGTGGTAATTTGTGTCGCTAGGAGACTGCTTTTCAGCTCTGTAAAATCCGCCGCATTTTTCGGAAATCCGTACTGCTTGCCATGTGGCATTCAGTCGCCAAAATTAGGGTTTCCACCACATTTAGGGTTTCAGCCAGCATTAGGGTTAGGGTTTCCAGAAATAAGGGTTTCTGGCAGGAATTAGGTTTTGCATGGTTTCTGGCAGTGTCTGCTCTCGGTAGCCACGTCATCACTTTGTGACATAGCCCCCTCTTGAAAGCATTGTAATCGCCCTCGATGACACCTGCAAAACCGAAAGAAGCTATAAACCGTCTTAGCAGACACTGACTGTTAGTACCTACATACTAGGAACACACATCTAGCACATGTACCAAATCTACAGTCACATCACACGACATCACAGGACATCACTAAACATCGCAGGACATCACATGACATTCAACATTCATTCGGATCTTAGAGCATGATTTATTGGCAATGTAGCTAGCAATTGCATCTAGGTCCAATCGGGACCTCATCGATGTTCGATTGAGTAACCCCTATTGCAACCATGTCTGTTCGAGATCAATCAGACCAAAATTGTTAGGTGCAGCGGAATGAATGTTTGCGCTTTGCTTAAGATGAGTGCTCCGAACTGTGCTCAAGGTTCCTTTTGTTCTTATGGAAGGTAGAGCCTTCCGTTCTTAATTAGAGAATGCTATAATCACAAACAAAGTGAATGGACATTGTGGGTGCAAGTGTATGAGACTGAGAGATAGAGAGAGAAGAGAGATACGACACCAGAGACATTGTAAAACCCTCCTCCGAAGGCCCCACTCTCGTCGACGAGAGCGGTCTACTTATGATTGCACAAACTGGTACAACTGAATGCAAATGATCGATGCAAGTCTAGGCTATGTCGACGATGACGACGGGGATGAAGAAGTCGACCTAAGGGCTGAAATCTGCAATCTTTCTACTGCTGTCCAAAAAACGCTATGGGCTGAAATATGCGACTAGTCCAAAAACGCTGTTTTTGGGGCTGTTTTCTGTGGGTCTTTGACGTTGAAAATCTGCAGGTTTAGACCTGAAAACTGAGGATCTTCAAGGCTGAAAACTGATGGTCTTACCGGGGCTGAATCTGCTACTCTTCGAGGCTGAAACTGTCGGGTCTTCTACTCCTTGGAATTGCCAAGGTTGGGATTTGCAAGGCTGGGCTGATCATTCAAAAACGCCAGGGCTGATGTTCTCAAAAACGCTAGGGAGGTTGGATTTGCAAAAACGCTAGGGAAGCTGTGAATTCTTCTGGCGATTAAGGCTGATGCAAAACGCTGATGTCTGAACTTGCTAGCGATGGGTAGATCTTGAAAACGCTAGAGAATGGCTGATGCAGAAAACGCTAGCATGGGGGTTCTTGCTTGGAGGGGGAAACCGCCAAGGTTCTGTTGAGAAGTTGCCTGCTGAGCTTGGCTCCTGTTGCCTCTTCTGCCATTTAGTGCTAACTTTGGTTTGCTTATATATTTTCTTACCCAAATTGCCCTACCTACTTTTGTTGGAAAGTCACTTAAATTAATAAGTGAAAAATGCCAAAAATAGGTAAAATAGGCTAAATGCACTGAAAAAATCCCCTAACTGATTCTAATGGATTCTGATGGGAATATTGATGATCATGCTGTGTGCAACCAGAGGATATGCATCTATACTAAGTGTCTGGGCATGCACGATCTACTAATAGACTCACAAAAGTGCCAGATCACTTCTAATCTAGACTGATTGGACTGATTGAACCCTAATCATGTTGTAGCTTGTCCACAGACACATAGGGTTGGATGTGTCACGTGACAAAAATACTGCAGTCATTTCGTCTATCAGTTCCTGCACTTAAAAGAAGTCAAGAACAAATCAGTATCATAATCAGGAATTCCATTTCATAAAGTCATACAGCAGAATACTGTCAGCTTTTGGTATCTCTGAAGCTCAAAGAGACATCAGTGACTCTAGTATCTAAATCAAGGCATCTGTTGACAAAGGAGCGGAGTGACTCCCCTCTTGTGCATCCCATTGCACCAGATCTCCGGCCAAGCTGAATTCTGGGTTCCATTTGGAGTAGACTATGCTAACCAAAAGCATCGAGGTAAAGTTTCACAATTTGAGGAGTATCTGCTAGGTCCTTCTCCTCCTTCCACTTCGCATCCAATGCAGGATAGTTTTTGAACTTAACCAAGAACCACCTTCAGACTTTACCTTTATTCTTCGTATCCTTATGTGCCAAAATCCGTTCAGGAACAAGGATCTCCTCGTTTTCTTCCACTTTGGGTTGCTCATTAGGCTCCCCATCATCAGGCACATCACCCTTAAAAGGTTTGAAGAGACTCACATGAAATGCATTGTGAATCCTCCAAGTATCTGGCAGTTTCAATTGGAAGGAGACATCATTTATCCTCTCAGTGATCTGGAAAGGTCCGTAGTATCGCATACTAAGCTTTGGAAAAAGCCTCTCCTTTCCCTTTTTCTTTCTGAGGCGTGCCTTCCCAAAACGTAAGAGCACCCAATCATCCTTCTTCAATTTCAAGTCGCGACGATGGCGATCCGCTGCCTTTTTCTGTCGTTCTTGAGACTTCTGCAAAGTCTCGCGAACCTTGGCAAAAGCCGTATCCAAATCTTGCGTATATTCATCCGCTTCAAAAATCTTATCTTTCGTGCTTAGGAAGGGTGGAACCTTTGCAGCACCTTCAACAATCTCAAATGGCGCCTTCCCTGTCAAAGAGTGTATCGTGTTATTGTAGGCAAATTCCACCAAAGGTAAGTACTTTTCCCATTGAGTCTTCTGATCTGAGATATAAGACTTCAATAAATTTAGAACCACTGAATTTGCAATCTCAGATTGCCCATCAGTCTGCGGGTGGAACGATGACGAGAACTGCAACTGCATGCCAATATTCTCCCAAATTGCCTTCCAAAACAAACTCGTAAATTTGGGGTCTCTGTCGGAGACAATCGTCTTAGGCATGCCATGTAATTTGAAGATCTGGGCCACAAACAGTCTTGCTAAGTGATCCGGCTTGATTGTTTTCTTCACTGGAATGAAATGAGCCTGTTTGCTAAATCTGTCAATAACAGTCCAGATACCATCGTGACCACTCTGTGTTCTCGGGAGATCAAAAATGAATTCCATTGCAGTACTTTCCCAAGGGCAGGTGGGTATGGGTAAAGGCTGTAACAATCCCTGTGCCTTATGCATGTCAAACTTGACCTTCTGGCATACTAAGCAACTGCGCACAAACTCTTCCACATCCTTCTTGAGTCTCGGCCAAAAGAAGTATCTCTCTACCCCTTTCATGGTGGTAGCAATGCCACGGAGACCCATAAAAGGCGGACAGTGGCATTCAGTCATAACCTTTTCCCTCAACGGCTGTGTAACGCACAACATGTTTTTCTCATCAAGTAGCCTTCCCGAATGGAGTATCCTGCTACTGTCTCCCCATCCCGCATCCGTGTGAAAATATCAGCAAAATTTGTATCTGTGGCATACTGGTCGACCATATCCTCGAAGCTCCTATGATGTATCGTGGAAATAGCCAGAACCAATGGCTTTCGAGACAAAGCATTTCCCACCTCATTCTTCTGTCCTTGCACATGGACAATCTGGAAGTGAAACTGTGACAAGATGTTCGCCCACCGCATCTGCTTTTCCGAAAGCTGCTTTTGTGACAAGAAGTAGCACAAACTCTGATGGTCTGTAAAGACAGTAAAATCTGCTCCGAGTAGGTAATGCCGCCACTGAGTAAGAGCATGGATAACCGCCAAACGCTCTTTCTCATAAATCTGTGCTGTGATCTCTCCGGCCTTGAGAACAATCGGCTCTCGTAAGCAATGACATGGCCTTCTTGCATTAAGACCGCACCCAGACTACGACCACAAGCATCACAATATACTTCAAATGTGTTGCTAATTGGACTATTTTCTTATTTTTAATGATTAAATCTTTTTTTAAGGATATTTTATTATGTGCACTAAGAACTGTTAAAAAGATTGTAGCTATAGGAATTGCCATTAGGAACGGACAACTCTGATGTGTCATTTGATGGGTGACGGTAAACATCGCGAAGGAGTTTTCGTAAGTTCGGTGGAAAGGGCCGGGTTACGAGTGCCCCTGATGCGTCACATGATGGGTGACGGGTGCATCAATAAGGGGGCATCCTGTAGGCTAAGGAGGAAATCCGAACTGAGTAAGAAAATACGCGTAAGAACGCAAGCACAAGAATAAAGATGGGTTCAATGAAGATTTTTATGAAAAGCAGGAACAATCGTGGGAAGGCAGACGCTTTCCCGCGAGGAATCTATGTTTGCATTGCATTCGTGCATGTGGTTGCATCCAGGGACGCCTGGGAAGTGTTGTTAAATGCATTGGTTTTAACTTATAAGGTTTTATTGAGTTTTTGGGTAGGTTCAGACCAATTTTAAAATATGCCGACCGCCCACTTAATAAGTGGGCAGCCACTTAGAAGATAAAGCAACAAAACCAGCCAGCGAATTCTCTCTCCCTATTATGGGTAGAACAGCGCAAAAAAAAAAGAAGAAAAAAAAAGAAGAAAAAAAAAAGGCCGCGATCTCTACGCGAGCAGTTATTCGTGCCGTGGCCAGGGAGCTATAAAAGCACCACATGCCCTCACTCACGGGAGGTACCAACATCAGCAAGAGAAAACTCTGCCGCAAGAGATCGCGAGACTACGAAGCACGGAAGTCGCTTTTCTCGCGCAAGAACGACAGGTGTCTATTGTGGATTCGCCATACGAATTGTTGTCGCGTGTTTGTGTGGTTTGTTTTGCAGGAATCTCCCGTCTTACGGGAAGGCCCTTCACGGGAAGTACAACTTCATGCCTAAGTCCCTTACGGGAAAGTACGGCTTCACGCCTAAGTCTCTTACGAGAAAGTACGGCTTCGCGCCTAAGTCCCTTACGGGAAGGAACGGCCTTGTGCCCAAGCCCTTTACGGGAAAGCACGACCTTCGGGTCTAAGATTACAGAACGGAGGGGTTTCCTCGGGTTCTCGTGCTTGTATAAGAATTCTCCTTGAATAAAAGAATACTCTTAACGGGGGGGGGGACCAGCCCATCTTCTGGTCCCCAATACTGTGTCGATCTTCTCCCTTCTCTCATGTTTTCAAAGAATTATAATTTTCAGATTTTCTAAGTGCTCGTGGACGCTCCCGTTTTGTGACAAAATGGCTTCTGCAAATCCGGCAAAGTCAAAACTGGTCCCGTAGTCAATTTCTCTTTGTATGTTTGAAAGGCAGTCACCTTTGTGGATCCCCACGAGAAAGGGACTCCTTTTGTGTCAAGATATGCAAAGGGGAATCAACCTCTGCAAACTTTCGAATGAACCGCCTGTAGTACGAACACAGTCCGAAGAAGTTTCACGTGACACATCCCAACCCTATGTGTCCATGGACAAGCTATAGCATAACAGGGTTCAGTCAGTCCAGTCAAGTCTAGATTAGCAGTGATCCGGCACTTTTGTGAGTCTATTCGTAGACCGTGCATGCCCAGCCACTTAGCATAGATGCATATCCTCTGGTTGCACACAACATGATCATCAATATTCCCTTCAGAATCCATCAGATTCAGTCAGGGGAATTTTCCAGTGCATTTAGCCTATTTTCCCTATTTTTGGTTATTTTCACTTATTATTTTTAAGTGACTTTCCAACATAAGTAGGTAGGGTAATTTTGCTAAATTAATATATAAGCAAATTCAAGTTAGCACTTTCTAGCAAAAGAGGCAGCAGGAGCTTCCCGCTCAATAGGCAACTTCTCAGCAGTACCCCCTCAGCACCCTAGCGTTTTTGGATCCCCATCCTCGCCGCACTTCAGCCTTGGCGTTTCCACCTCTTGCATGGTCGCCTTCATCTCCCAGACCCCCAGCAGTAGCAGATCTACCAAATGGCCAGCAAATGCATCAGTGTTTGCTAGCGTTTTCCATTCCCATCCATTAGTGTTTTTGGATCGCTAGCAACCTCTGCAAGGCCTCAGCGTTTTCAGCCCAAAAACGCCAGCAAGCCCTGCAACTCTCAGCGTTTTCAGCCAGCAACATCAGCCCTAAAAACGCAGATATTCAGCAGCCAAAAACGCAGATTTTCAGGAGATGAAACAGTACCAGATCAGCCCTAATTGGTAGCAGAAGAACCCCCAATTCCAGCCCATGAAAACGCAGCCAAAACAGTCATTTTCAGCCACCGAAATAGTCCCGAAATTCAGCAATTAGAAGATCTCAGATTTCAGCCATCAAGTCATCGTCGTCATCACCGTCGTCGTCATCGGCATAGTCCCCGATTGCATCAGTACATGCATCATCATTGTACACCTTTGTGCAATCAAAAGTAGACCACTCTCGCCGACGAGAGTGGGGCCTTCGGAGGAGGATTTTACAACGTCTCTGGTGTTGTATCTCTCCTCTCTCTCTATCTCTCAGTCTCATACACTTGCACGCACATTGTCCATTCACTTTGTTCATGACCATAGCACTTTCCATTAAGAACGGAAGGCTCTCCCTTCCATAAGAACTAAAAGGAACCTTGAGTCAAGTTCGGAGCACTCATCTCGAGTAAAGTGCAAACAATCATTCCGTTGCACCTAACATTGGTATCAGAGTTTTGGCAGTGTTCTGTATCACTCAAAGAAAGAACCACAAGAATTTTTTTGCTTGTTAAGGTCGCACGAACCCAAGCTCGCTTGGGCGTGTCGATTCCTAATCGTGTTTTGTTGAAGAGTGACAGGAATCCCAAGAAAGAAGGGCTTGTTCAGCCTTCCCTTGTGTCTCTTTTCACTCATTGAGAGCAGACCGTGCACTTAGCGGTCGGCCAATCGACGTGAGGTGGGAAAAAGCAACCTTCGTGTGAGCGCAAGGACGCCAAGGGGTGCGCCTGCGGAGAGGAGTAGAACTCGGGTGAAGAGAAGATCCTTCTCCAACGCGATTTGCGAGCGAAAGAAAACCTCAAGAACCTCAAGATCCTCAAGAGCCCAAGAACCAAGACCGTCAAGAACCCAAGTTCCTCTTGAACTTAAGAACCAAAGATCATAGTGGATGGTCGTCACCCGAAGCGGAATGGATAATTTGCATACAGGTGATGAGCATGAGAGAAGCGGCGAAGATTTTTTCCCACCAGGAAACTTTTTCGACCCTCCCCCTTCGCCATCTACGCCATGAGTTGCACTCATTTTATGGAGATGATGGTCAAGTCGATGTTGGAGATGATGGCACAACAACAAGAAACGAATCGAGTTGCATTGGCACGACTCGCAAGCAAAGCAGAACAACAAGAAGCTAGGGACCGTGAACGCGACGAAAGAATTGCAAGACTTGCTGAAGAACAAGCAGCTAAGGACCCTGAGCAAGTAGCCAAGGACCGCGAGCGTAACGAAAGAAACGCCAGACTTGCCGCACAACAAGAAGACAAGCGCCTTGCTTTCGAACGCGAGCCGGTTTAGGGAGCTACGCACTCAAGAATTGCTTGCCTAACTCCTAGCCTTGAAGACCGAACCACCCAAAGGTCATGGGAGTTCCTCAAGTGGCGCAAGCCACGACGCGGATTCCAACCATCCAGTCACAGAGAAGTTGATTTTTCGTAAGTATGACGGTAAGATGGATGCTACGGTTATTTATTCGTGGTTGCATCAATTTAATGCTTATATTGCGACAACTAAGAAGACAGGAAATAGCAAAGTTTTGACGGCAGCTATGTACCTTGCCGGTGATGCCATTAATTGGTACCACGCATGGCAAGAGGCACAGCTAGCCGCGCACCTAGAGGAAGCCGACGGATTCACGCCCCTTTCCTTCGATTGGGGTGATTTCCAAGACAAGCTCAAGGCGCGGTTTATGCCACCTCAGTACCTTGCACGATTGAAAGACGATTGACGCTCTCTCAAACAAAATGGTATGCCAGTCATGTATTTTTCTAATCGTGTTTTGTAGCTAGGCACTCAATTACGAAAATCGGATGATGAGCGCAAAGAGGCTTTTCTCTTTGGATTGGACGAGTATATCAAGTACGATGTCGAGGTCCTCGATCCAATCGATCTCAACAAGGCGGTAGCGATTGCTCTCGTCTCTGTAGTCAATGTCGCTTTCCTTGCCCGATAATCGACCACGGCGTTGTTCTTGTGGTACCAGGGAATCCCTAAGAGATCATCACAACCCTACAAAGGTATTATGAAGAAGTCCTCATGCCCCGAATACCCCTGACAATGCAACCGAAGTTTGCCAATGACAGGTGTAATGCCTACGTCCCTGCTGGGTGCCGCTAGAACTGCCTCCGCAAGTGGTCCCATCCGATTGGGAATGATCTCGAGCCGCGTCGTCAATTCTGGTGAAATGAAGTTTGCCTTGGCTCCTCCATCAAAGAAGATCAGTGCCTCTTGATCTTTTACTTTACCCCAACCCTGGCAAAGTTCTGTACTCTCGTCCATGGTGTTGGGATCGGTACCCACACAATCTGGAACCACTCCTGTTTTCATCTTGCCTTTTGTCCACGTTCCTCAGCTGCTCTCGAACTCTCAGGCCTGTCGTCGTCCTTATCATTCTGTGCACTTCCCCTCCTTGATGAATCGAGCTGGCTCCCGGGGAGTAAGCTTGGGTCGTGCATCCTTTTTCTCTAGGTTGCTCCTTTTCTTTCTACTTTCATTCCCAGAAGTTTGTTCAGCTCGTTGTGTCATGTCCTCATTCGTGGGGTAGGTCAGATTGCCAGAGTGAATGGCAAAGCCCTGCTTCGCATGACTCATCAACTCCTGAATATAAGCGGACTTCTGGTCCAAGCAGTGATCTCGGATCTTTGTAGGTAGACCCAAGGTGAACTGCTCAATCTGTTCTCTGAACGAGATCTTCTTGAATGAAGAGGCGGGTAGAAAAGAGCTCCAGAATCTCTCACAGTAAGCATTTATTGTATCTTTCTTGGTCATACGAAGATGGTTCCAAGCAGCTCGTATATTGCGTTCATACTCTTGCGTCAACCAAGAAGAAATAAAAAGCTTCTTAAATTTCAGCCATTTAACTAGCCTAGTCTTGTTTAAAAGAAGCGTGGACCACCAAGTGCGAGCATTCCTCTTAAAGTAAGAGGCAGCTCTCCGAATCTTGGAGTGCTCTGAGTAGTGTCCTCTTGCGAAAGCGATGTCAAATTGCTTTATAAAAGACAGCCTTCGAAGCATCTGAGTATCCTGAAAAAGTATCAAATTTGATCGAGTGTCCACCTTCCTTAAACTCTCGGACTCTCTTGCTTTTATCTTGTAGAAAGTCGTACAAGTTGGCTTTATAAAAATTCTTCTTGTTCGCATAAAAGTTTCCGTCGTTGGAGTCTGAACTGTCTGTAGAGGAGTCCAAAGTGGAACTGTTAGTCACTGGGCGAGATTTAGAATTCTTTGCCTTTTTCTTACCCTTTCCGAAGCGTTGTTTCTTGCTTCGCTTTTTGCCTTTTCTGTCTTCTTCTCTTGAATCTGAAGAGCTAGAAGAACTGTCAGAAGAAGAAGAAGAAGAAGAAGAACTGGGTACCCCTTCAAAGTGAACATGCTTCTTCTGTTTCTTTGCTTTGTCAAATGTCGACTGACAACCCAAATAACCCGGGAAGTCAGTGCCTTTCTTCTGCTTTTTGCCCTGCTTTTTGGCTTTCTTTTGCGCGTCAAAAAGCTGAGCAATCCATGCATCAACCCCCTCTTCTAATTCCTTCTCTGAATATTTATTGTGAGCAGAAGGTTTCTTGAGAGTGGGTTTCGAGGGTAGTGTAGTGGTTTTCTGCCACTGCTCGTGCACTTCCTGAGAAGAAGTCTCGCTCATATATTTTGCAAATTTTGGGTCCTCCGCAAAATTGAGCATCATCTTTGTTGCATCGCCGATCAATAGACGACGCTCCATCTGTCACGAGGACGTGGCAGTTATTAACCATGTCATAGAGATGTGGCAACTGCTAACCTTGGTTGTTGGTTTCTTTCCAATGGGGTTTATTTTATTTGTTTTGAGACCCTCTTTTTGAAGTAGCAAACGGTCGGACATTGTATGGCCAATGTGAACGGTAGATTCACCCGCAGACGGGAAGTGGTCGGCACTAGAATTCGTATGGTAAGAGGATGTCTAGGCTCAGAGCAAGATCATATAGGTCCCCCCGTCGCACTTAGCAAGTTGGTGGATACTAGGAAGTGAACTCAATTAAGGCGTAAAGTCAAGGTGGGACTACCAACAGAAAGTATCCGACAGTTGGGCCACATTGCACTTTTGGATGCGGTCCCAATGAGGATAGATGGTCAGAAGACCAGTGGGAGCCCAACGGAAGCATCTCCTAAAATTTAGGGAACTGCTATTTTGGGCCGGGAAATGTGTTCGCGTCATTACCTCCGGTATGACTAGGGGAACATTTTACAACTCTGCCGCGAAGTCAACTGACGCGTCGGTTGGGATATTTTTAAATGGCGAACCCGAAACGAGAAAATGCTTGAAAATGCGCCAAGTGTCACATTTTCGTGAACTTTCCTCTTGCAGAAAAATGGGCGCTGATTTTTAAGCTGGGAGAGGCCTACAATGTGGTGCTAGGAGTGATGCCCTGCACACTACACACTGCTCTCTCTCTCCCCTACGTGCAGTTATGTGATGCCCCACAAGAGGGCTCCTCATTTGACTGATGTACAGTTGTGTGGGTTCATGCTTTTGTGCTGAGGCAAGAGCCTCTTTGAGCAGGAACAGGGGTAGCTAACTGCTGCTCCAAAGCAGGCACTGGTGAGGGTGATAACCTCACCGTTCAGGTGCAAAATCAGCGCTGTGTATGCGTTGTAAATTCACTGTTTTTCAGCCGTACGGACGCCAGGACCATTGGGAATCGTGCCCCACTGGCAGAGGACAGTTAGGGGACTGTTTGGGGCTGAAAACAGGGCAAAAACCAGTAAATACAGCGTGCTGAATTTACTGTTTTTGGACAGGAATCAGAGGGTATACGACAGTGCAAGCGA
This sequence comes from Adiantum capillus-veneris, assembly GCF_014529385.1. Classification (NCBI taxonomy): domain Eukaryota; kingdom Viridiplantae; phylum Streptophyta; class Polypodiopsida; order Polypodiales; family Pteridaceae; genus Adiantum; species Adiantum capillus-veneris. The sequence goes on along the minus strand of NC_140951.1, from coordinate 123,368,497 downwards.
GTTCCAGCAGGGGAATTGGTTTCGCGCAAGTTTTGGGGTTGTTATGCTGCCGAAATTTGGCCAAATCAAATGGTATCTAGGTGGATACACGTGAAGGATTCCCAGGACCTTACCTTGTAATTTACCCTCCTAAAGAATAAAGAAATACCGAAAGGGGCGCCGATTTTGGGGCCTACAGGTTGTCGGCGTCTGCTCGGAGCATTCTAGCTTCCGAGCCGTGTGTGTATTCAAGTGTTAACTCCCGTCGCAGGTTCTCTTTGCAAAGTGCTCTGTGTGTGTGTTTAAAGTAAAGAATTTCGGGTGAAAGCCAACGCCTACCGCCCTACGGGCCGGTTTGACCATCTCTCTTCGCTCCGCCTGAGTAGGCCGAGGTGGGCCATACTCTGCCATAATCTTTCTTGTGATCCCCACCCGCATCTCCAGATGCAGAGGGAGTCGACTGATCCTTGCGTGAAGCCATAGGTGCCGCGGAAAAAAACAATTGGGGATCGGATTGCCTGTAGAAGAGAAATCGGCCGTGCTCTGATACCACTGTAACAGACTTGGACACTCTAAGTCTAGAATCAATCTCGACAGCATCAAATAACCACTTCAAAACAATTCACATATCACAATAGATTTGCACTGGCCCGACGGAGTTTCGTGCGTAGAGATATTGGCCCCAAAGACCGGCGCCCCTTTCTGTATTTTTTTATGTATTAAATCAATGTCAAAGTACAAGAGAGCGGTTAGGGTTTCACTCTCAGACCTTGCGTCCAGATGCTCTGCAGAGTGAGCCCTCATCGCTTATTTAAAGATTACAAGGGATGCCCAAAAGCAGAGCCCCAAAAGCTTCCAGAACAAAAGCAAAACCTCTCTCTCTCTCTCTCTCTCTCTCTCTCTCTCTCTCTCTCTCTCTCTCTCTCTCAAGAGAGTAAAAATAAAGCAAATCCATTCTCTCTCTCACAACTCCAAATTGCGTAGCCAAAAAGCTGGTAATTTGCGTCGCTAGGAGGCTGCTTTTCAGCTCCTTAAAATCTGCCGCATTTTCCGGAAATCCGTACTGCTTGCCACATGGCATTTCAGCCGCCAAAATTAGGGTTTCCACCACATTTAGGGGTTTCAGCCAGCAGTTAGGGTTAGGGTTTTTGGCAGAAATTAGGGTTTGCAGGAATTAGGGTTTTTGGCAGTATCTGCTCTGGGTAGCCACGTCATCACTTTGTGACACTCCCTTTCTTTGGAACCCCTTCCCCTCCCCTTTCCTTACGAGCAAGACCCTCCCTATTCTCGCCGGTTGCTAGGAGTAATAAAAGCTCTCTCTCTCTCTCTCTCATAGAAAAACTTGAGTTCAACTCTCCTCGTCAGCTAGATCTTTAATGTCTCTTGGGATAGTTTCCTACGACGTTAAAACTCTCTTCTTCTTCTTTTCTCTCTCTCTCTCTCTCTCTCTCTCTCTCTCCCTCTCTCTCTCTCTCTCTCTTCTCTCTCACAACACATAGAAAAAGCCACCTAGCAAGGACATGCTGCTGCAAATTTCAGCCATGAAGATGTCTCCGTGGGTGATGCCCTTGGCTGGCCCGAGCGTACCGGATGTCGCCAAGACTCGGTAGGCGAGTTCCAACACTAAGAAGTGCCTACAAAAGAGTTTCCATTGCGACATGCTGCTGTTTTTCTCTATTTTCAGCCCATAAATGCCGTAGACGGGGCTGATTTACGAGAAGGAACCCGAGAACACCCATCTTCTGTGTGTAGGATTGGAAGAGAGGATTCTTTGTGTAGAGATCTCTTGATCTCTTCCGGGGAAGTTGTTTTTTGAGAACCGAGTTGCGTACGAGCGTCGAGACCTTGAAGGTAACGTTTGTTATGTTATGATCTCCAAGTATTTGTTTGCAGGTGTACTTCCTCTTTGCGAGGGAGTAGGAGCAGAGGAAGGCATAAGCCTCTGTAGGAGACAAGCGCTCTGAGGAACTAGAGCGAGATCAGCCCAAGGGTTTCGCACCCTGAGCTTGGGAGTAGATCCACGGATGTAGTCTCTCGAGTTGTGATCTGGAAGTTGAGATTCCCAAGGACTTCGTGTCCAAGAAAGCAGAGTTATTCTGCAAGAAGAGGACTTTGGAAACCGAGTCGGGAAAGAATTGTAGGGATGCCATGCCGTGAGTTTGGAAGGTAAGATCCAGAGGATAGAACCTTGGTTCTTGAGGATTCGGAATAAGGAACGGAAGTTCCTTGGAATAGGGTTTTGCCCTAGGAGTAGGAAGCTGAGGCTTCCAGGAACCATCAAGTCTCTTTCTAGAACAAACGCAGTAATACGTTCGGTTCAAGTGCTTGTATAGACTTGTCAAAAGTGATGACGTGGCTGCCCGAAACCCTAACTGCTGAAACCCCTAGCTGCTGAAACCCTAATTCTGCCAGAAACCCTAACCCAAATTTGGGCATGACACGTGGCAGCAGTACGGACGTCCGAAATTTGCGGCGGAATTTGCGCTGGCTATTTACGACAGCTTTTTGACATGCTTTTTCTACGCTAATTGAAAGAGAATAAGAACCTTTTTTGCTTTATGTTTACAAGCAAGAGAAAGAAAAGCTTTGTTTGCTTTATTTGCCTTTCAAGAGAGAGAGTATCAGAGAACGAGAAAGTTTTTGCTTTAGCTTTTGATTTTCAGTTTTTGGAAAGCTTTTGGGGTTTTGCTTTTGGCAAACCTTGTACTTTAAATAAGCGGGTTGCCCTCTCACAACTCAGAGCATCTGGACGCAGAGTCTGAGTGTGAGCGTCTGCCCGCACTCTTGTACTTTGAACTCAGATTAATACAAAAAGAGATACCAAAAGGGGCGCCAGTCTTTGGGGCCAATATCTCTAGGCACGGAACTCCGCCGGGCCAGTGTAAATCAATTGTGAACTGTTTTGAAGTGGTTATTTGTTGCTGTCGCGGTAGATTCTTGACTTGGAGTGTCCAAGTCTGTTACAAGACTTCTCAGTAATAACGATACTATTACCGGGGGGGAGGACCAGCCCATCTTTTGGTCCCCTGTACTCTGTTGATCTTCTCACTCCCTCTCTCATTCATCTCTCTTTCTCTCTCTATTTCTCTCTATATTCTGCTAAAATTCTACTTATCCCATTGTATTTCATACTGTTATGCGCTCCCATTTGTGACACACAATTTGCGATGCAGAATATTGCAGAACAAGGTGGTAAGGTGTAACTGGACATGTCCATGTGCCAACGGAAAAGAACAGATTGAATAGACTTTAAGCATTTCAAAACACTTGAATTGAAAGAGAGAGACTTGACACGAGACATGGAGTGGCGTAGTTCCACCCTTAGAGTGCACTGGCCCCAAGTTGTGGTGCCACTTTTAATATTTCTTTATATTGCTTCAACAAGGTACAACATTTGTGGCTCTCCTCTGCATCTTCTGCGGGTAGAATGCGAAAGAATGACCCCTAGTACATATTCAAAGGCACTTGGCTATCTATCCAAAAGTAGTTACATGAAAAGCAGTAGTTTCTAAAAGCAATTGGTCCAAAAGCCATCGCCTAGAGGGCTATTCGTATAGCGTTGCCACGTCAGCAGCAACTAGTTACATAAAAAGTAGTAGTTTTCAAAGCAACCGGTTCAAAAGCCATCGCCCCAGACGGCTATTTGTATAACGCTGCCATGTCAGCAGCAACTGACGCAAAACACGGGATTTCGTATAGCATGCCACATCAACAGCCATTGCGGGGTTCAGGATTATTTATCCTAACACATCTTTAAGTTTGGGTGACTTGGCAAGAGTTTGTAAGTTGGTAAATGCTTCTTGTTCTTGTAGTGCTTTTGCTAGGGTTTTGTAAGGTGCAGCGGAAGTGAATGTTGAACTTTGCTCAAGATGAGTGCTCCGAATTGTGCTCAAGGGTTCCTTTTACTTACGGAAGGGAGAGCCTTCCGTTCCTTTAGTGAGAGACTGCAAATGATCACAAACAAGTGAATGACATGGTGAATGAAGGTGCTGAGAGAGAGAGAGAGAGAGAGAGAGAGAGAGAGAGAGAGAGAGAGAGAGAGAGAGAGAGAGAGAGAGAGAGAGAGAGAGAGAGAGAGAGAGAGAGAGAGAGAGAGAGAGACTTGCGCGATCTGCTTCTTGCGAACTCTGCTGCCTGTAGTCTGTCGCGATCGCGTCCCCTCCAGCCTGCACACTGCCGCCTGCCGCGCGCTGTCTGCAGCCTGCTGCCTGCCACGCTGTTGCCTGCAACCTGCCGCCACGCACTGCTCCCTGCAGCCTGCTGACACGCGCGCTGCCTTCAACCCAGCGTTGCGCACAATCTGCCTGCAGCCTCATCTGCCAAGCCTGATTCCGTGAAACCCTAATCCTAACCGCTCCACCTGCCAACCCTAATTCCGAGCAACCCTAATCCTCCGAAAACCCTAATTCTCTGAAAACCCTAATTCCCTGAAAACCCTAATTCCCCGAAAACCCTAACAGCCTCAACCCTCCCTGTTTCAGACCTTCACTGTGCGCATCTTTCCCCTGCCTGCAAGGGAAAGCGAGAAAAAGAGAAATAGAGCGAGAGAGAGAAAGAGTCCAAGCTTCTCTTCAGGTCTTGCTTTTCCAGTTTGCTAGTCTACCCCATTCTTCATGGCGGTTTTGCTTGTCTCGAGTGCTTCACACGGTGCTCCATCACCACTTGCCTGTCGCGTGGATTGTACTGGTGACCTGTTGACACGCATTGACTCCAAAATTCACCACTTGGCACAGCATGCCTTGGTTGGCCGGATGATTGGACAGTCTCCACCTCTCTCTTCTATACGTGATTGGTGTCAGACTGCATTGGGCACCACTCAGGGACGGGTCTCGGAGCTTTCATTCCTTGGTAGAGGCATATTCATGGTACGTCTTTCAGATCCTGCCACTGCCTCAGCTCTCCTGGCTCGCTCTCCGATACTTTCTGATCCAGAATGATATACTTGACGAGGTGGTATCCCGAGTTTACTACTGAGGAGTTTGACAGTCGGCATCTTATTCCCAGATTCCCTTTGACGCTCTCCTTCCTGGATATGCCTCTTCATTTTATTGATGAGCATCTCCTTCAGATGATTGCTGCTCATTTTGGCACAGTAGTTCCAGGTTTTTGCATCTTCTTATCTGGTCCACCTCGCATTCAGGTCCTGGTGTTTGGGGATACTTCGTTACCAGATACAGTTACTGTGGCTGTGCGTGATAGAGACTACTCTTGCCGAATGGTAGTCACTGGCCGCCCAGGACAGTGCCTACGTTGTCACGCGATGGGACACTTGGCTCGCGATTGCCCCACTCAGCCACGCCATCGGCGACAACAACAGTCGGCTCGTGGCACTCAGGCTCAGCCACGTGGTCAGCGTCCACAGCCGGTTCCTACTCCTACTACTAGAGCACCTTTGGAGCCTCCGGATGCTCCATCTGCTTCAGGTCCTACTGAGACTGCATGGCAGACAGTTGGTCGTAACCATTCCTTCCGTCCTCGTCAGCAACACACACCACATGCAGCCCCCAGTGTTAACTCTCCTGCTCCCTCTCAAGTTTCCGCCACTCCCTTACCTCCTGCTTCTCCTCGCCCTTCTTCTTCTTCAGCCCAGGATCACTTACCTCTGCTACCAACTCCTCCTTCACTTGCCATCCCCTTGCCCGTTCCTACCCCTCTTCCCGAGGTCCCTATTCCCATGCAGATGGATCATTCACCGCTACTACCTCTTCCTTTTCCTCCTCTACCTCTCGCCCTTACTCCCCCCCCCCCCCGCTCCACCTTCTGGTCCACCCCCTCCCTCAGCTGCTCATACTTACGTCCCACGCAGTTTCCTCGGCTCTTGCCCTCTTTCCTGGGGAACTCATCGGGCTGAAATGTGCGGTGACTCAGAAGGACCATTGCGGGTGCATCTCTACCTTATGCATCACAAGCCAGGTTGTGTTCCCTCTTTAATAGGCAGTCGCTCTCAACCTACCCATTCCTTTTTCCTTCCATTCCATGCAGCTCAGGAATGGTCCGAGGATCAGGTTCTGCATTTTGTGCATGCACAAACTATGGCTCAGCTTCATTTATGGTTGTCTACTTCCGCTCCGGATGTATTGTCTCCACACTTTTCGTCATGTATTGGTGCTATGGAATGGAGTGATGTATATGCATGCTATTCATTGCCTATGATCATTCATGTATCCTTAGATGTGGTGCTTCCTATGTCTATGCGCATTTGGGGTGTCAAAGCTGCAACATCGGTAATGCAATGTAAACAAGCTGAGGTTCACAGTTGGTGCAATGAGACACCATATTTTAGAGAGGGCTTGCGGGTTGCTTTCCTCCCGCCTGAAGCTCACCCCTTGGATGGCCCAGCTGCCTCCAAGAAGATGCGCAGTTAGACAGATGCTTTACCAATTCTTTCATGTAGACTATGGATTTACATGTAGTTTCTTGGAATGCAAATGGTTTACAGACTTCTCGGGTAAGAGGTTCACGTAAGCTTTTACTTCGTAGAGATTTACACGCTCAAGTAGTAGGCACTGTGGATATATTACTCGTACATGAGCATAAGATTGCCACTCCCTTTGGTAATCTCATGCCCTCAGGAGCTCACACTTTTTGGGAGCCTGCTCTGGGCATTCATGGACAGAGTTGCGGTGTATGTATATTAGTGGGGCCACGTTACTTGGCATCAGTTTAGCAGCATGGCACCCTGGTCGCTGGCAGAGCAATCTATGTTTCTATCCTGATTCAGGACTCTATCATTGGTTTTATGTCAGTCTATGCACCCACTACTCCTCGGGAGAGAGCTACTTTTTGGTCCTCCTTGGTTGCTGCTCTACCTGTTGTAGACTCTTGGGTTGTCGGAGGCGACTTCAATAATGTCGAGAGCGACTCTGACTGGCGATCGATCACTCCTCCAGTTCTATCATCCATTTCTCCCGATGAGCAGCCAGCTTGGGATCAATTTCTTCTAGCTATTCAAGGTGTTGACGCCTGGCACATACCCTCTTTTGGTCACCACCCTGCTACACTTCATTACTCGTGGGGGTTTCAGCGACAACAGGAAAGATTATTAGAGCGACTTGATCGTTTTTACGTTAGGCCTTGGGCAGCAGCTCTGGGTGGATTTACTACTATTTGGCGAGGGACCAGCCTCTCAGATCATTTACCCATCTCATTATTTATCTCTTTCACTAGATCCTCTGCACAGAGACGAGGTTGCCGCATCCCTGACAGTGTTCTCACCACTGAAGTTTTGCAGCAGCAGATTCGTGACTTGTGGTCCACGGGTGCTTCTTACAGTGGTCCCCCTGGAGAGTTCCTTGCCCATTGCATTGCTTAGTCTAGTATTTACTGCCGTGATCAAACTGCTACTATTCATCGTCAGTTGAGAGTACGCGAGTCTGACCTCCACATTCCTCTTGGTTCCACACAGCGCTTGCTTGAAGAGTGGCCTCAGGATGCTTATCTCGCTGCTCGACAAACAGAGCTCACAGAAGAAATTCGTCGCGTACAGGAGGCTAGGTCCGAGTTCACTCATCATGCTTCAGTATCTCACTGGATAGCTAAAGCTGATCGAATGAATAAGGACTTCTTTGTTGCTCACAAAGAGCGGCCTCTTGGCACCACCCTTCGGACTTTGTGCGATGCTCAGGGAACACTTCATATGCATCCTGATGTTATTCTTGATATGTCTGCAGATTATTTCGAGGCATTGTTCACTGCTGATGTATGCACTACTGAGGTTTTAGATGTCCGTGAGCAGATATGGCATCACACTCGACGTCGTTGTACAGACACTATGGCAGAGATCTTGTTGGCTCCATTCGCACTTGCAGAGCTTTATGCTGCTATCGAGAGTCTAGATCCATCTTCCTGTCCATGCGAGGATGGCCTCACTAGAGCTTTCTTTTTGACTTATTGGGATGTGTTGCAAATACCACTGCTTCGTGGTTGTCAGGATATCTTTGCATCAGGATATATGCATCCGGATCTTTGTTCAGGTCTCATACCTCTTATTCCAAAAGGGGGCGACACCACACAGCTCCGCCAGTGGAGACCTATTACCCTACTCCCTTCGGTCTATAAGATATTAGCGTTACTGATCAGCCATCGCTTGCGACCGTTCTTACCAGATATTATTCATACTTCTCAGACAGGCTTTGTCATGGATCGATGCATACTGGATAATATCTTCACTTTTCATGAGGCAGTAGAGTGGGCCAGATCATCTTCTGAACCTCTCGCTTTTTTCATCCTTGACTTCGAGAAAGCATATGATCGTGTTGAGTGGGAGTTTCTTAAAGGATCATTAGCCAGGATGAGTTTTCCTTCGACATGGATCTTCGGCATTTCCGCTCTCTTCAGGACTGCCAGCAGTGCAATTACTATTGGTGGTCGTGTCAGTCGCAGTTTTGAGCTCTCTCGATCTGTCCGTCCAGGATGTTTTTTAGCAGCATATCTGTATCTGTTTGTAGGAGAGACTATGTCCGACTTTCTTCGAGCGCAGAGTCATGCATTTCGTGGCTTGACCATGCCAGTACCTTTAGCTCTGGACCTTATCGATCAAGAGTTTGCTGATGACACTATGTTGATGTTGCGCTATTTGCTAGCAGCTCTTGATGCCATGAGGGAGGCCCTGGAGGTTTTTTGCATTGCCAGTGGTGCACGATTAACTGGCGTAAATCCTATGGGTTACTGGTTGGCAGTGATGACATACCTACTTGGGGGATGACTGATGGTTTCACATCGCTGCAGCCGGGTCAGACATGCAGATATCTTGGCTTTCAGGTTGGATTAGACATTTCCTCACAGCAGCAGTTTGCACCCGTACTACAATCTATTCGCAGGAAGCTATGTCATTGGTCTTCACGTCATCTGTCGTTGGTTGGCCGTGCTTTGGTCGCCAACCAGGTCATTCTGGCTACAGTATGGTATACGGCCTCCTGTTGGATGCTACATTCTGGTGTAATAGCTCAGCTTCGCAGACTCATGCGGAATTTTTTATGGAGTGGCACAGATGGGTCTACTGATACTCGTGCTCGAGTTCGTTGGTCCACGATTATTCGTCCTAGGTCAGCAGGCGGCCTTGGCATTATTGATCCAGAATTACAGAGCCGTGCCCTTCTTACCAAGCTTATTGTTCGGGGTCTCTTTCCCGGGCAAGAACCTTGGAAGATGCTTCTTCAGGCAGCTCTTTCCACCACGACTCCACGCCTCCACTCTAGAGATGGCCATACTCGGCAAACAGGGTTTCGTTTCCTCTTTACGGATGTCCCCTTGTGCACCAGCACTCTCTCACCCTTCATCCGCTCACTCATTCAGATTTGGGTATCCATGCGGAGAGCTATCATACGCTCACCTCCCTCATGCCGTGAAGAGATTGAACGCCAACCTCTCATTTGGAATGATGCAGTTCTTGATTCTTCAGTTAATCCACCCCGTCAGCTTGGAGAGAGGACCCACATTGATTGAGCTGCTTGGGACACTGGCCCTGTTGCCTCTATGCGGTTGTTTCATGAGACACGTATGATGGATGCAGATTTGGTGGCAGAACATTATGACATTGGTCGCGGGGTAACAGACAGACTGCTTGAGATTGACTCCACTATCCCTTCACACTGGGACGCAGTCATGCGAGACACGGTTCAGATGCCTCCACATTGTGGCTAGGAAGGCCTCCTTGCTCAAAGCACTCTCTTATTAGTTCGTTTTGACACCATGCTGTTCACAGTTGAGACTGACTTTTCTCCGGGGATGCATGCTAGATTGACATATGCTACCACCTCTCTGCACCTTCTCTACAGCGGCGCTCGATGGGAGGCCATACAAGTAATTGGCTCTCGCGGGAAGCGTCGTTGTGTTGACCCCCTTTTCGCTTCCGCTGATGGTGCACTTTGGAGGCTTTGGGTGTGGGAGGGTCGTGCCCTATCTTAGCTTTATTGGGACCCAGGAGAGTGGCATTGGCCTCACCCTAACCCCACCGGTGCACATGTATCATTCTTTGAGTACACTGTCAGAATTGGAAGATTCGCATTGCCGAGACGGCACCCAGAGCAGCCCACTCGTATGCGTTTCTGGTTGCATTCAGGTCTCTCCCATGCCTATCTACAGCAGTTTTGGTCAGCCATCTGGGATTTACATGTGGCTCGTCGTATTTCTTTTTTCATGTGGATGATTGCACATGCAGGACTTCCAGTTGGGACTTGGCTAGCTTCTATGGGTCATGATCCGTTATGTACTCGCTATCCTTTGCGACTCCCTGAGTCACCTGCACACTGTCTTTGCTCATGCTCGTCTTCTCATGTAGTGTGGCTAGCAGTTTGCTCTTTACTTAGCAGAGCTGGTGTTCAGCATGGATTTCTCACTTGAGGATCTATCTCCTGGTTGATGCCGATGCCCGGACCGCATCTTTTCTATGAGGGCTCAGACACAGATCCAGCTCTTATGCTTACCTCGATTGGTTATCGGCGAGGGACTTTGGCTATGTTACCACAGATTGCTTGGCAGGGGGATCCTCAGACGCGTGATGAAATCTTCTCAGTTATCACTAGCATTGCACTATGGAATGTTTGGAGAGCTTGTTGTCTTCACATTCTCAGTGCGGCTCCACAGCTCCTTCCGGATACCCTCACTGCCATTTGGCTGGACATCATTCACACCCTCATTTGGCAGTGGGATTCTTCCTCAGGTACATCTAGAGCAGCCGAGGCTGGTTGATTTGACTTCCTTCGGCGTTGGGCTCGATCTCCACTGTTCTTCACGCTTACAGGTGGACAGATTACATGGCATTATGCACCTCCTCAGTGGTTTCTCCTCCACTCATCATATAGACCACCATGAGATTGTTCTAGTAGAGTTGTCACTATAGTGACTATCACCCTTACATTCAGCTTGTACACCCCACGTGATAGGCCTTTTTGGTATCCGCTGGGGATTATATTGTACTCAGTAATATACAGCCCTGATTTTTCCGAGAGAGAGAGAGAGAGAGAGAGAGAGAGAGAGAGAGAGAGAGAGAGAGAGAGAGAGAGTACGACACCAGAATGTTGTCAAACCCTCCTCCAAGGGCCCCACTCTCTATGGCGAGAGGTTTACGCTATTGATTGCACAAATCTGGTACAATGGTCTAGATGCAATGGACTTGCCGACGACGACGAGACGGCGGGCTGAATTCTGAAAATGCTACGGGCTGAAATCTGCAAATCTTCTATCTGCTGAATTCTGACTCTATGTTGGTGACGACGGTGATGACTACGACGCGACGACAGTGCGTTGAAAACGCAGATGCTGAAATCTGCAAATAGTGGGCTGAATCTGCAAACGCTAGTTGATCTGACCGTGCGGCGAGGGTCTGTTGCGGGAGGGTGAGATCTGCAAGGTTTGGAGGCTGCGGTGCAGAGTCGGACTGCTGAAAACTGAAAACGCTGATGCAAAAGATTGTTCTGTCACCAAGAAACTGCAAACGCCACAGGCAATCTGCTGTTCCAAAAACTCTAGGGCTGATGTTGTATCTGCTTCAAAAACGCTAGAGGTCTTGATGACTGGAAAATGCTAGGAGTTATGCCGGTCTTCCTGAGAAGGTGCACTGCCAGATGTTGTGCATCTGCTGCCTCTTTTTAGAGAAAGCGCTAGCGCTAGTTTTCTTATATATTAACTTCCCAACTTTGCCCTACCTAGTTTCCCAACAAAGTCACTTATTAATAATAAGTGAAAAATGGAAAAAATAGGGAAAATGGGTTCTATGCACTGTAAAATGCTTATGATGGCTACTGACTGTAATCTGATGATCATGCTGTGTGCAACCATAGGATATGCAACTACTCTTAAGTGCCTGGACACTTCCTAAGCCGACCTGAACCCTAGACATGAAGTAGCTTGTCCACATGCACATAGGGTTGGATGTGCACGTGACATCCCCTCCTTTTTCAAGTGAGGTGCTAGTGTCGAGGGAGATCGCCAACAACGTCTAAAATCCTGGGAAGGACTCTTCGTCGACCCACTCTGATGCGTGGGTCATGCGATACTTGAACTTCATAAAGGTTTGCAACGCTTGCGTCTTTGTGCCGCGCCGAAAGCGACAGAGTCATTTGAGGCTGCTTCAATGGTCCAACTGCGTCTATGGACGTAATTCCACCACCTTCAAGAATCTCCGAGGAGGAAAATTCTTGAAACCACTACCAACACAAAAACATGAACATACCTATTCCATGTAAAGCGACTGGAAAAATTCTAGTCTTTCGAAAAGATTGTGCATGCAATGTAGATGAACAAAGTGACGGAGTGTCAAACCGTTCACCAAATACACACAAAAATTGGAATCGAAACTTGTCTTATTGATCTAAATCTATCAACTGTGGCAAATCACAATGGAAATGCCGATGCTTGATGCTTAATCCTTCTTGTGCTCTTTTTGAGACTGTGTCATGCCAAGGAAGAGACATGGATTGTGAATGCAAACATTTCATCTTTTCATGAGTAATCCGCATACATTCGTACTCATCCATGAGTGAATTATGTGCATCGTACAATATGGCATGCCTGTGGAAAGAAAACACATAAAGACGGTGACGAACACTCGAACAACGCGTGCTGACTATCCTTGGTTCTCGACTCGAGAGCCAAGATCGATTCTCCGTGATTGATCGAATCTGCAATGAGGTTAGCTTCACTAGAAAAAGCATCAACTAAACCATCATCCTTGTGAACAATCACATCTTTATCCTGCAAATCATCATGCTTGTAGATAATCACATTTGTATCTGAAAGCGCGAAGTAGAAGGTACCGGTAGGTGCGCGTCGCGATGTAGTGTAGGATTGGGGCAAGAAGCAGGAGGCGGAGTGCAGTAGAGAGGAAGTGCTAGGGATCGAAGCAGAGAGAGAGAGAGAGAGAGAGAGAGAGAGAGAGAGAGAGAGAGAGAGAGAGAGAGAGAGAGAGAGAGATCACGTTTTTGGGGAAAACTCAATAAGTGAGTTTTGGGTTTTCCCACTTTTATTACAAGTGACTTTAAAAAATGTGTCCAAGTTCATATTGAACCTGGACAAAGTATAAAAATGTACAAAAAGGGGTTATTTAGGCCTTTAACCCAACAACCTCCCACTTAAAGGCATAAATGACGCCTTTAAGTTAACCAACTCCCACCAGCTGTATGCAATGCTCATGTTGAGCCTTAGCAAGACTCTTGGTGAGAACATCTGCAGGGTTATCTTGTGTGTGGATTTTAGTCAAGGTGACTAGACCATCCTCCAATACCTGTCGTATGAAGTGGTACCGCACATCTATGTGTTTGGTACGTGCATGAAACATTGAATTTTTGACTAAATAGACAGCACTCTGGTTATCACACCCAACACGGGTGTATGAGCAGGCATGCCAAGTTCTTTTGCAAGTCTACCCAACCAAATAGTCTCTTTTGAAGCCTCTGTGGCTGAAATATATTCAGCCTCAGTAGCGCACTCAATGCCACAACTTTCAGTAACCTAGACCACCAAGAGACTGCACCACTAGCAATGGCAAATACATATCCACTGGTAGATTTCTTGGCATCCATGCCACCTGCCATGTCTGCATCACAATATCCCTGCAACTTTAAGTCACTTTTGCCATAACAGATACACTTTGATTGTGTACCTTTCAAATATCTCAGAATGCATTTGATAGCTTCCCAATGCACTTTGCCAGGATTCGACATGTATCGACTAACAACTCCCACTGCATAAGCAATGCTGGGACGAGTGGCAACCATAGCATACATAAGAGAACCACAAGGTGATGCATAAGAGATTCCCTTCATTGGTTTCAATGCCACCTCATCCTTTGGGCAATCTACTTTGCTAAGCTTAGTGTATGGAGGTAAAAGTACCCCAAGACTTAGCATCAGCCATATTAAATTTGTTAAGTACTTTTGCAATGTACCTTTCTTGAGATAAAAACAACAATTTCAGCTTTCTATCTCTTTTAATACGCATGCCGAGAATATGCTCTGCATCACCCAAATCCTTCATAGCAAATGCTGAATAGCTTACGTTTCAGAGCATCAAGACCGGTCTTATGTTTCTCGACTAGCAGCATGTCATCAACATAGAGAACAAGTATGATGGGACTACCATCTTCATCCCTTTTCGTATACAAACAATGATCTGCATGATTGCGTTTAAAGCCTTGAGACAGCATAAAAGTGTCTAACTTCTTATACCACTGTCGTGATGATTGTCTCAAACCATACAGAGCCCTTTTCAGTTTGCATACAAGTTCCTCACGTGTAGCAACTACAAAACCTTCAGGTTGTTTCATGTATATGTCCTCTTCAATGTCACCATGCAAAAACGTTGTCTTTACATCCATTTGATTCAATTCAAAATCAAGCACCGCAACGAGAGCAAAAAGGACACGTAAAGTTGTAAGCTTTACAACAAGAGAAAAGATTTCTTGAAAATCAATTCCTTCTTTCTGTGCATATCCTTTTGCAACCAATCTTGCCTTGTACTTGGGTTTTTCATCCACTATCTTAATCTTGTATACCCATTTGTTAGGAAGAGCCTTTCTCCCTTTAGGCAATGGCACAAGATCCCAAGTATCATTTGCATACAAGGATTTCATTTCCTCTTGCATCGCAAGCTCCCACTTACTGCTTGACTCACATGATTTGGCCTCTTTATATGTAAGAGGTTCACCCTCATCTGTCAACATTACATGATCCAAAGAGGGGTTAAATCTCTGCGGTTTCCTTCTCAAACGAGTTGACCTGCGTACCCAATGATCTACAATTCTCAGGCAACAGTTCTACATCTTAAGGCAACTCATTTTCAGCTCTATCATGCTGCTGAAAATCATTTTTAGGTGGCTGTCCATCCTCATTAGGAGCATCAAAATCATGTCCTACCTCTTCTGGCTAAAGGTTAACCGGATGATTATCAATTTCAGCTTGCGGTAGTGCATCATGAGGCTCTTTTTCAACATCAATGGGTGGCACGGAAGGTTGAAATCTGACTGTTTTTTTGTCAGCATCAGATTTTGTAGCATTCTTAAGCAATTTTGCCTCATTGAACACTACATCTTGGCTACGTATTACCTTTCTAAACTGTGGTAACCACGCTCTATAGCCCATTTCACTTTCTTCCCCATAACCTAGGAAGACTCCTTTAATGGACTTCATATCAAGCTTTGTTCTCAAGTCATTCCGTACATGAACAAAAGCTTCGCAGCCAAATACTCTCAAATGATCATAAGAGGCAGGTTTGCCAGATCAAACCTCCTCTGGAATGTCATTTTTCAACGTATTATTAGGAGAGCGATTGCAAATATGAACTGCAGTTTTCAATGCCTCCCCCCAAAACTCTTGGGAAAGATTAGCTAGCGGTGGACAACATGCAACGCGCTCTCTCGCATAAAGTACGATTTTACCTCTTAGCCACACCATTAGAAGACGGATTATAAGGGGTTGTCAACTCTCTTTGACTCCCATTTTCATCACAAAAACGCTGATATTTAGCAGATACATACTCTCTTCCGTTATCAGATCTAAGACATTTAAGCTTAGTACTCTTTTGCGTAGTGACAATAGCATGAACCTTCTTAAAAGCATTAAAAGTCTCACTCTTACTTTTCAACAAATGTACCCATCCTTTCCTAATATAGTCATTAATGAATTTAACAAAATACAATGCACCACCAAAAGACTTAACAGGCATAGTGCATACATCGGAGTGAATAAGATCAAGAGGATTAGCTTTGTGAGAGACACCAGAGTAATAAGAAGATTTCTTTTGCTTTCCATAAAGACAATCGTTACAAAAATCCAAGTTTTTGCCTTTTACATCAACCCTCTTAAGAGAGGAAAGCACATTAATACCCTTTTGGCTCATATGGCCAAGTCTCTTATGCCACAATTCCGTGTGTGAAGCAACTTCAGCAACAACAAGAAACTTGCCTAGCAAAGCTTTGTATCAAAGATAGTACAATGTACCTCTTTTAGACCATTTTGCAACAAGCATAGAGCTCTTAAGCAACTTCCATGAACCCCCAGCAAAGATGGTAGTATAACCATGTGCATCTAATTGGCCAACAGATAGCAAACTTTTCTTAATGCCTGGTACAAACCTGACATCATTCAACACAAGCTTTTGACCATTGTTAAGAGCCAAATGCATAGTACCCATTCCCTCAATATTGCAAGCAAAATTATCACCTACACCTTGCCATAATTGCTTGCAGCATATGCAGCAAAACACTTTAAAGATGGAGTCACATGAAATGAAGCACAATAATACACTATTCATGACTGGGATAGGCCATCATTAGCACCGAACAATGCATCAATGACATCTTTCTTCAAGATAAGCATGTCTTCTGCATTAGCTATCACCAAATCTGAGGGGCATGAAGTCACAACCAAGATTTCCTCAACGTCTGACAACTCCTCAATGAACACACTAGAGGATACATTTGCATTCTCAGCATCCCTGGAGGAATCACCTGCTGATTTTTCCCCTTTCTTCTCATCTTTCTTCTTCTTATCTTGTGTTTCCTTCTTCCTTTCTTGCTCTTTCTTGAAATACCTGCAATCGGGTTTCTTGTGACCCTATCTGCCACATTGATAACAAGTGACATCCTTATCCTTTGTTTTGCTCTTACTTCTATTTTGAGTCCTATTACCTGTATCAGGCTTTTGATTTCTACCTCTTATATTGTAGGTAGAACTGCCACCTTCCCCACTAGACTTGCGTCTAATCTCTTCATTTGAGAATAGACCCTCTCATACTGTCATACGTGAGGTGGGACTGTTGCTTAAGGAGACAACCAAGGTTTCCCAAGTATCTGGCAATGTCATAAGCAAGAAAATAGCTTTCAGCTTATCATCGAATTGCTGAAGCTCACTGTCCTGCAACTGACTCAATACACCTGTAAAAGCACTCAAATGCTCAGAAGCTGACTTCGAGTCACCAAGCTACATATTCACCAACTTTCGCATCAAATGCACCTAGTTCACAGGCGTCGTGTTTTCATAATTGGACTTTAGCTTTTGCCATATTGCATAAGCAGAGTCCAAACGCGTGATGTCTGTCAAAATGTCATCATTGATAGCCATTTTGATGTAGGCCATAGCCTTCTTATTCAACCTGACCCACTCTTCGTGAGACAAACCTGGTGTCTTATTCTCTTCCAATGCATCTTCACAATCCTTTAAGAAAAGGATACCTTGCATGCGTTCAGGTTGAAGCCTTGACCATCGAACCGTTTGATTTCCATCAAATTTTTAGTGTCAGATGTGGAAGAGGAAGAAGACATTTTAATTCAACCACAGGTGTGTATACAAGAGAGATGTAATAGGCTGAAAATTTCAGCAAATAGGAGCAACCACAAGACTTTGCATACGATAGACCACAATTTCTTTACATGAAACTGTCCAAATCTGAAATTTCAGCTGAAAAGTGTAATTTCAAGCGCTTGTACTCAGCTTTTCACTGAGTTTGTCGTGACAAACATCAATACATGTGATCCCACAACTTTGGTACACTTGCGTATTGCTGTTTTGACTTGTTATAACCTGTAAATCACCTGTTTTGACCTAAAAACAACCTGTTTTGGCAGTTTTGGTGACCTTTTCGACTCCGGAAGCAAGGGGCTTCGCGATGAAATCGAAATGATCGCGGGAGAGCAATTTTAATTCGCTGTCCAGTAGACTGCGCAGGGTTGTTTTGAAACCCTAGGGCTCTGATACCAGTTGAAAGCGCGAAGCAGAAGGTATCGGTAGGTGCGCGTCGCGATGTAGTGCAGGATTGGGGCAAGAAGCAGGAGGCGGAGTGCAGCAGAGAGGAAGCGCTAGGGATCGAAGTAGGGAGAGAGGGAGCTCACGTTTTTGGGGAAAACTTAATAAGTGAGTTTTGGGTTTTCCCACTTTTATTATAAGTGACTTTAAAAAATGTGTCCAGGTTCAATATGGACTTGGACAAAGCATAAAAATGTACAAAAAGGGGTTATTTAGGCCTTTAATCCAACAGTATCATGCAAATCATGTGTGTCGTGCTTTGGAGAAGAGACTGAGAGAGTCTCCTTCTCTTGATTCTTTTCAATCTTCGCCTGCACATTAGAAATGAGAGATGAAGAATGAACAACTTCCTTCCCACGAATGACAATGGGAGAGTCACTTCTAGCATTGAAGGTGAAAGTTTTTTCCGCCCAATCAATGAGAGGGTTATGCTCACGAAACCATCGAATGCCTAAAAGCATATCACATCCTGAAAGAGGGGAGACTACAAATTTTCTGCGGAAGGACGCTTGTTGAACAATGAACAACACATCAAGGCACTGTTGTGTAATGAGAGAGCATACCGGGAGCGAAGCCCGACACCTTGAAAGGAGATGTCTTGCTAACCTCCAAGCGGGCTCTTTCGACAAGAGAGTCACTAATCACATCATGCATACTGCCTGGAGCAAACAATATGACAAAATGTTGACCCTTCACATGACCGTAACACTTAATGAGAGACTCATCAATGGGAGGATAATGAGAAACTTAGTGTTCTCATTTATGGCATTAATAGAGGATGTGGGTTCTGTGGGTTCTTTAGATTCGTTAGAGTCATCTTAGGACATGTTCTTTTTATGTGATCCTTGACGTGACAATGATAATGTAAGGTGCAACGGAAGTGAATGTTGAACTTTGCTCAAGATGAGTGCTCCGAACTGTGCTCAAGGGTTTCTTTTACTTACGGAAGGGAGAGCCTGCCGTTCCTTTAGTGAGAGAGTGCTGTCACAAGACGGGCACCACGTGCCAATAGAAAAGAATAGACTGATTAGACTTTTAGCACTTTAATAACAACTGAACTGAGAGAGAGAGAGAGAGAGAGAGAGAGAGAGAGAGAGAGAGAGAGAGAGAGAGAGAGAGAGAGAGAGAGAGAGAGGACACGCAACACGGAGTTGGCGGAATTCCATCCCAGAGAGTATTGGCCCCAAACCTTGGCGCCCCTTTCGGCATTTCTTTATATTGCATCAACACAGTACAAGCCGGTACTCCAGACTCTGCACCTTCTCCAAGAAGCATGCCAGAGAATGAGCCCTAACCTCATATTTAAAGGCCCTTGGCCTAAAAGCAGTTTACAATAAAAAGCCTTCAAACTTAAAAGCATCGGGCTCAAAAGCAAAGCCAAAAAGCTGCCAGCGTAAATAACGGAAATCTGTACAGCCTGCCACGTCATCAGCCAGCGCAAAACGTGGAAATCCGTACAACTTGCTACGTTATCATGTCAGCGCAATTTTCGGAATTTTACCACGTCATCAGTTTTTGTGTGTGTGTGTGTGTGTGTGCAGGTCCTGCTTTATTTTAATCCTTTCACTTGGGGCCCCATCGAACGGGGTCCCCATAAGTTGGTAGGACTTCTTCTTGTGTTACTTGTTCTTCTTAGGGTTGAGGCCCCTCGACCGACATCTGCAAGTTGGCTCCCTTCTTCAGGGCTTGGACACGTCAGCAGTTTGTTACATCTCCCCTTAGAAGCTCAATTCGATGGTCATCATGCCCTCGTTTTGGAGGTAAGTCCATAGGGATATCATCGATGAACACATCTTGGAATCCTTTTAGAAAATTAGACAACTCTAACTCTTCTTGATTCCTACCATTTATATTTGATGAAACACGAGGACCTTTTAGGGACAGCACGACAAAAATCATGTAGGTTGGAGTGTGTAAAGGTCATAAGATTCTTGGGGGAGGGTGCCAATTGTCACTTTCCGTTAGCACACCATCTTTTCTCTTAACTGAAATTTTTAGTTTCATCTGACTATAACGATCACCTTACTTGGTGGAAGGAGTTGATGTTTCCACTACTTGTTTTTGTCAACTTTGATCCTGTGTTGTTCTGTATCATAGCTCTCTGTGAGGAGTAGCTTTCCACTTTGCCGGTTTTTTGCTAGTCTGATAAACGAAGCATGATATTTTATTTGAGCCAGATATGATGTGTTCTTTTTGATTCAGAATATGAAAAATTGAAGAAGGCAGCTGTAGGATCGTTACCTGGTGTCACATTAAACTTGCAAGGATTTAAGGTATGCTGAAAATTCCTAATTTGTATTTATTGCCACTTCTTTGAAGCAGTTGACATGCTTATCGAAGATTTGTTTGGTAGATTCACAGCAAACCTAGCATTTTTGTGCTTGATACACCGGGGGTGTTGGTTCCTAATATACGTGACCTGGATATGGGCCTAAAACTGGCTTTAACAGGTACTCTTTTGCATGGCCTATGTGAGTGCTCTAATAGTAATGGAGAGCAAAGGTGTTGACTTTTTTGTCATTTTAGGGGCGATTAAGGATTCAGTGGTTGGGGAAGAGAGACTTGGCCGTTATCTGCTGGCATTTTTAAACAGCCGCAAAGCACCTTTCAAGTGGCAGAAAAGCATAGAAGCAGCACGAGCCAGAGAAAGAGAAGAGAAAGAGAAGAAAGAGCAGGTGGAGAAAGCGAAACCCAAAACACTGTTGGAGCTTAAAAAGCAAGCATACCTTGCAGAGAAAAGGGCAAATAACCCAAAGCCAGAGAGAGTCTCTGATCACAATAAGGTGCAGTTCTTTATTTATACGTTGCAGAGGAATACAGCTCTTACACCTGTTTGTTTGTGTGTGTGTCGTGCGTGCGTGTTCCCTCTTGAGTATCAGGTCTTGAGTTCTAGACTCGTCGGATAGACCTTTGAAATCTCTTGGGATTTTTAAATCTTCTCTTCTTCTTCCTCACTCTCTCTCTCCCCCCCCCCCCCAACAAAAAAAAAAAAAAGCCTCTCTCACTTGTTCCAAAATACAGAAAGGTTATTTTTTAACTTGTGTCTAAACCTTCAGGATCACGTTGTGCTACTGGTACGTGAAGCTCTCTTAAACACATTGTCAAATTTTGATGGCGATCTTGAAGACGAGAAGGATATGGAGGCTCTTGTAGATATACAAATGCATGAGTTGCGGAGAGCTTTGAAGATTTCCATAGAGCTAGGTGATAAAGGCTGGGAGTTTGTTGGCAAAAAACTCCTTAATCTATTTAGAGTAGGGCGATTGGGCAACTTTGCTCTGGATGTACTTCCTGAGGATGCTCAGAATCAAATTCAATGCACTTAAAAAGTTATTAAAGCTTGGAAGCTGCAGATTGCTTAATTGGGTCATCAAGTATATCATGCTTCCCATTTGGGAATAGCTTGAACACCAGAGTGTTTGTCAGCTTTGGGCGACTCACATGGATGCTTCGGACAAAGAAGTTTTGGATGTGTGATGGTCTTTTTTGCAGGTTTGGAATGTATGAGGACTTTGTAAATATAATCAGTATGCGCCAGAGCCAAAGTTAGTTTTTGAAGGGGTATGCCATTTTTGGATGCATGCCTATGATTCGAGTGACCAATGGTGCAAACTCTCTCTCAACTAAATTTTCTTAATACTTCAGTGGGTATAGGGACTCGGCTCTAAATACAAGGATTGTTTTTTGGCAATATAATTGGAGTTGATTCTAAAGGAGGATATTTTGGAATTGTGGGGGTATTGTTTGCATGAATTATGGAATTTTTTTGCAAAAGCGGCTTAGTCTGGTCGTTCTCTTGGTTGTATCGTTCCTTCAACCTTGTTACTTGAGAAGCCTAAGGAGGTTTTCCCAATCGAGGCCCATACAATGAGCCACCACCTTAGGTGAGCTACGTTATTAAAAGTAAAGGGACGTGCTGCATACAAGGGGGGGGCGCCAATGACCACAAGGAAAATAAGGCCAGTGAGCAGCACGCTGAGGATGAGATAGAGGAGTCGGTTGTCAGAGCAAGTGGAGGCGGCCTCAATAGATAAAGCAAGATGTGATGAGCAAAATCGACAAGCAGTTAGGCGAAGAGTGTTGGCAAGGGCGGACAGACGAGAACAACAGACAGAGAGCAGCGTGGAGAGGTCAAAGCCATCTGCAAGCAAATTAACAGATTTTGGAATGTTATTTCTTTGTGTAAAGTTTGTCTTTACTCTTTGGTTCCATTTGTATATAAATGTTCTGGTTCATGGTAGGAAATTGACACTGGCTACCAACAGGCTCGTCGTCAACTTCTTTCTTATATGTGTCATGTGTTCATGTCTCGAGTTTCTTTCTGCTGGTGGTCAGTAGTGTTTCCATGCAGAGTTTTGCTTGGGGTTTCATTTCATGTAAGTCCTAAGTGGTTCTATGCAGAGTTTTGTATGGAAGCTTTCGTGTTTTGATTTTTCTGCCAGTATGAGCACGACGGGAGGGATCCAATGGCTGCCTGCGATTGCAGGAGCTGGATTCCAACTGCTAGGGACAGCAAGCCTGCTGCCTTAGAAGGTGTACAATGCACCACTCCATGCTCCTGCACAAATCTGGCTGGCTGTTCGGATCCATTTCATGTGCTCATTGCATGAGATGCAAGCTTTCAGGGATTGTGCTTCCTTATTCTTGGGAGAAGCCCATATGCATTTTATGAGTATAGATGGAGCGGGAGGGATGCTCATTTATCTTATAGGCTATTTTGGTGAAGCTCGTCTGCCTTGAGTCTTTCATGGGAGAATCTGTTTCTTTTCTTGAATCTGGTCATCCACCTGCTTGTTGTCTCGGTGTGTGGGTGGACCTCTGTTGGTGGGTTAAGCTTGAGATTGTATGATGCAACTTGTTGAGATCTTTTTTGATTTTCTAGTCAGAATTAGGGGTGGGGTTCTGTGCACTGTGCACTGTGCAAGTAAAAGAGAGGGAAGTGAAGCCACCAATGCATTGTTGACGCCTTGCGTTGTCTTTGTAATTGTTGTTTGTTCGTTTGTTTGTTGGCTTGGCTTGGTGGGAAATTCTACTGTTGTTGGTTAGACTATGTGAAGATGTATGAACTGTTGTTTCCTTTCGACAAATGGTCGTTGAATTGATCAAGTTTGTCGTCATAGGAATGATAGGGTTCTATTTCTTAGGCCGCTGTGAGGTAGGTAGACTCTTTCTTGCCCATCTGTAGCTATTTCTACCTGTTGAAGGTTTCGTGTGTGTGAGAAACTGTCGAGAAGTGACTCGTACAACAGTTTTACCAGACTCTAGCTAAATGCAAAACCAACAGAACAAGACGATGAATGCTCGAGAAAGAATTGAGTAAAATTGTCTCGTTTTTCATCTTCAATAAGTATATGGAGTGCTTCGGCAATTGCAAGCATGATCTTTGTAAAAAAAACCAAATGATCTATAACTTCGTAGGGGACTCTCACTCCCTTGATCATTGGCAGCAACTTCTCCATGATTATCCTGGTTTGTTTTGAAATTCTTCTCACAAAACATGCGCACGTGTTTGATTGAGAGCTAGACATGAAAGAGGTGCAGTACTCATTGGATCCAGTGTAATCAACCCAGGCTTAGGTGCAGCTTTAGAAATCTAGCTTTTGACCCATCTCGAAGGCTGAGCCTAAACGAATAGGTGCAGCTGAAAACGTTGGAAAAACACTATTTAACTAGAAATGGTCTGAAAGAAAACAACTTACTAACACATTGTAAGCAATCCTCCTAACACGCTTGCACCTCTATATTGGGACAAATAAGTCCCTCGCAAGTTGCACGCTTGTGCTTTCAAGGAGGGCAAATAGCAAGTTTTGTTTCTCGTCATCTCACAAGAAGATTGAGAAGATGATCTTAACAACGCTAGTTTTCTTCTTGATTGTGCAAAGGTGAATATGAGCTTGATGTTATTAGCGCTCATGCTCGAGGGGGCATAAAGAGGGGTAGCAAAGGCCCACAACTAGATGTCTTTAGGCACCTTGCATGTCGGCAAGGAAAAGAGTACCATTAGGTTATGTTGCCTCCATAGCTATGTGAAACATAGCTGACCACAATGCTGCAGTAAAGCCTTCAAAAAAGGCCCCCCTTAAAGTTGTAATGTTGTTAGTATGAGTGTGCTTTACACTGTGTGAGTTGAATGTACATACACGCAATACCTCAAGCAGACTTATAGTGAATGTCACCACGGTGACTTCTGAAGACAAGACAATTTTGAGGTTGTTTTGATGCGTGTTTAGATTCTTTTGGATGCTAAGGGGTAGATCTGGGGTTGATATGTACTCCCGATGTTAGAGAAATGAAGGGCTGAAAACACAAATCTTAACAATATTGACGGTGGACGGTAACAAAAACACTTGATGCTAGCGTGGGAGTGGTCGAAGAGAGGCTTGGTGGACTGCCAAATTACGAAGCCACAAAGAAGAGATTGTGAAAGTAGATCTAACCTGGTTTTCGATAATGGAAAAGACTAAATTTTGTTAAGGCTGCTGTAGAATTGGTCTTCTGCGCCACATAAAAGTCTTGTCATGCTAGTTGAAAATCTATGAAGGCACTCAATATGCGTTGTTACACTCGAGATGCCTTCATCTTACAAAAACGCAGCCAAGCCTTCATTTGCTTCCTTGCTATAAATCAACAACAAACCTCGGTCTCTCGATTTGGAAGAACAAAGATATGACAGACAAAAAAAATAGTAGAGATCTATCAACAATTTCAAGTCGTCTTCTAGATCCACTAGGCGTTGACAGGCGTACATTGTGATACGATGTTAAAATACATCGGCAACTGTTCCTCTCCTGCTTTTGTCTTTCTTCTGTGGATAGCTTTTCAGTAAGGGGCTCTGAGTGTCTTTTGGATCTGACTCCATAGTCGGTCCTTTCGATGTGACAAGCTTTTTCCAGACCAAATCAGTGAAGACATAACATAAAACAATGTACATTGGAGTCAAGTGCCTCATGAATATGATAGTCATAGCCTTGAAAGAGATCAAGTTTTTTTCTTGAAGAACCGTTCTTTTGTCTTCTCAATGTGGTTTTGTATGGATGCTCATTGTGATGGATCTATGTTATGCAATTGGATCTGTAAGCAAATTCTCTCTATGGGCGTTTTCTTGTTGTGGATCTCTTCAAGTGGATTTAAGATATATCAAGCATTGGTGTCAACTGCAATGGAATTGAAATAATGAAGATCTAGATTTAGCACTTCCACAGATGTATGCTTCATTTCTTGCATTAATGATTCCTTTTAACATGAACAACGATTCCTCTTTCTTTCCTTGGAGACAAGGAACGAGAGAGAGAGAGAGAGAGAGAGAGAGAGAGAGAGACCCGATAGGGTTTGAACCAACCCTCTCAAGGGCCTCTCGCACCATTGCCAACATAGTATTTGTTTCAGACAATGTGAATGGAATGTACATACATGCAATACCTTGAATTGAGACTCTACTGACTCCGATGTACCTTTGGATTCTTTTGGACACCAGGAGGTAGATCTAGGGCTGATCTGCACTCCCGATGTTAAAGAAATGAAATATTGAATTGCAAATCTCGACAATGTCGACGATGGATAGTGATGAGAGCACGAGCGAGGGAATGGTCAAACAGAGGCTTAGTGGGCTGTTGAAGTACATGACTACAAAAAAGAGATCGTAAAGGGAGATCTAAGCCAGTCTTGAGTGATTGAAAGGGTTGAAACTTGAAAACATTGAGGTTGACCCGATGTACAGACTAACATTAGGGCTAACTTGTTGGCGTGGAATAGAAAAACTAGGGTTGATCTGGCCTACAAATTCTTGGACTGATTTGGACGCAAAAAATGTTGGTAGACTGCAAGTTCTGCAAAAACGATGCAAAAGATTTGTTGCCGGCGCTCCCAAATCATCTGCATGGAAATGCTAGCTTCTCAACTTGGCCTTTCGAGGCGTGCTATAAATTCTCTATTTCAGCCGTGTTCGGGTTTCAAGGCAAAATGTCTCTTTTTTGGCCATTGCAATGTCTCGTCTTGTTGCAGCCCTGAGACACTGCCTTTCTCTAAGCAGTGCAAGCAAACATGCTTCCTCCCAACTTTTTGTACCTGGTCAAGAAAGTAACCGCTATTAAGATGTCTGTCACAAGACATGCGCACATGTCCAATTGACAACTAGATTATGCAATTTTTGTAGGACCCACTGTAATCAGCCTAGGCTTAGGTGCAACTCCATAAATCTAGCTTTCCACCAGCACAAAGGTTGACCCTAGCCGAATAGGTGCAACTGAAAACGTTTCAAAGCACTAGATATGGTCTAAAAGAAAACAACTTACTAACACATCATAAGCAGTCCTCCTAACAAGTTGGCGCCCCTATAATGAGACAAATAAGTCCCTCGCAAGCCGCATGCTTGTTCTTTCACGGACGGTAAATAACAAGTTTTGTTTGTCATCATCTCACAACAAGAGTGCTTAACAATGCTACTTTTCTTCCTGATTGTGCCAATGTGATTATGAGCTTGATGTTATTAGTGCTCATGCTTGAGGGTCGTAAAAGAAAGGTGCAGATTGAAAGGAAAGGCCCAACATTTAGATGTCTTCAGGCACGACATGTAAAAGAGTACCATTACATTCTGTTGCTTCCATAGCTATGTATTATATATCTGACCCCAATGTACAGTAATGCTTTCAAAAAAGGCCTCTCTTAAAGTTGTATTGTTGTTTGTATGAGTGTGCTTTACGTTGTGTAAATGAAATGTACATACATGCAACACCTCAAGTAGACTAGAACAGTGAATGTTGCCACCATGACTTCTGAAGACAAGACAACTTTGGGGTTGTTTTGATGCATGTTTAGATTCTTTTAGACACCTAGAGGTAGATCTAGGACTGATCAATACTCCCAATGCTAGAGAAATGGGTTGAAAACACATCTCTTGCCGATATCCATGGTGGATATTAACAAAAGCAATATGCCAGTGAGGGAGTGACCGAGAGAGGCTCGATGGGCTGCCAAATTACCAGTGAGAGCGGATTTTTGAGATGGGACTCAACTCAAGGCTCCCACCAGACAAACCACTCCGTGAGGCCCTACACATGCGTATTTCTTAGGGGCACCACCCTCTTTTATGGAGAAAGAAGGAAACCAAAACAAACCATATGCAACACACACACACACACACACACACACACACACACACACACACACACACACACACTCACACCTTCCTTATGTGCTTCAACACAAAATGCCCTTCAACCATTCAACACACACTCCTTAAGCAATCCCTTTGAACACTGCACAAACTCACATGCAAAGAGTGACCTTCACCATATTAGTGCTCATATACTTTTAAGAAAAGCAAGCACACAACCTCTTAGCAAAGCTCAAAACACCAGAATGCACAAATAATTGACAACTCCTTTCCTTTCCCAAAGAAAAGAGACTACTTACACACATAAGGCGGCATGCATAGAGAGCTCTTCTCCATCTATGCAGCCCCAAGAATTACTTACACACAACATAAGGAGAGAAGCCAAGCAAATAGACACCATGGTGCACAAAAAACTTTCTCAACAAAACAAGCAACCCAATGAGCACAAAATAGGAGAAGCTGCCAAGATATACTTACCAATTTTACAATCGTTTAGAGCAATAGTGTGACGACGACACCCCAATTGCAGCAATTTGTTGATCAAACCATGAGATAGATCATTGAATTTGATATCCTTGATCTCATATAGAAGCTACAATCCTTATTTAGGGATGAGTATGGTAAGAGAAATGTTTGCAAGAGAATGGTAGCAATAGCATATTGATGCTCTCTCTATGGTGCCGCTTATGATAGCGAGCTTAGGAAATGGATAGGGAGACGAGAGGAGAGAGAGATTAGGGCTTCCCTAACCTTAGAGGAGCTTATTTGCAGCAATGGAGTAGGTGTGTGTGTTTTTGTGCTTGCCAAAGGGCCTTTTTATAGTTGTACAAGACCTTGGGTTAGGTTAAACTTGACTAGGGTAGGTGATTAACCATAGTTAGGCTCCCTTTTGACCATTCCTTCAATTATGAAAATAAGGGACTTATTTTCTCATTAAAAATAGCTTTTTAAGTCGTGGAGGCTCCATAAGGGTTGATAATGTATGTGGGCTGTCAGGACATGGGTCCTACGGGCAGGGCCCTACCCTAAGGGGGTTCACGGACCCCGGCCACGGGCCAGCTAGCAATGTGGAAAGGGGATCCTAGGGCTAAGAGCCTATATATACGGGCGGTTGGATGGAGGATCCGGATCTCTAGCTCCCGGGGTTCTTACACTGGTATCAGAGCTCAGGGGGAGGAGAGAGCCATGGAGGAGGAAAAAGGACTCTCTCTCTCTCTCTCTCTCTCTCTCTCTCTCTCCCTCTCGATCGAAGAAGAAGGCAATCCCTCTCTCTCTCTCTCTCTCTCTCTCTCGTTCGTGTATGCTGAGCATGGCTCTTGCCTGGAGGAAGGAGGAAGGAGATGGGCGCCATGCATGAAGCATGCAAGTGATGATTGCATGAAGCATGCAAGAGGAGGGCCGTGGAAGCGGCAACCTACACAAGCCGGGGAGAGGACGACGGAAATTTCCGTGGGCAGCGATCCTTGTCTGCAAAAGTGAGAAGCGTGGCCTGCATGTTTTGAAGTGGTACTGAATCCAAATGGGATCGGTCCAGCATGTACATCACGTTTCGTTTTTGCGAGTAGGGCCGAAAAGCTTTGCATGGAGCTGTGTGAGCATTTCTTCTCCATCTGCGCTGTCTGCAGCAAACGGCCATAGCTTCTTTCTTTTGTTTCACATTAAAGTACCCAAAAGTTGGACATCCCCAATTTCCTAAAAACCAAGAGCTTGTGTCCACGCTCGGCCTTCGTGACTTGAGCAATGATCGCTAGTGCAACATTGTGAAGGTTTTGCAGTACATGACGATATGCAAGAGATCTATCAGCTATGGTTCTCGGCACTCGAGCATGGCTTCAGACTCAGCAAGGGTGTCGTCAAGGGCGAGCTGTAACCGATTGGCAGGTGCTGAAAAGCTTCTCCGTAAGCTCGGTTGCGCTTTGAGGTCCATGGACACACTGACTGATAGGTTGAATCGCATGATCAACCAGGTATGCAATAGCTTTTGTTTTGGTTTGATCACGTTTTCACACATGCTATGTGCACGGCTTGTGACAGTTCCGTATGCATTCAACTTTTGTTGATTGTTTTGTTTCCCACGAACCACTGTTTGGTTGAGGGATCAACATCAAGCACGGCTTGAATACACAATACTTCGACAACACATGTTCATCGGAGGTTGATTGTTGATACAAAGGAAACTAAGGCAGGGCCTGTGACCTATCCGATCACGGTATTCGGCAAGCACGACCGGTAATTATCATTTCAAGTAATTGTTTACCATCAGCTACATTCTAGGAGCAAGGCTCCCTATAGCGACATTCCAATAAACTGACTTCTATCTTACATCGGCTGTTGATTTTTGATCTCTCCTCGTTGGGCACTCTCGAGGCGGAGGAAAGCAAGATTTTTGGGAGCACGGCTCTATGCATTGGATGCATACTCATTTCTAAGCCATTGCAGCTTGCTAGGAGCAGGCATTATGGGTACATGAAGCATCATGGAACACACATTGATCTACTCAGTGAAGTCTCCATCGATGTTAATGGCCAAGCAAGAGTCTCGCCATTCCAGATCTTTTGGGTGTTCTGTAAGCACAACATGTTTTGGTGCGACACTCGAATAGATTTTCTCACATCAACTAATCTCTACCATAAAGTATAGATGCAGCAAGCAGTTGCGACAGCATGGCTGTCTATAAGAGCTAGGCATCTCACTTGTGTGGATCTCTTGCTCTCTCTATAGCACTACGAGTGTCTGGGGAAACACAGTTTTGGGTAAGACCCAGCGGGTGATTGCTAAATCACTCTATCGACATGGAGGATCTCAGTTTGATCTATTTCCATTACACTTTCATGGAAAGAAGTCCGCAATCTACCACGTGGTAGTGGACAAATTCAACTTTTTTGGTTGATTCCAATCATTATGGATACGGTTGACTATATTGATAACCGTTACCTGCTAGTTGAGCAGTTGCTACACAGGGTCTTACAAGAGGTTTGACTACATAGATTCTATACGGTTGACTATGTTGATAACCGTTACCTGCTAGTTGAGCAGTTTCTACACAGGGTCTTACCAAGGGGTTTGACTACGTAGATTCTAACCAACGGGTTTGGATTGCGAAGGCAATACCCAGGGGTTCCAGTGCAATATTGTTTGGTCTTTTCAAGTCGTACAAATATGCTTGAATGTTTCAGATCCATGCCAAGGGCATGTCAAACCAAAGTATTTTGGGCCGTAGCCTCCAATATACATTATGATGTTACGAATCCACGTGTAGGGTTCAATTTGGCACATTTTGTCACATGGGATACAACATGGTCTAGAAACTCAAGGAGTTCGGTTTAGCCAGTGTGGAGCAATGAATGAGGGTCCCTCTCACTCTTGTCGCAGAGTGTTTGCAGTTACCTCCACACACAAGTACATCTCGTACTTGATGGATGTCACTTTTCTTGATATCCTTGTTTGAGACATATTCCACATGTGAAGAATATGAGTCTCTGGGACTGACACTGGCGCCAAATTTCTACCAATGTGTCGTGACGAAGTCCCTAGGTGCTGGTCGTATCCATTGGTTCGACCATTTTGAGCACACAGTATTAGGAGAAATTTCAGTGGCCAAAAATTATCGGGTACTAAGTACAAACTTGTTACGATTACAAGTGCTGTGAAACCACCTTAATGGAGGGTTGTTTCTACATATAGCTAAGTATGCTATGTTCATGAGAATGTCTCATGGTTGGTACCTAGGTGTGCCTGGGTTGTCACATTCTGTTATGGTCCAACTTTTGTTGCAAAGTATGCTATGTTCATGAGAATGTCTCATGGTTAGTACCTAGGTGTGACTAGGGTGTCACATTCTATTATGGTCCAAAGTCTCGTCATGGAATTGCCGTTCGGATATATTTGTGTTAAATGCATGCACACTAGGTGTTATGGGCCCTAGTGTTTAACACACATTTATTCGGAGCGGCATGCAAATTCATGGACTTTATTCTTTCTGCACCCTTTTGCACTGCCAGTGCAATCTCTCTTGCAGATTTCGTATAAGTTTACACCCTGCCATACAAGGTGATGGTTGAGTATGGGTGTTTGTGATTGGTTGCTTCAAACTCCAATCTGCTTTCAACCTAGTTGGTTGTCTCCATTCCATATCGAGTATATGGATGGATACTCAATGATTGAGTCATAGTTTGTCGTCAGTCGTGGGCGACTTTCTATAAGTGGTTGGGGGAAAGCACCTCACTCTTACTGCTGCTATTCATCCCGCGTAGGATGGGCAGTTTACAAGCATTCTATTTAGTACTAAAGGATATGCAAAGTGCATACGTTAAATAACACTAAAGGATATGCTAAGTGCATACGTTAGCAAGAAGTGAAACAACTGGATCGGTTACCTTTCTAGTTTGGAGTTTGCTTCATATGATAAACACTTTGAGAAGGTCAACTTTGCCTTTTACAGCACCCAATTCTGAGTTACAGGCTGAAAGTTACGGTGAAAACAAGGTGCTGCCGACACTGTTACTGCAGGTCAAAGTTACAATCCGGTAAACCACAAAGGTGGAAAGTTTTCTTGACTTATTCAACATTCTAAAATACCAATGGGGAGTTAAAAACCACTTGCATGTGGAGGGGTCGGCTCAAGATGCTTCCAGAGACACAAGAAACAGGATGGGGACACTCTGCAGGAGCCACTGTAGGGACATCATAGTGGGGGCCACATACATTATCAACCCTTATGGAGCCTCCACGACTTAAAAGGCTATTTTTAATGAGAAAATAAGTCCCTTATTTGCATAATTGAAGGAATGGTCAAAAGGGAACCTAACTATGGTTAATCACCTACCCTAGTCAAGTTTAACCTAACTCAAGGACTTGTACAGCTATAAAAAGGCCCTTTGGCAAGCACGAAAACACACAGCTACTCCATTGCTGCAAATAAGCTCCTCTAAGGTTAGGGAAGCCCTAATATCTCTCCCCTCTCGTCTCCCTATCCATTTCCTAAGCTCGCTATCATAAGCGTTGCCATACAGAGAGCATCAACATGCTATTGCTACCATTCTCTTGCAAACATTTCTCTTACCATACTCATCCCTAAATAAGGATTGTAGCTTCTATATGAGAGCAAGGATATCAAGTTCAATGATCTATCTCATGGTTTGATCAACAAATTGCTGCAATTGGGGGATCGTCGTCACACTATTGCTCTAAACGATTGTAAAATTGGTAAGCATATCTTGGCAGCTTCTCATATTTTGTGCTCATTGCGTTGCTTGTTTTGTTGAGAAAGTTTTTTGTGCACCATGGTATCTATTTGCTTGGATTCTCTCCTTATGTTGTGTGTAAGTAAGTCCTGAGGCTGCATAGATGGAGAAGAGCTCTCTATGTATGCCGCCTTATGTGTGTAAGTAGTCTCTTTTTTTTGGGAAAGGAAAGGAGTTGTCAAGTATTTGTGCATTCTGGTGTTTTGAGCTTTGCTAAGAGGTTGTGTGCTTGATTTTCATAGAAGTATATGAGCACTAATATGGTGAAGGTCACTCTTTGCATGTGAGTTTGTGCAGTGTTCAAAGGGATTGCTTAAGGAGTGTGTGTTGAATGGTTGAAGGGCATTTTGTGTTGAAGCACATAAGGAAGGTGTGAGTGTGTGTGTGTGTGTGTGTGTGTGTTGCATATGATTTGTTTTGGTTTCCTTCTTTCTCCATAAACGAGGGTGGTGCCCCTAAGAAATACGCATGTGTAGGGCCTCACAGAGTGGTTTGTCTGGTGGGAGCCTTGAGTTGAGCCCCATCTCAAAAATCCGCTCTCATAACAGTGGTGCCCCCATTGAGGAACTTTCATAATTGCCTTCTATTCATCTCATGAACAATAGAGTTGCACCATATGCTTTTCATTTTACACAATGCATCAGAATTAACATTTGTGTAGATCGTAATTTTTTTTACCAGCAACGCATTGTTTTTATGTTTGGTGCAGAAAGACTTGGTGAAATCTTGGTATCTCCAAATCCCATCATTCTTCCATTCATTAATTATGATGATTCATTTGATGTCCATGTTTTTATTTTGTTTTGAGGCACGGACAAGAGGCGCTAGATAGCGATCCACTCAAAAGGAAACTTTCTTGAAGAGAAAGAAAAAGGAGAACACATTGTCACATGAACCAACCTGGAGATGCTTCTCCTTTGACACCGATAGCTCATCAATCTGTGCACATCATAATTGCTACAAAATTTAGATTTCAAGCAACCATTAGGAGAATTTTTGGACCCACTCGCCTTAATGAAATTAATGCCTCAATCAACCCTTTTATTTTGCCTATGATAAATTATGAACTAACACTTGATGTATATATTTTCATTTTGATGTGATCACTCATTGTAGTCAAAACTTTGTGGTACACAAGCCTCCTTGTATTGTAAAAATGTCAAGCACTTTTCCTACCTTTCATTCTAAAAATGGTGAGGATGCACAAGAATTTCTGGATAATTTGGAGATGGCACACCTCATCTCTGGGAGAGATCAAGAAGAGGTAAAGCTGCGTGCTTTTCCACTCGTTCTCAAAGGGGAGGCTAAGGCATGGTACGAGGCCTTGCAACCTCAAAACAAAACCAATTGGGAGAGGCTACGTGCAAGTTTTCTTGCCAAATTTGGGCAAGGAGATACTCCAGAGGGTCTTTGGAAGTGTCTACTTCAACATAAACAGGTATTCCTTGAAGACTACCCATCTTACGAGGCTGTTTTCCTTAACCTATGGGATGGATGGGAGGCTACCTTACAAAACCAAGGTGGTGCACCAAACTTTCTAAAGAAAGATAGGTTCATGGTTGGCTTGTATCCAATTTTAAAAACCAAGGTAGAGTTAAAATTCCCATCAACAACATTTGAGGAAGCACGTGAGGTGGCCATGGTCAAATTCAAGAAGTTAAATTTTCAAGCACATAGAACAAGGGACCTAAATGAAGTCATTGAGAGGGATTCTTCACCAAGCATGGGAGCACAAGTTAGGGGCTCTCTTGCCCAAACTTCACAAATAGGGGAAGGATCACAACAAGAGATCTTGCAAAGATTAACTCAACAACTAGAGAGTCTCACCTTGAATCTAGTGCAGGGCCTACCTCAACAACGACAACCAAGAGAAGGGAATTGCAATCAACGACGTCAAGCACAAGAATTGAGATGCTGGAATTGCAACGAAGTTGGTCATGGCATGTATAATTGCCCTCACCCTCGAAGGCTTCCAGGGGACATACACCCTCCTAGACCCCCTCCGCTCATGGTGCAGCAAGAGCATGCTCAAGCCCCACAAATTCTTCGTCGACCACCACCACCTCCAGTGGCAAACATCCCTCCTGTCCCACTAGTCGAGGAAGAGAGAGGAGTAAACTTCATAAAGCTGGAAGAGGAGATAGAGGTGAGCCCTATACACTTTGATGTTATGCCAGCAGAAAAGCGCACAAGAGCACACAACAAGGGTGAAGACACAAGGAATGAAGAGTCAGAACCTGCAAGGAAGGAGAGGAAGAAAAAGTCAAAGAAGGAGGAAGGAGACAAGAAGCAGAGATCAAGGCGAAGGGAGATCAGCATCAATGAGTTTCCATTAGGAAAGAATATGGAACCCTACAACATCTTAGAAGATCTGCAAACTCAAAAGCCCAATATTTCTTGGCCTCAACTCCTACATCTATCACCCAAGGTGAGAAGGCATTGGCCCAAACTTGTAAGCACAAGACTCCTAAGGAAGAAAGAAAAGGTGACAATAAAGGCATTGACTTCAAAGCCACAACAAGATGTGGAACCTATTGTAGATGCTTATGTAAGGGGTAGGAAGGTATCCAATGTGTATGTTGATGGTGGAGCACAAATGTGTGTGTGATCACGGAAAGAGCCATGAATAGACTAGGGCTTGAAATCACTAAATCCTCTAATTGTCAAGCTAGG
Source organism: Adiantum capillus-veneris (assembly GCF_014529385.1). NCBI lineage: Eukaryota > Viridiplantae > Streptophyta > Polypodiopsida > Polypodiales > Pteridaceae > Adiantum > Adiantum capillus-veneris. The sequence continues at coordinate 123,333,752 of NC_140951.1, read as the reverse complement.
CTGGCCAACAATGCAAGTGTGAAGTGCCTAGGGATCATCGAGAATGTAAAAGTTTCTGTATATAATATAGATGCACGGGTGGACATGTATGTTATGCCGGCCAAGGGGGAGGGCTATCCCATCATCCTAAGGAGGCCTTGGCTCATTGTTGTGAATGCATATAAAAAATGGGGACGAGGACAATTGATTCTCAAAATGGGGCAACATGTAGTATACGTTTGGCATGAAGGAAAGCAGCTCGACATCAACTATGAGACCACGGCTGATGAAGAAAGTGAAGAGAGTTTTGGCTCAAGCGACGAGGAAAGTTCAACCACTACATCCAATAGCGAAGAAGAATCGTCTTTGGAGGTAATGGGAATCATTTTCAACACATCAAAAACTCCATCAATAGAGGTTGATCCAACAAAGGAGCAAACAAAGGATGACAAAGGTGACCACAAGCACTATGAAGACTTCGAGAGGATGCTTGCAAAAGATCTTACCCCTGAGGAGAAGCAGTCCTACATCAATATGCTCAAGAGGTATCCCAATTTGTTTATTACTAATTACTCACAAATTAGAGGTGTGGATGTTATAGAGCATGGCATAGAATTAAAACCAGGTACTAAACCTGTGGCTCAAAAGCTAAGGCGCCTAGGAAAAATACAACAAGAGGCACTTTTGACAGAGGTTAACTGACTCTTCAAAGCTGGTTTCATTTACCCTGTGTCTAACTCTGAGTGGGTGTCCCCAATTGTAGTAACTCCTAAAAAGAACGGAAAATGGAGGGTCTATGTTGACTACAAACCGCTCAACGCTACAACAAAGAGGGATCATTTTCCTCTTCCTTTCCAAGATGAAATCCTAAATGAAGTAGCCGGCTATGAATGTTACAGAGTGTGTGATGGGTATTCATGGTATTTTCAAATCAGAATAGCAGAAGAAGATCAGTTAAAAACCACTTTCATCACACCTTGGGGTTGCTTTGCCTATAGAGTGATCCCATTTGGGCTCACAAATGTTCCTAGTACCTTTATAAGGTTTACAACTCTTGTCTTTCAGCCCTTCTTTGGAAAGTCAATTAGGGTTTTTATGGATGACTTCTGTATCTATAGTAGCCAAATGCTTCATTGCCAAAAAGTTGAGGAGGGGCTTAGGAGGCTTCATCAATTTAGGGGACAACTTAATCCTGAGAAGTGTCACATTGCAGAGTCACAAGTGGTGTTGCTAGGTCATGTGGTTTCTTTGCAAGGAATTCAAGTGGATCCATCAAAAGTAAATGCTGTCTTGTCACTACAACCACCAACGACAACCAAGGAGCTCATGAATTTCAACCACAAAGTAAGGTACATGTCTCGTTTCATTCACCTTCTAGCGGAAGCTATTGCACCTTTGCACAAGCTAGCAAACAAACCCACATTTGTATGGAGAGAGGAACACGAATTATGCTTTATTGAAGTAAAGGGTATTCTCAACTCTCTTGCAACAATAATGCCACCAAATCCAAAGGATACATATTACATATCGCCAAGTGTAGGAATGGAGGCCATCGGTGTAGTTCTCATGCAAAAAGACCCAAAAACATGCTACATGAGGCTAGTATACTTTGCAAGCAAAGTCATGACCGCTGCAGAGAAGGGCTACACCGATATGGAGAAGGTGGTATTCACAATTATGTTTGCGGTAAGAAAGTTCCGATCATATCTCTTACCTGCACCATTTGTCATTCTCACCGTGGAAAACAATTTACCATATGTTGTGCAACACATGAGCCTCTCATCTAGGATAGCCAAATGGCTTCTAGAACTTCAAGAGTTCGAATACACTTTTCTTGTGGAAGATAGCACAAGGGCAGGTCTTGCAGACATTCTCACATACAAAGTGAGAGAAAGGAGAGAGTCACCAAAGGCAGGAGACAAAGCTACACCACAAAATAATGAGGAGGAGATGGACAACGCACACATTTTGTGCTTTGATGGAGCTTACCGACGACAACACGATCAGGCAGCAGGGGGGGTTCTTATTCTAAATCCACAAAGGGAAGTTCTTGTTAAGAAAGGTATTACCTTGGAAAATGTTCATTCTAATAATGAGGTTGAGTATGTCACCTTAAAGTTGGGGCTTGAAGAATTCAGAAAACTTGGCATTGAAAGACTTATAATAAGAGGTGATTCCTTCCTAGTTATTAGGAAAATCCAAGGGATATGGAAGTGCAAGAACCCTACTCTAGTGGAGTGGCTTAGACAGGTGAAGGCTTTGATAAAGAACTTTGAAGCTACACAGGTACAACATGTTGTGAGAACCCTCAACAAGGAAGGAGATTCTCTCGCCAATGAGAAACTTCAGATCATGGTGGGAGGTGTGAAGCTCTACGAACCAAAGTACCAAGGCCAAGAGGAATTGAAGGACATCATATTTTTCCTCCAAATTGGTGAGTGCCCTAAACACTTGGATAAAGTGCAAAGACATAGGTTGGTAAAAAAGGCAACTCCTTACCAGATCATAGGAGATGATTTGTATCATAAAGGGAAGGATTTGGTGCTAAGAAGGGTGCCCTCTCAAGAAATAGAGAGAATCCTGTTTTCATGCCATGATGATGTCTGTGGGGGTCATTTTTCTCATGATATTACAAACAGGAAGATTTTGCAAGCAGGGTTGTTTGGCCAAGTGTACATCGTGATGTCCAACATTGGTGTAAGTCATGCAAAGGTTGTCAGATTGCTGGAGATCGACGACTCACTTACGAGCCTCGAGTTCCAATAATTTCGTATGGTCCTTTTGAGAAGTGGGGTGTGGATGCAATAGGCCCCTTACCTCGCACATCTACCGGGAAGGTCTTCATCATTGTGGGAGTAGATTACATGACACGATGGGCGGAGGCAGCAAATACAACACGAATTATAGCCGAGGAGGTATCAAAATTTATCTTTGATCACACATGCAGTAGATTCGGCACACCATTAGAGATTTTGTCAGATCGTGGTCCAGGGTTTAGAGCAGAGCTCCTAGATAATCTTTTGACAAAGTTAAAAGTCAAACATTTGCATTCTACACCTTACTACCCTCAGTGCAATGGGTTGGTTGAAAAGGTAAATGGAATGATATGTAAGATCATTTCTAAGCAGGTTGTAGATCGACCAAACGACTGGGATCGTCATTTGACCGCAACTCTATGGGCATACAAAACATCTTTCAAGGTATCTACTCAATTCACTCCTTTTCATTTGGTATATGGACAAGAGGCACTCCTTCGTATTGAGGTGGAGCTTGCAAGCCTACGCATTCTCTCACGGGGAGTAAAGAGGCCAAAAGAAGCTTTGCAAGAAAGAATTTTAGATCTTCAATGACTTGAGCTTGATAGAGAAGATTCCATCGACTATTACATTGCCCAAGCCACGGATCAAAGGGACAAAACCAACAAAAGTCTCAAGCAGAAGGGCTTGACGGAAGGTATGCTAGTTCTTCGTTACGATAATCGCCTTGATGTACGCCATGACAAGAAGTTTTTACAAAGGTGGGAGGGACCCTTTTTGATAATGAAAAGGTATGGAAATGGTAGCTATAGACTAGTAGATTTGTCTGGGAAAGTCCACAAGACCCGAGTAAATGGATGGAGATTGAAGCCCTATTTACAAAGAATTAATCCACTTGCAAGGAGCCTTCATTTTAAGTGTGAAATTGCCCCATCCAATTTAGCAGATGCTCCTTCAACTCCTCAAGGATCGTTGAGTGCGGGGACTTCAAGCTTGCAAGGTCTACCTTGGGATCCTTGTAACGAAGTACACGTTTGAGGGAGTAAAAGGGTACATATCACTCCTCCTGTTTTGGAAAAAGAAGAAAAAAAAAGAAAAAAAGAAGAAAAAAGAAAAAAAAAGAAAAAAGAAAAAGAAAGAAAAAAGAAAAGGAAAGAAAATAAGAAAAAAGAAGAAAAAGAAAAAACTCTTTTGTTTCATGTAGGAGCATGAATGATCCTAGATGAAGGGGGAGGGCTAATATGAGTAGTGTTAAACGCTAACCTTGCATTTGCACTACATTTCTACTCAAAGGTATATATTTTTAATCAAAGTTTTAACCTAGTGTTCATTCTCTTTTTCCGTAATAGCCTTTTTCCATACAAACACTTTACCCTTCTTAGATCTTTATGCATTTATATCATATTTCTCTCTTCATGCTAAATGTAAATAGTAAACTTAATTCTACTCTCCTAATTTTTTACTGCATATTCTTTTAACTAATTACCTTTACTAATTTAAATAGCTATCTACATCCCATAATTTGTAAATAAATAATTTATGGGCACGTATCTTACCCATCTTCTCTCAAGGGTAGGGTTAACCTTGTAGGCCTTCCCTTCCCCAACACTATGTTCTATGTGCTTGAAAATTTAACTTCTTGAATTTGACCATGGCCACCTCACGTGCTTCCTCAAATGTTGTTGATGGGAATTTTAACTCTACCTTGGTTTTTAAAATTGGATACAAGCCAACCATGAACCTATCTTTCTTTAGAAAGTTTGGTGCACCACCTTGGTTTTGTAAGGTAGCCTCCCATCCATCCCATAGGTTAAGGAAAACAGCCTCGTAAGATGGGTAGTCTTCAAGGAATACCTGTTTATGTTGAAGTAGACACTTCCAAAGACCCTCTGGAGTATCTCCTTGCCCAAATTTGGCAAGAAAACTTGCACGTAGCCTCTCCCAATTGGTTTTGTTTTGAGGTTGCAAGGCCTCGTACCATGCCTTAGCCTCCCCTTTGAGAACGAGTGGAAAAGCACGCAGCTTTACCTCTTCTTGATCTCTCCCAGAGATGAGGTGTGCCATCTCCAAATTATCCAGAAATTCTTGTGCATCCTCACCATTTTTAGAATGAAAGGTAGGAAAAGTGCTTGACATTTTTACAATACAAGGAGGCTTGTGTACCACAAAGTTTTGACTACAATGAGTGATCACATCAAAATGAAAATATATACATCAAGTGTTAGTTCATAATTTATCATCGGCAAAATAAAAGGGTTGATTGAAGCATTAATTTCATTAAGGCGAGTGGGTCCAAAAATTCTCCTAATGGTTGCTTGAAATCTAAATTTTGTAGCAATTATGATGTGCACAGATTGGCGAGCTATCGGTGTAAAAGGAGAAGCAGCTCCAAGTTGGTTCATGTGACAATGTGTTCTCCTTTTTCTTTCTCTTGAAGAAAGTTTCCTTTTGAGTGAATCGCTATCTAGGTGCCTCTTGTCCCTACCTCAAAACAAAATAAAAACATGGACATCAAATAAATCATCATAATTAATGAATGGAAGAATGATGGGATTTGGAGATGCCAAGATTTCACTAAGTCTTTCTGCACCAAACATAAAAACAATGCGTTGCTGGTAAAAAAATTTGCGATCTACACAAATGTTAATTCTAATGCGTTGTGTAAAATGAAAAGCATATGGTGCAACTCTATTGTTCATGAGGAGAATAGAAGGCAATTAGGAAAGTTCCTCAGTGGGGGCACCACTCTTGTGAGAGCGGATTTTTGAGATGGGACTCAACTCAAGGCTCCCACCAGACAAACCACTCCGTGAGGCCCTACACATGCGTATTTCTTAGGGGCACCACCCTCTTTTATGGAGAAAGAAGGAAACCAAAACAAACCATATGCAACACACACACACACACACACACACACACACACACACACACACACACACACACACACACACACACACACACACACACACACACACTCTCACACCTTCCTTATGTGCTTCAACACAAAATGCCCTTCAACCATTCAACACACACTCCTTAAGCAATCCCTTTGAACACTGCACAAACTCACATGCAAAGAGTGACCTTCACCATATTCGATGGGCTGTCAAATTACCAAGCCGCACGGAAGAGATCACAAAAGTACATCCAAGCCGGTTTTTGATTATGGAAAGAACTGAAATTTATCAAGGCTACTGCAGAGTTGGTCTTCTGTGCCATGGAAATTACTTTGACAGGTTGGCTGAAAATCTATGAAGGCAATCAGCATGAGCTATTGCACTCGAGATGCCTTCAGCTTACAAAAATGTAGTCAAGACTTCATTCACTTCTTTGTCGGACATCAACAACAAATGTCGGCCTCCAGATCATTGGAAAACGCAGATACAATAGACAAAAAAATAGTAGGGATCTACTAACAATTTCTGCTTGTCTTCTATATCCACTAGGCATTGACAAGCGTATGTTGTGATACCATGTCAAAATACGTCGGAAAAGAAATATTCTTCTGCTTTTGTCTTTGTTTTGTGGACGCCCGTCCAATCAGGGACTTTGAGTCTCTTTTGGATCTGACTCCATAGTTGGTTTGGGAGCGCCATCAGTAGCCCTTTTGCAGCGTGCTACAGACTTTACAGTCTGCCAACGTTTTTGCTTCTAAATCATACCTAACATTTTTAGGTCAAATTCGCCTTAGTATTTTCGTTCCACGACGACAAGTCAGCCCTAACGCTAATCTGCATAGCAGACCAGCCTCATTGTTTTCTATTTCAACCCTTTCTATCATTGAGTACCGATTTAGGTTTGCTTTTACTATCTCTTTTTTTTGTGGTCTGGTACTTCAACAACGCATCGAGTCTTTCTTCGGCCGTTTCCTTGTTGAAATCAAATGCTTTCGTTACTCTCGGATGTCAACATCGTCGAGATTTGCAATTTCAGCCCTTCATTTTTCTAACATTGGGAGTGATATCAGCCTCAACACTCCTCAATGCGACAATACTTTGTTAAGCCGTTCTTACATGTCGGTTCTGAGCTTACTAAGAGGTTGCAAAAGAACCTGACCAAGATGCTGGACATTAGGACTTTTGAGAGTGGCATCAATTTCTCTCCTCTATGCACCTATAGTTGTCAGCAATGTGTTTGAACATGCTCCTCACCTCTTATTTAGAAGGTTCTCATTATCTACAATTTTCTTGCTTGCACATTGGTGGCGTTCATTATCAAAGTTGAGTAATTGCTTCCACATCTACGATTCACTGCTGACTGCCCGTTGACCTTGATTGGGAGTAGTATCTTGGTAAATTGCCTTAGGCGATATTTTCTAGGAAGCTTGGTGCAGAATTTGGAAAACCCAAATGGAGGACTGTACTAAGATCGCAATAAGCTTGATTAACTACAATGAATTTGCAATTGTTGGTGAGTCTGGTGTTGGGTTTCAAGCCCTGTGGGCTGGGCGGGCATCCGCCCACTTCACTTGTATTCTTTGTTCTTAAGGATAATAAACATGCTCCACCAAACCTGTGTCTATTGTTTTCTTCCCCTTCCCCTTCTCTCCTTCCCTCTCTTGCACATTCCGCATCTGCTCCATCAATTGGTATCAGAGCCTAGGAGCACGACTCTCGAACCCCGGTATCCCCGCTCCCACCCTACGTGTGCAATGACCCCGAGCAAGGGGAGTTTGGAAGCCCTTTGCATAAATCAAGCTGTGAGGGGGGAAGCAATAGGAGGAATAGAGTCGGCCAAAGAAAATCAGAGCTTGGGAGACAGTGCAAGCGTGAGAAGGCATGGAGAATCGGAGCTAGAGCTGGGGCAAGCAAGTCAAAAGCATTTGAAATCGAAAGCTTGAAAGGCATTCAGCAAGTGAATCGAGTGTAGCTCAAATCAAAATAAGGCAAGCTTGTATTGAGCAACAAGGGGGACTTGAGGCAACACTCCCAATAGGGCGTCGTGAGCAAGGCAAGCCAGTCAAAATCGGGGCAATAGAGGCTTGCAAGGCTTGGGGGAGAGGGGATTAGCCCTAGCGTGGTGTGTGCACGCACATACACGCGCACGCGCGCACACACACACACACACACACACACACGCACGTGCGCGTGTGCACGCACACACACAGCCTCAAAATTGACGCTCGTCATCGAATTGCAGCAGCAGGCAACAAATTGATGCCGGGCTTAGGCATAAGAAGGTAGAGCGGTAGAAGGCCAAGGAGAGCCAACGAGCGAGTAGAAGGGTTTTGAGTCGAGACAATTAAGGCTTGCTTGGTTTCTCTCGGGCAGCGCTGGGAGAGCAAGGGCACCAACAAGGGAATCGGCCTTCACCAAAGGCTCATCAGTCGTCGTAAGAGCTTGCAGTTTTCGTTCAGTGCAGTAGTAGATCCAGCTTTAGAGGACCATATTTTGAGCAACCTAGCAAAGGTAAACAATTAATTTAATGCTGAAATAGAAATATATGATTTTTTTAAAAGATTGCTTGCATGGAAGTTACCTTCAATAATGGTTCTAGTGAAGAGCTAGACTATACAACAAATGTTTTTCAAGCTACTGACCTTGGTATGGGATGTTCTCAAAAAAGTCTATCAAGAAGATGAGCCACTACATGCTACTAATGGATCTATCGGCACTATAACTGAGCAGGACAACATGTTTACTATAGATGATTGCGTCAATAAAGCTATTATATTATGGGAAAATTACCAAAATACCCCTCTAATTTGTGGAAATTCCAAAATACCTCTCAAATTTCACAAATTCCCAAAATGCCCCTGTATCTATTTTGGTTGCATTATTCAAGATTTTCTAATCTTTATTCCTTTTTGACAAGTGAGATCCGTGTTTGAATGCTTAGAATGTAATTTGTCACAAATCACCTCCCGTAAAAGGCAATTATGTCTAAAAACACTGAAACAATTTATTTCCAAACCCTACATAACCAGCTCAAGATTTAGCATCTTGTATTGATAGACAATTAGTCTTCTTATGAGAAGCTACAATTTTTTTAATCTTTGGAGATATTTAATCTCACAACCAAGGGTATTTTGGGAAATTTGAAGGGCATTTTGGGAAATTATGACAAGATATTGGGGGCATTTTGGGAATTTTTGAAATTTGAGGGGTATTTTGGGAATTTTCACAAATTAGAGGGGTATTTTGATAATTTTCCCTGATATTATACACATTACGTGAAAAAGTGCAGGAGGTTGATGAGCCGAACAGGATATGCTTGAGGGTATCCTTTCAACAGGGGTGCCAGATGAACCTTTGCAGTGTTATGATGGGTTGTTAAGTAGCATGGATGCAGAGGAAGACATTGATGAGTTTGAAGATTTTCTAGATCGTATCGGTTGTGAGTAGGTTATCCATGGAGATTCTACCTCAATGCTTATACAGGGGCTACAAGAGGAGGTAACTCCTAAATTTCTGATGCACATTGAGGCTTTCAAGAGTGGTTTTCCTGAGGGTGCTATGGATGAAGATTTACAGGCTAAAGTCGATTTCCATGATCGAGCTCGAATCCCAAGTAAAGACGCCTCTGCTGATACAGGTCTAAATATTTCCAAGGTTCTTCATGATGGCTATGAAGCTAGAGTGGCTGATGATGCTAAATTACCATGGGTACTAAAAAAGGTGTACATGTTTCTTCATTTTCTTGGACAACATGCCAATTATGGTGGGATTTGGATGCTATCTTTCCTAATGATGCTTATGTCAGTGATGGTTTGGCTGCCAATAAAAGGGAGTCAATACTCTTTAATGCTTACTGGCAACAAGCTTAAGTTGCCAGGAGTTTCTGGGATGTGGTTGCTGCATTATGCTTCAGATTATGCTCCAAGATATTGTGGGGCCCATCAATGCTATGTTCTCTTAATGTTATCTGGTCCAGGAGATTCTAAGAATCTTCAAAAGCTGGTTCAATATGGATGGTTATTTTTGGGTATACATTGTGGTTTCTTTTTGTTGGATCCATGAATAGCATATTTGGAGCAGAAATGCTTGAAGTTGATTGATATATGAAATATATGCTCATGTGAGTATTATGCTGCTCCACTATTGGGGCAATTTCTTATTATCCCATTTGATCTTGGGGGCTACTGAAGTGAAACTTGCAAATTCAAGGATATCATTTATTTTCTTGTAAGCAGGTTACTTGGCACTAGGTTTTGTTTTTGGATTTATGCTATGAAGAAAAGAGTTTTGGATTTTGTGATCAGTAAGCTTACATGGATAGCTTCCAATTGACTTCTTTGGACAATTGATGAAGTATCTTCACATCTTTTGAGTTAGTTCTGATGCCAGAAATTGAGAAGAAGGACTTGACGGCCATTCCATGTGCAGACGGACTAAGGCATACTCGATCTTGACAGAGTTCCCTAAATTGAGCTTGATGGTCAAGCCGTGTGCATAATTAACTGGAGCACTTGAGTCTGACGGGGTTCACTAAACAGGTTTTTCATTATTGAGTGCTTTGGAGATACAACCACTACGGTTCAAAGATTTGTGATGGGGCAGCTACCAAATAATTGAGCTAGACCATTGATGATATGGTTTAAGCCTTATTTTGTTTTACATGTGCTTACCTATTACATGATCTTAGCCTTATTTTTTTTTACATGTGCTTACCTATTACATGATCTTGATGGAAAGCAATTTAAGGTGATTATAGCAAATATAGATTGAAGACGGGTTGGCACAGTGATCGGAGACTGTGAAAGTTTAGAAGGGGTGGATGTCGTGCAGTTCCGCTTCCATGACGAGAAAATGGTCAAATGGATGCAGAGAAGGTTTGTTTGAATCCTATATGATTATTCACCAGTAATAGGGGCTTGATAACAAGCCAATTTTAAGATAAAAGTATGCCAGATGCTGCTTTAAAGGGCCAAAATTTGTCTTCTTAATGCTAACAGAGAGTATGCTTGACGTGGTCACAAGTGGGAGTTTATTGATTCAAATTATAGTACTTGAAGTGCTCTACAGTCCTGTCTTTATATGGATCATCAAACGGAGTCCTTGTAAGAAAGTTATTGCAGTTTAAAGCTGGAAGTGGTTACAGATCTGAGACAGACAGGGAAGATAGGAACAGATGGTCAACGGCGGATTCAATGTATAGATGCACAATGCTTGATTTATGGATCCTGCTGTCTTTTCAGATCGGCAATCGGACCGAAGGTGAGAGAGATATTAGCACAGAAAGTTTTGGCGGGGGCCGGTTATTTGCCCGCCCAATTGCATCGAAAAATTTTCCTTCTAATGTTTTTTTTGGCCTCGACATGGTTCAAGAAGGTAGTATACATCAAGTGATATTAGTAGCAATTGGCGGTGCTTCAATCGGAGTCCCAGGCAGCGAGATATCTAAGTGGAAGTCTGGAGCAGTTGAGGTTGAAATGGTTGCAATTGATTTTTTAAAGTTTTAATCATCTTGGTTTGCAAGCCCGACAAGATTGAAATGGGATGGTGTACATGGACCATAGTCGGGGACCAGGTCTATAAGCATGGCTTTATAAATTTACAAGGGAAGTCCTGAGCAGATGATTACGGCAAGAGGAACTGGGCAACAATATTTTTTTTAAAGCCACTTTGGGGACTTTTGTGAGGGCTTAGAGCTTGGGATGCCCTATTGCTGCCACGTGGCAAGGACGGGGGAAGAAAAATCCCACATGCCGAACTGAATCTCCGGATACTGGGCTATATGTCCCAGAGAGTGGCCATTGTGTGGGTAAGCAAGTGGAGAAGGGAGCTTGCTTTCTCGCAAAGCTATGGCAACCCTCACGGGCGCTACTCTCAACGTGTTTGGGCGGAGTTGGGGGCCTTTTGGCAGCGCGAGAGCTGATCGCTGGCGGAGGCGACGGTGGGCTGGGCGGTCATGATGGTGCTTCCCATTGCTGACGTGGCAGTCTGTAAGGGTCTAGCCTCGCACCACATATTTTGAAGGAAAAAGGGGAGCCCCACTAGCGATATCGCTAGTGCAGGGGCCCTCCCCGCGGTGCATAAAGCAGAGAGAGAGAGAGAGAGAGAGAGAGAGAGAGAGAGAGAGAGAGAGAGAGAGAGAGAGAGAGAGAGAGAGAGAGAGAGAGAGAGAGAGAGAGAGAGAGAGAGAGAGAGAGAGAGAGAGAGAGAGAGAGAGAGAGAGAGAGAGAGAGGAGAAGTCACCCCCTGTAAGGGAAGTTCCACATGCAAGCTAAGGACAAGTGTCTGGTGCCCTATAAAAGGGGTAGTTCGACATGCAATAAGGGGACTTACCAAAAAACGAGGAGATGGGCTATAAATAAAAAATAGCCATTTTTTAAGGTTTTTGTGGAAAGATTATTGAACGGGGAGTTTTTCCCTGAGGAGAGCAAGCTAAAGAGGAGGAGGTCTTTGAGAGGCGGAGCCGGCAGCCTCATCGAGATCGCATCGACCACATCGGCTTACACTTCCTCTACATATCTCCCTTGGCTGATTTCTCTATTTATCTGTAATCAACTGGGTTACCCCTTTGTAAGGGAGTTTAAACTCCATATTCTACAAAATTAATTACATTATGGTGCTGATAACGGTGCCTCTTGGTCAACGTGCGTCTTTTCTTGTTCATGCTAACATATCCTTCTGTTTTCATACATAATCTTATTTCAAAGTAACTATTGGTCTACTGTACGGTGTGGTGCTTCTTCCTCTCCTCACTTTTCTCACAGCTAGCAGTCCGGTGCTATCCTGGTTCATCTTCAAACCCTTAAACCCTCAACAACACAGTCACTCATGTACATTGAGTTGCAAACACTGCCTATTGTACTACGTGTGGAGCCATTTTGGCTATTTTGGCAGTTTTTCCTGGCCGTGTCTGAGACTCGAACTGGAAGAGCCCTTTATGAGACTATGGCTAGTCCTTTTGTGTCTGCATTAGCGTTTGGAGGGTCGATAGCGTGAGGTTTTCTTTGAGCCCGGGTATTCTCAAATGTTAAGATACCTTCGGTGATACAAGTAGTTAGAGTTTCCCTTTATGGTACCCTCGCTATAGGACATGTATCTGGATGGTTTTTTGTGCTTTTGACACCAAGTTGGTGGTTATACAACATTGGTTTTGTGTAGTATATGCCCAGTGATTGTTCTTTTGAGAAATTTATGCATTTTATGAGTTGAGTTTTGACTCCTCATACAAAGGAAACTCTGTCGTATTTTTTTCGTGAGTCCGTTTTATGCGTTCTTGGTACTTCTACCCGTTCTTACACAGTGATTGTACTACATTTTGGTTGAGTTTTTGCTTCTATTCTAGGAAAACTCTGCCAAAATTTTTCCAAACAATTTTCCATAAAGTTTTTGGCTACATTCTCTTAACCATGGTTGCGAGTAATGCTTTTGAAAGAGAAGAGCACTACATCAAAAAAAAAGTTTGATGGCTTAAACTTTGTCATTTGGCAGCAGCGTATGCAAGATGTTTTGATCAACAAAGGCTTGATAGCACCCTTGTGTGCAAGAAGAGAGAATACATACACTAATGATGAGTGGGATGACTTGAATGAGCATGCTATGGAGACTATTCACCTACACCTTGGTGAATCCGTTTACTTTACCATAATGGATAAGACCAATGCCAAAGATTTGTGAGATCCTCTATGTTAGGCTTGGGATGGCAACACTGCCTCGAACAAGATTTTCTTGATGAAGAAATTGATACGCATGAACATGAAAGAAGACAGTAATGTTAGTTCTCACTTGAACGAGTTCAATAACGAGCTGAATAACGTGTTTTCACAACTTACTTCAAAAGGTCTCAATTTCGATGATGAAATGAAGGCCGTTTTCTTGCTATGTTCGCTACCATGGTCATGGGATACTTTTAACATAGCCATAAGTAATTCTGCACCCAATGGAAAGCTAGATTTCAGTAGTGTTCCTGGTGCATTGCTCACTGATGAGATTCGACGTCAATCTCTTGATGCGAGTGGGCATGGTGATGCATATGTGGCTAGTAGCCATCGTGACAAGCAAAGGCAGTGTGGTCGTAGCCATAGTTGTTCATAGGATCGCAGGCAAGGTCATAGCAAGAGTCGCGATGAAGACATGCGAAATGTGGTGTGTTACTACTACCATAAAAAGGGACACTTAAAGAAAGATTGCCACACAATGCAACATGATAAGGGCAAAGAGAAAGCAAATTATGACAAACCTAAAAGTAGCGTGAAAATTAAAGAGCTTAATCTGGTTGAGTCTCCAACCATTGAAAAAGTTTCTGAAGTGTCAAATGATGTGTTGATTTTCACATCAAATTGAGTGCTGATGCATTGTTGGCTCATGATGAGTGCTATTTGTAGAATTGGATTGTGGACTCAAGTACTAGTTTTCACATGAATCCTCACAAGGAGTGGTTTTCTACGTTTAGTGCCACACATGACATAGTGAAGCTAGGTGATTTTTATGAGCTTGATATATGCGGTCTGGGTAGCATCAAGTTTTCTATGCGTAATGACACTGAGTTTATGCTGCACAATGTCAGACATGTACCCAAAATTAACAAAGAGTTTGATGTTGGATGATTTGGGTTACACTACCATATTTGCTCATGGTTCTTGGATTATCAAGAAGGGAAATCTGGTCATGCTTAAAGGCTAGAAGTCTGGCTCATTGTACTCACTTTATGTCTCTTCTGTGAAAGAGAATTCTATTTGTGTAGCCTGGATGTCGTCTATAGTGTTGTGGCATAGCCGGTTAGGACATATGAGTCAAAAGGGAATGAAAGTCTTACAACGTTCTGCTTATATCCTTGTGTTAAATTACTCTAACTCTCTTTATGTGAGCATTGTATCTATGGAAAATAGGCTAGGTTGGCATCAACAATTTTGGACAAGGAGTTAGGGAGTTCTCTAGATCTCATTCATAGCGACTCGTGTGGACATATGCCGATCAAGTCTCTAGGGGGAGCGTTATACTTCGTGACATTCATAGATGACTCTACTAGAAAGGTGTGGGTTTATTTCTTTAAGCAAAAGAGCAATGTCTTTAGTGTCTTTTAGACGTTCTTAGCATTGGTAGAGAACCAATCGGGTAGAAAGCTGAAAGCTTTGCGCAGTGACAATGGAAGCGAGTACATCTCCTCTGAGTTCAAGGACTTTTGTAGTAAAAGAGGCATTAGAAGACATTTTACCATGCCTAACACACCCGCAAAACGGTGTGGATGAGAGGATGAATAGAACCATTCAAGAACGGGTCACTTCTATGTTGTTTACGACCAACTTACCTCAAGAATTTTGGGGAGAAGGTGCTACGACGACTTCTTACTTGATCAATCGGTCACCTAGTACACCTCTAAAATACAAGGTTCCACATTAGATGTGTACGGGCACAGGGCCCAATTATGACAGATTACGTGTATTTGGATGTGAGGCATTCTCACATGTGCCAAAAGCGCTTAGAGAAAAGCTAGACCCCAAATCACACAAGTGCATCTTCATCGGATATGGTGTAGATGGAGAGATGGGATATCGTCTCTGGCACCCGGAATCAAAGAAGGTCATACGCAGCTCACAAGTGATATTCAACGAGTCTAAGATGCATAAAAAGCCAGTGAAAGACATTATCATAGAGTACGGTTTGAGAACGTTTTCTCACTGCCAGTTACACAAAATGTTGGACGTGCTGGTGATGCACCGTCCACTAGTACACACACACACATTTTTCTCCAGAGAGAGAAAAATCCAATAGACGACACTTCGGAGATCTACTCATACATCTCGTGCACTTGAGCATTTTGAGCCAGGATTGAACTACTTGCTAGTCACTGATTGCGGTGAACCCACTTGCTACAAAGAGGCCATTCAAATTGATGATAGCGTGAAGTGGGAAGAGGCTATGCAATTTGAGTATAACTCGATTTTAGCTAATGAAACTTGGGAATTAACAAAGTTAACAAAAGTGGGTAAACAAGTATTGCCATGCAAATGGGTGTACAAGAAGAAGTATATCACAGATGATCCCGAGCTTAAGTATAAGGCAAGATTAGTTGCTAAAAGGTTCAAGAAAATGAAGGGCGTGGGTTTTAGGTGAGGATGACTACATTGTGTCTTGGGCTTGGTCTAGTAGCCATCGAGGACTTGGAATTGGTCCAAATGGATGTGCAGACAACATTTCTTCATGGGGATCTTGAAGAGGATGTTTACATGAAACAACCAATGGGTTGTGCAATAAAACCTGAGAAGCCAACACAGGTAGAACTGGTGGTGTGTAGACTCAAGAAAGCTTTGTATGAATTAAAGCAAGGCTCACGAAAATGGTACATCAAGTTTGATAAGTACATTCATTCCCAGGGTTACGTACGGAGCCAAGAGGATCAGTGCTTGTACACAAAGAGGTTGAATGATGGTTCTCTCATCATTTTGATTTTGTACGTGGATGATATGCTCATAGTTAGGAAGTCAAAAGATGAGATTTCACTTCTCAAGGATGTTTTAAGTAAGTAGTTTGCTATGAAAGATTTGGGTGATGCACATTACTTTCTTGGTATGCGTATCAATAGAGGTCGCAAACGTGGTATACTTGAACTTTCACAAGAAGATTATATTCACAACGTCTTGCAACGTTTTAATATTCAAGGGGGGAAAGCATTGAGTACCCCTATTGGCTGCATACGAAAAACTTAGCATGATTGTCCCAAATCGGATGCTGAAAAGACAGAGATGACAAAGGTGCCGTATTCTTCGACAGTTGGCAGTCTTATGTTCGACATGCTTAGCACACGGCCAAATTGCATATGCAGTGGGAGTGGTCAGCAGGTTTATGGCAAATTCAGACAAAAATAATTGGGAAGCAGTGAAACACATCTTGAGATACATCAAGGGCTCAACTGGCAAGTGCTTATGCTTTGGAAACAATGATGCATCCATAGTTGGATACACTGATCCGGATTATGTGGGTTGTGTGGACACTAGGAGATCCACATTTGGCTATGTTTTCTTGTTGCTGGAGCGGCAGTTTCTTGGAGATCATGTATCTAGAATTGCACTTCGTTTTCCACCACTGAGGCAGAGTATGTTCCAGTTTCTAGTTTCAGTAAGGAAGCTGTGTGGTTATTTTGTCTAATGGAAGATTTTGGTATACACCAGACTTCAGTGCTACATTGTGAGTGCGATTGCGTTAGCAGAGAACCCCGTGTTTCACTTCAAGTCAAAACACATAGAGGTCAGGTATCATGTGGTACAAGATATTTTGGCTAGCAAACTCATTGAGTTAGTCAAAGTTCACACAGATGAAAACCGAGTGGATGCTCTAACAAAGAGCTTAGTCTCAGAGTGGTCCGTACATTGCATAGAGATGATGGGAGTATGGTGAAGCTACAATCATGATTCATGGTTTTGTACATTTGTACATATTAGCCCCTATAGTCTTTAGCCGCTTGGGCCACGTTGGGGAGATTGTTGGGTTTCAGGCCCCGTGGTCGGATAGGGTCGGGCGAGTGCCCGCCCACTTGTCTTGTATTCTTTGTTCATAAGGATAATAAGGAGAAGAGAGTGATTACTCTCTCATTCTCCACCAAACCCGTGTCTATTGTTTTCTTCCCCTCCCCTTCTCTGCTTCCCTCTCTTGCACACTCCGCATCTGCTCCATCATCTCACGGCCTGAAAATATATTAATGCGGTGGGTGACTTGGGAGACTTTGTTGTTGTAGGGGACGCCTTCAGATGTGACAAGCTTCTTCTAGATCAAATTAGTGATTTTTTAAAGGTAATCAAGATAGAATAGACAATGTACAGTGGAGTCAAGTGCCTCATGAAAAGGTAATCAAGATAGAATAGACAATGTACAGTGGAGTCAAGTGCCTCATGAAAATGACAGCCATAGCTTTGAAAGAGATCAAGTTTTCTACTTAAAGAACCGTTGTTCCATCTTCTCAATGTGGTTTTCTACGGACACTCATTGTGACGGATCTATGATGTGCAATTGTATCTGTAAGTAAATCCTTTCTATGAGCGTTCTGACAAGAAAGCACCGTGAAAGACATCTTTTATCAATAGCCTCTGACTAACAATATAATTGTGAATTTTTGTGCCCATATTAACATCTTGTGTAGAGATACATGCTTTCAAGATGCATGTGTAGGTGATTGCACCTAGAGAGAGGCCCTTCTTACGCATATACCAAAAGAAGACTAGAGATTTCTCTTGTGGGGAAGATCTTGCAATCAATGCATTCCAAGAGTCCACACTCCATATAGGAAGCTCAAAACAACCTAGAGCTTTGTGGCCCTACTCCTGTTTTGCGTATCCCGTGACCAGTGCATGTGTTTCAGATTGGACATGAAAGAGCTATAAAGAATCTCAAGCATGGAATATACATGGAATCTCAAACAACTCCAAAATCCATGACCTATTCCTTAGAGCTAAAGAGGAAAGCATCTTGACTCATCTTCTTGCACTGAGGAGACATCTATGGCCTCACAATTCAGTTCTTAAGCTGAAATTTTTGTACAACAGGGTATTATTTTTCTTGAAGGCTCGAGAAGACGATTTCGTACAACAAAACAAAAGAGTATCTGGTCTACTGAGAGAGAGAGAGAGAGAGGGTATCTACAACTCATGGGAAGTCAAAAGAAGTGTTCTGTTAACTGTATTTACATCTAAGTGGGGCTAGTGATCACTCTCAAAAGAAGAACACGATGTACGCAATCGAAAACATGAGATTTGCAAAAGAAACTAAATGATGCATAACTTTGCAAAGAACTCTAACTCGCTTGATCATTGGAACCAACTCCTCCACGACTACCTCAATATGATTTAAGATGATTGTCTCAAAACATGCACACATAATCAAGTGAGAGCAAGCCTACTCGCTTCGAGCACGTGTTTTTAACTGGACATGAAAGAGCTATAGAGAATCTCAAACATGGAATATACATGTATATTCTAAGTTACTACAATTGTCAATGTAAGCAATAATCAAAATAAGCACTTGTGAGATTTGACATGACCAGCCCATGCTCAAGTGCAACTTTAGAAATCTAAGTTACTATAATTGTCAATGTTAGCAATACTCAAACTAAGCATTTGTGAGATTCAACATGGCCAGCCCATGCTCAGGTGCAGTAAGAAACTAAATGATGCATAAAATTACTCTAACTCGCTTGTTGATCATTGGCACCAACTCCTCTATGACTACCTTAGTATGCTTTAAAATGCTTGTCTCAAAACATGCGCACATGTTCAATTGAGAGCAAGCCTACTTGCTCTGATCATGTGCTTTTGACTACACACGAAAGAGCTATAGAGAATCTCAAACATGGAATATACATGTATCACCTAAGTTACTGCAATTGGCAATATAAGAATTAATCAAATAAAGCACTTGTGAGATTCAACGTGACCAGTCCACGGTGAGGTGCAACTCCATAAATCTAGCTTTCAACCATCACAAAGGTTTAAACTAGACGAACAGGTGCAATTAGAAATGTTTAAAAGACACCATGTAACTAGGCATGGTCCAAAAGGAAACCATTCACAAGAACTTCATAAGCAGTCCTCCTAACAAGGTAGCACCCCTACAATGAAAAAACAATGATATATATATATATATATATATATATATATATATATATATATATATATATATATATATAGAGAGAGAGAGAGAGAGAGAGAGAGAGAGAGAGAGAGAGAGAGAGAGAGAGAGAGAGAGAGAGAGAGAGAGAGAGAGAGAGAGAGAGAGAGAGAGAGAGAGAGAGAATGTGAACCTTGCGACAAGTAACTGTGTCTCCTGTTGCATAACTACTTATGGAGAGATTGCAACGACTTGCTGCGATTAGAGCTACTGGGATTAAAAAAGCGAGAGCTACGTGTTGCGATTACAAAAGTGACGCTTGTTAAAAATAACGATACATAACTTGCAAAGAACTCTAACTCGCTTGATCATTGACAAAAAATCCTCCATGACTACCTTAGTTTTCTTTGAGATGCTTAGGTGATTTGGGGTGGGGAACAAGAGAAGCTACCTCTAAACACTCCTCAAAGCTCTTGTGTTGCTCAATTGGGATTGGGGAAACCACAAACACAAAGCACAACAGCAAACCCAAACAAGAAAAGGGGCACCACCTAGTTATATGGGATGCGAACTAGGACGCAAGCGGATTTTGTCACAACCAAAAGAGGCACAACAAAATACACACAAACAATCCCCCACAAAGACACACCCCAAGTGGAGCAAGAATGATGTAGAGCAAGAAAAGAGAGAAAGGAATGGAGTTTGTGCAATACCTGGTTTGCAAACTTGCAAGATGATATTGTTTGTTAAAGCGCTTTCAGGGAGCTTGTAGACAACTAAACCAATGCTTAGTGAATGCTAACCATTGCCATCACACACACAATGTCTTAGGGTTGTGGGACACCTCTTACCACCATACCCTCTTACAATGGATAAGAATTAGGCAATGAAAACACACTAACCACTTTCTCAAACAAGCTCAAATGACAGAACTTAAAAGATATGAGTCACCTTGCATTCATCAAACAACATTGCACAAATAAAAAGACGAAGATTTGAAATCAAAACATGCCTTTGAAGGGCCGTTGAACCACAAAAACCTCAACTTGTTGATAATGGAAGAGAATGTACAATAGTGGTACGGGATATGGCATTCACACTCTCTCACTTACAATGTATAGTGTCAAGCTTCACTCACATCAAGTGTGAAGATCACAACGCTACACCTAAGTCTCTCTTAGCGCATATAGTGTTGGGGGTGCTATGTGGGAGATAATAAATGATTTACAAGGAGATGCCTATTTATAGGTTGGAGACCTCTCATTAAGGTTATTGGTAACCTTAATTTACAAGCCAATCAATTTGAGATTATGATTCATTTGAATAAAAAAACATTGCGGGCCTTCTTTGTCTACTTGAGTCATATATGTGGACTCAAGAGAAAGCATTATTGATGGTAGATAAGGTGAAATTGGATTTTTAGAGAGAGAGAGAGAGAGAGAGAGAGAGAGGGAGATTTTATTATGTACATGTATTGAGGTGAGGTGTTTTTTAGGTTAGGTCAATGGATATTTGTGTTAGTAGTTAGTGTTAGTAATCACTAAAAAACTAATTAATGAGATATTTATAATGGATGAAATGAGTTGAACAATTGAAGAAAGATGGGTAAATGAAGTGAGAAAATTCTTGTGATGATGAAGCTTTGAAGAAGTTGGACTCGCCCTTGTGTAAATTGTAAAAAATGACCGCTGATCCTCTTTTTCTTCTTCTCTTTTTTTACGTCGCCACCAAGGTTGATCACAAACCATGAAAATGATGATTTGATTTATGAGATCCCCAAATTTGAAAAGGTTAAGCATGGTTTACATGCTGAATTTTATGTATATAGAAAAGAGGTAAGATGGAATTGTAATTTAGAAGTGATAGAGAGAGACATAGAGAGGGTGTATGTCCATATAGAAGTCCATATGAGAGCTATGGAGGTGAAAGGGGAGGGTAACAATGAAGAAGGTGAGAGAGGCCATGGGAGAGAAAGGTTGAGTGAGGTATGGAGAGGAATGAGAGTGTGTGTGCATGCTTGTGTGTGTGTGTGTGTGTGTGTAGAAGTGTGAAGAGAGCTAAGAGTAGGCTAGGGTGACTTGTGAGAAAAAATGGGTACACTGGGGTCCACCGAAAAATTATATCACATCGATGATAGATCCAAAAATTATGAAAATTTTTGAGGTGATTATTCAACTTGTGGGCTACAGTTTTTATTTTTACCACTTCCTCAAATCGGAGTGGAAGTGGATGCCAAAAATCCCACCAAAATACCTGCACTTCAAAAACTCAAGGGGAGGACACAACTCTCTCATTCTCGTCCTCTCCCTCCCTCACAAAGAGAGCTTCCTTGAGCAACCTATAAGGTCAGGGCTCTTTGTGCAAGCTAGGGTTGACATGTAATGTGTAGTGTCCAACTTCCCTCACACCAAGTGTGAAGATCACAACACTACACCTAAGTTTCTCCTCATGCATATAATGTTGGCGGCGCTATGTGGAAGATATGAGATGATTTACAAGAAGAAGAGGGCCTATTGATAGGTTGAATACCTCTCATTAAGGTTATTGGTAGCCTTATTTTACAAGCTAATCAATTTGAGATTATGATGTTTTTGAATATCAAAACATTGCAGGCCTTCTTTGTCTCCTCGAGTCATGTATGTGGGCTCAAGAGAAAGCATTATTGATGATGGTAGATAAGGTGAAATTAAAGTAGGTAGAGAGAGAGAGAGAGAGAGGGAGAGAGAGAGATTTTACTATGTACATGTATTGAAGTGAGGTGCCTTTTAGGTTAGGTAAATGGATATTTGTGTTAGTAGGTTAGTAGTTAGTGTTAATAATCACTAAAAAATAATAATGAGATATTTGCAATGGGTGGAATGAATTGAATAGTTGAAGAAAGATGGGTGAATGAAAGTGTTAGTATTCACAAAAAATAATAATAATGAGATATTTACAATGGATGGAATGAGTTGAATAGTTGAAGGAAGATGAGTGAATGAAAGTGAGGAATTCTTGTGATGGTGAAGCATTGAAGAAGTTGGACTCACCCTTGTGTAAACTGTAAAAAATGAATGTCGATACTCTTCGTCTTCTTCTCTTTTTTACGTCGTCGCCGCCAAGGTTGATCAAAATGATATAAATGATAATTTGGTTGATGCGATCCCCCAATTTGCAAAGGTTAAGCATGGTTTTACATGCTGAATTTTATGTATATAGAGAAGAGGTAAGATGAAACTGTAATTTAGAAGTGATAGAGAGAGACATAGAGAGGGTGTATGTCCATATAAAAGTCCCTATAAGAGCTATGGAGTTGAAAGGGGAGGGTAATGATGAAGAGGGTGAGAGAGGCCATGGGAGGTGCAAGTTTGAGTGAGAGATGGAGACGAATGTGTGTGTGTGTAGAAGTATGAAGTGAGGTGAGAGAAGACTAGGGTGACTTGTGAGAAAAAGTGGGCAAATTGGGGTCTACCAAAAAAAGCATATCACATTGGTCATAGCTCCAAGAATTATGAATTTTTTTGAGGTGATTATTCAGCTTGTGGGCTATAGTTTTCACTTTTACTACTTCTTTATAATTGGAGTGGAAGTGGATGCCAAAAAATCCAGTTTTACCACTTGTGGGCTATAGTTTTTATTTTTACCACTTCTTTATAATTGGAGTCAAAGTGGATGCCAAAAATCCACTTTTACCACTTCTTTATAATTGGAGTGGAAGTGGATGCCAAAATACCTATTTTTCCTCACTGTAAAGTTTTCTAGTGCCCCCTTTTTTTTTGAATTTGCATAAGGTTCGAAGGGTGAGCCCCTCCTTGCACGAGAGCACGACCTAATAGATTCTTAAGGGTTTGAAAATATGCATGTATTATGATTATTCACAAAATACAATATATAGATATAAAAGACCAAAGGAAGAGTTGAAGAGTTTGAACCAATTTAATGTTATTTTGCCGCATAGCCGCACTATTGCACACGAACGAGTAGATTCTTTTGGGTCTCTATGTTTCTCGAAGGCTCAACAATTTTAGTAATATGCATAATGGACTGGTAGCAAAGTGTTTGTACTTAGGCTAGGTTAAGAAGTCGCACGCAAACAATTGGATTTTTTTGCGTCTCTACCTTTCTCAAAGGATCAACACTATCAGTAATATGTGTGATGAATTGATAACAATGTCATTGGAGAAGCCCAAGTAGCTATTTGAGGAGAGGAAACCCTAATTGGAGGCCTCACAGCCTCAACCATGTAGTGGAAGTAGCACGGGACTGCACTAGCACCCTTTAAAGGAATGGTTGTATCTCCTTGCTCATGTGCCCAAATGAGATCATTCTAGGCTGTAAAATTTCCCACACAACTTAGGCAACGACGGCACCATCGTTGATATGGCATTTTGAGCTATTTTTGACCATTTTAAGGCCATTTTTAGCCCAAAAAAATATCCCTTTTTGTCCGTAAAAAGCCCAAACGAGTTGGGAAAAGTTCCTAAATTAGTGGAAAAATCCATTGGGCTTAAATTTCATGTTGAACCTCATTTTTCCACTTGGTAAGCACTTTGGACACGTCTTTTATGCCCGTGCATGAAACCTGCTATTTTTGGCCGAGATTGCCCGCATTGAACTTTCTAGGCAAAACGAGCGTGCCACTTTGAAACACTTGACATTTGTACATTCCTAAACCAAATTAGGCATGCTTTAATGTGTTAAAACATGCGATGGTTCCACGTCCCTAGCCTAGCCTGCCCGGCAAAGTACGTATACGCCTGCAACTATGGCAACCATTTTCCCATGTATCAGACTATGTACATACATCATAGCATTTGGTCCCACATAACAAAAGCATTGAGAGTGAGGTAAATATTTTGATTTCACATATGGACGTGTTATGGCACGACAACGTATACATTTTTTAGGGCACCTTCACCTACACACTCTCTTCTCAACTTCCAAAAGGGCATACATCACTCTTAACTGTGCTCATAAGCTCCCATTGAATTCTCAAAAAACTTCCAAGATTTCTTTCTTGATCTCTTCACTAGCGAGAGCAAGCATGTGATCTAATACCAGTTGAAGGGTGCATGAATGTGGTGCATGGGGGAAGAGAGAGAAACGAGAGAGAGAAGCAAGAGACACAAGATGTGGGTGGAGCTGCTCACCACAATGAGAGAGAGCCCCTTATTATTCTATCTACTAGAGAATAAGGTGTGTGTACAAATGATGGGTGGTCGGATGCCTCTGGTACGCCAGCCGAGGTAAGAGTCACACCACCTTTACCTCAACAGAGGGATCATTTTTTGCTTAATTTTGAGGAAAATACACCAAAAATTGGTACCTCAGTAATTGGGCCATGTGGGAAGCAAGGGGATTGCTTGCTTATAGCTAAAAATTTACAATCTTTTCTCTTTTTTATATTCCCTTCATGGTTGCTCTATGAGTGTGTAGTGTTGTCCCATCTCTCTTCCTTCTTGTATATGAGCTTGTGAGTGTGTCAATTGTAATGCGTAAAGAGTGCAAGATGTGTACATGTGGAGAGGGAAGGGGAGATAGGTGTGTGGGTGGAGCCAGCCTCTTATATATGTACAATGAATATGTGAAACTAAGTGGGCAGCCAAACATTGTGCCCAGCCAGGTTAAGGCACATCACCTTTACCCCAACAACCTCCCACTGAAAGGCGATTGTGTCAATAAGAGGAACTAATATAGGACCTAGTAGAATATACATGAAGATAGGTGAAAGGTCCTCTCAACCTACACTCACTGGCTCTCTCAAAGTATATGCAGGCCATCATATAGGCTCTAACAATGTGGAAGCACATATCTCAACTTGAGTGTGCATGCATATCTTGCAAGTATCCCATGATGACTTGCATAGCTCTACAATGCATCATACTTATGCACCGAGGCTCTTACACTAGTTGTAATGCATGCGGATGGCGCTTGTGTGCATGCAAAGAGGGAAGAGGATACCGGTGTGTGGATGGGCCAACCTCTCAAAAGAGAAAGAGAGATCTCTTTATTCTTGTATATATACAATGAATAAGGTGAGACTACATGGGTTGCCAAACATTGTGTCCGGTTTGAGATAAGGCACACCTATCATGGTTGAGAGCAACTGGCCAGACACCCATCACATTGACCGTACTAACCTTATCTATTCTTTAGATTGTATAGAACAATAAAGAGTAGTGAGGTATTTCAATCCTCACTGAGAGCTCCATCAACACTATGTGTGTGCTATTCTTTTGCCTCTCACTTTGCATGCACGATGCACTCTACAAGTGGTATCAGAGCCAAAGATTGTGGTCTACTCCTCTTCTAATGTTTCCTACTTACCAATGAGCTTCTCATGGGCTACATCGGCAACATATCAAATCTCGGACCTTCCATGGCCATGGCAACATTGGAAGCTTGGCACATATAGCTCACATATCAAGGTGGCAAGAGGTTGAACTCTGCAAGCCACAAGAGGACAGAGATTGATCTTTTTGTGATCTCAAACACACACACACACACACACACACACACACACACACACACACACAGAGAGAGAGAGAGAGAGAGAGAGAGAGAGAGAGAGAGAGAGAGAGAGAGAGAGAGAGAGAAGTAGGCTACTCAATAGGGTAGATTTAGTATAGGTCACTATTTTGCTCATAACTTGAGCTAAAAAACTGAGATTCAATATTTTTTAAAATCAAAATAGAGATCCCTTTGAGATCTATGACTTTGTAGAAGAGCTCATTAGCTGGTTTGGAGAGTAGGTATGTCTAAAATAAAAAACATAGACGCTATTTTCTCAAGACATATTGTGCACTTGAGTTAAGTAAGAGAGAAGAGAGAGTATAGAGAGAGAGAAAGAGATAGCGTCATCTCAATTTCAACATTGAAGGCCTTGAAACTCATACTTCTCTACTGAGCATCGGAATAATGAGAGAGGGAGAGAGCACACATGCTCTCCTTCAGCATCGACACCATTTCCCATGGATGGCTACATTATTGACATGCTCGGGTGATGTGCCTCTTCTACAATGGCAACCTTATAGGCGTTTTATATGCTCTCTATGCCTCTTGAGAGAGGTTTGGTTATGCGATATGCATTTGCGCATGATGTTTACACTTCTAATTCACTTTTGAGATTGTGATCTCTATATCTCAAGATTTGTAGTTGTCTTACTCACAACGTCTACAACAGATTGCTATAGCAGATTGACATGTCATTTTGGTTCTAGTGGGATTTCTATGCATATGAATTTTGTGGGACATAATTCTTGGCCGAGCAATTTTTGGTGAGCGCTTTTTAGAAATCGGGCGAGCAGATTTCCAAAAGATTCTTTGTCTACCTCTCTACCTGTGTGTGTGTGTGTGTGTGTGTGTGCTATTATAGAGTCCAGAACCATTCGCTACGTGTCTCTCACTCCCATTTCAACTAAAATGTAACACTGAAGATTGCACATTTAGGGCCGACTTACATTCAAACCAAAACATGATTTACCATTGTGGATGCATTCAATACACTAATGATAAGAAAAAAATAGCAATGCCTTACACACAATTATGGTATATTTGATATAGAAAACCCCAAATCTAAATGTACCATTGCATCAAAAGTAAATACATATGGGGGGGAATACATCATGGGTGAGGTGGATGAAAGAAGTGAAGTCGCAGAGCGGAGCGTAGATTGACTCACACACACACACACACACACACACACACACACACACACACACACACACACACACACACACACACACACACACACACACACACACACACACACACACACACACACACACACACACACACACACAGATACACAGAGAAGCTTACACAGTATGCAGAGAATTCGTTTGAAGGGTTATCTCCCAAAACCTTATTATCCACACAAGTATATGTGAGTATATACAAAGAGTTAGTGATAAGTGAGTTAGGCGGGCGGCCGGCCATATCCGTATAAGAGGCCACTTGGGCTTTAATCCCAACAACCTCCCACTTAAAGTCCAATGTGGCACTTTAAGTAACTGTAAATCTATGAACATAAATGTACAAAGATTTACATGGCTACCATCTATCCAATGCCCAATAACTCAAGACAATGCACAAAGCCCTCTCCTGGAAGTCTCTTTGTGAGTAGATCAGCAGGATTTTCCTTGGTGTGGATCTTCAGCAGTTGTATCTGCTTGTCTTCAAGTACTTCCCTAATGAAGTGATATTTCACATCAATATGCTTAGTCTTCGAATGGAACACTGGATTCTTTGCCAATTGTATAGCACTTTGACTATCACAATATAACTCTGACATATCTCTTTTGATTCCCAAGTCTGCTACCAATCTACCAAGCCAAATAGCTTCTTTGTATGCCTCATTTGCTACAACATACTCAGCTTGTGTAGTAGACTGCGTAATACAATCTTGTAATCGAGATCGCCATGATATGACACCTCCAACCAATGTAAAGACATAGCCTGATGTAGATATCCTCTTATCCAAGTCTCCTGCATAATCTGAGTCAGTGTATCCTCTGACACTCAAATCCTGACTACCGTAGCATATGCGCATACTCTTTGTATGTTTTAAGTATCTCATGATACCTTTCACTGCCTCCCAATGTTTCTTGCCAGGATTTGACGTATATCTGCTAACCACTCCCACTGCAAATGCAATATCCGGACGTGTAGCAATCATTGCATACATCAAACTCCCACATGCAGACGCATATGGCACCTTATCCATTTCAACCTTTTCCACCTCAGCTGTGGGTATTGCTTAGTTTCACATATGACGGCAATGGTGTCATCAATGCCTTTCCCCTGTCCATATGGAAACGTTGCAACACGTTGTCAATATACTCTTCCTGAGATAAGTAAAGCATTTTCTTTGACCTATCTCGTTGGATACACATACCCAGTATATGACTTGCCTCACCCATGTCTTTCATGTCAAAAACCTTTGCCATTTTTGACTTAAGAGCTGAAATTTCACTCCCTTGATGATTGTTTTAGACCATAAGGAGTCTTTTCTAACTGACACACCAAATCTTCATTGCCCTTCTCAACAAAATCTTCTGGCTGCTGCATATAAACTTCTTCTTGAAGATCACCATGCAAGAACGCCGTCTTGACATCCATCTGGTCAAGTTCCATGGCGTCTTTATCAACCAACACACAAGTACACACCACAGCGTAGTCATCTTGACAACCGGAGAAAAGATCTCATCAAAGTCAATACCCTGCTGCTGCTGCTTAAATCCTTTAGCAACAAGCCGTGCCTTGTACTTGGGTTTATTATCATGAGGTGTAATTTTCTTCTTGCACACCCATTTGCATGGTAATGCCTTTTTACCTTTAGGCAGCCAAACCAACTTCCAAGTTTCATTCTTATGCAACGAGTCCATTTCTGATTGCATGGCCAACTGCCATTTTTTCGAGTCAACCACTTGTAATGCCTCCTTGTAACAAGATGGTTCTCCCCAATCTGTGAGCATGACATAATTTAGAGATGGCACATAATGATAAGGTGGTTTGGAGACACGCTCAGAACGTCTCACCACAACTGATTCTGCCTCTCTAGCCACTATAGGCTGTTCCTGAGCCGGACCATGCTGTCTTGATGTGCTAACACTAGGTCCATCTTCCTTGAAGACAACTCTTCTGATCTCCTTTGTCTTCTCTGGCTTAGCGTGAAACTTGGCTTCATTGAAATGCACATCATTGCTATGAATAACTTTTCTGGACTCAGGATCCCAAAGCCGGTAACCCATCTCGCCCGATTCTCCGTAGCCAAGAAATATACACTTCTTGCTCTTTGGTTCTAACTTATTCCTGAACTCCTTAGGAATATGGCTATAAGCTTCACAACCAAAGACTCTAAGATGCTTATACGAAGGTGATTTGCCTGTCCATAGCATCATCCAACTTCCTTGTACTGATCAAGCTCTTTCGGATTGCTGGAACATGTCTGACATTCTTGAGCCATAAAGAAGAGCCATTCTGAAACTTCAACTGCACATCTCCCACTCCAAGTATGTCACAAACCTATTCATTGCCAAGTCTGACATAATCTTTAGTAGTCACATATGATGTAAACCACTCTTTGTGTGGAGAAACATGTAAAGATGCCCCTGAGTTGATAATCCAATCACTCATAGCATGTCCATCCTCTGCAGTCAAGAAAACAGAATCAAGATTGCTTGTGAGGAACATGTCACCATTTGCTATACCAGAATCACTGTCTGAACCAGATCCTGTGACATTCACCTCTTCAATCTTCACTAAACTCTTCTTTTCATCTTGCTCAGAAATCTTTGTTTTGCCTTTTTCTTGTTTCCACTTCGTACAATCTCTCTTCATGTGACCCTTCTTGCCACAATGGTAGCATTATATGTCATCCTTTGACTTCAAGTCACGAGACTTACTTCGGTTTTGTGCCTTCTTACCCTTCTTATTTTTAGAATGTTGTCTCCCTCGAACGACCAAAGCACTATTGCCTTTGCCTTTGTCAATGTTCTTCCTGTTCACTTCCTTTGTGAGCAAGCTGCCTTTTACATTGGCACTTGTAAGACCTTGTGGCACGACAGAATTACTTAACGCTGTACAAAAAGTATCCCAACTGTCTGGCAAAGTGATTAAGAGAAACATAGCCTTCACGGAATCTGGAAAGACTATCTCTTGTGCTGTTAACTGGCTGAAAATTATGTAAAATTCATTGAGATGATTTGACATGGGTGTCCCTTCCTTCATCTTCAAATCCACCAATTTCTTGAGCCAGTAAATCTGAGAAGCAGCACTTTGTTTCTCGTACATACCACATAGCTTTTGCCATACGCCATACGCTGTAGTCTCTTCTGCTATGTTGAAGTAAACATTTTTTGCTAGTGTCAGCATGATTGTGGAACAAGCTAACTCGTCAAGCTCTTCCCACTCATCTTCAGCCATACCTTGTGGTCTCTCCTCTTTGAGCTTCAATGGCTTCACTTGTTTTTTCTGCACCAAAACTAGCCAAATCTGCTTCTTCCAGAATGGAAAGTTTGTGCCATCCAGCTTTTTTATGTTGTAAAGAGTCTCACTTTCAGAAGATGTCATGTCTGCCAAACTGTTTACTCCTAGGAAAAATCCGGCAGAGTTTCCTCTGTAAACTGGCCTCTGTACACAATAAACAAGCTATAAACAACAAGCTGAACACCTCTCCTCAAGAACTGTCAGTATTTTGAAAAATTTTGACAGAGTCTCCCCTGTAAACTGAGCAGTGACAAATCTAGAAATCTCTGTAATATGCTATCGTGTAAGCATACACTGTCTCCTGTCTGGGTGATCATAGAACCTATATCTGTCTCAAGACTGAACCTTGAACAATGCCTCAAAGGCCTGACGCAATTTTTACAACAGACACACTCTCTTTTACCTTTCTCCTAGTGCTAACTGCCTTTGTTAAATCCCTCCTGACTTGTGGGCATAATGCGAGAAACTAAGGCCATGAGATATCAGGACCCTTACCTCTCATGTCTTCCAATAGGTTGTATGGAGCCATACCATGTCCAAGAGGGAAGTCTTGGAGATTGATACGATGTCGAGTCCTCTTAGCTTCCTTGGTCTCCTTTGCCTTCTTGCCTCGTCCATGGTCACTGTGTGATGTGACACCTTCTTTCTCTTTACCCTTCCCTCGGCCACGCTTAATGCCATTTGCTTCCATGTCAACCTCATTTGAATTTTTCACCTCTACCACATTCACATTTGGGTCTAGCAAAGGTGGAACTCCTTCCACTCCTTGTGGAGGTGGTCTTGCTCCATTTGGCCTTTGTAGAAGCCGTGGTTGCTGACTAGTTCCTTCACCTGCATTCATCACTGGGTAATTCAAGTTAGGTCTCCCTGGCTCCCCACGGGGCCAAGGACAATTATACATCTCATGTCCAGACCCTCCGCAATTCCAACATTGTAAGACTCTCCTAGGTCGTAGATCTCGCTCTTCAGACTTCCTTGCTTGTCCTTTTGGACCTACAGCTTGTGCAAGGTGAATTGACAAGCTGCTTAAAGATTCATTTAACTTCTCAATCACTTCCGCCGTTACCTCAGGAAGTTCCCTAGATGTTGATGCTTGTGACTTACCTTTGGGTCTAAGAAATTCTATTGGAACCTCTCCCCTTAAGCACTTGAGTTTCCTATATTTCTCAGCAGCCCTAGTTTCAGCTGCTTCAAAGGTAGCAGGTGCACCGACCTCAACTTTTATCTTAAGGTCAAAAAAGAGTCTGGCTATGAACCTATCCTTCTTTAGGAACTCTGCACCATCACAAGGGTTAGCAACATTTCTCACCCATACAGCCCAAAGACGTAGAAACTCTTGCTTGTACAAGTAGTAGTCATCTAAGTCTTTTTGCTTATGAGAAACAATGTCTTGCCATAGCTTTTGAGTGTTTTGGGGATCAAAGAAGTATCTCTTGAAATGATTCACAACTTCCGTGTAATTCCCTTTAACTTCCTCGGGCAAAGAGTCAAACCAAGTGCTAGCATCTTTCCTAAGGACCACCTCAAATATCTCTACACGTTCTTGATCAGTTACTATCCTCTTGATACGACAAGACATCTTGAAATTTGCTAAAAATAATTCTGCATCCTCTCCAGGCCCTCCAAAGAAAAGAGGATATCCGGACATTTGGCGTTGGGCCTCCATTGAATCGGTTTCAAAGTGATAACACGTTTTTGTTTTTCTTTCTTAAAAAAATTACACAATAATGTTTTCTAAATTGCAATCTATTCTACAACAAAATAAAAATATTCACATCAAATGACCTATGATAATCAATAAGAGGCAGGATGACAGGGTTTGGTGATGCGAGAATTTCTCCTACTCTTTGGGCACCAAACATGAACTTAGTACTAACAATTATGTGTACCTTTTGCCTTGCAATGGGAATGAAGGGATCATACAAATTCTCGTGATTCATGCAAGCTACTTGATTAGGCTAAAGGTTGAGCCTTCACAAAAATACACAAGCCGTCCTCCGTGGGGGCACCAATTTGAGGCGGTCCAAGACCGGCAACAAGAAGAGCGGCCTCTAAACACCCTTCGAGGCTCCCGTGCTGCTCAATTGGGGCTGGGGCAAGCAAAATCAGAGACAACAACAACCCACAGCGAGAAACCAAACAAGAAAAGGGGCACCACCTAGTTGTAGATGCGAACTAGGACGCATGTGATATCTCCTTGTACTCAAACGCACAAAGAGAGGGGAATGCGAGATAGCCACACACACCAAACACAAACATTCACCACACCAGAGAGAGGTAAAGAGCACAAATCAACTTGAGCAACTCAGTCTTAGCCTTAAAGACTAGATGCACACAAAGCTTGATGAGAAATAGAGAGACAACACAAAACTTGACCTTGTTGCTAATACACAAATTGTCTTAGGGTCACGGGAGCCCTCTCACCGAGCACCCTCTTACAATTGACCTTTTAGGCAAACAATTCAACAAGCCCTCAAACCACCAAGCATGAAATGGCACAACAAACTTCAAGGACAATATACCTTCAACCACCTGATGAGCCAACTTATCAAGTCAATTTGGAGAGAAGAGTCGTAGTTGCAGCATACAATTGCACCCAAAACTATAAATCTTATTTATGCACAAGAGTAGGCTACAAGTGTGGTGAAGAGTATGGCATACACTCCACTCCTCTAGATGGCATAACTAACTTCAAGCTTCTCCATGCACCTATGTGTAGTGATGGAATAGAGCACTCACAATGCACACACTCTACACAACTAGGCTTGAAGAGTGGTGTGTTATGTGTTGAGAATGGTGTGGTGTAGTGTGATCATGTGATATTCACAAGGGAGAGAAGGGCTCTATTTATAGGTTTTAGAAGCCCCAATTAGGATTAGACCTAATCAAGTTTATTTGAAGAAATAAAAGATTGTGTATATTTTATTTTTTTAAATGAGGGTGGGTCTCTCTTGTCCTTTGAGTCACATGGATGTGGGCTCAAGGGAAGAGAATTATTGAGGATGAAAGGAGACAGGGTTGAGTGAATAATTTGGGAGTGCCTACTCTAGTAGAGGGTGCATTTTACAATAAGGTTAGTGGTTAGTAGTTTGTAATTATCACTACAAAATATTTACAAAATCATTCACCAAATGGTGAGATATATGATGAGAAAAGTTAGAGAAGGGATAAGCTTGTAAATCAAGGTTGAAGCTTGGAGAAGTTGACATTCACCTCTTTACAGCACCAGTAGAAGAAGCGGTTAGCATGGCGAAGTAGCACGTGTCGGTGAAGCTATGTTATCTTCAAACCTTGGAAAATTCATGATAAAGCCATCATTTGCAGAGGTTAACCTTGGATTTTTGCTGATTTTTTGAAGTTCTTTACAAAGCTGAAGAGAGTATGGTAATATGGACATATATGTAGAGAGAAAGGGGGACACCTAGGGTGTAGAAATGGAGGATGAAGGCTATGGAGGTGTGAGAGAAGTGGCAATGGTGAAGAGGGTGAATTAGGACATGGGAGTTGCAGGTTTGGAAGTGGGAAGGAGAGGGAGGAGTGTGTGTGAAAGAGGAAAATGATAAAGTGGAAGAGGGAGTGTGGCTGCATAGCATGGGAAAACTGGGGTCCACCAATAAAATCATAGCTCACAGCTCGTAGCTCAAAAAAATATGAAAAAATCTGATGTGAAAGTTCAGCTCACGATCTACAACTTTTGTTTGTATCACCTTTTCAAATTTGGGGAGCATGTGATCTTTAAAAATTCAGCAAAACCGACTATTTTTTCCACTGCACAAAGTCCTTGTGAGGTCCTTCTTTGGATGATTCTTTTGAATACCTCCAAGAGTGAGATCCTCATGGTGCATGTATGCATGCCACATACCCTTGACCTTATTTGGTAGGTCTATAATTGAAGATATTTTTGAGATCATGATATAAGTAAATAGTACAACTAAGAAAATCAAATATTGAGGGGTCTAAAAAAATATGTACATGTCAAATATAAATAATATATGTGGAAAAAATATAAAGGGGTCAAAATAAATCTCTCATTATAAGTCTACCATAAGAAGATGAATATTTTTGGTGGTCTAATTTATGAGAGTACTAGAGAATAGATGTAGGAAGGAAAAAATGACAATAGTGAAAAAATATACACATAAATAAAACTAGTTTTTTTGGATTTTTGTTGGGATGGAGTTACACCAAAAATAAGAGAAGCTTGCATGAAATTATTTTTATATGGAATAAAGAGTATGCAAAATGGTAAGAAAAAATATGGTAATGGTGAATCAATGTACATAGCATAAATAACACACCATAGGTAGAAATATTTAAATAAATACCAAAATAATTATGAAAAATCCTTTTATTTAGGCCCTATATACAATGAAATATTTACACACAAATGGGCCATAATATAATTATATTATATATATATATATATATATTTGGCTCAACTAGCCCAGTGACTAACTAATTAAGAGTTTTGAAGAAGATATGAGAAAAGTCCCCTAACTAACACACACCTATATACAGTGAAATGGTAGGGATAGCCACAGTGTTTGGATGATTTTGGTAGGGTGGGTTAACTCACTATGGCAATTATGGAGAGCCGAAAAACGGCTATCAATAGAGGAGATGAGCATGCATTGAAGCTTGTCTCTTGGTTGGATTTGCATCCACAAGCCAAGAGTGTGTCGATGTAGGCTTCTATCTCACAAGCTTGGAGTAGGTGATGAGCTCTCCATTAAAGCTTGGGAAGAGATAGTCTTCTCTTTCTTCACACATGAGATTGTGTGAGTGTGTGTGTGATAATGCCTTGCAAAAATCAGCCCCCCCTCTCTCTCTTGGGCGAGCCCCCTTGCTATTTGCTCTTGCAGGCTCCCCATTGGACCTCCCCAAGTCAAGCCAATGGCTATTAAGCAACATAAGCGATAGCCTTCTGACATGTGTCCCCCTTTCCCCTTTTGTGAGAGCTTTAGGTAATTTAATAATTAAACTAAACTCTCATTGGCCCCCTTTGCCTCCTGGCCAATAGGAATCAGGAAAGCCATTGGGCTCCTGAATGCTCATTGGACCCCTTGGGAGACTGTCCAATAGTCTTCTAGGAGACTAAATTCTCATTGGTTCTTTTATTAAGTGTTTTTAAATTAATTAAACTAGATTTACTCTAGTCTAATTCTCATTGGTCCACCTCCAAGGCCATCCAATAGGAATTGGGCACACCTTGTGGGCATTTGGGCTAGGGAGCTGACATGTGTCCCTAATTCCCTTTGTGTAAAGGGAGCCTGTGTGTGTGTGTGTGTGTGTGTGTGTGACTTTCTCTCTCATCCCCTAGAAGAAGGGCTCGCCCCCTCCCATGTAGGGATATGCAAATACTTTTTAGTCACACAAAAAGCATCCAATTTCCCCTAGGGTTGACCTTTGGACACAACCTTTGAATTTTGGAACCTTAGCATTTTGGAAGCCTTAATGGGCTGAACCTTAGGGTCTTTTTAGCCCATTGTTGCACATGGCTCTTTTGCAAATGGCCCCCCCTTTGGATCCCTATTTTCCCTTCTTTGTATCCCTACTGTGGCCGGTCTGCTAGCTTAACCAATATTCTAGCTTTTTCTCCCCTGGCACTTCCCCACATTAAATGATCAGTTTAATATGAGAAAATCATTTAGGAGAATTAGATATTGATTATTATGACATTACCTCTCTCTTGAAATCATAGTCGTCCTCGACTATGGTGTAGAGAAGATAAAGGATATTCATGAGTCCTTTTCTTAGCGGGTAGAGGATCCCTATGTTACCCTACGACATCATTCCACAATGGATGACTAGTCCATTTGGCGCTTGAGAGCCTAAGGCTGCCGCAAGCATGTCTGCACATTAGTCCTATCAGTCTTCCATAGTAGAGTGACAAGGTCTACTTGGTGTTTGGGAGACGTCGTCTCCGCAAACCTAATCTAAGCATGCATACTAATTCATTTTTGTGCACAATAAAAAAAAGAGAGTCTTATAAGACAAAAAAAACTTTGTTCATTTTTAACATTTTGTACATTTGCTTACTCTTGGGAAGCATTGTAAGCATTGACAAGGTTTAGGTTATCCTTTAATTGTATGCCTTGCATCCATCTAGCATCTTCAAAAGGATAATTCTTAAACTTAATAAGATATCGTCAGATAGTCTTACCGCCTCTTAATACCTTGTCTTCATGTCGGAGAATGGACTCGGGTTGCAGCACCTCCTCTTGGTCCTCGATCTCCGGTGGGTCTTCAATAGTTCGTTCTTGAGGTGGCTCTCCTTTGTAAGGCTTTAATAGGCTCACATGGAAAGCATTGTGTATGAGCCAATGATTGGGTAACTTGAGTTGATAGGCCATCTCATTGATTGGCCTAAGAATCTGGAAGGGACCATAGTACCTTTTTGCTAGTTTAGCATTGTACTTTTGGTGGCCCGTAGGATTCTTGCCCGTCGTGTGCCTTAATCGAGCCTTGGGAAACCTTAACAAGACCCAATAGTTTTCTTTAAAGGCTTGGGCTCTTCTGTGCTTGTCAACAGCAGCCTTTTGCCTTTGCTGTGAGATAGAGATAGCATCCTTAATCTTTTGAAAAGATTCTTGTAGGTCTCGGCTATACTCATCTGCAGCGAAGATCTTCCCATGTACCTTAAGTAGCAAGGGACTTTTTGATCTTCCCTCAATTACCTCGAAAGGTGCTTTTCCCATGGAAGTATGTAGAGTGTTATTGTAAGCATACTCCACTAAGGGTAAGTACTTCTCCCATTGAGATCTTTGATCTACTTCCGTTACATAGGCTTTTAGTAGATCGAGAATTGTTAGGTTAGCTATTTCACTTTGGCCATCCGTTCGTGGATGATAGGCCGAAGAGAAGTTTAGGCTTGTTCCTAAATTCTCAAAGAGACCCTTCCAGAAATTACTGGTCATTCTAGGATCTCTATCCGACACTATAGACATTGGCAAGCCATGGTACTTGAAAATTTGTGAAATGAAGAGGGTTGCCATTTGATGGGCTTTGATAGTCTTTTTGACAGGTATAAAATGAGCTTGTTTACTGAACCTGTCTACTATCGTCCATATTCCTGTATTCCCATGGATAGACTTAGGAAATAAAGATAAAATCCATGGATATGCTCTCCCATGGTGAATTAGGGATTGGCAAGGGTTGAAGCAATCCAAGTTGCTTCCCTCTATCAAATTTTGTCTTTTGGCAAACCGCACATTTAGAAACATACTCTTGTATGTTCACTTTCATGGTAGGCCAATAGAAATATGTTTCAATTCCCTTTAAGGTAGACTGAATCCCTCTATGCCCCGCATACGGTGGAGCGTGAGATTCATACATTACTTTCTCACGTAGTGAGTTAGTAACGCATAGTCTATTGCCATAGAGAAGATAACCATCTTGTAAAGTAAATGGTTCTTCTTTCTTCCCTAATGCAAGGGCTGAAAATCACATCTCTAAAATCGGGATCAATAGCGTACTCATCTATCATGGAAGATAGATCATTGTGAGTTGCTATGGAAACCGCATTCACTCTCGGCCGTCTTGAGAGTGCATCAGCTACTTGATTATGCTTGCCAGCAATGTGAGCAATATGAAAATGAAATTGCGAAAGGAAATTTTCCCACCTCATTTGTTTGTCGGAGAGCTTGGTCTGCGTCATGAAGTACTTAAGACTTTGGTGATCCGTTTGTAGAATGAAAGGAGTCCCCAATAAATAGTGCTTCCATGAGTGTAAGGCATGTAGAACTGCAAGTAGTTCCTTTTCATATATTCCTAGAGCTTGCTCAACAGGGTCGAGTCTTCGACTCTCATAGCCTATGGCGTGCCCTTCTTGGAGTAAAACAGCTCCAAGGCAATCACCACAAGCATCACATTGGACCTCAAATGGTTTTGAGAGATCCGGTAGTCTAAGCACAGGTTGAGAGATAAGCTTTTCTTTAAGATTTTCGAAAGCATTGTTCTCTTTAGCAGACCATGTGTACCTAACGCTTTTCTTTGTTAGGTCATGTAATGGTCCCGCAATTTGTGAGAACTTTTCTATGAAGCGTCTATAGTATGCACACATACCTATAAAGCTTCTTAGTTCATGAAGATTCCTTGGTTTAGGCCATCCTTTTATTACCTCTAACTTTGATGGATCCATTTGGATGCCATCTTGAGAGATAATGTGACCTAAATACTGAATCTCTTGCAAGAAAAATTCACTTTTCTTTCGATTAACATAAAGTTTATTCTCTCTCAAAACTTGAAATATTACCTGGAGGTGTTGCTTGTATTCATCTAATGAATTAGAGTAGATGATAATATCATCAAAGAACACTCCAGTGAAGGTTCGATGAGGCCGGAACAGCTTCTCCATCAAGCGGTTGAATGTGGCTGGTGGATTGGTCAAGCCAAAAGGCATGACAATGTATTCGTAAAGACCAAATGTGGTGCGAAATGCGGTCTTTACAATATCTTGATCAACTATCCTTATCTGATGATAGCCACTTTTTAGGTCAATCCTACTGAAGTAGGTCGATCCTTGTAGCTTAAAATAGGTCTTCTACCCGTGGAATGGGAAATCTATTCTTGATAGTGATCCTATTTAGTTCTCTATAGTCGACACACATATGATATGTGCCGTCTTTCTTTTGCACTAATAGCACCGGTGAGCAAAATGGAGATGAGCTAGGCCTAACCATGCCCTTCTCAACTAACTCATGCACTTGCCGCATAATCTCCTCTTGTTGAGCTTGAGAAAATCTATAAGGAGGTTTATTAGGAGGTGAACTTCCTGGAAGAAGTTCAATTGCATGATCATCATTACCTCGTTTAGGAGGTAGCTCACAAGGGATGTCGTCAATAAAAACATCTTGAAACCCCTTGAGAAAATTGGATAACTCTAATTCCTTTTGGTTGCTTTTATTTTCTTTTGCTAAAGCATTAGGTTCAATTTGAGAATCTTTAACAAAAATAATGTACACGGAAATAGAGCTCTTTATTGACTTGTTGAAAGCTGGTGTATGTACAATGGGAATAGTGTTACCCATTTTCTTAGCATCTAAATACATGTCTTTTTCCCTGAACTTAAAGGAGATTCTCCTTTCAGGAAATTTAACATCGGCAGCCAGGCGATCAAACCATGGTGCCCCTAGGATTACATCCTCATGCTTGAGAGGAGAGATAAAGAAGTCCTCTTTGTCCACATAGCCTTGGACATGAAGCCTCAATTTCCCGATTAAGGGAGTGACTGAAGCTTCTTGCCCCTTGAAGGCACTGTCTGCGGGTAGGACATCTCCCATCTCGTAGGATTGTATGCCTAGCTTGATGGCCAACTCTATAGATATAAAATTGTGAGTAGAACCAGGGTCAAAGAGAATAAAAGCATCATGTTCTCTTACCTTTCCCCAAGCATTGCATAGAGAGATCGTTTGTGATGAGTTTGGTGAGTCTCCTCCTCTTGGATTTCAACCAAGGAAGCTCTAGGAGGATCTTGACGGTTGTTCTTTTGGGGACAAGCGCAGTACGCATGCCCTTGTTTGCCGCACTTGAAACACTGGTTATCCTTGCGATAACGCTCAAGCTCTTCAAGAGAGAGTTTGTTCTTACCTTTGTAAACTCCCTTCTCTTTAGCTTTGTTGAAGTTTCCCTTAGGAGACTTTTAGACATTGTCCTTCCCCTTAGGCTCATTGGAACCCTTGTTTTCTGGGGGCTTATTATTTCTTTTAGCCCCCGTTTGGAAATTGATTCGTGAGGCCACCATAGTATGGTGTATTACCGCCGATATGGTACGTGGCCTTTGGGAGTTGACATACTCTGCCATTTCTTCGGTTAAGCCCGCACAAAATTGTTGCTTTTTCTCTCCAAAATCCAACTTTTTAAAGAAAGTGGCTTTAAGTTGTAGGTCCCAAAACTTCTCTACATATTTGTGGATGGATTCATTGGGAGAGAGCTTTAAGCTTCGCCATTCGGTGAGTACTTTGTCTTTGGCATCGGTGGCCAAAAATTGCTTCATAATGGAAGATCTTAAAGCTTTCCATGTTTGTGGAGCTTCACCGTTGGCTCGTAGGCTAGACCACCATTGCCTGACGGACTTTTGAAAGTCAATAGCTACATGGCGTAGCTTAGAGAACTCCGTGAAGCCCTCGTCTCCAAACGCCGCATCAAATTGTTGGAGAAAGGCCAAGACTTTGTCCGTAGCACCAAAGGTACCATCATCTGTAAGGAAAGAGATGCTCTTCCCTCCCTCTTTGAATTTCTTCAGCTTGGATGACCTCTTCCATGCGGCATAGGATTTCCTATGGCCTCTTCTTTTTGATGGTTCAAAGGTTGCACCATCACTTTCTTCAGAAGGTGAAGAATTTGAAGAAGGTGGAGAAGAGGGTGACCTCTTTCTCTCCTTTTTCTTGTCTTGATCTTCGTTGTCTTCACCATCACTTTCATAAGAGGAAGAGGATGAAGAATATGGAGAAGAGGGTGTCCTCTTTCTCGCCTTTTTCTTCTCTTGCTTTTTATCATCCCTCTTTGAATTATGGCATGGAGAAGAGTGTGATGGTCTTCTCCACTTTGGTGGTGATGGAGAGCGTTTAGCCCGCCGTCTTCGTGGAGCCATCTCCACCGAGGTGGCGGGAGACTCACTTCTTTCTCTTTCCTTCGATGGAGGCTCTTGAGTTCTCCTTTGGGAAGGAAATGCATAATCAAGAAGTAAATTCTTGAGCCCTTCGTACGGATTCTCTTCTTCTTCCCGAATCGGAGAGAGACCTCTTTTGGGAGTCTCACAAGGAGGCTTCCTAGGTGTTCTCTCGTCATGGTGATGAGCTTCGAGAATCCCATGAGCACGGAGCTGCCGTTGCACTTCACTTTGGAGAGATGGATTGCCCATGGCTTGTTGAAGCCTAGAAACAAGATAGTTAACAAGCATTGAAGCATCATTAGTAGCTTGCTCATGAGCAAAATCAAAGTTATCAACATTAATTTCACTCTCTTTACTATTGTCAGCCATTCTAACAACTTTTAGGCGTAAAATTTTTAGGTAGAGAGGGTCTTTCGACACCAAAACAACACCGGCTCCTGTCAAGCTTCTAATAGCTCAATAGTGGTTAAGCCGTAGGCAAGCCCCGTAGGACTCCACTATTAAGACCATAGCTCTCGACGGTGATGCCTCGTTAACTGCACAAAGGCAGGCGCATTGCAAGGCTGAAAAATCCCTATTCTACTTACTCATAGGCAATTAATAATACCAACCATTTATAGCTAGCTTGAGGACCTCCTTTCTTGAGCAAGAAAAGAGAAACCTTGTGCTCTGATACCAATGTAACATTTAATGGTCTAAAAACTTATGTGTAGCGGAAATTAGCATGAACATAGTGGGCATTTCATTAGAATAGATTCCTAATGAGAATTACAAGAGTGCTTGGGTGGAGAGAGCAACAAAAAGCATAACACCTAGTTAGATAGCATCAACAATACTTTCAAAAGAGAGAGAAATTAAGCTATTGACAACAGTTGAGGACCGGATTTGGAGCCGGTCCCCCCTCTAAAAGGCTTTGTATTATGGTTTCTCCCATCAAGAGAGACATTGTACAATAAAATTCTTTGTGTTCCTTCAAGACTAGCTAGTGCACTGAAGATGAAAGCTTCATGCACTAAGCAAAACACTTAGTAAACACAACTTTAATTATCCCCGTTCTCAGACCCAAGACCTCACACACCTTCGAAGATGGTGAGAGCTAGCAGGGTATCAGAGTAGATTGAGAGGAAGAAGGAGTATCTTACGAGAAAGATGTACATCTCCTCACATAATCACTCATATTAGCATAGCTTTAGCTTAGTAATTAGCTTGATAGAGGAGATGAGCATGCATTGAAGCTTGTCTCTTGGTTGGATTTGCATCCACAAGCCAAGAGTGTGTCGATGTAGGCTTCTATCTCACAAGCTTGGAGTAGGTGATGAGCTCTCCATTAAAGCTTGGGAAGAGATAGTCTTCTCTTTCTTCACACATGATATTGTGTGAGTGTGTGTGTGATAATGCCTTGCAAAAATCAGCCCCCTCTCTCTCTCTCTCTTGGGCAAGCCCCCTTGCTATTTGCTCTTGCAGGCTCCCCATTGGACCTCCCCAAGTCAAGCCAATGGCTATTAAGCAGCATAAGTGATAGCCTTTTGACATGTGTCCCCCTTTCCCCTTTTGTGAGAGCTTTAGGTAATTTAATAATTAAACTAAACTCTCATTGGAACCCTTTGCCTCCTGGCCAATAGGAATCAGGCAAGCCATTGGGCTCCTAAATGCTCATTGGACCCCTTGGAAGACTGTCCAATAGTCTTCTAGGAGACTTAATTCTCATTGGTTCTTTTATTAAGTGTTTTTAAATTAATAGGAATTGGAATTGGGCACACCTTGTGGGCATCTGGGCTAGGGAGCTGACATGTGTCCCTAATTCCCTTTGTGTAAAGGGAGCCTGTGTGTGTGTGTGTGTGTGTGTGTGTGTGTGACTTTCCCTCTCATCCCCTAGAAGAAAGGCTCGCCCCCTCCCATGTAGGGATATGCAAAGACTTTTTAGTTACACACAAAGCATCCAATTTCCCCTAGGGTTGACCTTTGGACGCAGCCTTTGAATTTTGGAACCTTAGCATTTTGGAAGTCTTAATGGGCTGAACCTTAGGGTCTTTTTAGCCCATTGTTGCACATGGCTCTTTTGCAGATGGACCCCCCTTTGGATCCCTATTTTCCCTCCTTTGTATCCCTATTGTGGCCGGTCTGCTAGCTTAACCAATATTCTAGCTTTTTCTCCCCCGGCACTTCCCCACATTAAATGATTAGTTTAATATGAGACAATCATTTAGGAGAATTAGATATTGATTATTATGACAGGGTATGAACCATATGTGGAGAGGCCTGCAGGTAATGTACCGGGCACTGGACCAACTTTGAGGGGGGCCTCAGATGTGGAGGCACTAAATGCACTAGGGAAAGCTCCATATAAAGGCCATGCCAGGATTGAGGATGTGAAAGTCGTACGTGGAGCTGCTATCGTACCTCCCTGAATGCTAAGTGGCAAAGGTGGCTTGAATGGATGAATCTACTCTGTCACCTGCTCCAGATTCTCAGACACATGAGCTCTAGCTACCCTTCCAAACATCAATGTTGAGCCTACATCGGAAGGTAGGCGTTGAGCCGGACCTAGACATGCACTAAAAACTAACCAATCCTTCTCACACCTGATGCAATGCCTATGTACGTGTAAACATTGTGCTGCCAATGTCCCCACTCCTGCAAAACAATCAAACATAGCATCTCCCATGTTTGTGAAGGTACCAAAAAAAAATCTTTATATTTCTTATACCTCAAATTTTTGAGGAACATGAAGTCAAAACATCCAATAAGTTCCAAGCACCTCGCAAACGTTGGACTCCTCTCAATGCTCTACAAAATGGCCTACCCGTACGATCAAGAATCCATTGTGTGGGATCCAACCTTGTAGCTTCTCCCACAACATGTCATCATCTGCAGAGAAGCCGCTACAATCTCTCCATCCACTCAATCATTCCTCAGAAGCCGACACCCAGCATCTCTAGGGGGGCAAAAATGACTAGCAACAAAGTACCAACCTACAAATAACATTGACAATAATATATTTTGTAATGTGGAAACTACGAGTACTCATCAACATTTAAACAAAAATCAACATACCCCCTCTACATAGTCCTGAAAAGTCGTGCAACGAGACTCTACTAGTCGTATGTACAATATCCTCAACAACTGGAAATCGGCTCCCTTTACCTTTGAAGTGACAATGGGTAGATGTTCTACATGGCATGTCACCACAACTATGCCATCTGCCCAAAGAAACTCGGTTGCGAGAAGGAATGCTGCATCCACAAGCTCATTATCCCACTGGTTCCATAAAGAAACTCCACCCGTGCCAGCTGCATGTGGCCTAGTGTGTATGGGAAAGGCCATGTACATCAAACGTACATCACCCAATTCTAAATTGGGTTTCATCTGCCCTGTCTCTAATAGAAAGCCCAAGAATCTACGTATTGAATGGAGAGACCTGCACAAAATCTTTGTTAGCACTAAAATTGTGGACATAAATAGGAAGGCAAAGTAGCATGGCTTACCTGTCATTGCACACCACATCAGAAATAGCTTTTGCAAAGCACTTGACACTAGCATGCATTGCAAGGTGGCATGGCTCTACATGCATATATGTATGCCCAACATATGATTAAATATATCTTGCATGCATTGCTAAAGAGAACAATTCAACATTAACCATTTTTACAAACC
Source organism: Adiantum capillus-veneris (assembly GCF_014529385.1). Taxonomy (NCBI): domain Eukaryota; kingdom Viridiplantae; phylum Streptophyta; class Polypodiopsida; order Polypodiales; family Pteridaceae; genus Adiantum; species Adiantum capillus-veneris. Next base: position 123,289,296 of record NC_140951.1, on the reverse strand, counting down.
TGGAGAGTTTTCTCCGACCACTCTGGCCATGGCCGATAGGTCCTCTGTAGCCCTGTCCTATGATGGTGATCTTTGTGCCCTCCGAGCACTATGGCTCCGAGCACTGTGGCTCATAGCGCTAACACTCTGAGCACTATGGCTGACCTTGACAGTATTCTCCTCATCTACATGCTCGCTCTCACTATCACTGGAGGTCATAGCTCTCTTTCTTCTCTTCATCTACATGCTCGCTCTCACTATCACTGGAGGTCATAGCTCTCTTCCTTCTCTTCCCACCTTGCCGATCAGCCAAGGAGACTTTCTTGCCCGATGTGGATCCAATCTTTGGGTCTTTCTTTAAAGCCGATTTCTTCATTGTGTTTAGAGAGAGTGCATCCTCTACCACAATGGATTTCTTACGTTGGTGCAACCAAAGTTGGTCTGAGCCAAGAGATGGTCTATGCCAGGCAAAGGCAGCAGTCGAGTGCAGTGCAGAAGGCTAGGGCAGGTGCCAAGGCCCTGGGCAGCCAAAGGGTAGAGGGAATGTATGCTTAAAGCAGCTTTTTTCTTGGCCTTTGGAGTGCCGTTTGAAGCCTGCAAAGTGGAGCTTTTGGACAGAAGAGTGTGCATGTCAAACCCCTTTGTATCTTTCTTGTGTAAATGGCCATGGTGATGGCAATGCGAGTCTGTACAGGTGCTTTGTGGAGTGCAATAGAATTGTTGTTGCCTCGTCTTGCTGTTGTTTCCCCTTCCCCTCTTCTCTTTCTCGTGCTATGGTGTTTTCCCTTGGTGTCGTCTGTGTGGAAGTGTGTGCCCCCCCGGACCGATGGTGATTTGAGTGAGAGAGTGAGATTGAGTGGTTGTGAGTGTGTATAAGGGTGGAGATAGACCATGGCAGCAGGTGTCTTTCATGTGGTGGTTTGTGGAGTGTGTGAGTAGTGCTTGAGCAAACAGTGGTCTGTTAGTGTAAAATGTTTCTTTGAAGTTGTTTTCTGAGAGGATAGGGATGTTGTGAATACCCTGAGCTATAGAGAGGCCCTTGTGTTTGTGCCGGGCGTGTTCCCCATTCCCCCTCTCCATCTTCCGGTGCCCCCACGGAGGAGTATGCTGATGCTCCTAGTTGAATTCAAAGCGATGATTTTGGTGATGCCAAAGGTGCTTGGACGTGATTTCCCATTTTCACTGGGGTTGAAGATGTGGAAACTTGGCTTCAAGACTACGGATTGTTCATGTTCGTAAGCGGTCTATCGAGAGAACACGGTGCGGTACAGGTGGTCCCACTCCTGGTTCGTGGAAAAGCAAAGCTATGGTTCGATAGCCTTGGTGAAGAAGAAAAAGCAGATTGCGAAGCCCTAGAGGTGGCTTTTCAAAGCAGATTTGTTGCGGATGCGCAACTGGATGAAGTAAAGCGGAAGCTAGATGGTTTGAAGCAAAGCTTGGAGGGAGATTTTCAAGCGTTTGAGTGGGAGTTCAAAGCCCTATGGGGGAAGTTAATCAAGGTAACTGCTGCAAAAAATGCCAGTTTTTTGAAATTGTGTAAATTCTTGGATTGCCTGCATGAGGAAGTGCGAGATAAAGTGGAGGTAGATGGCCCAATGTCGTATGAAGAAGCGGTAGCTCTAGCAAGAGGGCGAACCAAAAAGATTTTGAAGAAGCAGGAGGCTAGGAAGGGTTTGCCAAGTGCGGTGATGCCAAAGCAATGTGATGTGGTGGTAGACGAGCCACAGGTGGCGAGCCACAGGTGGTGCAAAGAGAAGTGCAAGTGCGAGAAGAACCAAGAGTTCTTTGGCTACAAAGAGACAGAGTGGTTCCTATGTCGAAGATGCCGGCTAGAGCAGTTATTGTGGAGGAAGTGCAGGTTGTTCCAGAGTGGACAAATGATGTGCTGCCAAGTTCACGAGCAGCTATAGAAGCTCCATTGAAGTGCGGTAAAGAGCAAGGAGTGCGGTCTGCAGACGAGATCAAAGCGGTGAAGCTAGAGGAGATTTCCGAGCTTGAAACCAAAGAGGAGTCTGTGTTGAGTGACGATAAATCTATGGACGCAGATATGAGGAGACCGAGTCATCCCAATCGAGGTATGATGAGTTCGACCTCTTACATGTGAGTGAAGAGGCAGTGAATATGTGCGAGGAGTAGCATGAAGTGCAAGCCGAGGTGCTTAGTGGAGACCAAGTGGAGCGATCTAGCCCTACATGTGGAGAAGAGCAGTTAAAGCTGGTGTGCGGTGCCACGCTAATGGCCATGTTAATGAAGGTAGCAGTGGAGTATGCCATAGTGGTGTAGCAGGTGCAAAATTTTGCCGAAAGGGATAGAGCTGTTGTACCTATGGAAGAGAACGAGGAGGATGTGATACAAAACGAGTTTCTCTCTTCCTTGGCAGAGTTTGAGGATGCAGTACTAGAAGAGCAAGTAATTGCAACGGACAAGCAAGCGGTGCTTATTAACCTTGAAGGGCCAGTTGACAAGGAGGAGCTGGAGTCAAAGATAGAGGTGCTTCCTACGCAGTCAGTGCCCTCTATGACAGGTGATGCAGATTCCAAGGCAGTGTCCAAGCTTTCTAAGGAGGTTTGTGAATGGTGGTTAAAGGGAATGCTAATAAAGACGGCTGTGCCATGTGCTGTTGAACAAGTATAGGATCTGCTAGACGAGGATCTAACTTTACATAGATGGGAGGGTGGGTCAGGTATGTCGCGAGTGTTGATTGGACAGGATGGTGAGCACGAAGGTGATCTATTTGGTTCTCTTGGAGGAGATTTGTTGCGAGTGGGAAGTTTGCCAAGAAGTGCTTGGAGTGGTAGAAGTATGTGGATGGCAGTTTGGTTATGCAGTTGGATATGTGCCTTGGTGTGCAACTATGCAAAGTTGTTGCAGGTGGATGAAGAAGACCAATGCAAGGTGTTTGACCCAGGCGGTCCATGACAGGTAAAGCAGGGGGTTGGGCAACCCGCATGAGCAAAGGCAGCGGGTAGCAGGTGCAAGTTTCTTGTACATATGTAGGATGTGTTGCAGTGTACAAAGAGTCTGTTTTTGGAGTGCAGCTTTTTAGTGCAATAAGGCCATGTGTGGTTGAACATAAATGTTCAACGAGGGGGTGGGCAATGATGGTGTAGCCAAAGTTGATCCAAGCTAGGAGATGGTCTATGCCAGGAAAAGACAGCAGCCGTCGAGTGTAGTGCAAAAGGCTAGGGCAGGTGCCAAGGCCCTAGGCAACCAAAGGGTAGCGGGAATGTATGCTTAAAGCGGCTTTTTTCCTGGCCTTTGGAGTGCCATTTGAAGCCTGCAAAGTGGAGCTTTTGGACAGAGGAGTGTGCCTGTCAAACCCCTTTGTATCTTTCTTGTGTAAATGGCCATGGTGATGGCAGTGTGAGTCTATACAGGTGCTTTGTGGAGTGCAATAAAGTCGTCGTTGCCTCGCCTTGCTGTTGTTTCCCCTTTCCCCCTTCTCTTTCTCGTGCTCTGGTGTTTTCCCTCGGTGTTGGCGGCTATGTGGAAGTGTGTGCCCCCCCGGACCGATGGTGATTTGAGTGAGAGAGTGAGATTGAGTGGTTGTGAGTGTGTGCAAGGGTGGAGACAGACTGTGGTAGCCGATGTGTTTCGTGTGGTGGTTTGTGGAGTGTGTGAGCAGTGGAAGTTGAGCAAATGGTGGTCTGTTAGTGTAAAGTGTTTCTTTGAAGTTGTTTTCTGAGAGGATAGGGGTGCTGTGAATACCCTAAGCTATAGAGAGGCCCTTGTGTTTGTGCCGGGCGTGTTCCCCCATTCCCCCTCTCCAACGTGAAGCATTATGGTCTGCTATTGATTAAAAAATTAAGGTTAGTGTGTCCGTGTAGTATTGCATGGCAATGACAAAATAAAGATAGTACTCTACCTATGTAAAGCTCTTCCTCTTTGAGTGGGTACCCCTTATCCGGGTAATATAGCCACCAATGAAACTTTCCCCACGCTACCTTTGGCCACAAATAATCTATCCACGCATCCGAATGTAAGTCCGTCTCCTCTCTCTCGGACATGCACCATGCATCACTAGGGTGCTCGGGAATGGGAAAAATTAGAGCATCTCTCCAGCATCTACAAGACAACAAGCAATGTTTTGTGTCATTGTGACAAGATTAGCGTAACCTACAAAACATACGTAAAGTGTCAAGCACAAAAGTCAAATCTGTAGAACATGCATCGTGTCGTGCAAGCAAAGTGGGGTTGCTCTTCGGGCTCATGTGTGGACTTGATCCATGCCCTCCACTTCTTGAAGGCTTTGTCAAAGGTATTTTTGCAATGTTTGTCTGAGAGTGCAACCATGCCTCTCTTTAGGCTTCTTGTGTAGGTCTGCAACATGTTGATTCTTGCCCTCCATTTTCTTGGCCATCTCAAGCACTCTCCTCTAACAAATAAGAGAACACAAGTGAGATCACCAACATGCTAATTCAAGGACATTATCAATTGATCCACCTTTCTAATTTCCACCAATATACATGGTAGCAAAGACATTGGATCCATGCCACCCTATGCCATTCTCTTTCAAGGTTGCAATCACCACCTTGAAGCATGTCGATTAAGCGGCACTTTCTAGCTTAGGAAAAGAGTCTTTTTTAAAATTTTGACAAATATGAAGAGAGAAACATATCAAAAGACTTACAAACATTTACTTACTCTTTTGAGCTAATTGTGCCTGTGCAACCTCTGTCACTCTAGATGGTGTCGTTTTGGTGGCCTTCTCGCCCCAACCTCTAGATGATATACATTTTTGCAAAAAGTCGTGCCGTTTTCTAGATTTGCAATTGTTGCTATCTAAAGCCCTTTGGATGTGAAATACTACTCTGTTTGAGATAGCACCAAAATGATACTTTGCTCGTATGCGTCAGGTGCCAAGTTGTAATTGAAGCTCCCTTTTGATGGTGGACCTTCAATTTTGCTATTGTACATAGCATCAAACTCTTCCTATCATTTTCAAAGGACACAATCAAACATATATAATAAAAATTCATAATCAAATCACATGCTCAATTAACATTGCTTTCAATGCATACCTTCCAAATGAATTGAGCAAGGACAACCATATGCAAATTTAGACACGTTGATTTGTTTGGACCTTTGAAGTTCAAAGCCCTCTCTGCTGCCAATCGTGCTCTTTTTGGAAATTTTTGAAGGAGTGAAATTGGGTCCGCTAGCCCTAACTTTTTCATCATGAATATATCGTGCGCAATGGTGTGAGGGACTAAAATCCTTGTAGCCCTGTAGAACACTTGGGTGTAATACACATTGTCATAAACAATAAGATGCATTTACATTCGCAAGAAACAATTGGATTTACCTTTTTATCATTCCCAAAACCAATAGAAACTCCGTTGTATCATGGGGTTGAAAATCCACAAGCACGCACTACATGCGTGGTGACTCCTCAATGGGGATGTTGCTCTTGTTCATCCACTGCATCCATGCCTCCAATTTGTGATTTCCATCCCAAACCACAAAGTATCTCTTGGCCATATGACTAAGTTTGGGAATTAGACGAAGCTCCTCGTCCAACTCATATGACATTGCAAGATCTCTCAAGTAATGACCGCAATGAGAGAATTTTTTATGATCTTCCCTGGAAATGTGCTCACTTACAATAAATCTTGCCATGGTTGGTTGGTAGCTTTTATTTGCAATGGAGAGTTGCAAATCCACCACATGGTCATCATGTGTGCGGATGGAGAGGTAAGCGTGAAAGTTTTCCATGATAGGGAGATCTATGAGCATCCACCCATCCTAAATAAATATGTTTGTCGACCACATATCCAAACACTTCATTTCCTGTGTCCTCTGTTGTGCTAGTAGTTTCCATGTGATGGCTCTATTCTCCACTTGTGTGGTTAGTTCCAACCACACCAGTCATGATGGAAACAATCCGATCTAGACAGTTTATAGCTTGACATTGTTTGCTCTCTTGAGTGGACTGCGGTGGGACTTCTTGCGACGTAGAAGTAAGAATTTCATCTATGACACCATTGTTTTTTGATTGATTTTTTGTCCTCATAGTTTGGCTAAAGAGATGGAGAGAAATAGAGAAATATATGGCTTGTGGGAAATTGAGAGCTTGAAGGAGAAAGAGAAATGGAAAATTGAGAGCTTGAGAGAAATACCAAGTGAAAGCTTAGAGATGGAGAGAAATATAGAAATGTATGGCTCGTGGGAAATTGAGAGCTTGAAGGAGAAAGAGAAATGGAAAGTTGAGAGCTTGAGAGAAAGACCAAGTGAAAGCTTGAGAGAGATTTGAGTTTGAGATAGAGAAAGAGAGATTAACTCAATCGAGAATGACTAGTATGTGACCCGCACATTGCTACGGCCAAGGAAACAATACCTCTATTTTCATAGGGCTATCTTCTCTTCCAAGTGGAACACTATCAATATTCTCTTTCTACATGTTTAGTCTACCGCATTTATAAAAGTGATGCATGATACGACCTCTTAATAGATGTTGCAAAACATTCTTTGATACCAAGATTGGAAGCTTCTCGTAGACATTATTTTTCATGAAGTGCTAGCTCTTGTTCAACAAACTTAGAAGTGCTCTAATTCTATTGGGGTGTGTGTTTGTGTGTGTGTGTGTGTGTGTGTATATATATATATATATATATATATATATATATATATATATATATAGAGAGAGAGAGAGAGAGAGAGAGAGAGAGAGAGATTTCTCCTTTTGGTCTACCCTGATCTAGAAATGCTACCAACATTTTTTATAGAGACTATATAAGCTAGCATGGTGTGAAGAGACAAAAGCTAAGAGAAGTCAATGTAATAATAGAACTTGTTTTTAAAATGGATTTGGTCCTAGAATTGGTTTCAATGATAGGTGTCATTATCTTTCAGTGGAACGGTTGTGTTTCCTTCATCTCCTTCATAGTATTCTTCGACTTTGTTCATTAGAACAGATATGATCTCCAGCCGTTGTACACCTTGTGAGACACACCATTGTAGACCCTTGGTTAGTGCTGCATACTCAGCTTCATTGTTAGAATGTGAATCTAACAATTGGCCCAAAGAAAATACCTTTGTCCCTTTGTCATCAAAGACCACTATGCCTGCAGCTGCTTTGTCGGACGCTCGCTTGTAGGCTCCATCAAAGTAGAGAGAGTATGCTCCTTCTACCATCGGTGGTACTGGAGGTAATCGGACTTCTCCTTCCTTAGATTGCTTCTCATTCCCTTCAAAGACTTGGTAGGTCATGAGCCCCCCCAAACTTGCCCTTGTCGTGCTTTCTACCTGTACCGTGTAGTCAAACTCTTGCAAACGAACTAGCCATTTAGTAATTCTAGCAGACACATCCATGTGTTGTACAACATAGGGAAATATTTCATCCGTGGTTAGAATCATAAATTGCTTAGGCAGCAAATATGACCTAAACTTTGTTGTTGCAAATCTAAGAGCTAGGACTAAGTGTTCCACATGGGTGAAACCTTTCTCTCCTGCTGTCATCATTCGACTAGAGAAGTAGATTGGCCTCATGAAAGATGTCGTTGTATCCTTTTGGAGTAGCACAGCCCCCAATGAGTCATCACCAACACTTGAGGTGACATAGAATTTTTCATCCCACTTAGGTGGTGAGATAGTTGGCAGAGTGGCTAAGACCTCCTTTACCTTGTTGTAGTGATGTTCACTTTCCTCGTCCCAAGTGAAAGTTGATCTTTGAGTGAGTTGTTGCAGTGGTAGAACAAGTTGTGATAGTAGATGTATGAATCTACTTAAGTACCTCACCTTCTGTAGAAAAGAGACCAGTTGACGTGCGGTCGTTGGTGAAGGTAGGGCTATGAGTGCGGACACCTTACTTGGGTCGGCGTTGATACCTTTTGTTGAAATTTCATGCCCTAGTAGAATGACTTTACTCTCCCCAATGTGGCATTTATCCACATTTAATTGCCCGCCTAGGCTCCGCAACCTGGCCAAACCTTCAGTTACCTTTTCTAAATGTGAAATACGGGAGCTATATATACAAAAATCATCAATGAACACTCTTATGGATGTTCCAAAGAAGAGTTGAAAAACATATGTGACATATCTCTGGAATGTGGCAGGTGCAGTTGTGAGACCAAATGGCATAACCCTGTATGCAAAACAACCCCATGGCGTGATAAAAGTGGTTTTTAGCTGATCTTCCAAGGCTATGTGTATTTGAAAGTATCCAGAATAACCATCACAGACGGTATAGCATTCAAAACCCGCTACTTCATTCAGAATTTCATCCAAGAAAGGGAGAGGAAAGTGGTCTCTCTTTCTAGCTGCATTTAGTGGTTTGTAGTCAACACAGACCCTCCACTTACCATTCTTTTTAGGCGTCACCACTACGGGTGACACCCATTCTGAGTTTTCTACAGGATAGATGAATCCCGCCTCCAGCAGTTTCCTTACCTCGGCCAAGAGTGCCTTTTCTTGTATGACCCCCAGTCGTCGTAGCTTTTGCACAACTGGTTTTACCCCTTCCTTCAGCTTAATATGATGTTCCACCACTGTAATGCCTGTGATTCTTTCATAGTTGTCAATGAACAGGTTAGGAAATCCCATCAACATTTGCAAAAAACTATCTTTCTCCTCAAGTGTTAATTCCGTAGACAACATACCCTTCAACCTACTTCCTCCTAGGCCAGGTGATTTGCTCTCCTCTTCATTGGGTTGCCCTTTTGGTGATGGATCACCAGTTGTGCTTACCCTTTGTGGATTCTTCATAATGATACCCATCACATCAATGGAACTGTCACTTTCGTCGGTGGATGTGGTCTCCTCCTCAGAACTGGAAGATTCGCTAGTGGTTTCATGTGCCGATGTTTCCAGATTCATTTGCTTCTGCTTGCCAATCTTCATGTCGTAGTAGATTGTCTCCCCTTTCTTACCGGTCATGCGTAGAAGGCTAGTACCCCAGTCTTGTTTTGCATTCATGGCCATCAACCATGGCCTTCCCAAAATTAGTGGATAGCCCTCCCCCTTAGTAGGCATCACAAAAACATCTACCTCTACCTCAGTGTTGAAAGCTTCGATTTTCACGGCACTTACCACACCCACACACTTAACTTTTGCGTTGTTTGCCATCTTTGCCTTGCATGGAGAAGGCCTGTCAACCTCGAGCCCTAATCGAAGCATCATAGCTTCGCTCATTACACAGATTTGTGCACCTCCATCAATGTAGGTGTTTCCAACCCTCTTTCCTTTTATGTTTACGTCGACAATTGGAAGGATGTCATCCATGTTGCATCCCGAAATTGCTCCGGCTACCTTTGTTTTGGAGCGTCTTGTACTTACCATTTTAGACCATTGTTGCCTTACTTTAGGTACAAGATGTAGCAGCTGTGGCCATGTAATCTTCGGTCCTTGCTCTGCCACATCCAATGTTAGATCATAGGGCTTAGAACTTTTCCCTAGCTGGAAGTCGGTGATGCCCAATTTCCGTCGTGGCCTGGATGGTCTCTTGCTAGTTTCTCCTCTCATGCTTCTCTCATCATCTGATTGTGTAGCTTTCTCCCTCCTAGCTCTTTTCACAGTCATGGCTTCAAGTGTTTATAAAAAGGTTACCTTCTCCTTACCCTTATCCCTCTCCTTTTCTCTGGGTGGATCCACTACTATGGCTTTTCCTTTCTCTTCTAGACTTATGATGTTTACAGGGCGATCAGGTGGCAGGGCTAGTGGAAGAGGTGGAATGGATGCTTGTAGTGGTGTCTGGGGTGGACGTAGAATTTGTGTTGGTGGAGGTGGTGCTCGGGGTGGGGGTGTTCTTTCTCTAGGGGGTGACAATTGGTTCCTCCTACCTCCTCTATTATAGTTTTGTCGTGGTTTGGGACAGTAGTACATACCGTGACCGTCTTCTCCGCAGTTGTAGCAATGATACTCCCTGTTTTGTCGTCGTGCTCTTCTAGGGTCTTGATCTCTTTCTTGACTCCTCCCTTGCTGTATTAAGTGGACAGACAAATTTTGCAGTTGGTCAGTAATATGGGCCAACATATCTTGTTGGTCATCTCTTACCCCAAGAGCCGATGGTGGTGGTGGAATGGTGGTTGTCGTAGTTGCTGGTCGACGCAATGTTCCTGATTCTGTTGACTCGATTTCTTTGGCTTTCATTCGCAGCTTCTTGTCTTTAAGGCGAGCAATCTCAACGGCTAACTCGTACGTAGCCGGGAATCTACCTTTCACCTTCTCCTTGAGAAGCGGCCATAAGCCATGCGTGAACCGATCTTTTTTTAGGAAATCGGGTGCAGCTTCCCCCCTAGCCAGTGACTCAACCCACCGTTCCCACAAATCCACAAATTTGGACTCATAGGTGGCATATTCTAAAACACCCTCCTGCTTCAAGTCTCTCAACTTGTCCCACAACTTTTTTGAAGTGGTACCTCCCCCAAAGCGCCTCTTAAAAGCGGTTTTTAAGGGTTCCCAGTCATCCTTGGTTGCTTGTGGAAGTGCATTGTACCATGATCTAGCTTCTAGCTTCATGAGATGCTTAAAGATTCTAACCCGGGATTCATCCGTATCTTTGTTGCTCACTATACATGCTACTTCAAAGTCATCTAGGAAGTCTGTTACCAAATCCTCCCCCTTCTTTCCTTTAAATGTTGGAAATGCTACACTTGCCATGATTACTGAGAGAGAGAGCTAGAAAGACACACTGCTTAACTTGCAAAAGTTTTTTTCTTCTTTACAAGGAGGCGTGTATACCCTCTTATACTAGGACATAGATTAAAACTTCAAACGGTACATTGCCTTGTACCAAAGGTAAGACAAATGGTTGATCTGATGCCAGAACCTCCAAAAACCGCTCCCCACTCGGCATGGTGTCAATGACGTGCTGGTAGTGAGCCTTCAAATCTAGTATTACCTTGATTGAGCGTACACGTGTTGGTATGTGTGATCTGTCTTGAGGTAGGTTGTACTGATTCATGTGAAGCTTAGAGGTGCTTAGTCACTGTCCAAGCTTGTGGGAGAGGGTGGTGTTCTTTCCTGAAACAAACTCAGTAGATCCCTAGTTTCTCTAGTGAGAGTGTGAGCCAATGCTTCTGTTATCTGTGCTGCAGCATCAGGTGCGATTTGAAAACTGACTATGATAATTACCTCGGTGACTTGAGTTACCCGGTTCTCAAAGTAGAATAGTGTTGATTCTCTATTGTGTAGAGCTCCTTCCATTTTGTTGTTGTGGGTTGGTTGTAGGTTGCGGACATGGTTTCGACCTTCTCCTTCTTCTTCTTGGCACTTGGCCTATGTATATCCACTGGGTTTGGCGTGTTGGTTGACTCTCCCACTGCAAATCGATTACCGTTACCCCTGGCACTCGAGCTTCGATGGAGATGCGGAGTTCGTCTAGTTGTGCTTGGAGCTCTTCTTCTTCTGTCGTCCAATTAGCAAATCCTGCCAGCCATTCATCCATTCACAATAGTTTAGGGGTTTCAGTCTTGTAAACTGAAGGGTTTCATGAAAAGATCCTCAGTGGGGGCACCAAATGACGGGAGCAAAGCGAAGCTCAAACCCCGACGGCCTCTAAAACACCAGGGACCGAATGGCGCGCCTCGAGCCTGTCATGGTAAAGCAAACAGGGGGCACCACCTAGCTTCAGCGGCTAGGACGCAAACAACACACCACCATAACAAAGTTTTCATCCAAGAGAGATGGATGCTTGGGAGCAATGATGAAGAGGAAAGGGAATGAGATCAAGTGAGTGAGAGAGAGAGAGAGAGAGAGAGAGAGAGAGAGAGAGAGAGAGAGAGAGAGTGAGGGAGGGGGTATAGCGGCTTAGTACTTAGGCACCACAAAAGGATGGCGAATCCGCACACCCTTCACACATACACAAGCTCACTCCAAACACAAGACTAGGTGGCGATTCCGCACACCTCACATGGGAAAAACATTGCAAGAAAACATACTCACAAAACCTCAAGCTTTATTTAGAGAATAAGGCGATGAAATGGGGAGCATAGGGTAGGGGAATGAGAAGGGAGAGAGTGGTAGAGCACATGGCGGATAGGTGGGAGTTGATGGCGAAGAATCACACGAGGGTTATGGCCATCATCCTTCATTTAGTTTCCCTTCATCTTCCATAGCCAAGGGTGTAGAGGTCATGATCAAGATGAGCATGGTGATTGCGGTGATGGTGATGGTGTGTGTGTGTGTGTGTGTGTGCACTAAGCACACACAGTGCATAGTGTACTCTTTGGTGATGGTGTGTGTGTTTAGTGTGATGGTGACCCCTCTTTATATAGGGGAGGAGGAGGGGAGAAATTCTAGAATTTAGAAATGAAGAAATCATTATCTACATAGGCCATGTGACTGTGGGCCCCACTTGTCTGGCTGTGTGTATATGTGCCAGAACAGCAGTCTCATGAGAGAGAGACTAAGCGAGAGAGATGGGTTGATGAAAAAAAGTGAGAGGTGACATGGAGAATAAAGTAATTACAAGAGGGGAGAGAGGGGAGTGTGTTCAGAGGTGAATCTGTGTGCAGATGTGTGTGAACACAAGAAAAATCAGGTAACCACCGGGTGGGGATGGGTCTGTGGGCACCTTTTTTCAGTGAAACTGAGTGTGTGTGAGTGTGGGGGAGGTTATTTAGCTACAAGACAAGAGACATGGCGCCCTTTAGAGAGAGAGGGGGGTATTTGGGTCATTGGATATGATAGGAGAGAGAAAGAGGGGGTGGGGTATACTATTTTGGAAGATAGGGTAAGTTGTATGTGAGTTAGGGTGCATTATTGGTGAGTTATAATGCATTATTGGTGAGAGGTGGGGTAGCTTGAGGGGAGAGAGAAAGGAGAAAGGACAAGGGGAAGAGAGAGGGGGTTGAACTTTTGAGTGGAGGAGAGGAAAAGGGACACACGACGGGGCAACAGTGAAGAAAAAGGAGGCAAGGTGGGGATGGGCTACCCCGCAGGCATGAGGTGGCCTATTTTACCTTTATTATATATTTACATAATCATACTTTATTTTTTTCTTACTTTTTCCAATGCTTTTTATCACTCCCTCCCTAAGAGGGGGTTTTCATGGGGTGGGGACGAGAGAAGAGGGGTATGGGAGCTTGGCTTGTGAAAAGCCCCCATCATAGGGATTGGAGTCATTGGCTCCCATTGTTGGCTACATTTTGGAGAGCGAGTTTCCATAAGACTTCACAAAAGCTCAAAAGAGGAGACTCATAAAGAAGGCAAGTTTCTATCTCTTCCTAGAAGGCTGCGTCTATTAAAGAGGGAAGGATCAAGTGTGCAGAAGAGTACCAACTATCAAGGAAATTCCATCCATTCTAAAAGGTTTGCATGAAGAGGCATGTGGCGGTCATTATGCCCAAGAGTAAACCGTGAAGAAGATTTTTCTTGCGGGATATGTTCGGCCAAGCTTGCATGTGGACATCCAACATTGGTGTAAAAGTTGTCACAACTGTCAGGTAAATGGAAATAGAAGGCTGGTGCATGGTCCAAGGCAAATAGTGCTTGCAAATGGACCCTTTGAAAAGTGGTGCATTGATGGTATGGGTCCTTTGCATAGAACAAAGAATGATAAACTCTACATTCTAGTTGCTTTAGACTACATGACTAGGTGGGTAAAGGCTCAAAGTGTGGCATGGGTAAATGGGAAAACAATGAGCAAGTTTGTCTACACTAATATTTGTTGTAGATTTGGTACACCTCTAGAGATTGTTTTGGATAATGGTCCAGAGTTCAAGAAGGGTTTACTCACAAAAGTTTGTGAAGAGTTTCATATTCTACATCGTCATACCACACGCTACTACCCACAGTCAAATGGTTTGGTGGATAAGGCTAATGGTGTCATTGCAGGCATCATTAGAAAGATGTTGCAAAACAAAACAAAGTTATGGGATGACTTCTTCGATGGTGCCTTGTGGGCATATCGAACCACATACAGGGAGGCAATAGACTTCACGCCATTTCACTTGGTGTATGGTCAAGAGGCTTTGAAGCCTATCAAGCTGAACATCCCAACGATACGGCTTCATGGCAGAGGTGCACAAGATGATCAAGAGGTATGGATGGATTGACTTCTTACATTAGTGGAGCTTGATTGGAAAAGAGAAGCAGCTTACGAGTGCTACAAAAGGAAGGCTACACAAGCGAAGGAGAAGCTTGACAAGAAACTCAAGGACAAAGGCATCAAGGAGAGCTGGTGCTAAGATATGACAATCGACTTGACAATCGTTTTGATGCCAAGTTTGAAACTAGATGGCAAGGGCCATACATAGTCAAGAAGGATTTCAATTCAAGTTACTATCAGCTTATGGACTTGAATGGTAAAGAGCACTCCAGGAAGGTAAACGAGTATCACCTGAATCCCTATTTGAGTCGCCTTCTACCAAAGGATCTACCGAAGAACTGTCAAAGAGAAACTATCTCATGTAAGTTTTGTTGCATGAAGCATGAATGTGATAAAAAGCCACACAACAAAAATCCTATCAAGGGACCATATATCATAGAGGACTCAAAAGCACTCTCTTTGAAAAAGATGCTTTATGATGGTACATGAATATACCATCATCCTGGGGGAGAGCTAATGATAGCCGTTTTTCGGCTCTCTCTAATTGCCATAGTGAGCTACCTCACCCTACCAAAATCACCTAAACACTGTGGCTATTATTACCTTTTCATTGTACATAGGCGTGTGTGAGTTAGGGTATTTTTTCCATATCTTCTTTAAACCCTCAGCTAGCTAGTAATTTGTCTATGTATGCTATGTACATTGACTCACCATTGCCATACTTTTTCTTACCATTTTTCATACTCTTTATTCCATATATAAATATTCTCATGTAAGCTTTTCTTATTTTTGGGTGAGAATCCACTCCAAGGAAAAGCCTCAAAAAAACCTTTCACCATCTGTCATTGCCTTTCACTAAATTCTTATTTTCTAGAGGTAGTTTTTCTTATCTCTTGTAAATAAATGTACTTCAATAAAAACAAATGAGGGTCCCCTCATTTGATTCCTTATATTTTCATATAGCTCTTTTTTCCATTTTATATGTATACATAGCTGACATTATTCTAGATTCCACGAATTGTTTATATACTAACCTATTTTTTTCATCATATTTATATATTATATTTATGCATAATCCTCAATCATGTATATTTTCAAATCTCTAAGAATCAATTAGGTATGCTCTCATGCAAGGAGGGGCTCACCTTTGGAGCCATATGCAAATTCAACAAAAAGGGGGCCATTGAAGGCTTTTGTGTGAAAAAAATAGGTATTTTGTATATCCATCTCCACTACAAATTTGAAGTGGTGATTAGAAGACAAAATATGGACCAATATCTGAATAATCACCTCAAAAATTTTCATAATTTTTGGAGCTACCACCAGTGAGGTATGATTTTTTGAATGGATCCCTGTCTGCCCATTTTTTTCACAAAGTAGCCCATAGTCTTCTCTCACCTCTTTCCACTCTTCTACACACACACACACACACACACACACACACTCATTCCTCTCAATCCCTCACTCAAACCTGCACCTTCCATGGTTTCTCTCACCTTATTCACCATTAACCTCCCCTCTTACTTCCATAGCTCTCATATGAGATCTACATGTACATAGACCATCTCTATGCCTCTCTCTATTACTTCCAAAGTACAATTCCATCTTACCCCTTCTCTATATACATAAAAATCAGCATGTAAATCATGCTTAACCTCTAAAAATTGAGAGATCTCATCAACCAAATTTCCATTTTCATCGCGGTAATCAACCTTGATGGCGGTGGCATAAAGAAGAGAAGAAGAAGAAGAGGATCGATAGTCATTTTGAGAACTACACAAGTAAGTCCAAAACTTCTTCAAGCTTCACCATCACAAGGATCTCCTCACTTCATTCAACCATCCACCTCATTCTATCCATTGTAAATATATCATTAACTTTCTAGTGATTACTAGCACTAACCACTAACATACTAACACAAAATAGTCATTGACCTAACCATAAAAGCACCTTACCTCAAGACATGTGCATAGTAACTCTCTCTCTCTCTCTCTCTCTCTGTCTCTCTCTCTCTCTCTCTCTCTCTCTCTCTCTCCTTACTTAAAACTCTACTTTCACCTTATCTACCATCAATAATCCTCTCCTTTGAGCCCACATCCATCACCCAAGCAGACAAAGAAGGCCTGCAAAATTTTGATATTTAGAAAAAATCATAATCTTGATTTGTTAGCTTGTAAATAAGGATTTCTAATAATCTTAATGAGGGGTCTCCAGCCTATAAATAGACCCCTCTCCTTCTTGTAAAACAACGTGCAATATCTCACATAGCACCCCAACACTCTATGCATGAAGAGAGACTTAGGCGTAGAAACCACTTTGTGAGCTTCACTTTTGGTGTGAGAGAAGCTTTCAAGATACACATTGCAAGTGAGAGAGCGTAAGTTCAAAATCTCAAAACCACTATTGTATATGTTCCTCCATCATCAATAAATTGAGGTTTCATACATCAAAGGTGCGGTTCGACGTTCAAATTTTCGTCCTTATACTTGTACGACAAGGTTTAGTGAATTCAAGGTGACTTGTATATTTTGAGTTTCTATCGTTTGATCTTGTTATAAAAAGTGTTTTAGTGTGTTTCAATTCCAATTTTGTGTCCATTGTAAGAGGGTATTGTGGTGAGAGGTCTCCCACACCCTAAGACAGTGTGTGTGTGTTGGTAATGTTTAGCATTCACTAAGCATTGAGTTAGTTTTTACAAGCTCTACGATAGCATCATAACGAACCATCCCTATTTGCAAATCACAAATAAGGTATTACACAAGATCCATTCCTCTCTCCCTTCCCTTTGCTCTAGCTCTCTCTGGTCCATTTTTTGTGTGTCTTGGTGTGAGGTTGCTTGTGTGTGTTTTGTGGCGTATCTTCTTGGTTGGGACAAAAACTCTCTTGCGTCGTAGTTCGCATACCATAACTAGGTGGTGTCCCTATCTTGTTTGGGTTTGGCTACGGGTTTGCTATTGTGTTGTGCTTGTGGTTGCTCTATCCCCAATTGAGTAGCACAGGAGCCTTGAGGGGTGTTTAGAGGTCGCCTCTCTTATTGCCCGCCCCGGACCGCCTCACTACATGTAGTATTTGGTCCCATAGGTAGATCTAATGTTTAAGTACAATGACTCTCTCTCTCTCTCTCTAACCTTTGAGGTTACTGTGATTGCTTCTACAATATTAAAAATCCCACCCCTCTCCCTACTTGAGAAAGTATGCAATCGTTGCATTCAAGAATCGAGACTGTTAACTATATTTTCAGGCCTCTTGCCTTCTTCTTCTTCTTATGCTTCTTCTTCTCCTCTCCCTCCTCCTTCTCCTCTCTCTCTCTCTCTCTCTCTCTCTCTCTCTCTCTCCACACACACACACAAACACACACAAACACACACACACACACACACTCAAAAGTCATTGGATAGTATTTGTCACTCAGTTTTTTATTTTGGTGACGTTAAACATTTTGTGTGTGCATGTGTGTGTGCACAGACACGCATCTTATTTTAGCTATGCAACAAAATGACTCCTTTCTAGTAGTGTTTGGAGAAGGTTTGTCTAAGCTTAGCCATTGAGTTTAAATTAATATTTCTCAAACCACGTTAATAGGAAGTACAGAGGGTAAAAATAGTCAAAAGATTCTCAAAAATTATAAATTTTAGAGATTATTAATACTTTTGGTGTGCATCCTAATGGAAAGGAGACGTGCATTGTAGATACATCAATAAAGTGAAGGCCATTTTGGCAACAAAATGACAGGTTCCAAAAGGTTCTTGAGGGCTTTTGTGTGTGTGTGTGTGTGTGTGTGTGTGAGAGAGAGAGAGAGAGAGAGAGAGGGAGGCACATCGCCTAGTCAAGGGAGACACACATGCACCCACCAATATTTGTTGATACACTGGTTTGCAACCATCTTATCTGATTGACACTATGCAAGGGTAGAAGAGGAGGGTTACGCGTCAAAAGCATATGGTCCAAAAGCAATGCCAAAAAGCTGGCAGCGTAAATCATGGAATTTCGTACAATTGTCACGTCAGCATTGTCAGCGAGTTTTGAGGAAATTTTCCACGTCAGCACTGTCAGCCAAAAATCCAAAAACTACCACGTCATCAATTGCTACGCATGTGTGCGGGTCCTGGTTTATTTTAATCCTTTATGTCACTTGGGGCCCCATCGGACGGGGTCCCCATAAGTTGGTAGGACTTCTTCTTTTGTTACTTGTTCTTCTTAGGGTTTAGGTCCCTCAGCCAGTATATCTACAAGTTGGCTCCATTCTTCAAGGCTTTGACACATCAACAGTTTTTGACAGTTTGCCAAAATTGATTATTTCAGATAGGGATAAGTTCACGTCCAATTTTTGGTGCGCACTGTTTGAAAATTTTGGCACTAAGTTGAATTTTTCATCGGCTTTTCATCCACAGTAAGATGGTCAGACACAAATTTACAATCAGTTGGCTTTTGATGTTTTAAAGTCTTATGTGCATGATTAGCAGTCTCATTGGGAGCTCTATCTCCCATTGGTTCAGGCTATTTTGAATGACTTTTTTTTCTTTGCCATTGGTCGAACTCCATATGAGGCAGCTTTTGGCCGTTCGTTCTAGTCACTATTGGCTCACTCGGTCAGTCAAATGCTTGATGCCAATGCTAAAAGTCGATTGTTGGATGAGATTTTTGAGAGTGTAAAGCTTCGGCTAAGCAAGGCTGAAGAGCCTTACTCATGACAGGTTAACAAGCATCGTTGGGATGTTTTGATCAAGGAAGGGGATTGGTTTTATTTAAGAATCATGAAGCAACGTCTTAAGCAAGTTGGAAAGAAATGTCCTAAGTTGTCTTTCAAAATGTATGGTCCATTTCTTGTCATTAAAAAGATAAATGAGGTTTCTATGAAATTGCAATTGCCTAACTCATGGTCAATGCACAACATTTTCCATGTTTCTTGGTTGAAAGTGTTTCAGGGAACACCTCCAAAAAGAAGAGTTGGAGATCATCGATGAAGCTGAAGTCATGGAGCCGAAGCAAGTGTTGTTGCATAGGTTTTGCCATGGTTCAAAGAAGCAAGTCAGACAGTAGTTTTTGAAGTTCAAGGATCGAGAAACCCACAAGGCAGTTTGGGTCGATGAAGAGTTTTTCAAAGATTATCCCAAATTGTTGGCAGCCTACAAGGAAGCCATGCATATCGGTACTAGTACCTCACTTTAAAAAGGGGGGATATCACGTGCACATCTAACCCTATGTGCATGTGGATAAGCTACTTTAGGTCCATGGTTCAAGTCAGCTTAGGAAGTGTTCTAGCACCTTTGTGAGCCTGTGCGCAAGCCGTGCATGTCCAGGCACTTTGAGTAGTTACATATCCTCTGGTTGCACACAGAATGATCATCAGCATTACAGTCAGTATCGATCATGAGCATTTAACAGTGCACAGAATCGATTTTTCCTATTTTATCCATTTTTCACTTATTATTAATAAGTGACTTTGTTGAAAACTGGGTAGGGCAAATCTGCTAAGCTCTATAAAAGAAACCTAGAGCTAGCACTTTCTGGCAGAAGAGGTAGAAGAAGTACCTACACGTGCAGTGCACCTTCTCAGCAAGACGGGTAGGATTACCTAGTGTTTTTCAGCCAAGACCAACCAACATTTTCTACAACAGATTAGCCTTGGTGTTTCTATAAGAGAGGGCCTAGCATTTTTGCTGATCCAAGATCAACGTGGCGTTTTTGCAACTTGAAGATCAACATCAATGTTTTGCAGATTCCCAGCGACAGAATCAACCTTAGCATGAGCGTTTTCTATTTTTTAGCACTTAGACTCCGCACAACAGCAGCTTCAAACCTTGCAGATCTCACCTTTTTGCAACAGATCCTTACTGCACGATCAGATCAGCCAACATTTTCAATTTCGGCCCGTTGTTTGCAGATTTCAGCATTTGCATTTTCAGTGCATCGTCGGATTAGGTTACTGCTAGTCCCCCATTGGTACCCACAGTTCCATCCCAGAAGATTGCGAGTTTGAAGAGTTTTCTCGCGTGAAAACTCATCCTATTCACAGGGGAACTGTCCCATTGCATGCGGGAGCCCTTGGGATGCGCCTAGGCGTGTTTGCTCCGCTAAAAACAATTCAAAATAGAGAATTACAGCCTACTGTGTTTTTGTGAAGGTTTAGGGTTTCGCACCTAAACTGCAACGGAACACCAGGGAAGCTCCGTGAGAGCCTTGGGATGCGTGTACAGTGTTTTGGGCACTCGAGAGCGGAAAAATAGAGAATTATGCACGCTAAAATTCTCCAAAAAGCTCCCAAATTGCGAGGGAACCCGTCCTAGACATGTGTTTTTGACTTACAAAGGTTTTTGCGCCATTGTGTTGCCAAAATCAGGTCAGAAACATGCATTTTCAGCCCTTGCCAGGTTTGGACAGCTTTGTGAGAGTTTGGTCTAAGTGTACGGATCATCAATTGTTAATTGAATAAATAAATATCAAAAGGGGCACCAACTTTTGGGGCCTACAAGGTGTCTGTCTATTGTGCGCAGTGACATTCTAGTCGCTGGACGCAACTGTGTTCTCTTTTCTTCACAATGCTCTGTGTAAAGTTAACAGGTAATTGAAATAGTACCACCCTGTATGTTGTACAGGCCTGTTATAACGGGAAGCCCAAAAATGGGCGTCCCCTGTGACTATGATCTGGTGCAGTGAGGACTTCACAAGAGGGGAGTTGCTCCATTCCTTTGCCACAGATTACCCAGATGGATTAAAGTCGTTGATTTCTTTTGAAATTTCAGGGTACTGATGGGCTGACAATATTCTAATGTTTGACTTTATGAAAAGAAGTACTTTGAAATGGGAATCCCTTAACAAAATTAGATATATGTGCTCTATCACGTGTGTGATGTTTAAGTGCATGTTTGAAAGACGATGATAGTAACACGATTTAGTCAATCCCGACATCTGCTAGAGATCGGTGAGATATGGATATGATTGCTAAATACGTTGCAATGATTATGATTCTCAGCAAAAATCTCGATGGGAACAGAATTCGATATATGTGCTCTATCACGTGTGTGACGTTTAAGTGCATGTTTGAAAGACAATGATAGTAACACAATTTAGTCAATCCTGACATCCGCTAGAGATCGGTGAGATCTGGATATGATTGCTAAATACGTTGCAATGATCATGATTCTCATCAAAAATCTCGATGGGGATAATGATGCGAATGTTCAGTGACTATCGTCTTTGTGCAAGTACTCAATATGCGTTGTCTAGTGCATAGATACTTAGAGTTAGTGTCTATTGAACTGGTTTTTGGCTTATGTTGGTTTTGCAAGTGTAATCAAGGGTGATTACACTTCTTTCAAGAGGGGGTTATGTCAAAAGTGATGACATGGCATGACCCAAAGGACAGACTCCGGACAGAGAAAGGTCGAAGCCCTTTTGAAAGATGCATAAGGTGTTACCAACTTGCAAAATCGTATGAAATCATGGCTTAGAACCATCCGAGGACGACAAAAAATAATACCTTGGCTACCTATTGTCAACAGTTTTGGAATACCTTTTGTCCATAAATTCTTTTCGAAAGGTCCTTTTTCTCCGTCATGTAGTGTCGGCAGTTAGTGGGGACATCTAGTTCCTACTTCCGCAGTCAACAACATTTGGATGCTTCTTCCGTACATCCCTTTGGAAAGCTCCAACCTTGGGGGTAGTTCCTCAGGTGGAGATCTAGCCACGGCTGGCAAGTAGAGCAGGTTCTTCCCTTGCTTTTTTTTTGGCTCGGCTTTCTGGCATGTTACAGATCAGCCCCAATGTTCTTCACGGGCTTGTTCCCCGACCTGGTTCCTTTACTCTTCCTTTGAGTATTGGTGTCATGTTGTGTGTTGGGTATTCATTGCACAATTTAGTTGTGGGTAGGTTCTCTTCAGCACAAGTACACATGACAATTTTGATGAAGATTTTAAGGAATCAAGTTACACAATTGGTGTATATGTGCTCTTCTGAGTTTTTGTGGAGTTTGGCATGTTGTATTGGATTGTACCTACAGATTTGACTTTGGCAGATGCAGAGAGGTGGCGGACATTTGGTTCGACCTCAGGGAGTTTGCTTGAGTAGCTAGGTTATTTTTTAACCTTGAGAACTTCTTTGGCAAACACGATCCTCAGGTGACAACCCTTCAGGTCTTCCTAATATTAGCAGGCCAAATTTACTGATGGTGTGATTCTCTTTGGGTCTTTAGTTCTATGAGATTCAGGTTACAGAGGAAGCAGTTTTACCCAAGGTTGTCTCACATTTCTTTCTGGTGTTACTTGTTGTCTTTTCCCAGGATTGAGTAGGAGGGACGCTTTCTATCTTGGGAGGAGTTCTCAGCTTTAGCTCTAGAGCTTTCAATGACAGTATTTGCTCTATTCCAACGTGGGGTTGAGTTAATTGTTACCTCATAGCATATTTTTGAGGATACTTGTATTTCATAGGGGGCTTCCAAGTTATTATCTTCAGTCAATTTCCGGTGCTCCATTCAGTGGAGTACCATGCAGGGTGACTTCTAGTCCTTGGTTTCCTTGCTTATTTTCTGTGGCTTTGGATAGTGTGATTTATCCCACAGTGCAGTTAGTATCTTGGCAGGTGTTATCTTTAGTCACTTCGGTAATTGATCCGTCTTTTGGATTTGTGGTGTGACAAATGCTCCTCCTAGTGCATCCAAGCAGTAGTTCCCATGCCTTGTCTTTTTTGGAGATTGTACTATTCAGGACGCACCTACTTCCCTTATCCTTAGATAGGCATGTTGCTTCATACAGGTGGATAGCGGTCCTTCTTGGACTAGGAACCAGTTACAATTAGCCATGCCATTCTTTGCAGCTGGGGAGATGTTCTTCTTGATTCTCCCACATTTGGTTTCCAAGTTCCACAGATATATTTCCTTTCGGATTCACCTACATTGGGTGATCTAGTTACATAGGTAGACTATTGGAGAGTTATGACAGTTATCCATGGTTTGAGTCTTCTCCCTTTAGAGAGGGCTGTGGAGCTAGTTTGGGAGTTAGTTTCTATGGACTACTTCCTTTTAGTACCAGTGGTTCCATGTGCAGCAGACATGATTGACAGCCTATTTGGTGGCTTTCTATAGCACCTTGTTCTTCTCTTGTAGAGCTTGGGTGCAGGGTCTCTTGATCTTGCCATATTAGTTGTAGCCTCAGTACTTATGTGTGTTCCTTTTTGTTGGATATCAATTCCTGATTCACTCTGAGAATGGGGTGATATTCTCTCGGGTGGTGTTCAAGAGAGATGAAGATCAATAGCAGTCTTTGGTTCTTTTGTCATCGGACATTCTTTGGACTTCCTGTAGTAGCTTGGAGATTCTAACATGTTGCATATGACCGAAGGTGTAGGTTTTCAACTTTTTCCTCAAGGATGGAGCACTTTATAGAGTTGGGAATGATCCGGGTACCATTACTTTTATGCCTTAACCCTCAATTTTGATGCATTCTCTTAGAACGGTCAGCAACAGTACCTTCTGCAAATGCTAGTTGTGCAACTTGTGAGTCGGTTGAGTTAAGGATATTCTTGATAGAGCTGGATTTACTTTCAGAGAGGACATCATTGTACTTCCCAGACGTCTTTTGGGGGCAGTGGTTGGATGGTATGGTGGCCACATATTATTCGATCTCGGAGTTCTATAGGAGATATCCCTGTCAACAAAACCCTCTCTTTTCCAGTTGCAGATTACTTACTCTAGCTTCCTAGTCCATCTTTCTTTTCAGGAGCTAATAGGGGGTTCATGCATCTCTCTTAGTTGGTCCTAGTTTCTTCCAGGGATGGGTGTTAGGGAGTGAGGGTTGTTCTGTGGCTGTGAGGTAGGTTTCTCATCTCGGGATGTGTTTAGCCTTCGGTTTGGCTTGGTTCCATAGATATCTATGCTTCTACAAGCTGGGAATATTTTCCCCCAGCATTGGCACATTTTTCCCTTGAGCCTTATGGGCATCCGGTGCCCTCTCCTATTGTCCTCCTATTTATTCCATTTTTTCTAGGGTCATGGGGCTTGAGGAGTGGGTTGGGCAGCCAGCCTTTGGGCCTATATAGGGAGCAAGGGGGTCACATCATCAGGGGGGTCACATCATTAGCACAGTAGTAGAGCCCAGAGAGGGGCGCCCTCCCTTGGGTGCCCCAAGGGGGCTTGTAGCAGATGCAAGGCAACCAGCGTTTTGCTACTTGTCAGCCCAGTGTTTTTGCTCAGTAAATCAGCCCCATCGTTTTTCATGGGCTGCAATGCTTGGAGACCATCACTACAATGCAACGTTTCCTTGGGCGGCCAGACCTTGTGATCATGCAGTGGCTTGGTTTCTCATTCAAAAACCAGATCTAGATCTAGATCCAGCCAAGAGGAGGTGCACCAGATCTATGCTCTCAGAGCATGTTGGAGATGGTACCCATGTGGAGACCATGTCAGTGGTCTCGTGTGCAAAGTAGTTGGCATTGTGAGTATTAGTCACACTTGTGTGTACCTCGGGCCTATCCATAGGGCATGTCAGATCTATGCTGGTTGGTCAATTGTATAAGCAACTTGTTATCAACATGGAGAGTCTTTCCCAGATCTCTCTCTCTCTTTCATTCTCAGATGTCCTGTCTCTTTCTGCCTCAGTGATATCTCTTCTCCACAGGTGTGCCTTGTTCATGTATGTGGCATTGCAGGTGTTTTAGATCGGAGTTAAGATGCCACCACATCACGAGCCAGTTCTTGTCTCAATTGCATCTTCCGCTTCCACCTTTGACAGTCCAAAGGGGGTTAGGGTTCAAAACCTAACCCTACACAACTTACAAAACGCATTCAAGGGGCCCAAATCCTCTTAAAATAAACCTAGGACTCCAATCTGCGTAGAGTGGCTGACATGGCACTGCTGTACAAACATTCCATGTTTCTTACTGAATGTTGAAATGGCATCGTATGGATGCCCCCACTTTATACGATGCACATCATGGGGTGCCAGATTTTGGGGTTACTGCTTTTGGGATCCAGTGCTTTTGGGAACATGGATTTTCATGTATTCTTTTGGCCAAGGGCCTTTAAATACAGAGCCAGGGCCTCACCCTTGGAAGATTAGCTATAGAGTGAGAAAGAGAACCCCCAGACATTGTACTCTTGCAAAGTAATAATAAAGAAATAGGGGCACCAATCTTTGGGGCAAGTGCATCTTGGCTCAGAACTCTGCCATGCCATGTCGGCTCTCCTCTTCTCTCTCTCTCTCTCTCTCTCTCTCTCTCTCTCTCTCTCTCTCTCTCTCTCTATATATATATATATATATATATATATATATATATACACACACACACACACACACACACACACACATTGTGGTAGATCTCTAGCTTGGAGTGTCCATGTCACAAAGTGATGACATTGCATGTAGTTGGAAAAAAACCCAGTGAAACTAACAAATTTAAATGTTATAATTTGTTTGTCTCAAACTGGTGACGTGGTAGAGCCACCTAGACACAAACACACACGTTGCAGGCTTGCTGATGTGGCAGTGTGTACGAACAGGGTGACATGGCAGTAGCATATGGAATCTTGCTTTTTACGCTGACTGTATGAAAGTTCCGCGTTTTATGGATAGCTGTTTGGAATTCCGTTTTTAGCGCTGGCAGGTTTTGGGACAGTTTTCTTTTGAAAGTTTAATACTTTTAGCGCTATGCTTTTAGCAACCCTTGTAAACTCTTTATAAGTGACCTTAGGGGCTCACTTCTCAGAGCATCTGGATGCAGAGTCTGAGAGCGAGCACTCGCGGGCTCAATTGTACTTTGCTCACAGATTAATATAAAAATAAATACCGAAAGGGGTGCCAATCTATATGGGGCCGCTATCTCTTGGCACGGAACTACGCCAAGCAGTGCGATTCTCTTGTGAACTGTGAATTAATTTGAAGTGAATATCTATTGTGCTGCGGAAGAATCTTGACTTGGGGTGTCCAAGTTTGTAACAGTGGTTTCAAAGCACAACCGATTTCTCTTCTACTGGGAAATTCGATTCCTTATTTTGTGACACTTATGGATTCCGAATAGAAGCAATTGACTTGTTTTGCATCTACTAAAGTGGGCAGAGACCACGCAAAAGATTTTAACAAATTAATAGAGGAAGAGTACGGGCCACCTTGGCCTACTCAGTATGAACTTCAAGAGATACAACGTCAATAGCAGGTTGATGAGTGCACAAAGCAGATGATTAAATTCGTGAAAGACCCTCAGTTTGCAATTTTTTTGTCTCAGCAATCTATCGCTGAAGTGCACACTCTATTGCAAAAAGCCACCGAACCAACAATCAAGAAACCTCCTTCTCTGAGGATGTTTACAAAACAAGAACTTCAAGAGGTGGTTCAGACTCAAATTAGTCAGCTTTTGGACACGAAAAATCAATCCAAAAAGCAATTGAAAAAGCGCAAGAAGGGGATTGACTACCCTGGTTATTTGGGCTATCAATCTTCTTTTGCATGTGCAAGAAAGAAAAAGAAGCGTGCACGCTTTGAAGGACTACCCAGTTCTTCCTCTTCCTCTTCTTTTGACCATTCTTCTAGCTCTTCTGACTCGAGCGACAAGGACAGAAAGGGCAAAAAGCAAAGCTTCAGAAAGGGCAAGAAAAAGGCAAAGAAACTTAGGTTCTGCCCAAAATTTGATAGCTCTATGGAGGAGTCATCCTCTGACAGTTCAGACTCTGATGACCATATGTTTTATGCAAAGAAGAAGCACTTCTACAAAGCCAACAATATGACTTCCTTGAAGACGAGCAAGAAAGCTAAAGAATTTAGAGAAGGTGGACAATCAATAAAATTTGAATCCTTTTTTGGATTCCAAGATGCTATGAGGGCTTTGGTAGTAGTTTGACATAGCCTTCTCTGGAGCGCATTACTCAAAGCACTCCAAGATTAGGAGGGCTGCATCTTTTCTCAAAGGAAATGCTCGAACATGGTGTTCCACTCTTCTTCTGAGAAAAGAGATCCAATCAATTGAAATTCCAAAGGCTCTTTAGTTCTTCTTGGCTAACCCGGAGTACGAACGGGATATAAGAACTGCTTGGAACCATCTTCGAATGACCAAGGGATATTCTTTGGATGCTTATTGCGAGAGGTTTTTAGAGTCTTTTCTACCAACCTCCTCATTTACAAGGGCCACCTTTAAGGAACAGATTGAGCAGTTTTGTTGCGGACTCCCTATAGAGATCCGAGATTTTTACCTTGAACAAAAGTTCGGTTCTATTCAAGAATTAATGGGTCATGCGAAACGGGGTTTCTTGATACATTTGAGAAATTTGACTTACCCCACTAATGAGATCTTGACTCAGAGAACCTCTACCACAACACAGAAGAGATTCACTTCAAAATAGTTCACAATTCACACTTGAGTCGACACGGCTCGGCGTAGTTCTGTGCCTAGAGATATTGGCCCCAAAGACTAGTGCCCCTTTCGGTATTTTTTTTTCTATTAATCTGTGTTCAAAGTACAAGATAGTGGGTAGGTGCTCACTCTCAGACTTTGTGTCCAGATGCTCAAAGAAGTGCGGCCCTGCCCACTTATTTATTGTTGCAAGCTCAGAGAAGTAAGGCCCTGCCCACTTATTTATTGTTACAAGGGATGACCAAAATCAGAGCCCCAAAATCAAAAGCTTGACAGTTTTTTAAAATAAAGCAATTTGTCCCAAAAGCCTTACTAAAATCATCCATCGAAGTTCAGCCAACATAAAAGCAGGATTTCTGTATGCTGCCACATCATCAACATCTCCGCAAAAAGTGGATTTTATTACATTGTACCACGTCAACCTGTTAGCGCGTTTTGTGCCAAAAATTTGGGTAATGCCGTACAGACTGCCGCGTGTACTGTCGGCCTGACTGTGTGTGTCCAGGTTTGCTGCCCAAACAACCAACTTTGTGAGTGTGTCTAGGGCACGTCACCCATTTGTGACATACCCCCTCCTGAAAGCATTGTAATCGCCCTCGATTATGCTTGCAAAATTGACAGAGGCCATAAACAATCTTAGCAGACTTGGGTAAGAGAAGATCCTTCTCTAACAAAAATTCCAAGCTAAAGAAGAACCATAAGAACCTCAAGAATTCAAGACCCTCAAGGACTCAAGAACCTCAAGAACTCAAGAGTCCAAGAACCACAAGAACCCAAGTTCCTCGTGAACTTACGTACCAAGAACTCTGTGTATGGTCATTACCTGAAGCGGAATGGACATTTGCATGAAGGTGGTGAAGAAGTCAGTGTATGTTCATTACATGAAGAGGAAATCAGTGTATGGTCATTACATGAAGAGGAACTCAAGACCCTTCCCCATCTACACCACGGTTTGCACCAAATCCGATGGAGGATTTGGTCAAGAGGATGATGGACAAGATGATATGACAACAAGCGCAATGCACCACCTTGGATCGTGAGCGCGAAGAAAGAACAATAGCCTTAGAGCATGAGCGCGAGCAAGCATTCTTGGTGGTCAAAGAAAGAAAGGCAGAATTTGATTGCAAGCGCAAAGAAAGACGGTTAGTCTTGGAGCATGAGCGCTTGGCGGCAGGCGAGCGGCCTTGGAGTTAAAGCGTGAGGCACAGAGAGACCAATGCATGCAAGAGTTGGTCATACATGTACTCACCTCGAAATTTGAGCCGATCAAAGATGTTGGTAGGTAGTTCATCAAGTAGCAGAGACTCAAACTCCAAAAACCCCGTCACAGAGAAGATCACGTCAGTAAGTATGACGGTAAGATGGATGCTAGTGTTATTCATTCTTTGTTGCATCAATTTAATGCTTATTTTGTGACAAATAAGAAGACAGGGAATAGCAAGGTTTGAACGACAGACATGAACCTAGTCAATGATGCCATTAATTGGTACCACGCATGGCAAGAGACACAGTTGGCCGCGCACCTAGAGGAAGCCGACAAAGGCACGCCCCTTTCCTTCAATTGGGCTGACTTCCAAGACAAGCTCAAGGCGTGTTTTATGCCACCACAATACCTTGCACGGTTGAAGGACGATTGGCATAGCCTCAAGCAAAATAATATGCTAGTCATGTCTTTCTCTAATTGTGTTTTGCAACTTGACACCCAATTACGCAAATCGGATGATGAGCACAAGGAGGCTTTTATTTTTGGGTTGGACAACTATATTAGGTTTGATGTCGAATTCTTTGACCTCATAGATCTCAACCAGGCGGTAGCGATTGCTCTTGCAAAGGAGATGAAGCACAATAAGGGAAAGCCTAAGGAGACGAGACTTCTCAAAGTACCTCTCACACTTCTTAGAACCCTTAGAATGGTAAGAACGGTAAGAATGGTAACTGTTCTAGCCAATCATCCTCTAGTCTCTCACAAAAGAACTCACACAATGAATCTAAGGGTAAAGCTAACACAATTGCTAAACCTAAGCTCACTCCATATGAAAAAGCAGCACAAAATTTTTTAGGAGGATACATTATGTCAGAAGAACAAAGCATTTATTCTAAGGAAGGTCGATGTTATCATTGTGACATCAAGGGTCACATAAAAAGAACATGTCCTAAGGTTGAATATAGAAAATCTAAAGAACCCACTAAACCCACATCCTCTGTTAATGCCATAATAGAGAACACGAGTGTGACCCAAGTTTCTCATGATCCTCCCATTGATGAGTCTCTCATTAAGTGTTATGGTCATGTGAAGGGTCAGCGTTTTGTCATATTGTTTGATCCAGGAAGTATGCATGATGTGATAAGTGACTCTCTTGTCGAAAGAGCCCACTTGGAGGTTAGCAAGACGTTTCCTTTCGAGGTGTCGGGCTTTGCTCCCGGTATTGACTCTCTCATTACACAAGAGTTCCTTGATGTAATATTTACGGTTCAACAAGTGTCCTTTCACAGAAAATTTGTAGTATCTCCTCTTTCAGGATGTGATATGCTTTAAGGCATTCGATGGTTTTGTAAGCATAACCCTCTCATTGATTGAGTAGCCAATACTTTCATTTTCAATGCCAAAAGTGACTCTCCCATTGTCATTCGTGGGGAGGAAGTTGTTCATTCTTCATCTCTCATTTCTAATGTGCAGGCAAAGATTGAAAAGATTCAGGTGAAGGAGACTCTCTCAGTCTTGTCTTCTCCAAAGCATGACACATATATTTTGCATGATAAAGATGTGATTATTCACAATGATGATGATTTTCAAGATAAAGATGTGATTGTTCACAAGGATGATGGTTTAGTTGATGCTTGTTCTAGTGAAATTAACCTCATTGTAGATACAATCAATGGTTTCAGGAATTTTCCTCCTCAGAGATTCTTGAAAAAGGTGGACCTACGTCCATAGATGCAGTTGAACCATTGATGCAGCCATAGATGACTTTGTGTCACTTTTGACGTGGCCCAAAGAAGCAAGCATTAGAAACCTTTATGAAGTTCAAGTATTGCATGACCCACACATCAAAGTGGGCTAGCGAAGAGTCCTTCCTAGGATTCATCCAGACACTGTTGGCAACCTCCCTCGATGCCATACAGTTTGGTACCACTACCTCACTTTAAAAAGGAGGGGATGTCACATGCACATCCAACCCTATGTGCATGTGGACAAGCTACTTTATGACAAGGGTTCAGTTAGCTTAGGATTTGTTTTGGCACCTTTGTGAGTCTGTTCGTAGATCGTGCATGTCCAGGCACTTAGATTAGTTGCATATCCTCTGGTTGCACACAGCATGATCGTCAAATTACAGTCAGTACCCACCATCAGGAGCATTTTACAGTGCAGAGAACCCGTTTTCCCTATTTTAGCCATTTTTCACTTATTATTAATAAGTGACTTTGTTGGGAAACTGGTTAGGGCAAAGTTGGTAAGTCGATATATAAGAAAAGCTAGCACTAGCACTTTTTGGCAGAAGAGGCAGCAGGAGTCCACCAACTCAAAGTGCACCTTCTAGTAAGACCAGTGTTTTGGCTCAGGACCACAGCCTAGTGTTTTTCCAACATTTGCATATCAGCCTTGCGTTAGCATTTCATAGCAGATTCCCCAGCGTTTTTGCAACAAACAATAGATCAGCCTAGCGTTTTTGCATTTGCAAACTACCATCAGTGTTTGCAGATTCCTAGTGAAAAAACTATTCATTGCATCAGTGTTTTTAGTTTTCAGCATTTGGACTCCGTACCGCAACCCCCAAACCTCGCAGATCTCATGTTGATGTTGTTCTTGACTTGCCATAATCATCAGATGTACTAGCCTTTAGTTCTAATTTGAGTCAAGAGGCCTTGTTAGTTCTTGACAAATCCTATGATGAGCATGGTGGAGCTCACTCATGAAGGAGACATGTCTCGTCTCCTCTCGCTCAATGCATGCCAACAGTAAAATCAAGACTATGTCATCTTGTACCTCAGATACATGCATAGCATATACCAAGCCACTATGGGCTCCCTCGACAATCACTAACGATCTAAAGACTACCCTCTAAGTAGTGTCTAACACCGACAATCTGGTAATTGTCTCACTGCGATGAAACTTTGTCTCTGCTGAGGAACATAACACACATGTCGTACCATAAAGGACGCATCACTGAAAATGACAAGCAAACATCTCCTACACTTGTAATGTCAAATGTTAAATTATTAGCCAATTGTACACATCTAAAGCTCTCACTAGAGAAAGTGCTAAACAACTCACGATGTGTTGTCATGGAAAACTGCATCCTCACCTAACAACCAATGGGAAGAAGTGCCACCTCTTGAAGACATGTAAGCAAGAGGAACACCAAAGGTAAACATGGCATCACCATCACTACATATGAAGCCACCACTCTAGCATGTGTCAAAATTGTCTTTGCATCTTTCATACATCATTGTCGTCGTATCATATGTCTTAAGCAACAATGCCGAATATGTCCTATGAGACCACAATTCCAACATCGCTTATATTGGCAACTACGAGACCGCCCTCTCTCTCACAAGTCATCATTGTGAACTCTAAAATGTCACATTCCTATATGAATGCCAAGAAAACAAACTATGGCGAGAAATCTTGGGAGAAATTTGTTAGAGTCTCCCGTGTAAACTAAGCAAAAACTCAAGCAAAATCTCAACCATAAACCATGCCAAAATGGACAACAAAGTGGGAGATCACTCAACCATTGCACGATCATAACCATGATGAACACATCAAAATTGATGCTCACATATGCGCAAAATGCTCCACAATCTATGGATATAAACAATGTCACTAAACCAAGTGAGCCTAATCTGGGACAAACGGATCAACCAGGCATAAAGTGCTTAACCACATACGCAAGTAGTGAGAAAACATAGTGCTCAAAATGCATCCCATAAGAGAATTGCCTACGAAGATCTAACAATGATCCAAAAACATGTGACTGCCTACAATTTGTAGCCACTAGAGCATACGAAACTCTCACTCCTATGAGAGTGGATACAAGAACGTTAGTTTCATATCCAAAGCTTACAAATCCTATCAAAATGAGAATAAGAACTCAATCATTGTCAAAGTGGGAGGCACGCTTGACCACTAAACCATCAAAGAGTAAACTACAGATACACATAAAGCATGGCAAGAAATTGGGGAAAAGCCAATAGCTTTCCCTTGAATCTTGAGCAAAATCTTAAAAAACCCACCAAAACCGCATAAAGCATGAACAAACACTATGTGTCTCAGTAGCAAAACCAAATATGGTATACAAAAACGCCAAAAGCCTCGCAACAAAACTCACTCATAAACGAGTGGCTCTATGGATGATTGCACCTGCCCAAAAACCCTGTAAACTTGTGGATATGCCACCTGGAAGCTATAACCCGCTCACACTATATGTGCATATGCATACATACAATAAAAGTGCACAAAACTATGCTTGAACTATTCTCTAAACTGGCCCACATTATCATACATGAGCACAACGCATGTGTCCCATAATCTACACTAAAAAAGGAATATGCAACTTGTGAGCAAAATGCCCGGAATCAGCACACGTTACCTTGTCAATTGAAAAGCACATCGATCAAAAACCAAACACACAAAACAACCAACCACCTGTGGTCATAAACGTTGTCTAAGAGCTAAACTTGCTTGCAGGAAATCCACTCCAAAATGGTTTTTCAGAGTCATATATGTTAGGTGTGTGTCGTTGAAGCAAGAAAAGGAGAATTGTTGACGCCACAATTGCCGAGGAGACACTGCAAAGCTGAGCCGCTCCAGATGCGGGCTAGAGAAGAGGCAATGCCACTCCCTCTCAATTGTTTTTTACATGTTGGGCTCAAAATGATGGGGACAAATTGTGTGGGAGGAGAGGCAATGGTGAAGCTACACTGGAGGAGAGTCAAACCGCTCTCTCTCACTCTTGCTATGTCAAAGTGAGAAGAATGTAGATGCCATCTTCCACCACCCAATGAAAGTGCTCGCCAAATCACCAAGTCAAGAAGCCAAAAACTGAAAAGCCTATAGTTGATGCTGTAGAAAGCGTGCTCCCCAATATCAGGACCAAGCCATGAGCCAATGCCACTCTCTCTCTCTCTACTTGTCGAGGTCACCAAGCTACCATAGGGAGAAACTAGCAAAAAAGTAAAAGGATCATTGATGCCTATGCATGTAGGAGGAGAGCCGTTGCGCTCTCTCTCCCTCCCTCAGTCTCTTTTGCTTGTGTATGCACACGCAAGAGCATACTCTCTCTCTCTCTCTCTCTCTCTCTCTCTCTCTCTCTCTCTCTCTCTCTCTCTCTCTCTCTCTCTCTCTCTCTCTCTCTCTCTTTCCACCTTCAAATGCTTTTGTGCCCTTGTCGATTCTTCTTTCTTCCTCGTTCTGTGAAACCGAGACCTTACTCCAAGATTGTGTGTATGTGTGTGTGTGAACATGCCCTTATACATGCACCCTTGCCTCTCCACTAGTCTCGTTGCTTCAAATTCTCCTATTGCTTGACTTTGCCTTGCACTACCTTTGGTAGAAAGTGGCCAACCTTTCTCAATTTCCCCTATTGTAGCTTGTGAAGGAGTACCAGCGGAAGTGCGACGCGAGAGAGAGTGCGAGAAGAAGAGCACGACGATATGGTGAACTCGCTCTACTGTAATGTGTAGAGCATAGTGAGTTCTTATTAGGTTTTTACAAAAGAATATGTGTACATACCTGGCGGCCCGCCCACTTACCTGGGCGACCACATTGGGCTTTATACCCCAACAACCTCCCACTTAAAGTCCAATGTGGTACTTTAAGTGTGAGAGAAGCTACTATACAAGCTAATATACAAGAGATGTAGAGAAGTGATGTACTACCCTACACCTAACTGCTTGCGAAAATGCGCAAAGCTCTCTAAGGGAAGTCCTTTTGTAAGTAGATCAGCAGGATTTTCTGTGGTATGAACTTTGACAAGCTGAAGTTGCTTATCCTCGAGCATTTCCCTGATGAAATGATACTTCACATCCACATGCTTTGTCTTTGAGTGATAAACTGGATTGCGAGCCAATTGTATAGCACTTTGACTATCACAATATAACACAGGCATCTCTTCTTTGATTCCCAAATCTGTTACTAGTCGATTAAGCCAAATTGATTCTTTGCATGCCTCTGATGCTGCAACATATTCAGCCTCTGTAGTAGACTGAGTAACACAATCTTGTAATCTAGAACGCCATGATACTGCTCCACCAGCCAATGTAAAGACATACCCTGACGTAGACCTTCGGTTGTCTAAGTCACCTGTATAATCTGAGTCTGTAAAACCCTTTACACTTAGCTCCTAACTCCCATAGCATATACGCATACTCTTTGTATCTTTCAGGTATCTCAATATTCCTTTCACTGCCTCCCAATGTTTCTTGCGTGGGTTTGACATGTATCAACTTACTACTCCCACTGCAAATGCAATGTCTGGGCGAGTCGCAATCATGCATACATCAAACTACCCACTGCAGACGCATATGGAATCTTATCCATTCCAGCCTGTTCTTCCTCAGATACAGGACAATCATGTCTGCTAAGTTTCACATATGGTGGCAATGGAACACTCAATGCCTTTCCCTTCTCCATATTGAAACGTTGCAAAACCTTGTCAATATACTCTGTTTGAGATAACCAAATCAACTTCTTTGATCTGTCTCTCTCAATGCGCATACCAAGTATATGACTTGCTCACCCATGTCTTTCATGTCAAACGATTTAGCCATCTTTGACTTCAAAGCTGAAATTTCTTCCAAGTGCTTGCCAGCAATCAACATGTCATCCACATACAAAATAAGGATCAACCAACTACCATCCTTAGCCTTCTTTGTATATAGATAGTGATCGAACTTACTACGTTTGTAGCCTTGAGAAAGCATAAACTTGTGGAATTTATGGTACCATGCCCTCGGTGATTGTTTTAAGCCATAAAGACTCTTTAACATCTGGCATACCCAATCTTCCTTGCCTTTCTCAACAAACCCTTCTGGCTGCTGCATGTAAATTTCCACATCTAAATCACCATGCAAGAACGCTGTCTTGACATCCATTTGGTGCAACACCAAATCTAATATGGCAACCAATGCAAGAAAGCATCTCAATGTAGTCATCTTGACCACCGGAGAGAAGACTTCATCAAAGTCAATGCCTTGTTCTTGCTTAAAGCCCTTGGCAACAAGCCTTGCTTTGTACTTTGGCTGACTATCATGAGTGGTGATCTTATACCTGTAAACCCATTTATAGGGTAGAGCCTTTTTGCCCCGTGGTAATTTAACTAGCTTCCATGTCTGGTTTTTATGCAGAGCTGTCATCTCTGACTGCATGGCCAATTGCCAATTCCCGGAGTCCTTCATTTGCACTGCTTCCTTGTAACATGAAGGCTCATTGCAATCAGTCAACATGACATAGTTCATAGATGGAACAAACCTATCAGGAGGTCGCGTGACACGTCCAGATCTATGCACAATAGGTGGCTCAGGCTCAACCACAATCTGTGGTTCCACTCTATCCTGTCCTTGCTCCTCTTGAGCCCTGACATTTTGTCTTGCACGTGCAGGTCCATCTTCTTGGAAGACAACTCTTCTAATCTCCTCAACTTTCTCTGGTTTAGAATGATATTTGGCTTCATTAAAGTAAACATCATTGCTGCGGATAACCTTTTTGGATTCGGGATCCCAAAGTCTGTACCCCATCTCACCAGAATTACCATAGCCTAGAAAGATGCACTTTCTACTCTTTGGCTCAAGTTTGTTCCTAAATTCCTTTGGAACGTGAGTATATGCCTCACAACCAAAGACTCTGAGATGCTTGTATGAGGGCATTTTGCCTGACCATACCATCTCTGGCACTGAATCGTTCTGCAAAACCTTGCTAGGAGATCTATTTACAAGATGAACAGCTGTTGATACAGCTTCAGCCCAAAACCCATTTGGCAACTGTGCATTAGACAACATACTTCTGACCTTCTCTTGTATGGTCCTATTCATCCTCTCAGCAACACCATTTTGAGGAGGATTGTAAGGAGCAGTAAGTTCATGTTTTATACCTTTTGACTCACAAAAGTCCTGAAAGGCCTTTGAAACATACTCTCCACCATTGTCAATGCGTAAGCATTTAAGCTTCTTACCACTCTGATTCTCCACAAGTGTCACAAACGTTTTGAAAACACTAAACGCTTCATCCTTGTTCTTGAGAAAGTAAACCCATACTTTCCTCGAGTAATCATCTATAAATGTCATAAAGTAAGAATCTCCCCCTAGAGATAGGTTAGGCATAGGTCCACACAAATCACTATGAACAAGTGTCAACTGTGTATCTCTTCTACTGCTTCTATGCTTATGTGGCTGCTGTGTTTGCTTACCATACAGACAATGTTCACAGAATTCAAAATCATTAAATGAAAAGCCAGGAAAATAACCAGAAGGAGACAAGATTTCCATTCCCTTCTTGGACATATGTCCTAACCGGCTATGCCACAAAGAAACGTTCGGCTGCTCGGTTACATTGATTACATTTTTAGAGACATTTTATACATAAACCATGTAAAGTCCTCCAGACTTTACTCCATGTGCTACTGTCATAGAACCCTTGGATATCTTCCACATGTTCTGTCCAAAAGTGGTGACGTAGCCAGCATCATCGAGTAAACCTGTGCTGATTAAGCTCTTTGTAATTGCGGGAACATGTCTCACATTCTTCAGCGTGAAAGAAGAGCCATTCTAAAACTTCAATTGAACATCTCCAACACCTAAGATCTCACATGTCTGCCCATTGCCTAGCCGAACATGATCTTTAGTGGTCACATAAGAGGTAAACCACTCCTTGTTTGGAGACACATGAAGTGATGTCCCTGAGTCTATAATCCAGTCACTCAGTGCATTTCCATCAGATGCTGTAAGAAGAGCTAAGTCCATTGTATTCTTCAAGAAGTAGATGTCTCCTGACACTAGACTGTCATCCTCTGCAACAGTGTTTGTCACATTTATTTCTTGAATCTTCACTGAGGACTTGTTCTTCTCACCATGGTCTTCAGCTTTCTCTTTGCCTTTTTCTGCTTTCCATTCTCTGCAGTCTCTTTTCATGTGACCCTTCTTGCCACAATGGTAGCATTCTATGTCACTCTTGCCTTTAGCACTGCGGGACTTGCTACGAGACTGATTCCTCTTTCCACCTTTGTACTTTTCTTTGGTCCTTCCCCTGACAACTAAGGCTGTTCCTTTGCCTTTGTCCATTGTCTTTCTATTGGTTTCTTCAGTAAGCAGACTTCCTTCTACACCTGCTATGTTCAAACCATCTGGAGGTGCAGAATTACTCAAAGCTGTGCAAAAAGTGTCCCAACTTTCCGGCAATGTGATCAACAGGAACATAGCTCTAATAGGTTCATCAAACTTGACACCTTGAGCTGACAACTGACTATAGATTGTGTTGAATTCATTCAGATGATTGGACATAGGTGTCCCGTCTTTCATCTTCAAGTCAACAAGCTTCTTAAGCCAGTATACCTGTGAAGCTGCACTCTACTTCTCATAAAGATCACTCAGCTTTAACCATGCTTGATAAGCCGACATCTCGTCTGCTACATTGAAGTGAACGCTTTTTGCCAAAGTCAGCATAATGGTAGAAAGTGCCAATTCATCCATTTCGCTCCATTCATCTTTGTCCATATCTTCTGGTTTTATCCCCTTGAGCTTTATAGGTTTTATCTGCTTCTTTTGTACCAACACGTGCCAAATCTGCTTCTTCCACAATGGGAAATTGGTTCCATCCAGCTTCTTGATATTGTAAAGAGCAGTGTCCTGTGATCCAGCCATAGCTACGCTTCACAGTAGTTTACTTTCTTGGGAATAATTCGGCAGAGTTTCCCCTGTAAACTGACCTCTGAACCAATATCAACCTGTCAAATGAACCAAGAAAGCTTCAGATTCTGCATAAATTTTGGCAGAGTCTCCTTTGTAAAATGGCTCTGGTGTACTCAAAAAACAGACCAAAAAACAGCTCAAAAAACACTGTCTCTCTAACACTGTAAGCTGTGGGTAAACCTGTCTTGCACCTGTACTGTCTCTGACTGTCCTGTCACTAACCTATAATCATAGACTGCGACAATGCCTCAACGGCAGTAAAGCAAAGATGCAATCCCAACTATCTAACTCACAGTTAATACATCCTAGCTGCCTATCTAAGGGTGCTCGAGGGATCGCTCCAAGACCTGTATCACCGAAAGGATCTCAACATTCGAGAATCCCCCAGCTCAATAAAACCTCACTCGACCCTCAACAAAGGCTGTTACAAATGCCTACGCACCTAGCCTTGCTATTGTTTGCTATCTTGACCTTAATTTCATGTGTCTCATGGATGTGCATACCTAGTTTTTGCATGAGTCCCTCTGCCATGATGCAAATTTGTGCACCCCCATCCACTAGACCTTTCCTAACCAATCTCCCTTTTATGTAACAATCTAGCACAGGTGTAATGTCCTCATTCATTTCAGCTTGTGCAATTTTTACAACAGGCACACTCTCTTTTACCTTTCTCCTAGTGCTAACTGCCCTTGTTAAATCCCTCCTAACTTGTGGACATAATGCAAGAAATTGAGGCCATGAGATATCAGGACCCTTACCTCTCATGTCTTCCAATAGGTTGTATGGATCCATTCCATGTCCAAGAGGAAAGTCTTGGAGGTTGATACGACGTCGAGTCCTCTTGGCTTCCTTGGTCTCCTTTGCCTTCTTTTCTCGTCCATGGTCACTTTGTAATGTAACTCCTTCTTTCTCCTTACCTTTCCCTCGGCCACGCTTAATGCCATTTGCTTCCATGTCAACCTCTCTTGAATTTGTCACCTCTACCACATGCACATTTGGGTCTGGCAAAGGTGGAACTCGTTCCACTCCTTGTGGAGGTGGTCTTGCTCCATTTGGCCTTTGTGTAAGCCGTGGTTGCTGACTAGTTCCTTCACCTGCATTCATCACTGGGTAATTCAAGTTAGGTCTCCCTGGCTCCCCACGGGGCCAAGGACAATTATACATCCCATGTCCAGACTCACCGCAATTCCAACATTGCAAGACTCTCCTAGGTCGTGGGTCTCGCTCTTCAGACTTCTTTGCTTGTCCTTTTGGACCTACAGCTTGTGCAAGGTGAATTGACAAGCTGCTTAAAGATTCATTTAACTTCTCAATCACTTCCGCCGTTACCTCAGGAAGCTCCTTAGATGTTGATGCTTGTGACTTACCTTTGGGTCTAAGACCTTCTATTGGAACCTCCCCCCTTAAGCACTTGAGTTTCCTATATTTCTCAGCAGCCCTAGTTTCAGTTGCATCAAAGGTAGCAGGTGCACCCGCCTCAACTTTTACCTTAAGGTCAGGAAAGAGTCCGGATATGAACCTCTCCTTCTTTAGAAATTTTGCACCATCACCACGGTTAGCAACATTTCGTATCCATAGAGCCCAAAGACGTAGGAACTCTTGCTTGTACAAGTAGTAGTCATCTAAGTCTTTTTGCTTATGAGAAACAATGTCTTGCCATAATTTCTGAGTGTTTTGGGGATCAAAGAAGTATTTCTTGAAATGATTCAAAACTTCCATGTAATTCTCTTTAACTTCCTCAGGCAAAGAGTCAAACCAAGTGCTAGCGTCTTTCCTAAGGACCACCTCAAACATTTCTACACGTTCTTGATCAGTTGCTATCCTCTTGATACGGCAAGACATCTTGAAATTTGCTAGAAATAATTCTGCATCCTCTCCAGGCTCTCCAAAGAAAAGAGAATATCCAGACATTTGGCGTTGGCTCTCCATTGAATTGATTTCAAAGTGACACGTTTTTGTTTTTTCTTTCTTCAAAAGATTTACACAATAATATTTTCTAAATTGCAATCTATTCTACAACAAAATAAAAATATTCACATCAAATGACCTATGATAATCAATAAGAGGTAGAATGACAGGGTTTGGTGACGCGAGAATTTCTCCTACTCTTTGGGCACCAAACATGAATACCATACATTGTTGAAAATGGATTTTTCTACTAATTGCAATGTTTACTCTAATGTGTGGAGTGAAATGAAAGGGAAAAACCTGTATTCCTGGGCCATTATCCATGGTCTATGCATGACCTAATTCTTAAAACAAAACAAAAATATAGACGTCCAAACTAAGGTCGTACCTAATGAGAGGCAAAATAAAAGGATTTACTCATGCGTTTATCTCTAACAACCTAAGAGGACCTAAAATTCTACGAATTACTCCCTGAAATTGCAACTTAGTACTAACAATTATGTGTACATTTTGCCTTGCAATGGGAATGAAGGGATCATACAAATTCTCGTGATTCATGCAAGCTACTTGATTATGCTAAAGGTTGAGCCTTCACAAAACATACACAAGCCTGTCCTCAGTGGGGGCACCAAAATTGAGGTGGTCCGGGGTGGGCAACAAGAAGAGCAACCTCTAGACACCCTTCAAGGCTCCCGTGCTGCTCAATGGGGCTGGGGCACAACACAACACAAACCAAAACAACAAACCCACAGCCTGATCCCAACTACACAAGGGGCACCACCTAGTTTAAGAGCAAACTAGGACGCAAAAGAGGAGAATCGTTAGAGCAACCCACAAACAAGCAAGGAATTTACACTAAGCCTAACACCAATGGAACACTCTCACACACTAAAACACGAGAGAGAGAGAGAGAGAGAGAGAGAGAGAGAGAGAGAGAGAGAGAGAGAGAGAGAGAGAGAGAGACAGAGAGAGAGAGAGAGAGATGGTGTACAACTTAGCTTCAACTTTATATTTTGCA
This sequence comes from Adiantum capillus-veneris, assembly GCF_014529385.1. Classification (NCBI taxonomy): domain Eukaryota; kingdom Viridiplantae; phylum Streptophyta; class Polypodiopsida; order Polypodiales; family Pteridaceae; genus Adiantum; species Adiantum capillus-veneris. Next base: position 123,248,167 of record NC_140951.1, on the reverse strand, counting down.
CAAAAAGGAACTTAGAGCTTGCGGAATCAAGTGACAAGATTTGGTTATAGCATCACTAGCACATTGTCTTAGGGTGATGGGAGCCCTCTCACCATCCACCCTCTTACAATGGTAGCCAAACAATAGCCAATGAATCACAAGCAACAAAACAACAACCTTCAATGAAACAAGTCACCTTATGAAGCTGAATGAGTTTGCCAAGCCAAATTGGAGGAGAAGCGTGAGCCTTTGGACATGAATTTCACCCAAAACTACCAATTCATTGATGTTGGGGTAGATACAACAATGGTAGGAAGAATATCTTCTACTCGCACTCACTCAAACTAGCTCAAGCTTTTCTATGCACCAAGGTGATGGTGTATAGAAAGCTTATTCTCTCTTTACAACCAAGATAGAACTGGTGTGTGGTACGCTCAATCTAGTGTGCAATGGTATAGTGATGTCTTTTACAAAGAGGAATGGGTTCTATTTATAGGTTTTAGAAGCCTTGATTAGGATTAAGCCTAATCAATTTTATTAGGAAAGATCAAGGATTATAAATTTTTATGAATTTAAAATGAGAATGGGGTCTCTCTTTTCTCTTGAGTCACATGGATGTGGGCTCAAGTAAGAGAATTATTGATGTGGTGAAAGGAGAGAAACTTCCATGGAAGTGAGTGAATTTGGTTTACTTGTGTGGTTGCCTACTCCATATGTTGATAGTGTGGGTGCATTTTTACAAGAGAAGTTAGTTGTTAGTGGTAATAATTACTAGAATTGTTAGTGATACATTTACAATGGGTAGGATGAGTTGATTTGATGAAGGAAGAGGGGTGAATTAAAAGAGAATCATTGAGATGGTGAAGCTTTGAAGAAGCTTGAACTCACCCTTGTGTAGATTGTGGAAAAAATGACCGCTGGTCTTCTTCTTCTTCTTCGCTTCTTTACGCCGCCGCCACGGTTGACCACCACGATGAAAAGAGGATTTGTTGATGAAAAATCCTCAATTTGCAGAAGTTATCATGGTTAAGATGCTGAATTTTATATATTTTTAGGAGAGGTAAATGAAATTGTAACATAGAAGCAATAGAGAGAGACATGGAGAGGGTGTATGTATGTAGAGGTTCATAAAAGAACTATAGGGATGAGAGAGAAGGGTAATGGTGAAGAGGGTGAGAGAAGCCATGGAAATTGCAGGTTTGAGTGAGGGAAGGAGAGGGAGGGATGTGTAAGAGTGAGTAGGTGTGTGGAAGGATGAGAGAAGACTAAGGGCTACTCGTGAGAAAAGTGGGCAGACTGGGGTCCACTCAAAAAATCATATCTCACCTCTAGTAGCTTCAAAAATCATGAAAAAATTTGAGATGATTATTCAGAGCGTGGGCTACATTTTCTCTTTTGACCACCGCTCCAAATTCGGAGTGGAAGTAGGTGCCAAAATTCTCACAAAAAAGCATGTTTTTATGCCTGCAAAAGTCTTTTAGTGGCCTCCTCCTTTGTTGAATTTGTACAATGCATCCAAGAGTGAGCCCCTCCTTTGTCATATTATAATACAAAGCATCCAAGTTGCCCTTGACCCATGCATGGAGGAGGATTATTGGTGAATAAAGACATATATACATGGTGGGACTAGTGTATGGACTATTCATGGACTTTAGCTCAATGAGCACATGGTGTTAGAATAATGAGTAAAAATAATAATAAAAATATGGAGGAGTTATGGATATGGAAAGATATTGGAATCATATGATATGGTCCCTCCTTGAATTATTTTGGGTGAAAGAAGAAAAGGCATGCAAGTAAATAATATAATAAACGTAACCAATGAGTAGAAATCAATTTTTTGTTTTCACGAGGGTGAGGGTGAAAATGTGGGAGTGATTTGTATAAAGGAAAAATATGAGGTTAGAGTATGTACATATTGGCAAAAAATATAATTATGGTGTAAGAGGATGAAAGAAGGTGTACATAGGTTTAATAAAACACACACCTAAGTAGAAATATTTAAATAAAATACCAAAATAATTATAAAAAATCCCTATATTTAGGCCATATATACAATGAAATATTTACACACAAAGAGGCCATAATATACTCTTTTTTTTTTTTTTGGCTCACTAGCCCAGTGACTAGCTAGCTGAGGGTTTTTTAAGAAGATATGGGAAAAGCCCCCTAACTCACACACGCCTATGTACAGTGAAATGGTAGGGATAGCCATAGCGTTTGGGTGAATTTGGTAGGGTGGAGTAACTTACTATGGCAATTATGGAGAGCTGAAAAACGGCTATCACTACATGCAAGCCTATCGCTTGAGCTTTGGGCAGAAGCTGTAAGTACGTCTGTGTACTTAATCAATCGGTCACCCTCAACGGCATTGGATGGGGGAGTTCCAGAAGAGGCATGGACAGGTAAACTGGTGAATTATGCATTTCTCAAAGTGTTTGGGTGTGAGGCTTTCATGCACATAGATAGAAGCCTAAGATCAAAGCTAGATGCAAAGTCCAAAAAGTGTTTCTTCATTGGCTATGGAGAAGGAGACTTTGGGTATCGCCTATGGAATCCTGAAGATGGTAAAATCTTAAGGAGTAGGGATGTAATTTTTAACGAACAAAATATGTACAAAGATTACTTGGAAAGAAAAAAAACAAAAGAAACAGGTAATGAGTACATGGAGCTTGAGGACGGTGAAGACTCAAGGACTGCAAACGGTGACAATGTGCAACAACGTCAACCAAATGAGGAGCCTCAACCTATTCCCCGAAGATCTACAAGAGCAAGTAGACCTCCAGAAGGGTTTGTTCCTTTCTTCAACCATCTCTTGATCTCAGATTCTAGAGAGCCGGAATCATACAAAGAAGCTATGCAACATGAATCCAAAGAACAATGGACGAAGAGCATGCAAGTGGAGATGGACTCACTACATCGCAACCAAACATGGGAGCTGGTTGAGTTGGCTAAAGGTAAGAGGGCACTTCAAAACAAATGGGTGTACAAGCTGAAGGAAGAAGAAAGTGGGAAGAAAAGGTACAAGTCTAGGCTTGTGGTAAAAGGTTTTTCTCAAAAGAAAGGTATTGACTTCAATGAAATATTTTCTCCTATTGTAAAAATGAACTCAATTATGCTTGTCTTAAGCCTTGTGGCTGCTCATGATCTAAATCTCAAGCAAATGGATGTAAATACGGCATTCCCTCACGGTGACTTAGAGGAGGAAATCTATATGCTTCAACCAAAGGGGTATGAAGTAAAAGGTAAGGAGAAAATGGTTTGCAGATTAAAGAAGAGCTTGTATGGTTTAAAGCAAGCATCAAGACAATGGTACTTGAAGTTTGATCGATGGATGTTGGATCATGGATTCACAAGATGCAACTTGGATCACTGCGTCTACACGAAGAATTTGGGAGATGGGAAATTCATCATCCTAATGTTGTATATTGATGACATGTTGATTGCAAGTGCTAACATGCACGACATCAAAGACCTAAAAGAGGAGCTGTCCAAATCTTTTTCAATGAAAGATTCAGGTGCTGCAAAGAGGATACTTGTAATGAAAATATCAAGGGACAGGACAAAGAAGACAATAAAGCTATCTCAAGAAGACTACATCAAGAAGGTACTAGAAAGGTTTGCAATGCAAAATCAAAACCAGTTTCTACACCTTTGGCTGGTCATTTTAAACTAACGAAGTGACCCATCAGATTTTGGGCTAGATTCAAGTGTGTGTGTGTGTGTGTGTGTGTGTACCCGCCCTAACCCAGGTGCCATACACAATGGGTCGATAGTAGACTCATTGTGTATGGACCTACTACCTAATTAGAGAAATGAGATTCTCTTGTTTAAAGTATAACCCAGGCCAGTTATGTTGGGTGAGAGCTTGTATAATAGTGTTACAAATCTGATTTCTATTAAACCTGTTATGGCAATACTTTTTTATTAGTAAATAAACCTCCTCCCACGCAAGAAAAGGGGTAGAGGAAGAATAGAAAATTAAGTGTAGCAGGCTGATACAAGAGCTAATAGTTGCCTTGTAAGGACTGTTGCTATTCCTTTTTATGAATTCAATAAGTGGTAGTTTCACAAGATCCCTTTTCCACACAAACCTAATATAATATGCACCAACAGATGGGATATGAAGGAAAATAGAGAGGTTAAGAAATTGGATAGATGTGCAGAAAGCCCCATTGGGTGTGATGGTCTCATGGAGAGAGGTAGGTTCAATTTTAAGGCAATGAGGATAAATTAGACAAATTTCATTGGGGAAGTCACTATTGTTGACACTAAGTAAGTCATCCATGTATCTCTAAGTATGTATGAACTGTGAAAGCTTATTCTTGTAAGATTCCATGGTCTTGAGACACCATTTGTATTTAAAGAAAGCAAGGTAAATATTACACATAAATGGAGAGCATGAGAATCCCATGGGGATGCCTAAGCATTAATTAAAGCAAAGACCACCTGAAACTATAGTGCAGTTACTCAACAGCCAGGAGATGTAGAAGCAAAGCTTAGCTTCATTAAAGTGTAAGGAGTGTACGGAGTGCGATAAGTGAATCCACCTGGGTTTTTTGGAAAGAGAGATGTAGAAAAGCTTCTTCTTTCTAGCATTGGAGAAAGCCAATTTAATCACCTTGGCAAGAAGAGCCATAAGGCCAAGATCCCCATCAAGGGGAATGCTTTTGTAACATTGTGTAATGTCAACAGTAAAAATGTGGAAGATCTGCTGAGGAAGGTTAAGCGAGACCTCTGCAGAATTTTTTGTAAGCCAGAAGGGATTATTTTGAACATGCAAGAAGTCCTGGCACATTTTTTGTTTAGTGGCACAAATAAGCTCCAATTCAAATAGTATAAGGTCAAGGCAAAAAGTAATATCCTTGCTGGTATAAAAAAAAATACAATTGGAGGCATTGGATATACACCTGAACTTATGTTTATGAATTTTATAAGTAAGGAATAGCACCGGTAACTTAGTGTTCAGCACAGAGTAGCCTAGAAGCCCTAAGTGTTTAGCAATTTTATTGGTAACAGTTTCAAGTGTAGATTGAATATGACAGAATTCCTTACCAGATACTCGATTACGAGCGGCCTTCCATCCCAGGTATTTGCAAATGATAGTGGGACAGTTAGAGCTTTTGTCAAGCCCGACAACAAACCATTTATCAAAGATCCTTTGAAAATCAAGAGTTAGCTGAGAAGTAAGCCAAGAATCATCTGATGATAACCATTTACTAGGTAGTTGTGAAATTTTATGAAGGAAGCATTCCTTCACAACTTCCCTTAAGTCTGGTAGGACTGTCATCTCCAGTCGGAGAGCACTAACAAGGTCAGTGAGACAGCTTAGTATAGCTGATAGAGCAAGGTAGGGGTTTTTGGGAACGTTAGGTATATGATTGAGCCCTTTGGCCAAAATTCTACGTATATTTTCAATAATGCTGAGATCACAAGTGCAAACATTGTTACCACAAGCCTCAGAATTTCTGCAAAAGGTGGTAAACTGAAAACATGTACAATGAGGAACAGAATCCTATCGAAGAAAGTCATTATTATAGATCAACCTCTTTTGGGATGATGATATTTCCATCCTATGAGTATATTGTCGAGCAATTTGTTATTACCAAAAAACAAATCAAAGCACTCACAAAAAAGATTTTTTGGTTGAATCCAATCGAGGTATACATTGTGAAAGAGACAGTCTATGTAGGTGAAACCATTATCTGGATCCACTTTGTTGAGAGTTCTTCTTCCGCAAGGGCTTGTAACAACCTGCAATATAACCAAGGTTTAAAATTCAGGGAAGTTCCTGATGACCGGTTAGAGGATGAACTAGATGTTAGGAAGGAAGTGAAGGAGTTGGGGGAAGTCAAAGAGTTAGCCCTTTTGAGAGCAGGGGAGTCATCCTCATCAATACAAGGTTTAAGAAGACTAGTGATGAGCTTAACACCTTTAAAGTTAGCATAAGTAGTTATGTAAATGTCAGGTTCATCAGATTTCAACTCTTTCAAGATATCAAGCATTAGTCCACGGAAGATGTTGAAGGCAATCTGTGCAATTACAATTTGCTTGGCTTGGCCACCTAACCAAGAGCAAATGAGGGAGAGATGAAACCACAGGTTTTTCCGAGAAAAGTAAGTCCAAATGATTAAGAATAAACGAAATGGTATGATAGAACCCCATGATGTTGGATTCACAAGGGGCTTTAGGGTCACAAGAAATCTGTAGGCACATTTTACATAAGGACAAAAGACATTCCAGATGGATTCGGTGTAAAAATCAGGGTTACTCTTGGCAAATTCCATGTTTCCTTTGGTACGGATGTACAAGCCTGTATTAGAGGGGCACTTGGAGTGGTCAATGAGATTGAGATTGAAGGGTGCTTTGATGAGCTCACCTTTGTCCAAAAATTGCCCTCCTTTAAGAATCTTGAGTCTGCAATCTTCCACAGTAGAGGCAGGGAGGTTGGCAAGGTACACCCAAGTTTCACTCAAAATAGGTGCTAAGAAAGCTTTGTTGGGCAGGACCCAAAGCTGATGGTCAACCCCAAGGGATTCAATTTCAATTTGTCTCACGGGCAAGACAAAAAAAACTTTAGAAATTTTAGGCACCATCTCCAAGAGGTTTGAATCATTCAGAGAGCAAAGATTACTCTGAAATTCCTTAACTGCTTCAAGGGTTGCACTATCCCGACAGAAGATTCCACCAGTTTGTGGAATAGATGGAGTGGCCGGTGCACAGACAAAAGAGGGATTTAGCCCACATAACTTCCTAAGAAAGTTAGACAGATCAGCACCAGAGAGGAAAATAGAGCAAGCTCTTGCTGATATTGTGAGGATAAAAGAGGAAGTTGGGCAATGTATTGGGCAATTTCCATGGATTCTTTATCCAAAGTTGCTAAAATCTTAACCCAATCATTAAAAGACATCATATGTAAGATAGATAATTTCTTGTTAGAGGTAAGAGCCGAATCATAAATTAGTTGAGAAGCATCCAACCTGCTAATACATCTGAGAACAAGAGAAGTGGCCACTGAGAAGGGCTCCGAGGACAGTTCCAATCCTTGTGAGAGAGCAAGAGTCTGCAAAAAGAGTGAGGTGAGGTTCACTTATACTTACCATAGTAGGTAATACAATCTTTGGCCTTCCTAGAGAGGAAGGGTCTAGTTCTAACTGCCAAGGCATTCTTTGGTTTACGGTCCTTAAGGTAAAGCTTAATCTGTTCGAGAATCTTTGCATGATTCTTAGGGTTCTGATTAGTGCTCATGCGAGCTGTCTTTCTATAGGGTAAGCAGTCCTGAAAAGGGAATAGTGTAAACATAAATAATGATAGAAACAATAATTGTAATTTTTTGGGCCTACAATCCTTAAACCAGCAAAGTCAAAGACTATAGTAGTCGTGAGCAGGGAACTAGAAAAAGAGTCTAAAAGGGACCTCCTAACGCCAGTCAGCCGGACAAGGGATTACAGACTGTGGGTCCAACTTAGAGCTCAATTTCGAAGAAAATTTCCAAAGCTAGCATCTTGATTTCTATTGGAAAGAAAAACCCTTATGTATAGGATGTGTGTGTAGCTGTTAAATATTAGATAATAAGACATAATTGAATTTTTACATTCAAAAGACAACTGGCAATGGAACAAGGAATAGATATATACAAAAACAACTCAGTATTAGAATCATTTAAGTACAATGTTTGTAGGAAAGAGATCCCCTTTCAGTATGTAGAAAGTAAATGAACTTCCCAAGTCATCAGTGAGTGTTCCATCCTGAGGATAGCTTGCCAAAGTAAAAAAACCTTCCAAGATAAGATAGAGTCCTTACTTGCATCCATCCAAACAAGACAACAATTCAGTTAGCCTTGCATGTGTTTTACAAGTATCAATGGACAATACCAGTTTTTATCCATGTCCATCTTATAAACTTTTTTTATTTTAACAAGCTTAATGATATATGTGTACAAAAATGTTCTTCTTTTTCTCTTTTTCCTAAACCCAAGTTACAGCAAAAAACATTATTCTGATTGGAAGGCCACCACCCCTTCTAATCCAAGTGTCATAGTCCCCTATCAAAATATCCTTCAAGATTAATGAAACTTAATCGAAGCTAAAAAAAACTTATATTATAGTTCAAAAAAGTAATAAGCTAGTTTATGTTTGTTTAGGTCAAATAGAGTTTAATGTTCATCATGGTATATGGAATCTAAAACATCTTATAGTATGTATATATATTACCAGATAAATCTCTCAGCACATTAAGTAGCAAGGAGCCCTTGAAGTAACCAAATATCTGAAGAGTAGTTCAATACCCATATGCAGCCGTTAGGCCAAACCTCCCAAAATAAAACCATAAGCTAGAACAGAGCTAGTATCAATTTTTACACAAGAAGATACCCCGAATTATATCATCCCCATGCCAATCCAAGGGGTGAATACTATGCAGTCAAATGTAGTAAAAAAAAAACAGTCCCATAGTGTATACTTACCTTTAATAGGTACAGGTTCTTTGGTAAGAAAATGGGGTTTGTTACAAGGCATCAGGTGCAACAGGTCTTGGAATACTTATTTACAAAAATGTATAACCACCTAGCAAATGTGACAGAGGTAATAGACAAAGTAGCTAATGTATGCAATCGGGCCAACCAACCCCGCACACAGTGCGCACAAAGTCAAATCAGTACTCCTTATATTAAAAAAAACCCAACCAATTGGTTTTACCAGGTTGTAGTATTCCCAAATTACCAGTGAACCATTAAACCATGCTTATCAATCCAATCCCAAACCATACTTGCTTTATGCAATTACCACACTAAAGCAAGAGAACTAGTACAGCATTGGTTAGCACCCGAGGAAATAACCCTGTTACAGGAAGTGAATTCTAGGCTTAAGCCAGCCAAGCAAAACCCAACTTTTCCTTCTCCAATGGATGCAAGTGACAAATTATACCGACCAATCTTAACCCACTTTCCATGCTAAGTACAATAGTAAACCTATCATTCATGATCAATACATACATCAACTGCACACAATGTGAAAAACGACAGTCATTGACAGCTGCAAAACCCAACATGAACGCATGTAGTATACACTTGAGGTAAAACAACCGCCACCATGCTATTGACAAGCATTTAATGTTTACCTTACAGTGTCAACAAATAGCAGAAGAATGCTTACTGTAAAACATTCCAACATAACCAGTAGCGAGGCAAGCTAGGGTAGGAAAAAACCTAAGACACCTGAGTGGTGAGCTCCATGGCTCCTTTTGTGAAGCAGGCAGTAAGTCTTCTCAGAAAAAAACACGACAGAACAACACTAGCTAAGTGAGGGTCAGAGATGCACCCTCACCTGTTTAAATAGTGGAAGGAGGATGGACTACCAGTCCTCTGAGCATGAGTAATGAGTGAGTCGGGCCACCTTCCCTTGTGAGTGTGTCGTAGCACCAAACGACACGCAGATACCCATGAATGGGGAGATCCATAGCCAGGGAGGAGAGGCCGCCTTCACAGTGTAATGAAGAAAGAGAACTTAATCACGCTCGGCACGCCAGGGGGATCTTTATTTTATATCTTAGTTTATTACTCAAGGGCTAGGCCCCATGGTCTTACAAGGTAATGGCATATTTTGAGTAGTATCACTAAAGTGACCCAGCAGATTTTGGGCTAGATCCAAGTGTGTGGGGGGGGGGGGGGGGGGGGGTGGTTTTTTGATAACAACAAGAATATCTATAGTATCACTGTGTGTGTGTGTGTGTGTGTGTGTGTGTGTGTGTGTGTGTGTGTGTGTGTACACACCACCCACAACATTGAAGCAATAATTGTGCTGCTCATTACCTATTGCAATTGTAGCACTGCTTGATTCCTCTTTGTAGCCTACCATAGATCTGCCCGACTTGCTATATTCTTTGCAGAGATTCCTAGGCTCGATTCCCTGTAGAGATCCCCAAATCCTCCAAGCCAAGCTTTGAATTGGAAGATTTGCACACGTCAAGAGCTCCGAGCTTTGTCAGTGTTTGGTGGACGAAGCAACAAGCGACCGTAGCCAAAAGGACCATAATTTTCTGAGAAACCATTGCAAAATTCTTTTGTAAAGAAGCATCTCTAAGCCGGAAAATTGTCAAGGATGTATGATTATTCTTATGGGAGAAATTGTATATTAGAGAGCCAGTTTTAGGATTAGGGGCTTATGGCCGGACAAGCCATTTTGTAAAGACCTAATCTATAAAGGTCATTTTTTGTAAGTTGGGGGATAATCTTTTGAATGGAGAACTGAGAAGACAGCATACGGTTGAGAGCTCCTTGTTCAAGCTTGTAATCTTCGCCATTGCGGCTACAGTAATCCAAATTCACATTTGAGTATTGCATTGTGTTCCTCTCCTCTTGCTCTTTCATTCAAGTGTAATCATTCAAGATTCGGTGAAGGTTTTCGACTACGAGTTTGAGGCCTTAAATCGCTCTTTTGAGTGTCTATATGCGTGTTTTATGTTGTTTTGACCCTAGGAGAGGCTTTAGGGACCCTAAAACGACCCATTAGGATCATATGTTTGTTGTTTTTGCTGACTTTGGGACGAATGATCGCGATCGTTGTACCTCTCTAGAATGCTGTGACAGCGAGAGGACATGTTCATGATAATCCCCTGTAGCTCCCCTTCAAGTTTCATGCAATTCCGATATGATTTGCATGGTAAACGGGCGTGATGACTGAAGAACGGTGTAGGAGGACATATGCAGATTACTTGGCGGTAACGCGTTTGATTTTCTTGTAGAGTTAGTAAGTTGCATCTCTTCGAGTTCACTTCATTAGGATTGACACCCCAGTGAGTTCCCATGCCTCATCCGAGTCGCTTCCCCTGTATTGATAAATATGTTGATGCTTGAGAGCTATGCTATGGACGTCCGTCGTGGCGACCCGCAAACATTGGCACCGCTATCGGGGAATACACCTTAGGTGATGAGTGACCGAGTGTGCAGTTAGACTCCTTAAAAAAGATCAATCCACGAATCCATTTTACACCTCAGTTAGGCTGCTAGACAAGGGTTTAGAGCCTAGTGGAGTCTAGAGCCAGTGGACCGGCTAGATCCTCTCTTAAGAGATTTAGGGAGCTGTGAGTGAATGTGTTAAAGAATTTTTGCTCTTCAATTTCTCTAATTCGATTGAGTACTAAAATCTCACCCAAAATCCGTCGTGTTTGTTTCAATTTCTTATGTTTTTTCAGTTCTGTACTTAGGAGTAGGATAAGCAAATCACATTCCAATCAGATTTGGGGCAAAAGTTAGAGTCGAGAAACCAGAAAACCATAACTTTGGCCAAAAAAGCCATAAGACTCTGAAATTTTGAAAATCTGACCAAACAGGATTGATATTGATTCAAATCACAAAGTGGTAGCACAAGACACTAGGAAACACTTGTCAGAGGGAGCAGACAAAATTTCATCAGATTTGGCCCAGATACTACGATCGCGATCGGTGTACCTCAGTGTCAGATTTGGACCAGAATTGACATGTGCCTTCCTGATAAGATTCTAAACAACTTTGTTTAAAGCAACCACACCCAAAAACATCAAAAACCAAGAAAATCAGGCCACTTGGGTAATACTACCTGACAGACCCAGAAACTGCAAAATCTTGACTTTTGATGATCCAAATGCAAAAAGACTTTGGGGATAGCCTTAAAACATCAGTGTCTACAAGCATGCCAAGTTTGGTCTGATTTGGGCTCAGAAGTACGTCGCGATCGGTGTACCTAAGTGCCAAAATTGGACCAGATTTCATATGTGGGATCCCCAGGTGTATATAAACATAAAAGTATAAAGGACCTAGAGCCAGAAATCTCAAAATACCTGTCAAACCATTTGAATACAGATCCAAGTCAAAAATTGCTAAACTAGCTTAGAAAGTGACCTTCAGTAGACCAAAACACATCCAAACTGGGAAGGAACTACACAGAGGGATAGCTTGTACACAGGACAATCCCAGGTATCTCTCAAATCCCAAATCAAACACCAAAATCCAGTCAAACAGATAAATTTGAGAAAACAGGCACTTACAACCAAGAAATGGTAAAAACTTGACTTTTTTGAGTCCAAATACAAAAGTGTCTGGCAAGTAGTCTTAAAATAGCCTAGTGAACAAGCTGGTGAAGTTTCATCTGATTTTGGGCTCAGAAGTACGATCGCGATCGGTGTACCTCTAGCCCAGATCCAGCTCATTTTTGACCTGTTCATAGACCTAGGTTATACAAGATACCAGGAGTTTTTAAAACTCAAATTGGACATACTGTCAATAATCTGCAAGAAAATTTGTGTTGAGAACATTTTGAAGCGTTGAATCTGCTGAGAGTTGGAATGATAAAGTGATCTCATAGCCATCCAGTGTAATCATTTGCAGAGACCGATCAAGTAACAACCCATGCAGTCGAAGGAATTGAAAGATCTTTCCATCTCTAGGTAAGAGGTTTGGATTCAGTCAGTAAATCCCACTTTCTTCATGTTTTTGAGATCGGGAAAACAAATCAACACCAGACACCTAAAATTAGCGGATCAAGCGAGTGTTGCATCAACAGAGGAGAGTGTAAACCAAGGGATAGTGCAACCGTTAGAGCTGATCCTTGAAGAAGTCATTTCTGACACTTCTTCAGAGAGATCTTCCGAGTATTTCGCAAAACACTTGGGACAAATAAAACTAAACGGGAGAGAAAACATGGCAGCAGGACCATCGAACCCCTCGGCCGCACTAAAGCTATTGTTCATCAAGTATCAATATGACAACAAGCAAGGTGCCAAGATATACAAAGATGGTATGGACCGTTGCTGTGTGAAAATAGAAGAGAGACTAAGTGAGTTCAGGGACTTAGTGCATGTGAGCTATAGCAAAGACAGGTACCTAGATGACGAGGGTATCATGTACTTGGTAGTCCTAAATCCTAACATTGTAGACAAGTGGGGATTGATGGGCACAAAAGCCAAAATAGACGAGGAACATGAGGAAAGGGCTCCAACAATGAGCTTACCTAATGCGAGATTAAGGCGAGAAAACGAAACGTTGAGAATCAACACGGATAATGTCTATGTGTGGTTATACAAGTATAATAATGGAGAGCAAGATCTCTATTATAGATGCGAGGAACCCTACGTCAAGGAGATGACTGAGCGGAAAAGACTTTATGTCTTCACCTACACAGAGGGAGCGGAAACAAAAATTGCAGCATACGACAAGTATGGAAGACAATATGCAGCACTTGATAAAAAAGAATTGGAAGGATATACGTACTTTGGGGGACCGCTTCACCAGTACTATGTCACTCCAAGCCCTCTAAGACCAGCCCCTACAACTGTCGTGCCAGAACCGTTGACCACAGGAGGAGGGAGGACTCAGGTAGCTGATTCTTTCAGTCGACCTCATTATTCGATGACAAGCCCCATGGGGACATTACATTCCAGAGAATCAAGGCTACGAATCGAGGTAGTGCGGTTTCCATCTCTACACATACGGCTGTAGGTCCGACAATTGCATCCACCTCATCACATTTGCCTCCTAGTAGTAGATTTGGGGTGGGAGAGCCAATGAGAGCAACCTACGACCTCCCTGATGCACGAGAACGATTAAGTCGAGACATGGGAGCAATGAGATTGACCACGGACCATAGACGGATCAGACCATCCCAAGTAGCGAAGTGCATGCCAAAGAAGTATAGCGGATCGGGGGATCCATATGCCCATGTATCGCTCTTCAAGCAAGTCTTAAGAGCAGAACACATCATTGATTTCCATACTCAATACGAGGGATTCGGGTTGACCTTGGAAGGGACGGCCTTAACGTGGTTTCAACCTTTAAACCCTGAAACTTGTCCGAATATTGAACATGTATTGCGTGAGTTCGCAGAAGAGTTCTCAAAACGGGGTATAAAGCATAATACTGTATCGCAGATATACGCTTTTAAACAAAGGGAGAATGAAAAAGTGAAGGAAGCAACTTTGAGATTCAAGCAATACATTGAGAGGTTCCCGAGGATAGAATTACGGCAGGACGAGAGATTGTCTGTGCTCTTCGTCGAAGGACTTAGGAATGAAACCTTGAAAAAGGACCTTCACTTGAAAGCCTGTAGTACATTTCAACAAGTTACAAGGGAAGCGTTATATCTTGTCAATAACTGCAAAGCATATGGGGAAGTGTCAGAGGATACTGATTTAGTAACCAGTGGCTCTTCATCGATTAAAAGCGAACCCTCTACCAAGAAAGATGCCCAGGCATCCTTGATGCCGACAACTGATCAATTGATAGAGGAGGTAACGAAGAGAATGCAGCAACGTATGAGATCAAATCCGGTGATGAGACAGCCTCAGACGATGAAGTGTGACACATGTGGGGGGGATCATCCGACAACGTGGTGCACTCAACAGCCAAAAGCACCAGTTGCGAATGGACGAGTACTGAAATGGTGTGCCATAGAACAAAAATGGACGAATCATAGCACAAAAGAGTGTTTTTATAACAAAAACTATGTGAGGGAAAGACCGTATGGCCTCTAGCAGGACCATCCCAACCACCTCCTCCAAGATATCAAGTGGGACCAAATATGAATCTGGTAGCAGGAGCAGACAGACCTCAACCTGTATTGGATCAACAACCTCCATTACCACAGGAAAATAGGGCCATGATTAGGTATACTCAACCATGTGAAGCATCACCAGGAACAAATAGTACACTTCAAGTTTCTTATTATGAGGAACCGAATGAGCCTTACACAATAGAACCTGAATCACAAATGTACACAGACAAAGCATATCAACCATGGGGAAGTAGCAAGGGTCTGGCACCACCAACGTATGTAGCACAACCTTCGAGAGATCAATATTTGGTAGACGAAAGAACGTTAATGTTCATTGCGAACCAAAATTACAAACCAAGAGGGTATCCTAATAGAGTAGGACAACCTATGGGACTACCTCCTCAAAATCAAACACCAAGTGGACAGTGCTATAGCTGTGGAAGTACGGATCATTGGGAGCGTAAATCTCCTTTCAAAGGCAAAAGAGTGAAAAATTTTGGGTTTTGTGATGGATTTGGTGTGAATCACATATTGCCAGATTGCCCAAAAAATCCGGACAACAAGGGAAAAGCGACTATGAATATAGTGGGGGTGATACCAAGTGCAAGCAGCGGATCAGAAACCGATCCAATGATCCAAATCAATGCAATAACCAGAGCCCAAGCCAAGGACTTAAGGAAAAACGAGCCCATGGAGGAAAGGGTAGAGTTGCCTATACCCACAGAAAATGAAAGCTTATCCGTAAGAACCAGAGAAAATCCTGGAAGGCGAAACGAGACAGGATGAAAACAAGAAGGGTGAACAACCAAATTGCCATGCAAAACGAATTACATGAAACGAATGAGAAACTCAAACAAGAGAGAGAGAGTAGGACTACTGAGGATAACAGCAAGCCAAGGAAAACGTCCTCGGGAGGATCGGTCTTGGTTGACAAAGTGCTAGAGCCGTAAGATGCTCTATTACAAGCGTATGAAGCAAGGCTAAAAACAAACCAAAATTTAGAGCAAAGATGGTTAACTTATCCTCAACCAGAAGTGGAAACAAAGCGTTTGGAAATGTGTAAACACCTCATTGAAACAGCCCAGGCGTTGATGGAACCTAAGATGGTTAGAACCCCAGAACAAGAAGTGTTGATTCATAAAGAGCGAGAAAAACTAAAAATCGATGAACCAAAACAAGTAAACGAACCCAGGCCTGAAACAATATTGTCGTTGAATCATCGAGTGGTGCCAAACACGACTGATGACGCTAAGTCAATGGCGATGATGCCAATTCCAGAAGTTGAAGAACAATGGCCACAACACTTATGGGAAACCATTAGAAACAGAAAGAAAGGGAGGGCGACATTACAGTCTGCTCCAATTCTTGAGATTAACATGGATAACGGATTTTGTCCAGCCAATATACAATCATTGTATGGGGATGCGGGAACGGAGGTTTCGATGGAAAGCAAAGCCCAATCCTTTAAAACCCTGCCATCATTTATAGGTGAACATGAGGCACAATCGGACATAAGGTTAGTTCCATCCCAGATAAGAATTATTCCACATATGGTTGACTCAAAGAGTCTTCAAGATATGCTATCGACACCTATAACATGCACAATCACGTTGTCCGAACTCTTGAGAGTCAGACCACACTTATGGCAAGACATGGGGAAACATTTGGAGCACAAGGGAGTAAAGATTCCTCTTCCGACAAACCCTACGGGAGAAGAAAATAAACGAAAAAGTCAACCCAAAGCTCAACCAGTGCCCATAAACAAGGTCGGAGATTACTATGAAGGCGAGAAGGGGAATACGACCCTACCTGAGGAATATCAGGACATAAAAACGATAGCTAACCTAGACAGTGGAGTGGGAGTGGCGATTGCTACAAAGCAAATCTGGGAGAAGTGGGGCCGTCCAGCTCTCAGGAAAATGAGAATTAAACTACAACTCACAGATGGGTATGTAGAGAGACCATTGGGAATCCTAGACCAAATAGTTGTAACTTCGTGTGGAATTAACTATGAGCACACCTTTGCTGTGGTGGATTTCGAAAAAACGAACAACTTTGACATTATTTTGGGACGACCTTTTATGCGTCAACTCAAAATGATACAAGATTGGGGGTACGACCAAATCTACCTAACGCACGAAGAGCTAATAACAAAAATCAACATGAAGGATCACAGCTATAGAGACGTGGCAAAAACACCAGTGCAAGAGTTTAATTCGACCACTGTAAATGAAAAAGAAATGTCTGCATGGATGCAAACGAAAGCACATGTATGGATGTGTAGAGCATCTGATTGTGGAGAGATAATCAAAGAGGAATGCATTTTGGAAAGATCCGTAGAAGACGAAGCTTATTTCCCAGAACATTTATTTGAGCCATTCGGGTGGACTCAAATATTGTCAACCTTGGACATGTGTGTTAACGAATGTACATCTACGAAATTTTGTGAGGAAGAAGGATACGACCTAGTAACGTTGCAAATGGCTAGCGTCATCCTTGAGTCAGGATCAGAGAGCGAGGAACAAGAAGAACTACCACGTGAGACCGAGTGTAAAAGAATCATTGATGAGATATCTGTGGTGATTGATAGAAATCGAACAGAGGAGGAGTTCACGGATTCATTATGTTGTGACCTTCCATCACTGGATGATGAAATCCAACTAATAGAGGCTGATGATGAAAGATCAAGTGCATCAGAGATGAATAGGAAATACAGGTCGAGATAGGACAAGTTTTACGAGTTTCCTAACCAAAAACCTAGTCGGCAGGAGCGGTATAAATCCAAGAGAACTAAAAAATCAAGGACGAAAAAGCATAATCGAATGCCTCTTGTCGATAACATAACATTGTGTCAAAGACGAGGTCACTGGCCAGTTTATCAAGACTAAACCGCGGAAAAACAACAAGAAGAACAGAAACGAGAAGCAAACGACTAAGTCGCAGAAAGGGGGGAAAACACAGTCTGGAATGACCAAAACAGAGAGGAAAACAGAGTACAATAAGCTTAAGTGAACACTCAAAGACATATGGACGACTGACTTTGAAACAAATGAGGACACCAATTCTGACAAGATGGATGCATCGTCCCATTATAAGAAATATACCATACAAGATAGGAAAATCATAGTACAACAACCAATGAGAGAACTGAAGGAACCGGGTACATCGTATGACGGTCCTGAGAAAGCCAAACGAATAGATCTAGCGGAGCCAGGAGAAGATCCAAAACCTGCATATATTGCCATTGATCTTATTGAAGAAGAGGAAAAGATTTTGGTAGCTACTCTTAAACAGTATAGAGATGTGTTTGCATGGTCATATAAAGATCTTAAGGGTGTGGATCCAAGTATCTGTCAACACACAAAACCCCTTAAGAACGACGCCAAACCTAGCAGACAACGTCCCTATACTTACAATGAAACGTTTGCGAAAAAGATCAAGGAGGAGATAGATAAACTTAAGGAGGCAGAGTTTATTTATGAAATTGAGCACACCGATTGGGTTTCACCGATTATGGTGGTCCCAAAGAAAAATGGAAAGTTGAGAGTGTGCGTCAATCTCAAGAAAGTAAACGCTGCTACAATTCGAGACAACTATCCCCTACCCATTACTGATCATGTAATAGAAAGGGTGGCAGGCAAAGAGGCTGATAGCTTCTTAGATGGCTTTTCGGGTTACAACCAACTCGCAATAAAGCCAGAGGATCAACACAAAACGGATTTCGCAACCGAATGGGGTATTTTTGCATTCCGGGTAATGGCTTTTGGCCTCACAAATGCACCAACCACGTTTCAAGGGCCGATGGGTCATTCTTTTAAAGAATATCTAAGAAAGTTCTTAGAAATTTACATGGATGACCTGTGTGTTCACTCCCTTGTAAAAGTAGAGCACATAGAGCACTTGACAAAGGTGTTCAAAAAATGCAGACTGTATCGGATTTTCCTAAATCCAAAGAAATGTGTCTTCACGGTATTTCAACAGACATGGAGAAGATCAGTGTCATTGTTTATCTACCACGACCAATAAAGGTAAAGGAGGTTCAGGCATTTATGGGCCATTGTGGATATTATCGCAGATTTATCTACTCATATGCTATAATTGCAAAACCACTTCACGCATTGATAACTAAATTTGAGTGGACAAAGGAGTGTGAGGAAGATTTTCAAACGTTGAAGCAGAGATTAATTTTTGCTCCAATTTTGAAGGCTCCGTATTGGGAGAGGATCTTCCACATCCACGTAGATGCATCAACGTATGCAATAGGATGCATACTTGCACAACCTGGGGAGAACAACATGGATTTTCCAATAAGTTACTCCAGTAGAAAATTGAACAATGCAGAGAAGAATCACACGACAACTGAGAGGGAGGGATTGGGTATGGTCTATGCGGTGAAAAAGTTTAGACACTACTTACTTTCCAATAAATTTGTATTCTTCGTTGATCACCAAGCATTGATGTTCTTAGTAAACAAACCTTGCAGTACGGGGAGTATTGTTCGATGGTTCATCATACTACTCGAGTTTGAATTCATGGTAGTGGTCAAGAAAGGAACTACACACCAAAGAGCGGATCATTTATCTAGAATGATGCATGGAGAAAACCCTGTAGGAGTTGATGATGATTTGTCAGATGCATATCTTTTCAACATAGAAATGGTTCCAAGATGGAGCGAGGATGTAATTCCTTTGCTGACTATCGGGTCAATGAATGTGACAAGACAATCATCTACCATTGCAGCATCCAGATCATTGGTAATGTTGGCGGGCAGGCTATACAAACAAGGATCGGATCAAATCCTTAGGCTTTGTGTTGAATCGAGTGAGCGGGAATCATACCTAAACCAAGATCATGTACAAACAACAGGAATTCACAATGGGCATGCACAGATGCATCAGAGATTGATGAGAATGGGTGTGTATTGGCCGAAAATGAGACATAGTGTTCATATGCATGTCAAATCTTGTGTTAAATGCATGCTTCAAAAGCCAATAGAGCACGCGACTCTATTCAGATTATCTGTAGCACCCCAATGGATTAATTACATTGTTGAATATCTCACCACCAGGATACTGCCTGAGGGGATGAGTAGATAACGAATCAAAACGATCATGAAAGAGGCAGAAAACTATGTACTGATTGAGGACACTCTTTACAAGAGGGGAAAATACAATCAATTGAGAATGTGCGCGACTGAAGAGGAATACATTCCTATCTTAGAGCAAGCACACAGCGGACAAGCTGGTGGACATTTCTCAGCTAACAAAACGGCCAAAGCAATTCTTATTGCAGGCATATGGTGTCCTACACTATCCATGGACGCGGAAGAGTTTGTGAAACGATGTGACGATTTCCAGAAAACAAAAATTCCTAGAGCGCGAGATGATATGCCCTTAAGGCCAATGATGGGAGCAAGAGCGTTTGCGAAATGGGGAATAGATTTTGTAGGACCGATAGCGCCTCCGGGATATAAAACGCACGCTCAATACATTATTGTGGCAACAGATTATCTAACAAAATGGGTGGAAGCTAAAGCAACATCCAAAAATGATGCAAAAACAACATCACAGTTTTTGTATGAGAATATTTTCACCAGATATGGCTTACCAATTGAGCTCGTGAGCGATAGAGGCACTCACTTCATCAATGAAGTGATCGAATTCCTATTGGACGAATTCATGGTAATTCACAGGAAGTCCGCCCCCTATCACCCACAAGCGAACGGCCAAGCAGAAAGTACGAATAAAATTTTGGTGACAATTCTCACCAAAATTGTCGGCGAATCGAGAGCTGACTGGGATCAAAAGCTGCATTCAGCTTTATGGGCATATCGGGTAGCTTACAAAGCGATCTTGCCACTTGAATTCCTTATTCCCACGCTTAGAGTCTCTAAACAATTAGAATGGACGGGTCATGAATTATCCAATCAGATAGATGTCCTGGAAAAACTGGATGAAACTAAATTGAGAGCCGTTGCATCAATCTACGCGCAAAAACGAAACATGAAATCATTCTTTGATCAACATGTTATCAGCAAGGAATTTGCTACTGGGATTACGTCTTAATGTATACCCTGAAACAACATTCCCGAAAATTCAAAAAGCAAGGAAATGAACCCTATGTGATTCATGACATATCATCTAGTGGTGCCATCAAACTTGCGACACTAGAGGGAGAGGCAATGCCTAGCTGGATGTGGTTGCAGACTAAAGAAATACAACTTACCACTAACCACAGAGATGCTTGCCAAAATACACGATGCGAAGGAGCGCAAGAACAAAGCAAAAGAAACAAAAGCTCAAGCGCAGGAGGAGGCCAAAGTCAAGATTTTAAAAAGAAAACAAACCTTACAACAACAAAGACTTCCTCCACCAGCAGACACAGCTCAAATTTCTTTGTCTATGATTCAAACTGATGAGAAATGGGAAACAGGAATCAATGTTCGCATCAATGTCAGACTCTCGCAAGGCAGGTATCAGCAAGCATTGATTGACACAGGAGGAAGAGTCAATGAGGTCAACTTCTCCACTTACAGGATGCTTACAGATGAACCCCTCGTGCAATCCACACGTGATCTACAAGCAGCAAATGGTGCAACACTGCCAACATTGGGGATAGTAAACTTACCAATCAATCTTGATGGAAATAGTTGTCCTCATCAATTTTTCGTCATCAAAGACGGAAAAATCAAAGAATCGATATGTTTGGGAGTTCCATGGATGAGAACGTACAATGCAGTCACTGAATGGTCAGAACATGCGTTAAGGTACACACACGACTCTAACGTGTACATGACTCCATTCGCCAAAACAGATCACTCGTGGCCAAGTATCCCCCTCGCCAATAAGCAACCGGCTAATCAACAAAAAACACCACCAAAGGTTATTCGGAAGGTCTGGATAAAGAAAACATTGCTGATCAACAAACCGAGCAAGATATGGCTACCTAAGGACAAACTGATCCAGACGGAAGCAGCATCATCTCCAAAACCTTCAGAAGTTACTCCAAAGTGGAAATGGCAACCAAAAAATGATAACACTAAAGTTTCAACACCAGAGCTCGAAAGGAAACCCAAATGGCAATGGAGACCTGTGAAAACTAAAGCAGAATCTGTAAAGATGCAACAAACTACATATAAATGGGTTCCAAAAATAGTTGCCAATACAACACCCACAATCAAGGAAAGAGCAATTCAACTGCAAGCTCTCATGTTTCATAAACAGCTACCCTCGCCATCAAAAGCCACTGAAAACTACGTTCAGTTCCCACATCTTGCACAGCATATTGTTACCCACTGCATTGTCTCAAACATCAGAATAGGGCCACATTACACGGCCATGCATAGACACAGAGTTCAAAACCCATGCACATGCACCAACCCTTCGTCCGGGACGACTCAGACAAGGAAGGGGGGAGTAATTGATGAATCTAGCAACCGTCAGGGCGATTAAGGGGTCCAATGTGTATATATGTACATAATGCGTGTGTTTTTTCATTATTTAGAGTTCAATTTTGAACATATTCGATCAAAACCGGGCATTTTTTGCATATTTTTGTATCATCCGACTAGCATAATAATGAGCTGTAATGACAAATCCGGAGCATTGGGATGCTTATAGAGAAAATATATGCTTAGGGGTGAGTATAATAATTTTGGCTAATTTTCGCCAGTTAATAAGGATTTTCATTTTATTGTGTTTGATTTTCATTAATAAAACATCAAAAAATAAAAAATCTCGCTCACAAGTGTCGGAATCAAATTCTGGAAGCAAACGCCGAAGTATCATGATATGGTTATCAAGCATGGAAGATATGAAGCTAATCTGAAGATGTCAAATTTCGACCTCAATGATCATGAGTACATTTTGCCAAAATCGCATCAAATGGTCATACGACACCGGAATGAAAAATGGTTCGACCCACAAGTGGTATGCAGATTATATCGGGATCAAAGGTGAGAAAAATCAACCCAGTGTCACGAAAATCTCGAAAAGATATAGGTCAGGTAGGCCAAATTCTAGCTCATTGTTCATTTTCACCTTTTGAGAGAGAAGGAGAGAGCTTTTTTGACCTAGAGCGAGCTACCACATTTCTACCCCGTACGGACGGTCGGAGCCAACATTTCACACCAGATTTCACAGGTATGTTCCCTATCAAGTAAAGATCAAGTCTATTATGCATGCAAGGGCGAATCATTGCACAAACGGGCAAAGGGATCGAATCAAAGTCGGATCGGGTCAAAGAGGTCGAGGGCCCTTAGAGGCATCCATACAAAACTTTTTCAGCCACAGAACACATCAATGTGCTCCCCACAAGGTCAGGAACAAAGCCATGTGGTCAAAACCAAATTTGGTGGTGGTACACCGATCGCGATCGGTGTACCTCACTGACAAAAACAGGGACAGAAAATGTAAAACACTCCCCCTCAGCCTCGCCTACAACCTGCTGGTGTCAAAACCAAATTTGGCCTCCATGGTACGATCACGATCGGTGCCTCCAGATGCAGATTTTGCAACTTTTGACTTGGCCCATGTTTGGAACTCAGTTAAAAGTACACTCTCTTGAATTTTCAAGGAAAATGCACAAATTTTGCTCAGGGAATGGGCCCAATTTGTCAAACACAACCAAAAGGGAAAATTTTCACCTACAACTGCCAAAATCCTGTTAAAAATATTGATGGATGGTTTGAAAGGTACACTTGGCCGACTAAGAGTCAGAACAGTTGTAGAAACCCTCGAATGGATCTCAGAATCTCCTACAAGTGCAGATATAGTCGTTTCAGTCTCGAATGATCACATAAAGATAGAATTGGAGCCTAGCCAATGCCAAAGACCAAAAGGTTACTTAGGGATGCTCAAATATCACATGAAGATCCAAGGAATGCCTAAAAATGCACAAATCTGGAAAACCTCCTAAGACGGGGTATAAAGTGCCTGATAAGGTCAAAATCAGACAATGGAATAGGCTGATGATAGCAGAACATCATGGAAGCAGTGGGAGCTCTAAAACTAACTTCAATTAACTCCAGGACCCAACCTAAATTCATCAGGAAAACCAAATATGATTAGACTTAGTAAAATATGGTCAAACAGTGAAAAATTGCTCTAAGTTGTTCATTTTAAGTCCAAACTTGGAAATAAATCATCAGTGGGCTAGGCAGGCATAGGAGTTCATGACCATCTAATTTTCACCAAATTTGGCCTCTGTACTACGATCGCGATCGATGTACCTCAGCTTCAGATTTTGACAAAAACACATCAGATCCCCTTATACATCTTGTTCAAGTCACCAACCAAGTTTCAAGCCATTTGGACATCAAAAACTCATGAAAAGTCAGAGTCTAGTCCAAAACTCCCATGTAACCTAGAAATGGGACCTGTAAACTCAAAAGTGGTTCAAATGACACACAGAGTGGCCCAAAATGACCCTCCAACTATCAGCAACCCACTCATATGATCAAATCCAAATTGGGGCTCAGAAGTACGATCGCGATCGGTGTACCTCAGACCCAGAATTGGCTCAGAATTTTATCAGTCATAGCTCTAGTCTTCCTAGTCCCACTGGTGAAATATGGACAAGAATGGATGAAATTTGTTCAAGTTATGATCAGTTTTAAATTTTGAACTGTTTTTTACTAAAAGTCTCAATGCAATTGATTGCGAAGGGAAAATCCTGACAGCTTGTGATTCTCCTGACACAAAATTCCTCGCCAAAAGAAAGAAAGGCAGTGGACAGCAGCACCATATGAAGTGGAGGAGCTCGCCACAAATGAAAAGGCTCACATCTCGGATGAGATACTGGTTCAAATCCCTGCCCACATATTCATCTCGAAGTTTAAGGATGCGGATGGTCACTTGGTGAAGACAACTATCATGCCACGAGAGATATGGAATCTCCACCAAAGGCCGGAGGTAATAGAGGTAGTGCGAGCTGTACACTTGGAACAATTTTTCAGATAGCAGCCATGGGGGACAGATTACATGAGGGCATACGAGCTCATGAGCTCGATACAATATGATGGGCAGGCAATGCTCACAGACAAGGACGGGTCAAAGGTGGGTCGAAGGTGAAAGTAAAGATCACGAAGGAAATCATCAATGAAGCCTTGCATTTCCTCCCAGGGCAACACGATTTTCTAGCAAAGACAAAGTCACTGGACAATGAGAAGGCATTCGTCAAAGTGAAGGGAAACAAATACAAATACAGTGACATGATCTACGGAGAGCTGGAATTGCCGATGAGATTGATATCTCAGCATTTCAGAGTTCAAAAGCCTCCTCGCTATAAAGAGCCAATCCTGCACATTGCGGTAGTCATGGCTCTAGTGACAGCAGAAAATAGATACATTCGCTGCGACTACGGTTCTTATATTCTGGATAATCTGATTGAAGCAAATTTGAAAAGCTCGGCAAAAAAAAAAAACCTACATGAGTGCAGGGCCGATGCTAACCAGAATAGCATACAAGGCTTTGGGAATGATCGAAGATTTGCCAGCTGCCAGCTCACAAACGGCCTTGATCCAGAAAGCTAAGCTGGTTGCACATTCCGTAAGGACGACCCCTAGCGCGACATCATCGCGCTCAGCAAAGGCCACTAATAAAATTTCGAGTGATGAAGAGAAAACGGAGACAAATGACGAAGGAAAGTCTCAAGAATCTAAAGACAAAGTGCCTTCAGAGTTTGAGGAAAGTGAGGAGGAAGATTCAACAAAGCCGCTCGAGAGAAAAAGAGGAGAGAGAAGTGCAGTACCGCAGTCGGACCTGCAAAAAGCATATGCAGAAGCTCAGAAAAGAGTCGAAGAAAGACGAACCAAATTGCGGGCTGACAGACAGGCTCGAGCGGTTGAAACACAACAGGCACAAAGAAGAAGACTCGAAAGGGAAAGGCAAGAAAGGATAGAAAATGCAACTCGCCTACGGGCTAAGAAGCAAAGGTTAGAAGCAGAACAAAAGGCTACGGAGGTGGACATTTCTTCGCAGTCCACTGAAGGAACGAAGGAGAAAGACGCCGCTGATGAGGAAAATTAGGCAGAACAGCTTAAGAAGATCCAGAGAGATAGGAATCTCGAAGCGCGACGGACAACGGACCTCACCCGCCAAAGAATAATCAGGATTTTAAAGAAAAGAAAAGCGGAAGCATCTGCTTCGCAACAAGGAGAGGAGACTTCCAAGAAGAGACGTGTGCAAGAAGAATCAAGTCCGCCTCCTCCCTCGCCTAGAAAATTGTCTCCTCCTTCACCAAAATCTCCTCCTCCTCCCCCTTTTCCATCGAACAAAAAACAACCAACTCCTCCCCCTTCAACCTCGCAAAAGGAAATTATACCACCTACAGAATCCATCGGATACCAAGAAGCCTGCCAAGCAGTGGCTGGATTTGATTACAGGCAAACTCTACAGGATTTAGAACGGCAATTCCAGTGTCAGAATGTGGTGCTCAGTGAGAAGGAAAGACATGTACATGAAGCCCAACGAAAGCAAGCATCAGAGCAAGAAGAGTTAGAGAGCCTGAGGACGCAATTAGAACGCATAACGGAGGAAAGGGACCTTGAGCAACAACAGGCTCAGTCTCTGATCAAAGATTTGGTGGACATCAGGACAGACTTGACCGTCAAAGAGAAAGAGTGCCAAGAGCTGACGGCAAGAGTCCAGAAAGCAACAGAGCAATTCACCTACGAGAGTGCAAGATTCCAAAGGCTTAGCAGCTCCTACAGCATGATCAAGGGCACTCTAACAACTCTAATGGAGAATCAGGAACCTACTGGCCCATTGGTCTCAACATCTGACAATGCCACAGCAGTGAACACTAGAGCAAGAAAAGCTTCAAAGACAGCTGCTCGTATCAAGGATGGTGTCCCAGACGGTGGCAAATGAGCTAAAGTTAAAAGAAATGGAGCAGCAACTAGCTCAAGCAAGCGCTGAACTACATATTCAAAAACAGATCGGTGACACGCTGCTAAAGGAAAAAGAAGATCTGCTTTTTCAACAGCAGATCAAAGCAGACAAGGCCCAGACTCAACCACAACTGCTGCCTGGACAACAAGCGCGAGATTTGCCTGGAACATCACACCAAGGGCAACAGGAGCAGGAATTTGAAGGGCCCGATCTGGACATAAGAGATGAACTCAGTGAAAGCATTCGAGACATGCCAGAGGGGCCAGCCAAGGAGTATATGCTCTATGAAAAGAAGATACTGGAGTCAACAGCCCTTGCATACTTACAACCAGAAGAGCAGGTGGAAGGATTTGGCCACGAATACCTCCCGTTTCCTCTGCTATGCCATGCAGCAAATTTGTGGAAAGAAAAGATGCGGCTTGCCTTGCCACGAAACAAAGAAGGGGGTTACGAAGGCATTGCACTCACAGTGGAAGAAGCTCAGGTGCTTGTCGATGACCACCCCAAGTGGAGGCAGAAGTGGTTGGACAAAAGGCCACAGGATCTAACAAATTACCACAACGCTCCTCAACATATACAAATAGATCCTACATTTTGCCCTGTCCCTCGAAGACGCACTTGGAAGGGGTCGAGGCAGCACGAGCTAAATTACCCGATTCTGACAACGCAGAAACCCCCTACAATGGCTTACATGGTCAGCACACTAAACTCAACAGTCACCTTGTTGCGGGATGTCCCTGATTTGGCGTGCCAGATGTTAGTAAAGATAGCTCGGATGATCGTCACCTGCATCCAGGTGTTTAAAGACACTAAAGGTGACGATCATCTCTGGAATCTGTTCTTGGAAGGACACAGAGGCATCTGCTGGAATCTACAGGATTCACCGCCACGACACATCTTGATGGCCATGTACTCTAGGCTAATGTACCTGCCATCACACTACTTGCAGACATTTGAAGAGGCCTTCGTCTCACAGGATTCTTCGAAATTGATTCAAGGATTTTCCATCCCATGGCGAAGGACCTCAAGGCACGGTACGTGGAATACCAACACACCTTATCTGAAAATCCATTCAGACAGCATCAAGAAGCCCTCGAAGCCGTCCTGCGAACCAGAAGCTTTTCAGCGACACTCGCTTCATTAGAGCCACATCAACGGCCAAAGCACTGAAAATCCACGAGGGCGTGCAAGGATAAGGAAGGGGGGAGTGTTTAATGGACGAAGCAACAAGCGATCGTAGGCAGAAGGACCATAATTTTCTGAGAAACCATTGCAAAATTCTTTTGTAAAGAAGCATCTCTAAGCCGAGAAATTTTCAAGGATATATGATTATTCTTATGGGAGCAATTGTATATTAGAGAGCCAGTTTTAGGATTAGGGGCTTATGGCCGGACAAGCCATTTTGTAAAGACCTAATCTATAAAGGTCACTTTTTGTAAGTTGGGGGATAATCTTTTGAATGGAGAACTGAGAAGACAGCGTACAGTTGAGAGCTCCTTCTTGTTCAAGCTTGTAATCTTCGTCATTGCGGCTATGGTAATCCAAATTCAGATTTGAGTATTGCATTGTGTTCCTCTCCTCTTGTTCTTTCATTCAAGTGTAATCATTCAAGATTCGGTGAAGGTTTTCGACTACGAGTTTGAGGCCTTAAATCGCTGTTTTGATTGTCTATATGCGTGTTTTATGTTGTTTTGATCCTATGAGAGGCTTTCGGGACCCTAAAACGACCCATTAGGATCATCTGTTCGCTGTTTTTGTTGACTTTGGGACGAACGATCGCGATCGTTATACCTCTCCAGAATGCTGTGACAGCGAGAGGACATGTTCCTGATAATCCCCTGTAGCTCCCCTTCAAGTTTCGTGCAATTCCGATATGATTTGCATGGTAAACGGGCGTGATGACTGAAGAACGGTGTAGGAGGACATAGGTAGATTACTTGGCGGTGTCAGGAGTTTTTTGGAGCAAGGGATTGCGCATATGTACATATACATGCATGGTGCATCAAATAAAGAATTGCCCATTTTTCAGAGCTAGGTGGTTACGTGGGGCCCACATGTGTACAGGTAGGACAGGGTGTACATAGTGCATCAATTTTCACTATTACCAGTACCACTATGTTTTTTCTACAATAAGGAGGAGTTGGTAGCGCGTAAAACTTCTCGAGGAAGCTATCCGCGGGCCGACGACGTGAGGTCAGCAGGTGCGTCAGATGGCATCTAGTGGCGTCAGGAGGGCGAACGAGGTCAATATTTGCACGCGGATGAGGACGGACACAACGTGGGTGTTTTCTGGTGAGAGTTATGCAGAAAGGTCATCATTAGGACCACTTTTTGGGGCCACTTCACGTGGTGGCGAGATGCATTATTGGAAAAAAGCTGAGTGCCAAGTGTGCGAATGATGCAAAAAGGTGACAACTATGCACTGCGAGGTCAGTTTTTGGCCTGTTCGGGGTCCGTTTGAGGTCATCTAAAAGGCCAAGGGTGCACAAGTAAAAAATCTAAGTGTGGGAACTGAAAAAACTGAGAGAAGACCAGAAAAAACGTGGAGAAGAGAGGAGGAACAGCGGCAGGTGTGTTTTTGCTCATTTTGGAGCCTGTTTTGGCCGTAAACTGCTCATCCGAGGTCGGATTTGAGCACTTTGACATTGTAGACTGGGGTTTTGGGCCGTTCTGGACGCGATGGCGCTGTCCGTTTTGCCAAATTCCTCACCCTTTTCTTGCTGTTTTTCTGTGTAAGTTTCTCCTATGAGCGAAGTTTCTGCTCTAGTTTGTGATTGTATCTGGCTTATTTTACCCATATTGTGTGAGCTATTTGCCCCATTGGTGTTGGCCCAAGCTCAATTGTATCTAAACATCAGAAATTCTCCTCTTTTGAGCTGAGTTTTTTGGGGGTGTGTGTGTGTGTGTGTGTGTGTGTGTGTGTGTGTCTGTGTGGAGTGGGCAAGTGGATAGTCTCTCTCCTCTCACTCCAGAGGTGTGTTCCCTGTCTCGGCCAGGTGTGTTGTCTAAGCCGAGTGGTGCCCCATAGTGTGTGTGTGTATCTTCCCAAGAGTGTGTGTCGGGTTGTTATAGAGGCGTTGTGTGTGTTTTCATCCCGCTCACATTCTTTTGGCGCCCCCACGGAGGATCTTCTTCGAGTACCTTCTGCTTCGAGCTTCGAGCTTCGAGCTTCGGGATTACAGGTTGCAGGTTGCAGATTACAGGTGGCAGATTACAGGTTACAGGTTACAGGTTATAGGTTACAGGTTACAGGTTACAGGTACAGGTACAGGTACAGGTGATTCACACAGGTACAGGTAGCTGGAGTACAGTGATATACTAGCAGTGATGTCACTTGCAGTTGTTGTGGGTATGCATCACTTGGCGCCTATTTGAGTGCATTGTCTGCTGGATTGTACGTTACTTGTGGAAACTGCCATTGTACGCATTTGTGGAGCCATACTTGTTTGTATTTGGCAGTCCCAGCCATTTTTGAGACTTGGTCTGGAAGATAGTCATTTCTGAGACTTGACTATACGCGATTTGCATTAGCCTTCGTGTGAGGGTCGATAGCGTGAGGTTTTTATTGAGCTGGGGGATTCTCAAATGTGGAGATCCTTTCGGTGATACAGGTAGCTGGAGCACCCTTTTTGTGACCTCGCCATAGGCTATGTACTAGTGAGTCCTACTTGATGCTCGGGTTCTATTGTTGACAGTTTATGCATACATAGACAGTCCATGTTTTGGGTTCCTACTGCTCTACTTCTGGGGAAACTCTGTCGAAATTTTCCCAAGTTATGATGGGTGGTTTTTTGGTATTTTGAGCCATTTATGCTGTTATGCTGCTGAAATTTTGGCAAAATCAGAGGTTGAGTCAGGTGTGCCTTCTTGGGAGCTTCATGGTTGGCTTTAATGGATGATCAAAATGGCCCTCAGTTCACTCCTTTTCATTTAACTCAAAGAATTCAGATTAATGTTCATGTGTCCAGGAAGATCTTTTTCCAGCAGCGCATAGTCTTTATGTTTGGGCCAAGAAGATTGAGAGAGATCCTGGAATGTCCTTTGCCTGTTGTAATTCCAATGATCAACTATGAAAACTCATTTGATGTGCATGTGTTTGTCCTTATCTAAAGATGATCTCCATTGAAGTTTCTAGGGATTGGGTAGTGAAAAGTTTTGGGTTCTTGCACGTGTGTTCGAAGGGGTTCTCAAAGCATCATAATTTGGGTAGCCATGGCTTTCTCTTATCCAGAGTTTCATGGAAGAAGTGATGAAGATGTGGAAGAATTTTTGGAAAAGATGGAGGTTGCCTGCATTAGCAACCAGATTCATGACCCTACGCAAATGTTACGCCTTCTCCAAATTTGTTTGAAGAGTGATGCACGAGTTTGGTGTAAAGCATTTGAAGAGGAGTTGCGTGTGGCTGATCCACCTGTAAGGTTGAGTTGGGACAATCTACGACATGGGTTGGAAGTGGAGTTTGTGAAGATAGAAGATCTTGACAAGGTGTGGCAAGAAGTACAGGCTTTGGTGCAAAAGGAAGGTGAGCCAGTAGATGCGTACATACATAAGTTTTCATCGGCATGGGAGCGAATGTGCAAGGCTTTAGCACCACAAGTACCCCCACCTGACATGATGAAGAAGGACAGGTTCTTGGCTGGTCTTTGGGAGAATATACGTTGGAGAGTGGAGCTAAAGAAGCCTAGGACATATGAGGATGCACTAGAGGTAGCAAGGAACAAAGAGTGGAAGCTGAGGAAAATGAGCCAGTTAGGGGTGGAGTCTTTGCCAATGAGGTCTGAATTTCAGCCTATAGAGTCTTTACAAGGGCGCATGTCAGGGGTTCATCATGAACCAGTAGTTCCTGTTACTACTCAGGTTATGCCAGCAGTGGTCACTACAGTAGTGCAAGATGATGGGCTAAGGCAAGATATGAGGCAAATGGTAGATTTGATGAAGAATCTCAGCCTAAACATGCTAGGTCAAGTGGGAAATAATCGAGGTCGAGGGAGGTTTGCAAATCAGCAAGGAGGTGAAGAAAGGCCTAGGAATGGTGTTGGACAAAGCAATGGTAGGTTTTGGAGGCAGACGCCCACATGTTATAATTGTGGAGGGTTGGGTCACATCAGCCCGCAATGTGATAAGCCACCAAGGATGGGGGGAGACATGTATCCATTGCCAAGACAGGTGCTAACTAGGTCAAATGATTATGGCATCGAAATTAAGGGAGACGAAGGAACCAATGGACTGACCCAGGAGGAAAAAGGGAAGACAAAAGTGCTAAGTGTAGTCACCTTGGAGAAGGCATCAAAGCTAGAGGATACATTAGTGATGCCTATTGGGAAGAGGACCACAGAGGATAAGGAAGGAAGAAGTGCCCCAGGTCCTAGTAAGAAGAAAGGAAAGAGCCATGAAGGCGAGGATGTCAAGGCCAAGAGAAAAAGGAGAGCTCGTCGAAAGTTTCATGTTTCAGATTTTCCACTAGGGGATGGGCAATTAAGCTATGACTTGAAGGAGGATCTGACGAGCAGGAAGGCAGATGTTAATTTTGGGCAGCTTATAGAGATGGTGCCTAAGGTGTTAACCCAATGGAGAAAGAGCCAGAGAGAGGTTCAGTGAAGGTGTTGGCAATGGACGAGCTACCAGACATTTGTCCAATAGTAGATGTGTGGCATAAAAGGAAAAATTTGGGACAAGGTTATGTGGATGGCGGAGCCCAAATATGCGTCATAACACACTCATGCGTTGAGAAGATGGGTCTCACAGTGGCTGGGGTGTTAGGTTTTCGGATCAGATTGGCAAACCATCAAAAAGTAAAATGCTTGGGTGTTGTAAAGAGCTTAGAAGTGGAGGCATATGATGCAAAGGCAGTGGTTGATTTTCATGTGATGCCAGCAGGGTTGGGAGCATATCCTATTATACTGGGCAGACCATGGTTACGTGCAGTGGGATCTGTTCAAGATTGGCGACATGGTACGATTAGCCTCTATGGAAAGACAGGTACCAAGAAGCTTTATAATATGGACACAAGGAAACGATTAGAGGAGCTTTATGAAGATGAGGATGAGTCTAGTGATGAAGACTCTTCCACGGTGACAGATGAGGACAGTGATAGCACTACTAGCAGTGATGAGGATGCTGATGTTGCATTTATTTTGATGGATAAAGAAATCCAGGAGTGTGGTTTAGTCGCATTTGCGAATGAAGTTGAAGATGAAAGTGAAGGGCCTTATGAAGTGATTGAAGGGCTGATGCAAACCAAGGTTGAGTTGTCAAAGAAGCAGGAATTAATGACGCAAATGATTAGTGGAGACCTCTCAGCTATGGAGAAGGATATATTTTTGCATATGCTGGCTAGTTTTCCTGATTTGTTCATTACTTCATATGAAGAGATCAGAAAGTTCAAGGGTGAAGAGATGCATATAGAGCTGAAAGAAGGTGCTAAGCCAGTGCGGCAAAGGCTAAGAAGGATGGTTCAAGAGCAAATGGAAGCCTTGCGGGTAGAGGTGGACAAGTTGTTGAAGGCAAGGTTCATAGTCCCTGTGGAGACCACAGAATGGGTGAGTCCAGTAGTAGTCAGTCCAAAGAAGGATGGGAAGTGGAGGATTTGTGTAGATTTTAAACCCTTAAATGCAGCCACTAAGAAGAACCCATATCCTCTTCCATTCATTGATCAGATCTTGGATTCAGTGGCAGGTTATGAGAGGTACAGTGTGTGTGATGGTTTTTCAGCCTATTTTCAATTGAAGATTGCTCTTAAAGACCGCACAAAGACAACTTTCATTATGCCATGGGGCTGCTATTGCTACACAGTGTTGCCGTTTGGGTTGTCAAATGGACCATCTTTCTATCAAGAGAGAGCGAATTGGGTGTTGGAACCATTCATTGGTAGTTGTGTTAAAGCTTTTATGGATGACTTCTGTGTCTATAGCAGTAGGGCTGAACTCCATGAGAAGCTGCAGATGGTATTGGCTCGATATGATGAATGTGGAGGACAACTAAATCCAAAGAAATGTCATCTAGCACGGCCAAGGGTGAAGTTATTGGGCCATGTGGTGTCAGAAAATGGCATTGAGGCTGATCCAGATAAGGTGAACTCTATTATTCTTCTTCCATCACCTATGAGTACGAAGCAATTGGCAACCTTTATACAAAAAGTGAAGTACATGGCACGGTTTATTCCATTGTCTTCGCAGCTTCTTTATCCATTACAGCAAGTGGCAAAGCATGATCCATTGCAATGGGATGACAAGTGTGAAGAAGTGTTTCAAGAGGTGAAAGAGGTGTTAGGGGGGTTGTCAGCCATGCAGGCTCCTGATTGGGAGAAAGTTTTTTATGTAAATCCATCAGTAGGGGATGATGCCATTGGAGCCATGCTATTGCAAAAGGGGAAGGGCAGCCATTATATGAGGCCAGTGTATTGTGCAAGCCGAGTGAAGTTGGTAGCGGAGAGAAAGTTATCGGAAGTAGAGCTAGTGATTGCCAGTGTAATATTTGCTTGTCGACGATTTCGTCATTACTTGCTACCACGGCCTTTTGTTTTCTTGACGAGTTATGCCTTTTTGCCACAATTAATTAATGGTACTAACATGTCAAATGTGGTGAAGAAATGGCTAATTGAGTTGCAAGAGTTTGAGTTCTCTTTTCTAGTGGAAGATAGTACAAGGGCTACCCTAGCTGATTTGTTGACCTACAAGGAGAATCCCCTTATTGTTAAGGAAGAGGTGGTGAGAAAGGTAGTTGAAGAAGTGCCACAGATCAGAAATGCACATGTGTTGTTCTTTGATGGTTCATACACAAAGAGCCACGATGCAGCTTCAGGGGGTATAGCACTTTATGATCCAGAGGGGAAGCTCGTATGCAAGAGAGGGTTCAAATCGGATGCGCATAGTAACAATGAGGCTGAATATGCTACATTGGAAGCCGGATTACACATTTGTTTGAAGCATGGGGTTCGAAGGTTGAGCATAAAAGGTGATGCCTTGTTAGTGGTGAAGCAAGTGTTGGGTGTGTGGAAGAGCAAGAACACCTCATTGAAGGAAATGTGCTTCAGAATTAAAGGCCTGTTAAAAAAGTTCGAAGCATGGATCATCAGACACATGAACGTGCTCTAAATGGAGAGGCACATGAAGCAGCTCAAGGCATGATTGAGGAGTTATTCGTGTTGAGGACCACTTTACCTCTTTATCATGGCCGGGAAAGTTTGGCTCAAGAAGAGGAGTTTTTGCTAACAGGAATCATTCCAAAGGAGATTCAGAAGTCTAAGAAGTATAGCTTTGTGCGTGGAGCATGCAGGTACAAATTGATTGGTGATGTCTTATACATAAAGGGGCTGATCTCGTGTTGAGACGTGTACCTTGGCGGGAGGAGCTTTACAGAGTGTTGGAAGAGAATCATGAAGGCGCATGTGGTGGCCATTTTGCTCTAAAGATCACCTTGCATAAGATTTTGCAAGAGGGGTATGTATGGCCTAGTTTGCACAAGGATGTTCACCATTGGTGTAGGTCTTGCAATAGATGTCAAGCATTTGGGAAGAGAGTGTTGGAGCCAGAGCTACGAAAAACCATTATGGCGTTTGATGTGTTTGAAAAGTGGGGGATTGATGCAATAGGCCCGTTACCTATCACAAGCAGGGGCAAAAGCTATATTTTGACGGCAGTGGACTATCTTTCTAGATGGGCAGAGGCTATAGCAGTAAAACAGATCACTGCAAAGGATGTGGCAAAATTTGTGTATGATGAAATATGTTGCAAGTTTGGGGTGCCATTAGAGCTACTTTCAGATAAGGGGCCAGGATTTAGAGCTAAACTGCTAGACTTCTTGTGCACAAAGATGAAGATTAAGCACCAGCATACCACTCCTTATTACCCGCAGTGTAATGGCTTAAATGAAAGATTCAATGGTGAGTTGGTACAAATTCTTTCTAAAGTGACAGAGCACCAAGGAAAGAATTGGGATTTGGAATTGTCTAGTGCATTATGGGCTTACCGTACTTCAGTGAAGACAGGTACAGGGTTTACTCCATTTCATTTGGTGAATGGAAAGGAAGCACTATTGCCTGTGGAGGTAGAGTTGCCTACGGTCAAGATGTTAGAGAAGTTGTTTGGGTCGCCTAGTGATGCATTCAAAGAGAGGCTCTTGCAGTTACAAGAGGTCCAGTTGGATAGGATGAGCGCATTGGAGCATTATGGGCAGATACAGGATAAGGCTTTCGCAAAGATAAATGAAAAGGTCAAAAGTAAGGGTATCAAGAAGCATGACTTGGTTTTGCGCTACAATAGTAAGCTGGACAACACCTTCCAAAAGAAGTTCCAAATTAAGTGGGAAGGCCCTTTCAAGGTAGTGGAGTGTTTTCCAAATGGCACATATCAGCTGGCTAACCTGGATGGTGTTCTACATAAGTCAAGGGTAAATGGGTTGCGTCTTAAATTGTATCATGCTAGATTGATGATGGTGGAGCAAGATGAGCTGTCTGTGGATCAAGAAGTGTTGGTGAGGGATGAGGAGACCTGTGATGCGGCGAGTCTCATATCTCTCTTTGCTGCTGCTGATCATGAATGATCTAGCAGGCTAGGGGATGGGCAAATTATGTCAGGAGTTTTTTGGAGCAAGGTATTGCGCATATGTACATATACATGCATGGTGCATCAAATAAAGAATTGCCCATTTTTCAGAGCTAGGTGGTTACGTGGGGCCCACATGTGTACAGGTAGGACAGGGTGTACATAGTGCATCAATTTTCACTATTACCAGTACCACTATGTTTTTTCTACAATAAGGAGGAGTTGGTAGCGCGTAAAACTTCTCGAGGAAGCTATCGGCAGGCCGACGACGTGAGGTCAGCAGGTGCGTCAGATGGCATCTAGTGTCGTCAGGAGGGCGAACGAGGTCAATATTTGCACGCGGATGAGGACGGAGACAACGTGGGTGTTTTCTGGTGAGAGTTATGCAGAAAGGTCATCATTAGGACCACTTCTTGGGGCCACTTCACGTGGTGGCGAGATGCATTATTGGAAAAAAGCTAAGTGCCAGGTGTGTGAATGATGCAAAAAGGTGACAACTATGCACTGCGAGGTCAGTTTTTGGCCTGTTCGGGGTCCGTTTGAGGTCATCTAAAAGGCCAAGGGTGCCCAAGTAAAAAATCTAAGTGTGAGAACTGAAAAAACTGAGAGAAGACCAGAAAAAACGTGGAGAAGAGAGGAGGAACAGCCGCAGGTGTGTTTTTGCTCATTTTGGAGCCTGTTTTGGCCGTAAACTGCTCATCCGAGGTCGGATTTGAGCACTTTGACATTGTAGATTGGGGTTTTGGGCCGTTCCGGACGCGATGGAGCTGTCCATTTTTCCAAATTCCTCACCCTTTTCTTGCTGTTTTTCTGTGTAAGTTTCTCCTATGAGCGAAGTTTCTGCTCTAGTTTGTGATTGTATCTGGCTTATTTTACCCATATTGTGTGAGCTATTTGCCCCATTGGTGTTGGCCCAAGCTCAATTGTATCTAAACATCAGAAATTCTCCTCTTTTGAGCTGAGTTTTTTGGGTGTGTGTGTGTGTGTGTGTGTGTGTCTGTGTGGAGTGGGCAAGTGGATAGTCTCTCTCCTCTCACTCCAGAGGTGTGTTCCCTGTCTCGGCCAGGTGTGTTGTCTAAGCCGAGTGGTGCCCCATAGTGTGTGTGTGTGTGTGTATCTTCCCAAGAGTGTGTGTCGGGTCGTTATAGAGGCGCTTGTGTGTTTTCATCCCGCTCACAGCGGTAACGCATTTGATGTGCTTGTAGAGTTAGTAAGTTGCATCTCTTCGAGTTCACTTCATTAGGATTGACACCCTAGTGAGTTCCCATGCCTCATCCGAGTCGCTTCCCCTGTATTGATAAATATGTTGATGCTTGAGAGCTATGCTATGGACGTCCGTCATGGCGACCCGCAAACAGTCAGTTTCCTCCAATCTTCCTTTTCCTTGCCGGATCCAGGTTGATCTTAATCCTCAATGTCCCATAGCCATTGCCATAGCCAAGACTACTCTGATACCATTTGAAAGTGTGTGAATGCATGCGTATGTGCGTGCGGGGAAGAAGTGAAGGAGAGGACAGTGCATTGTGTGGGTGGAGCATGTCTCTCAAGAAGAAGTATATGAGAGTTCTCCTTATTCATATATATGTACATGAATAAGGGTAAGTATGGAGCGTGGGTTGTCGGACAGCAGCTGTCCAGGCTTGGGCAAAACTCACATTGCCTTTACCCCAACATCAAGCATAAAATGCAAGCAACACACACATGCTCAAACATGAAATACTAGTAATACACACATAAGCATGTAGTGGTGAAGAAAAAAGATAAAGATATCAAACTTCATAGCTTACAAAGTGTCATTTATACCGACGGTTATGTAAGCTTTGTTTGAGCACTCAAAACTAATGAGTACTCGAATCACTATACTAATTACCTAGGATGCATTAATCTCATTGCTTACAACTTGGAACTCGTGATGAGCATGATCTATGTTATAAAGCACTGCATTTGCAAAATTATACATTGGAATAATATTTACAATGAGAAATTTCTAGGCTTTTTTTAACCACTTCTTCATTGTTTTGCACGGTCAAAGGAAGTTGAAATGGAGGTGGTTGGTGTTTTTGTAGAGATGTCATTGAAGATGATTTGAAAAATACACATTGTAGGTTGCCAACTGCAATATTGTATGATTAGAGAGGCTTGGCTTTCTTGGCATAGAAAATAAATTAGTTTATTGGGGAATTTGAACTAGGGTACCTGGATGACCAAGAAGAAAAAAACAATGCAAAAAAAGTGATGTTAGTATGTGCATATGGGATTCATACATGAATTGTACTCTTAAAAAAGTACATTTAGTGTAATAAAGTACATATAAAAGTAGTGGATGAGGCTACACTACAAGATATGGAGTGAAGTGAAAGGTTTGTATTAACTATCAAAGCATTGGAACAAATCTTTACAAACTGCCACCCTTTAAGAAGAGTTTTGATATTGAGGATAGGTTCTCTCATCTCATAGCACACTTTTGCATGAATCTTTGACTCCACGTCGCATCACCAATTTAAGTAAAATAATAGACTTTGACTCTTATGACCATCTATTCCAGCATGAGTGACATACATAAATAGCTCAATTGTTTCAAGTTCAGCATAAACCTATTAACTACGACCTTTAGCACAAATTTTATCAGACTTGAAGCTTTGGGACTAACAGTTTGTTCAATTAGTGGCTAGGTTACTTGACTCTAGCTATGCCAAAGGGTTCTCTTTTTCACCCTAATGACTTTACTTTTATGGAAGGGAGCTCTTACCCGTGAAGTGGAACTTGAAGTACTTGTGTGTCAACTTGATGGTTGATGTGGAAGGTTGGCTAATACCAAACGTCATGTAGTGGATATTGAGATGATGTTAGCCATCTCACTAGTATGGATTGGCCTCTTGGGTTCCCCTTATTGATGGGTAGTCCACCATCACGTTGGTGGCATGTTCCTTGGTGCAAGTGAGAAGCTTTTGGTCTCTATACCATCCTTATCTTCCTAGGTTCTTTTATCTCTTCAATGTCAGTATCTCCTTGTAGCTTTGTGATTGTTGCATTTGTCTTTGAGGTGATTGGTAGCCAAATTTTTTTGTTGCCTATGTGGTAGCTCTTTTGCAATAGAGAGATCCTTGGGTATCCACCATGTCACTATGTGTGGTGGAGGAATAGTATGGGCCATGGAAGCAATTGTAGTAGCTCTACTCTTCATGGTAGAATTGGAATTCTTTTGCTTAGATGGTTGTGATTGTCTTTTAAGCTTGGATCTTGGTTGTTGCTTTGCATAATTAGTCTTTAATTGCACTTTGTAGCCTAACTTGTGGATTCAATAGCCACAAATCTCTTTAACTCTTGAAAACCCTTGTGTTGTTAATGGCCTTTGAGTAGTCAACCATATTATTGTTATGTTCATCTTCAATTTTTGGCCTTTCACCCATTGATGTGTGCTTCCATCACTTAGCTTGTGTGTGACTAATGATTTCGCCATAAAAACCTGCCATGATGTCCTTTGTGTAAGTGAAAGCTACTTGGTTTAATAGACTCTGGCTTTCTTCTTAGAGCATCATTGTTTGGACCATCATTTTAAACTCTACCTTTTTTGATTGCTTTTGGATACTAAGTTTGAAGTGAATGCATGCCCAATATGCTCCAAACTTGGAGTGGGACCATGTTGCAATTTACGTGGAAATTGAGTTGAGCTATGCATCAAGCACTAGCTCCATTTACATATTCTAGCACAATTACAATCTTTGTTGGTGGGGTGCTTGTAGAGATAGGATTATTAGAGATTGCTTTACCTTTAGAGTTGACTATTGGTGAAGCTTACGGTACACACACACACACACACACACACACACACACACACACACACACACACAGTCTTTACATATAATCTCACATCAGTCTCTTTCATGCACAATACCAAGATGATTTGGGCACTAGCGCCAAACTAAATATGGAGCTAGAGATGAGGCACACTCATTACCACAAAAAGGCATAACTATCTTTCACTATTTCTCTCTTAGATTGGGTGCTAGCCCTCATCTTCACCTTGTGCAAGGAAGAGAGAGAGAGAGAGAGAGAGAGAGAGAGAGAGATACCGGGGACCCATGTCAAATCCAAAACTGGTTATATATTGGCATCATACTGGTTCGTTTGTAATTATATTTCCTAGAATCTTCGTAGATTCCTCAAATGCCTCATTCTCTTGCAAGCCAGAGTAAAACTCTAATTGTATACAAGGAATTGAGCACATAACATCCACCCCCACTCACAATGAGACCCTTGCACTAACCATCCCATTCAAGCTGCTATGCTGTCTGAAATGGGACCCTTAACAAAAACACCTTTCCTACCTCAACGACTGTAGTCGTGTCAAAAGGTCGTTTCTTTGTGCAAAATGTGTTTCTATGATTTTGTGTTATGTATATAACTTGTAAGTTTCCAGATTTTGTGAGTGTAAGGCTTTATATATACACTCCCTAAGATTGGGAGATTAAGAGGTCAGGGAGGAAGGTTGAGAGGGAAGCAAGTGAATGATGGATGTCAGAAAACACTCCCCCCTTCCTTGGGTAGATCATACCTTTTGGAATGATGTCATCACCTTTTGAACCAATTGTTCCAAGTTGTTATGAGTGAAGGCTTTAACCAATAGTTTTCGACCACCCTATGTGTTTCATCTAGTTGCAAGGGTGGTAAGGTACTCTCCCATGATTTTATTTGCAACGTTGTTGTAGGTGGTGAACTTACAATGGGAGGTGCAAACTCTTCCTTGTTTATATGGATATGTACAATGGTGGGTGGAGGTTGTGTCAAAGCTTCTATTTCCGTATAGGAACTACATGAAGAGCAAGAAGCTTCATTTGACTTCCCTGTTCCTGAGCTAGGTGAAACAAATTCTTCTTTCTTCGCTACCCAAACTAGATCTGGAGCGGGTATGTAGCATTCTGTGATTTTTTTCTTTCCACGATCGTCAATTTGTTTTGGAGCTACAAGATTGGGCTCACATGGGTTAGGTGGCAGGTAGGTGGCAGGTAAGAGCACAATTTACATTTTGGCACCCAGATTTGATCATTTTCTTCATATTAGCCTTGGGCTTCCAATAGTTTTTTAGGAATCCAACGCAACGTTTCTTTACATTCCTTGGGGCAAGTGGGACGTCTCTTACCAGATCATGTCTTTTAGCACTAGCTATGCTTGCTAAAGAAGCCTTAGGGACCCACTTGTATGTTTTCGTTGTTATATATTAGGATGGGTCTGTGTGTCTCAAGCTTTATTTCAACTACAACAGTTGAAGCTCTAGAGAGTTGGGCTATGGGGACATATGGTTCAACCTCTTGGACATGCAATGTTTTGGGTTTTATTTCCTTAAGAGGCCATATCTCAGGGACTATGGCTTGAGTGGCAGGGCTAAGAGTTGGTTTCTACGTTGTGACACCCCCAATCAATAGTGCATTTGGTGGCTATCATCCATGTGCGTCCTAGATTTATATTACCCTCCATACTTCCACCAGGCATGACCAAAAAGTCTAGATCTACAACCCCATTGTTATAACTAACATAAGTGTGTAGGATTCCAAAAACAGTGGTCTTCTTCTTATTGACACCCTTGACGTGGATGGTGCTTGTGGATAAGGGTGGTTTTCCTAGCTAACATCAAACTCCATAGGATAACAAATTATGTTGAGCTCCTGTATCCAATAATGCGTTATATAGTACTCTCCCATAGAGGCTATTTAGTTCAATTGGATATCATAGAGGTGGCTCAGATTCCAACGAATCATCATCAGTGTCTTCAAAAAACACTTCCGTGATTCCCAGATTAGCCTCTCGTTGGCGTCTAAGACGTTGTTGTCTTTCTCGAGCCTCAACTCTTGCTTGGATCTTTTTTAGCTCTACCCTATATAATTAAGACATTCTGCGGTAGATTTCTTTTCATTTATTCTAGCACGCACATTTGCTCGATATCATCACCTCTTATATCTCTTACTCTTCTTGTCTAATTTTTTATTACGTCCAATCTCTAGTGAAGAGTCACTAGATGAATCGCTACTTGTGTCTTTTGCTCCCTTGGATAGATTGTCATCTAGGGTACCATTGGGCCGTGAATGGTTTGTCCCCACATTTGCACTAAGATTTAACTCAGATTCTTCATCTTCAGAGTCAATTTCAATTGCTGATTTTGACCCCAAATCCTGTGGGCTATAGTCTTGTGAGATGTTACTGGTTCCAATGCGAGTCAAACCTTCATCTTGTAGGTCATCAGAAGCTATATGCATTGCTTCTAGCATATTTAAGGGTACAAGTGGTGGAATTTCATCCCCCTCAGGTGTTACCCAGGTTGTCCCCTTGTTTCCCCAAGTGCCTATGGTTGCTGCTAAGTGGACCCAATCCACATTGTCCGACTCAGTTATCCCAGGTAGAACATCCATATAAGGAGAATCTTCCCCAGCATCAGTGTCCATTTTACATGTGTAACAATACTGCAATGGGGCCAAGTGAACTATGGTGTCAGATCTATGATCAATTATAAACCTATTTCCTAGAGGATGTGCTCGACCAGTTACAAGATCCACTCGAATGACAAAATTTTGGAACTGCAAGTAGACATGGTTTTTAGACCAGTCATGCACCATTTTTTCTTCCCTCATGAAAGGACGTCCTAACATCATCTCAGATGCCATAGTGTGCTTGGAGAAATACATAATGATGAAGGTATTTCTTATTTTATGTCCAAAGACCTTGATCTTGAGATCTTTTAACATCCCAATAGGTTTAACAATAGACTCATTGGCCATCTTTACTACTATGTTGTGGTCCCAAGGTGAGGTCTTCCCATAGTTTCCCAGCAATTTTTAGTCACAATGCTAACCTCAACACCACCATCAAGGATTCCCTTCACGGTTAATCCCTTGGTAGTGATTGGTATGCTTGCATTGGATCCATCGCCATCAAAGTATTGTCCCAACTTGTTAACAGGTATTTGTACAACAAGGTTCTCATCTAGGTTGGGTTGTGGATCTAAGTGTTCCTCCTCTATTGGCATCTCCCTAGCTCCATCCATCTGTGCAAATTATGGTAGCCCGACTATCAGTTCTCCATCGAGGAAAGCTCGAAGAGCTAAGGATTGCTTAGGGTCTCCATATAGT
This sequence comes from Adiantum capillus-veneris, assembly GCF_014529385.1. Taxonomy (NCBI): domain Eukaryota; kingdom Viridiplantae; phylum Streptophyta; class Polypodiopsida; order Polypodiales; family Pteridaceae; genus Adiantum; species Adiantum capillus-veneris. Next base: position 123,205,112 of record NC_140951.1, on the reverse strand, counting down.
TTGGACATGATGGTGGTTCTAACTTCTGAAGCCATGAAGTCCATCAGTTTGGCAATATTTAACGGCATCTTTAGGGCTTCAGTCCCTTGACGTGGGGAAGATGGGATATCCATTTCTTTGATAGGGTCAGGTAGTCCCGCTGTAAATATTCTTTCCAACAAGAATTGAGTACACCCACTTTCCCATGACTTTATGTCACTTTGTTCTTGGATGACGCTAGTTATGGCTAGGGGTCTATGGACATTGTGAGGTTGTTGTTGCATAGGGAACAATGTGTCTGTAATCCGGATCTGCCTAGGTGTTGGCTCTAGATCCCTTTGGGTATCTTCTACCAAACCCCTTAATTGCTTGACTCGCTCGATCTCCTCTATAGGGTTTGGATAAGTTCATATTTTCTTCTTGGATCCTAGCCATTGTGGCTCATGACGATCTTCCTTGTTGGTTTCTTTCTTAGTGGTCTTTTTGGTCTCCATGGTTTCACCTGAATCAGCATCCTCTTCAGTGTCGTTCATATATACGTGGTCGTCACCAGTCCCTATGTTGGTCATTGAACTCGGTTCTGACTTCCCTGTTTTTTGCGATCTCTTCCTTCGTGTTTTCTTCTTTTGAGATTGGGCAATTGATGCCGCGTCTCTTTCTTCAAGAAATAATTTTATTTTTGGAGCATCGATCATGTAGTACATTTACTGGTACCACAGATGTACTTTGTGATGGCTCCTTGGTAACTTCAATCAAGTTTAATGGAGTGATCTTCGGTGCATTTGGATTATTTGGACATTGGGCAATCAAATGATCTATGCCACATCGATTACACATGAGTATTGGTATTGTAGACGTGTTGCTTGATTGGTTTGCATTAGTGTGGCGTTCTTTTGTAGCCTAATAGGGCACTCGGCTACACGATGTGGACTTCCACACTCATAGCATTGAAGAGGTGGTCTCTTGGTAGTGTAATTGATATTTTCGCCTCTTACAGCAAGAGCAGCTACTTGATAGACATGGTTGACTTGTACCCAAAAGTCCTCCATGTAGTATTATGGACTTTCTTCAAGCACATCAATCCCATAGGCAATATTAGGGTCTATATCTTCCTCATATCCTTCCAAGCAAGCAATATATGACTCACAACCCACTTGATTCACAGAAGTGATTCTCGGATGTGGTGGTTGCGGTCCTAGCACTGGAGGTGGTAAGGGTGTTGTTTGAACAACATTTTGGGCCCTAGGGACCATGTGTTGTGATGTTTATTCAAGAGGTGGAGCCGGCACCAATGCAAGCACTCGAGGTGTGTCTGTCCATGCTAAGGTTGGTCTATTCACCATCACGCGCTTAAATACTATGCAATACTTAGCGTGATGACTATACCTCCCACAGGCATTGCAATTCCTATTGAATTTTACTCTAAAAGTAGGGCATTCACTGGTACCATGTGGACCATAGCATATTGAGCACCATTGTTGCTCCCTTCTTGGATACACATGATTGTTTTGCGGAGCACAATTGTCTCTAAGACTCTCTTGAATGGCCTTGGTGAGATCTGCTAAAGCCATCTCAGATATCTTTGGCTCCTTAGCAATCGGCTTTAGGGTCATTGGCTGACGCCTCAATGCTTGCAAGCTAGTAGATTTAGGCTCCACAGACACTCTTTCTCCTTGAATCGTCAAATTATCCTCCAATTGGATCGCATTGGTGGTGACTGCTTCCCAAGTGGTGATACGTCTAATGACTAGGCCACTGTAGATATCCTCATGTCATAATACCCTGATGAATCTATCAAGAAATTGGTTATTATTGAAGCGCTCATTTGGATTACAATGAGAATTCAAACGCTTCAAGCGACTAATAAAGTCTCTCACTGACTCTCCTTCCTCTCATTGGGCTTTCTGGAGCTGAGAGGCTACACCCCAAAGCACTCCCTCTCGTATGTATTCTTTTAAGAATAGTTTCCTAAGAGTAGGGTAAATTGTTTTTTCTTCCACCCTTAGGGTTCTATACCAATCCCCTGCCTTCCCACTTAAGGTTAGGCTTAAATCATTACTCATATGCAGGTCATTGTGTTCTCCTAGAGAATCCCATATTTGTTCAAACACTTTGATATGCTTTCTCACATCCCCGTCTCCACTAAATTTTTGTGTGAGCTTGGCTATTTGTATTGCCTTACTTCTAGGTTCTCTATCAGGTGTGTTACGCATATTCTCAGCAATAGATTGATTGATAGCTTGAGTAAATGTTGCCAGGTCACCTAAGTGAGCAGGCACCGTGGGTGAAGGCGCTCCAGAGACTACATGTGGAGTAGGTATTGGCATTGGTCTTGGCGCATAGGAAGCCCTTGGGTTCCACATTTGCTACGGTGTTGTGCCATGTGGCGGCCCAAAGTTCATATGTGTGGCCCTAGGCATAGCAAGCGTCGGATGTGACAAGCTAATGCTAGCCGGTATGGTCCCATGGAAATAAGAGCTTAGATGTTGTGGTTGTGGAGCATAGATTGTTGAAATAATGGGAGGGGTAGGAGCTACATAAGTACAAGGACCCATAGGTGTATAGATTGGTACACACTTGTAGGTACTGTTGCAGGCATTGAGCTACCATGTAGCAGTGCTTTACTAACAAAGTAGGTCCATGGCGTTTTTTTTGGCATGCCCATCATTGGGGTAGACATGGTAGCCGTGGTGTCATCAAGGGAAAGATGAGCTAGACTTTGAAAGGTAAAGCTATCACTTGTGGGCTCAGATTACACTGAGACCCCTGGTGAAACAACATATGGAGGATCTGTTGGACTTACCGAGGGAGTCTCCATTTGCGATAAAGTTGGTTGTTAGCCTTCCCTATATCCAAGAATCTCATGAGACCCGTTGAAGGCATGTGGATTCCCTTGTTTTGTCTCTCTATCTCAATAACCCTATGGATGACCTCACAAACTCTTTGTTGTTGATCCTCTACACTAGTAGCACCCGTTGTGGATTGTAGGACATCTAATCAACCCACGTGATAGGTGTGACCTGTGTATAGGTTGGTTAGAGTTTTCGTTTGTAGTTCGTACTCCCAATTCTCATTTAGGAACGCTCCATCTAGGATTTAGGTGCTAGGGATGTCTTTTGAACTAGATGCAATGTGGCTCTCTATGGGTTGACCTTTAGTGGTCGCTAATTTAAGAGCACTCGATTGCTCTCCTAACAAGGATATTGACATAGGGGCTTTTGCTTTTAATTCTCTTCGTTGCTCCGGCTTGTGTAAGCTCTCGATTTCCTTTTCCCTAGCCGCGATGATATATCGCTCAACCTCTTGTACTTCGTCCATCAAGTAATATAACATCGGAGGGGAATAGCTTTGAGAGTCAGGGGTGTAGTGAACGGAGTATTCACGTGCACACTCTCCAAGGGCATGGGGTCTATGTTGGTCATGGATGGCAAATTTACTTCCCCACCCCCTCATTTACATCGTTAGCTCCATGTTCGGAGCGAGTGGCTCTACTAAAGGTTTCCTTCAAGCGGCTAAGCACGGTCGGCCCCCGGCCATGGTATGCATGTCTTGGCTTGAGATATCAGGATTAGGCATTGGGTAACCCTCCATGATGTCGTAGTCAGAGGAAGAGTCACTAGACGCAATATGCGGGTCCTGAATGGTACTATCTTGGGTCCCCGTCGAGGGCCCGAAACCTAAGGTAGGTGAGTATTGAGAACTCGCGTAAGTAGTCGAAATGCTTGCTAGTTGCTCGGCCTCTAGCACATGACCAGAGCGCAGATGCATGTGCCTTTGGTACCATACAAGCGTCGGCAAATACCCTCAAAGGTTAACCGCTTGATTTTTTGGGCGTTTTGCACCCCGTTTTCACTCGTTTTTTGATGTTTTTTAATATTTTTTACTGATTAATTTATGGATTAGAGTGTTTGATGGATCAAAACAAGCATATTGCTCAGGGGGTTGTGGTGTGCTTTACAGCACAGTGTTCGATTAATTGAAGCTCCGTTGGTCCTCAAAAGGATCGATTTTTACTTACGCATGAGGCTAAAATAGGTAATTCTAAAGGGTGACTGAGGCCTGAGCCTGAGCGTGAGCTTGGGCTTGGGCTTGGGTTTGGGCCTCGGAAATATTCCAATCTCGGTTCTACCTTTTAAAAATTTTATTTTTTTTATTTTTTATTTTTATTTTTTGGATAAGGTCGTCGCGCGCGCGAGCACACACACACACTTAACCTACCTACTTGCAACTAACAAAGCTAATGTTACACAATAACACAGTACTACAGCAACTAATTAACTAACATATCTGCTTATTGTTCCTTACAGATCTAGCATTATAGGTCTAATACCTTAAAGCTAACACCTTATCAACAAAAAACACAGTACATTACAACACCTTATTAACAAAAACAATACACTGCAGCAAAACAAAGGTCACAAATCCTTCTCAACAAGCCACACACCTTCTTTCTCTACCTTTCTTACATTTCATAATGCACCACAAAGCAGCATATAGTGCTATTTGAGCTTAGTGTAGGGCATTTCCCCGGCAACGGCGCCAAAAATGTGCACGTCTATCGCATGTGTCAAAGCAAGGGACTTGCCATACACTGTGTGTGAGCCACAAATGGCTGCAGGCACACAACCAGATTAATCTAGCAAGCTCAAGAGAGCAAGGGTGTGTCACTCACCGCCCTACGCTCGCCTTCGTGGAGGATTCCTCGTCATGAAGAAGAGGGAGCTACCACCGTGCGGCGCTCAACCGCCTCGCCGCTGCCGTGCCATCGCAAGGTTCAATCTCTCTCTCTCTCTCTCTCTCTCTCTCTCTCTCTCTCTCTCTCTCTCTCTCTCTCTCTCTCTCTCTCTCTCTCTCTCTCTCTCTCTCTCTCGCACACACACAAGGAGATGAAGAAGAAGATGGAGATGGAGCAACAACACTCTTCAATTGCACAATGAGAGAATGAATGATTTTTAGGTTTAGGTGAATTTTATATGAGCTCGCCCATTCACACTTGGGCACCCATTCTTAGCCAACTAACCCTTGAATGTTCCAGTTAGAGTGCACCTCTCATCGGTGATCACTCTTACCCTTTTTCTATTGGACCGACAAGCCTGGCCCCTGAATCAAAACCATGTAATGGATGTTTACTGGGCTGACACCTATTTGCCAAGGTCAACACCAAGCGATAAGGGGCGTTGGGCAGTCACTAGGCCTCCTATTCGCTCGTTGACTTCACTGTCGCATGTAATGTCTTTGACACCAAGGTCAGCACCAAGCGATAGGGAGTGTTGGGTAGTCCCCAAGCCTCCTATTTGCCCAGTATTGACTCCACTGTATGAATTGCAATCACATCACCAAAAGGGTCTCCATCGTCGGTTACACCAAGGTCAACACCAAGCGATAGGGAGCGTTGGGCAGTCCCCAAGCCTCCTATTCGCCTAGTGCTGACTCCACTGTCTGACTTGTCGGTGAACAGTAGTTCAACCATGTCAGCCTCTTCTTTCTCAGTGCTTCATATGCCTGCGGGGTCCTTACTCATGGTACAGGACAAAATGTTGGGTCTTTCTGAAGGGTTGTAAGTGCTCTTCTAAACAGAATCAGATATCTTGGATTCTTGTTCAACCAGCTCTTTTTCTCCACTTGGGGTGTATATCCTTTGAGACTTATGCCTGTCTATCCTTGTATAGTCTTTCTTTTACCTGTAGTAGCTCTACTTTGATCAAAGGGTATGGCAATGATTGTTGATGCCATTATGCATTGATTTGGTTGGGAGTGAGTTGAGTTACATTGACTGAGTAAAGAATTCTCAACTCCTAATCCATCGCTGCTTTCCATTCTGCATCTGTTTCCTGGGCAACCTGTTCTTTGAGTGCATCTTCCTTACCTTTATAAAGCTAGACCATGGGCACTTGCTCAACATCAGTCAGTGGTACTTGAAAACCCGCTTCTCCTTCTAGCCCTTCTGTCGACTGTGTTTCCATCTCAACAAAAGAGACTGATGGTATGTCAACAGTTGGTTGCTCAGAGGAACCGGCTTCTTCCTAATGTTTTGGTTGTCCCTCTCTTAGTAGTTGATTAACTCTTTTTAATTCGGCTATTTCTTTGAACAGTTGCTCTTCTCTTTGGGACCCGCATCAGTGCAAGATCTCTTCTTTATGATTGCTCTAGCTTCAGCTCTAACTCGAGATCCTTGTTTCTCTTTTCCAAAGTCTTATAGACTTCATCTTTACCTTTTATTGAAGTGACAACAGGATTTTCTCTGACCTGTCTCAAAAATGATGCCTGATCATTAATCCTTTGCTTAGAGTACTGCAGAGAAGTGTTTGCTACATCGAGCTACACTTGGATCTTCTGTACTGACAGAGTAGTGGTGAGGAGTTCATTTCTTACCTCTATCAGATGTTGATCTTTGGTCTTGCAGGCATCGGATAACTTGGTTAGAAGTTCTCCCAGCTTCTTCATTTCTTTCTACTACTTCTCTTTTGCAATTTGGTGTTGTTCGGCTTCATCCTTTAGCTCTTTGATCTGTCTTTGTAGATCTGAAATTACGTTCATCCTGTCATCCAGCTCTCCTTGTAGAGCATCAATGACTAGCTCAAGTTCCCTAGCCTTAGCACTACGGCTAAGTGCTGTTGTTCACATTTTTTTGGTCATCACCTGCATCTGCTTGGCATATTCATTGACTTGCATGATGACTTCGTCGTTTGTTTCACATTCTTCAGACCCTGTAGGCTGTCTAAAGGTTTCAACCGTTTTAGTGTGTGTCTCTTTGGGTGGTGTTGTGGTGGCTGCTTGTGGTTGCAGCGGGGGTTCTACTTCTCCTTGAGGCGTTGAGGTTACCTTGGTTGATTCTCCTACTTGAAGCTTTGTGGATGCCTCGGCTGGTTCTTGTTGGGTGGTTGTAGAATGGTCTGCCTCAGTTTGTTCTATTGCTTTTGGCTGCTCAAAACTTATTGCTGCATGTTCCTCCTCTTTTTCTTTGGCTTCCTCGCCCTCATTGGGTTTAGCTGTTGGTGAAGGCGCGGACTTGGCATTGGATGGTCTGTCTACTGCGTAGTGGGTGAAGTGGGCTTCAAAGACATCTCCCCCTGGTCGTGATGTGTCTGACTTTGTTCAGTAGCCTCAGTTTGTCTTTGTTGCTCTACTACATCTTCCCTTGCTTTCCTCTCAGCTTCTTGAGCTTCTTTCAACTTTAGGGCTTCTGCTTCCGCATGCATGTGTTCAAGAAAGTATGTGGGGTTCTCTGCTTCTTTCCTTGTAGGGTTTTTGGTTCTTGGTACTCTTATCTCTCTTGGAACCCATCTTTTCGGGTCCTCACCTACAGCTTGACGGATCCTTTCATAAGTTTTCTTTTCTCTTTCAAACCTCTCCTTCCTTTGTTGAGGTTCTTCTTGATGTGCAGCTACTGCTTTCTGTTAGGATAAGCCCACGCTTGTGACACCATGCGGAAAAAGCCCCTAGTACTTGCATGGCTATTAAGCTGACACACCTCTTCACAAAGAGCATTCCACCTAGTAGGCTATGTGGTGCACTTCCATGGCTTATTCTATTTCTATATTTATAGCCTTCTTGTACACAATTTCCAACCCACTTTTTTTTGAATTGATGCTACTCTATCACTTTGGTACAAGCTCTTGTCTATTGTCTATATCTTAATTAAGTGACTATTAGCATAATCATGTGATTATGAATGCTAATAACATACATCCTCCATAGCTATTAACCTTACACTTTCTTCTTCATCTCTTCAATCCTGGCCCTTCTCTCCTCATTGTCCAAGCTCTCACTACTATGAGCTTCATGAGAGCTTTCTGCAAATTCTTCGTCTGACTTATATACTCTCTTTGATGAATTTGTGGTCCTTGGAGAAGGTTGTGTGGAAAGAATCCATGTGTTCTGATCAAAGACTAGCGGAAAATTGTCGGCCATGCCAATAGCATGATATGCTATTCTCGTCAGCACTTTAGGCGTGCCCAGATAGGTGCTTTTACCTTCTTTCTTTGTGCCTTTTAGCTTTGTCAGCACATACTACGCACGATCAATTGGCTGCCTGGTTGTCGATTTCAACACTTGGGTGAAGGTGGTCGCAACCGCATGGTTTGGGTTGGTGTACCATAGTGGCCTCTTTGATAAGAAGTGGAAGTGTTGATGGTATAGACAAGCTGGTTCTTCCACTTGCCTTTGGATGAGGTCAAAAAAAGTTGTTGCAGCAGTCTCTTTCGTGAATGTGCCTGCTGTCTTTCTAACTCAAGCCCGCATTGTCATACCTTCAGTCGGCAGCTTCAGTGCCTCGGCCACAATCTCTTTTGTAATTACTACGTCGACTTTCTGCCCTTGTTGGTCGGGGATTTGGGCTGACCCATCTTCTTTGATTGTAGACAATAGTTCGTATGCTTTCTAGAAATCTATGCCACATGGTTCCTGGTCGTAGAAGTCTCTGAGGCCCAGCCTTCTATTAGCTTCTTTGGTGTCTGGCTTGGTAGCTACATCATATATCTATTTTGGTAGTATTTGCAGTTCCACTTGGTGTCCTTCTTTGCTCTTGAACCTGCCTGTGAAAACCGTGGTGTTGTTTTCTTCAAGTTGTTCTCTTGACAAGTATGTTGCTGTTAAGGCGGTTACGCCGCTAGCGGAAGCTAAATAGCGAGAACTCAACCAACAACAGAATTTGTCAGACGAGGACGAAGCTTGACCCGCAGGCGCATGGAAACAACTAGGTGGGTGTCAAATCACCTACTCGACCTTCTAATGACAATCACTACTAAGGAAATCAAATCTAAGTTCTAAAATACGCAAGTGACTGAAATCCGTACTACGAACAAATGCTATACGAAACAGGATCTAGAATCATCGAATCGATCTCAAACTCAAGGGGAAGTCTATACACTAGGTAAGAACAACACCCTAAAGACTTGAACTGCAAAATCAACCTATAACCACTCCGTGCGGTAAACGCGTATGAAGACAGGCCGAAAAATACAGGTGACCGAAACTTGACCCCGATGGTACTAATGTGTAGCTCTACTCGTTGTGGTTCTATAGATATGCTGCACACTCTATTCCGACACACGAGTTGGAAGAAAACTCACACCGAAGCTCGTAGGAACTTACCTCACGTAGAAGCCGATAGCGCGCACTCTTGGTATCTGTGCGTAGCTCTCACCGTTGCTAACACAATGGCGGTGTCGCTTCTCCAATGGCGGTCCCGTAGCTCGCGTAGCAAGGAGATAAGACTCTCTCTCTCTCAGACACAGTCACGGCGCTCAAAACTCACTTTGATTAATAATTCAATGCTCCTTAGGTTACAAAACATTGGCTTATATACCTCAGCCTTGGAGGTGAAAACATCTCTAATTATTTACATCAGCAGGTGAAATTACGTCAGGATTACAAGCTGGAAACTCAATTGAGTCCCGTTACTTAATGAATGGTTCAAATCAAAATTAAATGTCGGAAAGACATTTATTACAATCAATGGTTACAAAATGATGGGTGTGAGCAAAAATGCGGGTGTGATCCTCTGCTGGCTCAACACTCCCCCCCTCCGCGTTCATGTCGTCCCTGACATGACTTTTAGGCTTGGTCAATAGAGTCCTGTCGTCTTGAGCATCTGCAAATGTGATTCGTAGCGTAGGTTGCCGATGGTCAAGGTTGGGCCGAATATTTTGCTTTCGTGAGTGAAAAAGCCGGTGTAGAAAGCTTCTTCGAATGTTTGCATGTGGAAGCTAGGCAAAAACATAATTCTTTGGTATAAGAGATGTAACACCTTTGGTGATGGCTGCAATGAAAGATCATACATCATATCCGTCACTGTGTCGGCCGTCGATAGTAGACTCGAGGTCGTGGCTTTATCTGGCGCGAACACTTCAATGCATGCTAAGAGAGTTCTGCAGATTTTCTTTAGCATCTGACACGAAAGGTCAGGAGAGCCAGTAAAGAGTTTGATGGTGCCCGTTAGGGTTTTCACCATGTAGGCTTTACCTATTTTCTCTCCTTCCTTTGGTCCTGGCATCCTTGGGTAATTAAGCCAATTTGGCTTCTTTTCTGCAATCCTGCCATGCTCTTTCCAGCTTCTGACTCTTGGCACCGGGCAGAAGGTTGCATCCTCCCGAATCTCCTTTGGAGCCTCTACCAAGTAGATGAGGTAGGCTGGGTATTTGTTTAGCCAACCTTTCCTCCATCTAGGTTGAGAATCTACAATCTTCTTTGATTGTTCATCTTTTGTGATGTCGCCTTCGTAAAGAGCGACATACTGCTCCTCCTCTATTCTCTTTTTCGTCTTTATCACTTCAAATTTCATCAGAGGGAAAGGCAGGCTGGGTTGCATCCACTCTTCATGGAGCACTTTTGTGTCTAACCCTTGAAGTCTAATGGAGATGAGAAGTCTCCTTTCCCATTCCATTTCCGCCTTGGCACTTTCCTCTGTTGACTTTTCTATTTGGTCCTGGAGCCTTTGTTCTTCTTCTTCAGAGATTTCTGAAGTCGAGGCCACTTCTTGAACTGGGGCTGGATTTTTGAATGTGGTTGCCTCTCCGGTTTCTGGTAGCTCTATGGCTGCTCCCCCTGCTTCTTCTTGTGGTGTCTCTGTTTCTCTTCTTTGTTGCTCTTGGAGGTCTTGGAGCTGTTTGCGGAGGGCCTCATTTTCTGTCCTTAGTGTTTGGTTTTCTGATGTGAGCCGCTCCTCTGCAGCCAATGATCCCTCTGCCATGTGCAATCTTTGCACTTGCTCTAACCTCAGCTCTCTTTGCAGACTTCTTACCTGCTCCTCCAGAGCTGGTACGAGGGCTCCCTCTTGTTCTGTTCCTGCCCTGCTAGCTCTAGGGGTGGTTCTGAGTCTCATGATTGATCTTTCTTGAAGTTCGACTCTTTCCCTTAGCTCAATGAGCTCATCCTTGGCTGCCTCCAGCTCATCTTCTATTCGCTCCTTTGCTTCCTGTGAGCTTGTTACCTCTCTTGAAGCTTCGGCTAGTTGGAGTATCAAGCCGTCTCTCTCGTTTTCTGCGTCGTAGAGTGATGCTTTATGACTTTCAGATTCAGTCATAGCATTCTCTAACTTCTTCTGCAACTCTGCTTCCTTTTGTTTTGCTGTCTCAAGTGCTACTCCCTTTGCCCTGGATCTTTCTTTAATCTTGCTGAGCAGTTCATGCACCATGTGCATGTCTTTTTCATCTTCATCTGTCAACTTGACAGCTCTTTGTGCCACCACCTCCAATGGCTTCGGCTCGTCCATTTTTTCTTTACTCTCCATTGTACCCTTTGTCTTTTCTTTCGTCCCTTTCCGATCATCTTGTTTCCGTAGGGATTTCCCATAAACTGCCTCCAGGGCCTCTTCTTCACTGTATCCTATCGCTACCAGATCCTCGTAATCATCTTTCTTTTGCTGAACTGGATCTATCTTCTTTTCCTTGGTCCCGGCCTCCGGCTTTTCCATAACTTCTGTTTTTATTTCTATTGTGGTTTCCTCCACAATAATTTCCATCTTCTTCTGGCTTGGTACAACAGTAAAAGAGGGCTGATTGTCCTCAGTCATCTTGGCTTTCCCTTTGTTTGCTTGCCCGTCTTTCTCTTGAGGATCAGTAGACTCCTCTGCTTTCTTCTTCCCCTTGTCGTCCTTTTGCAGCTCAGCTTTTAAAAGCTGTACTTCCTCTTCAGTATAAGGCTCGACAGGATTCTGCTCCAATATGGCCTCCGACTCCTCATAAGCTCTAATATATTGATCATATTGATCAACATGTGGCCTGGCTGAGCTGGTTCCGACTCTACTGGGGTCTGGCACCCACATTTCTTCGAAGTCCCCCTTTAGAGCTCTTTCCGCTCTAAACTGCTCCACCAGCCTTTCCATTCTTGCGGCTTTTTGACTTTTGGTCTGCTTGGGATCGGCCTTCTTCTTCACTTTCTTCTTGAGCGGCTCGTCCACAGCCTCTTCAGGTTCTGAAACTATTTCTAGTTTTCGGCGTGCTCTTGTGGACGCCCTCTTGGACACTTCTTGCTGTTCTTCCTCCTCATCGGCTTCTCTAAGCCACTCATTCTGGGAGGGAATTTGTGGCCCTTGATCCCTAGCTCCAATAGCTTCATAAGCGATTCTTGTTAGGATTTCTCCTCCTCCTATGTACTTTGGTTTCTGGTTGTGCATGGCGATTACTTGCTCGTGGATGTATTGAGCATAATTCACCTCTTTTGGCACGTTGCTCTTCAGTGCCCATGTGATGGTTGTCGCAATGGCATGGGGGGGTGTAGTATACTTCTGCGGTCTTTTGCTGCACACATGGAAAAACTGGTTGTATAATCGGCAAAGGGTTGCCGCTCGTTGATCTGCCATATCTCCGTAGGTTGTATTTTGTTTCTTTGATCCATAGACCTCTATGGCCTCCCTTCTTTCTCTGACAGAACTCCCTTTGTTGTGCAGCTTCAATGCATCTGCAATGAGCTGTGGAGTGATCTGTACTTCAACTGTTTCTCCATCCATGGCTGTCAACGTGGCTTTCCCATCCTTCTGAATGGATGTTGCCAACTCATACACTCTTCTTGTGTCTACACCTGATGGTCTCGAGGTGAAGAACCTGTGTAAGTCAGCCTTTTCCAGGTATTTGCTTATGTTCTCTGATCTGCTATAATCCACTAATTCTCGTGGGATCATAGGTACATCGACCGATTTCCCTTGAGGATCTCTGAAAGTCCCCTGGTAGATCTTTATTCCCTCTTTTTCTAGTACTGCTTCCTCCACCCAAGTCTTGGTTGGCTTGAGGGTTTCTGTTGGAATATCAAAAGGTTCTGCCTCTGCAAGAGCATCCTTGATGGTTGGTCTTTTTCTCTTAGTTGCCGATGACTTAGCGGAATCCATGGATCCTGTAACTCCAATTTCAGAAGTTAGTGTCTTTTTAGTACTGAAAGCCGAAATGAAGCTTTTAACTATTCAAATGACTTGAAAATTGAAACATGAGCTATTCAGGGCCTAAGGATGCAATGTAGGTGAAAAAATATGCAAACTGGGCTCAAAAACATGCTTGAGACATCATACGCGTATGATGTCTTTTGTGTCAGAATGACTTCATATTGGTTGTGCTTGTAGCTGATAGTGTATACATGAGTGTCATATGCTTGGATTTGAGTTTGGATACCATTTGGTCAAGTTTTGGCCAGTTTAGTCCAGTTCAGGCTCTTGGCAAAATTTTGAAAGGGAAATGGATTTTATGATCCAAATTGGGTAAAACTTGGTGGATTACCTTCAAATGGCATGTAGAACACTTCTGTTTGGTGGTTGAAGCCCTGAGGTGCCAAAATCACATAGTGAGACATCATACGCGTATGATGTCTTTTAGTGCATTTTTGGACCAAATTTCTCTATAAGCTTGGATTTGGCTTTAGATAGGCTTATTCAGTGGATTTATCAAGTTTGGATAGAATTTGGGCTAAAAATGGCTCTGGAGACATCATACGCGTATGATGTCTTTTTCATCAATTTTTCATGGGATTGGTTCTGTGGACTCTCCATGTGCTAGTGAAGGACTGTTTATACTCAAATCTTGGTTTGGACTTGAATATGTTGGATTTGGGACAAAAATAGGCTTTGTATGAAGGATTTTCTCTTAATTGGGCTAATGGGGTGATCCACTTGACCAAATGGTTCCAAACTTCATATGTAGCATGTATTAGATATATATAATGGATGTATGATGACAAGTGAGCATTTTTGGCTCTGTAAGTGCAAATAGACATCATACGCGTATGATGTCTTTTTCATCAAAATGGTGCTTTTTGGTTCCAGATAGCTTGTAGATGTGTTAATCAACAATCCTACAAAGTTTCAATGAGTTTGGAGTTATTTTTACAAAATTAGGACCAAAAATCAATTTTATGGCCTACTTTGCGTCTTTTTGGTTTTCCTTGGGTTTTCTAACTCCAATTCTCATGATACTTGGTTCATAGGATGTGATTAACATGTGGAATGAGGCTATGCACTCAAATGTTGAAATGGATGTGAAAATCATGCTGTGAGACATCATACGCGTATGATGTCTTTTCTTGAAATGTTGGTCTTTTTGTGCAAAGAATGCTTTGTGCTAGTGCCCTAAGCCCTGCTAACTAGTTTTCAACTTAAAAAGTCATCAGTTTAGCTAAAAAGCCCCCTTATAGGCATTTCAGTCTCCGAAGTCGTCTTTTTGCCTTGGAGTTGAATTTCTTCAACTTTTCTTCTTGAGAGTTGCATTTCCAGCTCATTTGATATGTTGCGAAGCCATCCAGTTGGTTGGACTTGACTTTGGCTCCCCGTTCTCCATCTTTATCCATTTGGTTGCTCGAAAGCGTCTTTTTCACCATCGGTAAGTGAATCGGCTTTCTTTTGGGTTTTGCTTGCAAACATAAGTCATCCATGTATAGTTGAAACTGCTTGTGAAGTTTCATGTCATTTGGTCGTCAATTTTAGCCGTTATGCCAAAATGACGCTTTGTGTGTCCGCAGCCGAATCGGTTGTTCTGACCTACTTTTGGTGATCCAAACCTGGAGATACTCCATGGTTGCATTTCCCTCGATGTTGTTAAGCTTCCTGAGAAGTTTTGTGTCGTTCCGACAACTTTTTTCTGTTTGCCTCTTGCAGGCTCTGTTGACCTAGGGTTTTTCCAATCGTTCTTTCTCGAGCTTTGAGTGCTAGAAACTCATCTTCTATGTTAGGGTAACCCACCTCTAAGTTCTTGCAAAGTTTGGTTAGGCGGTTGTGCCCCTACCTATCGTTCTTCCCCATTCCCTGTCTGCTCTTGTTTCTTGGTTTTGGTGAGTTTTCGCGACAAAAGTTAACGATAAGCATCAAAAGCTTATGGCAACGAGTCTACCTCTCATGTCTGGTGTCCTCTGAGCTCTCGTAGCAGTCGTAGAAGGCGGTAGAAGGTCAGATGCTCCTGTGTGCTCTTTGCTCTCTCCAAGAAGGTAATAGTGGAAATGAGCTTGATAGTGAAGTGAAAAATACTTAACTTCGGGCTTCCCGGATCACTTGTTACCAAATTTGACATGTGCTCCTATCTCGTCGTGAAATGCACTTTAGGATTTGAAATTTCTCAATTTGGACTCCTTTTGACCTGTTTCTGAGAAATCTGTCCACTTTGCCAAAATATTGTCATTTCGGGCTTTCCGCAACTTTTTCAGAATTGTACCCAATTTTTATCCTGGGTTGCCCTTGTCATTAGGACCATCACCGTCTATTCTTTTCTTTTTTCCGATCTCATTTCACCTGCTTTTTTATTTTTATTAAGAAAATCATAAAAAATAAAGAAAAATAGCAAATTAAAGCCAAAAAATTCCAAACATACATGATAAATAGCTGGTAACCCTGTGTATATGAATATACACTTCTTTGTGATTTTTGGACTTGGATTACCACTTTTTTCCACTTTTTAGCTCCAAAAACACTCTTATTTAGTGATATTTACACATCTAGAGACCCAAATTCATCATTTGATCTCTTCTTGTTGCAAAACAAGGTATATAAGGGCATAAATATTATCAATATTCGCAATCAAACATAAAAAATTGCAAAATCATGTAAGACACTGCCCTTGTAATATAATTTTTGTTTTTCTTTGTTTTTTTCCGCTTGTAGCTGCTTTGTAGCTCCTGTATACCTCCCCCCCTCCTAGTCTGAGTCCTCCCGGACGACTATGAAGTGTCTGTGGGTGAAGCATTGTAGTTGTTTTGGTCATCAGTTCCCAATGCAATTGTAGAGCGATGATACAACAGTCTTTCCAATAAAGCTGCTCTTTATTTGATTGAAGAATTGGTGGTCGGGTTTTGGGTTGGTTTTGGCACTTCGGTAGTAGAATCAGTAGATGGATTCTGCGTTACCTTGTTGTCTTTTTTTACTATCCAAATCTGCTTCCACTTTGCTTGTGCTTGCCACAAACTCTTTGCGACCCAAACCTGCTTTGTTCTGTGTGTTGATTTCCTCGCCTTGAAATACCTAGGAGTTTCCGTTGATTGTATTGAAGGGAGTTCCTGTTTACAAATCTTTGGGATCCAAATTTGCTTGCTATAGCTTTGTGCCGTCATGACCTTCTTTGGAATCCAGATCTGTTTCACTGTCCTTGATTGTCGGGGATCACTCTGTTGTCTGGTATTGAAGACTCTGTTTTTGTTTTCTGGCATCACCTTTTTTGGTCTCCATGCCAACGTTGGCTCCGTTTTATCCCAAGGTTGAGCTGTTATATTATTGCTTGTCTTCCTTATCCAATGTTGATAATTCCTCGTCGAAGAGTAATCCGGTTGTATAGAAACTTTTGGTTGCCATTGCTTCTTCTTTCTCTCTGTTTGTTGTTTGCCCTTGTTATTGGATTCTTCCTTTGGAGTTGGCTCTGCTCCGTTGGTGAACTTGACTGATTGACTTTCACCTTCGTATTTGATAAGCACTAATTTAGAATTCCAGTCAATCATTGCATTATATTGCTTCTGCCATGGTTGTCCTAGCAATAATGGATGTTGTGTAGCTTGGTCTTCAACCACGTAAAACATATGAGGATACACATATTGGTTAATCTGTATATGTAAAACTGTGCATCCGACAGTTTTGATTGCATTCTCAGAGTAACTCTTTAACTCTTGCTTGGCAGCAGTTAGTTTAGTGTCATTTGTCAATTGTCTATACAAACTGAGTGAAAGTAGGTTAGCTTGAGCTCCTGAATCCAATAGTGCTCTGGCTTTGATTTGGTTGGTTCCTATTTTGCATTCAATGATGGGTTCTTCTTTGTCATTATCCATTTCTGTTATACTAACTGCGTTTATTCGCATTGCTCCTTCATTGCGCTGTTTCTGACGCAGTAGTCTTCTTTTCTCCATTCTTTCCTTCGCCTCGGCTTGCGCTTCCTCCACAATCTTTTTCTTTTTCTGGACACGCAGCTTTTCTTGATGTATTTTGAGAAGCATGTCTTGTGTTAGCGGCAACAGATACTTTTTCACTCTGCATCCACTAATCCAATTGGGCATTTCTTCTCCGTCTAATGTAGCAAGCTTGACGGCTCCACTTGGTGATAGATCTTTAATCACCAGAGGTCCCATCCCTCGCTTTTTAAGCTTCTTAGCATGCTGTTTCAGAGTGTAAACTAGGACATAGTCCCCAACTTTAAACTCTTTAGTCCGCACATGCTTATCAAAAAATTCCTTTTGTCGCCTTTTTTGAGCGTAGATGGAAGCTACTGCTTTTAGGCGAAGCTCATCTAGCTTTTCCAGGTCATCTATTCTATCAGAGAGCTCGTGCCCTGTCCACTCTAGATCCTTAGCCACCCTTAAGGTTGAAATCAAGAATTCTATTGGTAAGATAGCATTTAGCCCAAAAACCATGTTATATGGGGTCGTTCCTATGGATGTTTTATACGCCACCCTATATGCCCATAATGTTGAATGCAACTTTTGGTCCCAGTTAGTTCTCGACTTAGATACAATCTTCGTGAGGACCGTGCATATGGTTTTGTTTGTTGCTTCAGCTTGTCCGTTTGCTTGTGGATGATACGGGGCTGATTTCCTATGGATTACCATGAATTCATCTAGAAGGATCTCTATCACTTCATTTATGAAATGTGTGCCTCGATCACTCACAATTTCTATTGGCAATCCATATCGTACAAAGACGTATTCATACAGAAATTGTGCCGTGGTCCTGGCATCTGCTCTTTGAGTTTCCTTTGCTTCGACCCACTTTGTTAGATAGTCTGTAGCCACAACGATGTATTGTGCATGAGTCTTATATGCAGGAGGTGAAATGGGTCCGACATAATCAATCCCCCATTTTGCAAAAGCTCTTGCCCCCATCATTGGTCTAAGCGGCATATCATCTCTTTTAAGTGGTACTTTGGTCCGCTGACAGTCATCACACCTTTTAACGTATTCCTCAGCGTCCATATGTAATGTTGGCCACCATATTCCTGCGGCTAAGACAAGTTTTGATGTCTTATCACCTGAGAAATGGCCTCCACCTACTCCTCCATGAGCTTGCTCCAGAATTATCACATACTCAGACTCTGATGCGCAAATCCTAAGCTGGTTGTCTTTACCTCTCTTATAGAGTTGATCTCCTATTAAAGCGTAATCTCTAGCTTCTGTCTCTACAGATTTCTGACGAGCTTTTGACGTTCCCTCTGGGAAAGTTCTATTTGTGAGATATTCAACAATATACTGACTCCATTCTGGAGCGATCATTATCTGATATAATGTTGAATACTCGGCTGGCGGTTTTGATGAACATACAATACATACTGTGACGTATTCATGTACGCTTTCTTTCATTCCTGGCCAATAGACTCCCAATTGTAACAAATTCCTATATGTGTTCCTTCTTGAACAATGAAATGCACATTCCTGAACATGTGCTTCGCACAGATATGTATTATATTCCTCCGGATTGATGCATAGTCGTAAAACATGATCATTTCCCAATTGATACAACCTTCCTGCAATCAATTGAAGATTCTTGGATTGCTGAATAGCAATATGTTTCAGGTTGTATTCGCTTCTATTAAACTCTCCTCCATAGGTTAATAGGTCAACGACATTTTGAGACCACTTAGGTATCATTTCTATGTTGAACAAGTACGCAGTGTTTGGTTCACATCTTTGTAGCTATGGTCTTTCAGGTTCACACGTGTAGTGGTTTCCATACTTCTCAGGTATATGTGATCGTAGCCCCAATCCTAGACCATTTTCAACTGTCTCATGAATGGTCTTCCCAGTATGATATCATAGTTATTCTCCTTGCCAAAATCGACAATAGCAAAAGTATGTTCGTATTCAATGCCGCAAGAAGTCACTACAACTTTCTCTAATAACCCCATAGGTTTCTCCATGTGTCCATCTGCTAATTGGAGTTTCAACCTAGTCTTCCTTATTGCTGGTTTCCCCCATTTTTTCCAGATTCCTTTTGTAGCTATGGCTACCCCAGCTCCGCTGTCTAGTATTGCCATTGTGTTCACTCCTTGGAATTCAACTGGTAAGGTTGTATTCCCCTCTTCACCTTCGCAATACTCTCCGACCTTGTTTAAGGGTACAGGCTTAGCGTTCTTTTGTGGCTTGCTCAGCTCCTCAATGCTCTCTTGCAATCTCGATGTTGGATCTTTTATCCCGAATTTCTCCAAGCATTTTCCTACAGTGGTCCACATATGTGGTCTTAGCCTCAAAAGCTCAGCTAGAGTGATAGTGCATGTCACTGGTGTTGACAAAATCTCTATCAATCCTTGCGAGTCCATGACTTTTTCTGATGAGATTTTTCGTGAGGGAAGTGCTCTAATCTCGGATTTTGCTTCATACTCTCCTAAGTATGAAGGTATGGTTTTCAGTGAATGAGGTTTGCTCTCCATTGTTCTAATAGAGCCCCCA
Source organism: Adiantum capillus-veneris (assembly GCF_014529385.1). Lineage (NCBI taxonomy): Eukaryota > Viridiplantae > Streptophyta > Polypodiopsida > Polypodiales > Pteridaceae > Adiantum > Adiantum capillus-veneris. The sequence continues at coordinate 123,185,804 of NC_140951.1, read as the reverse complement.
TCTTCCCAGTAAGATTGCAGATCCAAGTCCACTTGAGATCCTGCCTCAAATTCCACTATGGGAGGATTCCTGATGTCCTTTTCCCAATTTGTCTGATTAGCTTGGCAACTTAGCTCGTTTGCAAAGTTTGCCTCTCTCACTTGTTTCCAAAATTCATTGTAATCATCATCTCTTTCGTAACTCCTCTGTATGACTGGATGAAAACTCTCTATCTCCTGATCGGTTGTGTTCAATACTATGCAGTCATCCTTTTGTGTATCTTCAGGCTTTTGTGCACTAGGAGTCTTTTCAGCTACCCGTGAAACGATAGTCTCTTGCTGAATTGGGTTTTCCTTTCCACAATTAATTGTTTCTTTTGGTGGTTCTAATAAGGCTTGTGCAGTCTCGATCATTCTCTGGCACATTTCAAGTCTCTGCTTTTCCAATTCCGCGTTTGGGTATGTCATCCACCTCTGTTCTTGTGTTTGGTTGTTCTTTAACCTAGCTTCGTAAGCTCTCATTAGTGCGTCCAATGGTTCGTGTACCTTGTCGACTAGCACTGATCCCCCTGAGCTTAAGCTCGTTGTTTCTTTGATACTCTTTTGTTTCATTCTTTCCGGGCTCATCTCTCGTTTCCTGTTTTGACTCTCAAGTTTTTCTAATCTAGCTTTAGTTTGCTTTAGTTCCTCAGCTAGAATAGCGTCTTCACGTTCTTTTCTCAACTTCATGCGTGCTTTTCTAGCTTTCCATGTGTTTTTCTGACTCCGCGGTCCTTGACTAACCACTTCAGTCGCTAACTTTCCATTCTCAGGTTCTCCAGTGGTTTTCTTAGCTTGAGCTCTAGTAACAACTTGCGTTGGTATCAGAGTTTCATTTTCAGACCCACTGCTGGTAGGAATAGTTTCTAGCATATTAAATGTCGTCTTTTGCACTTTGTTTGGATTCTTTGAACAATCCTCAATGAAGTGAGTAACCCCACACTCAGTGCAATAAGCGTTAATTCGAATGATTTCCGTATGTGGGCAAACATTCATCAGATGGTCACCTCCACACTTGTAACAGGGTCCTAGTGCTGGTCTTGGTCCCGCTTGATTCGTCCTTTGTGGATAGGATGGTCTCTGTCCTGCTAACCCTCCATGAGCTATGAACATCAAGGTTCTTGCGTCCATATTGTATCTCTCTTCATCAGAAGCACTGGTAACTGTGGGTATTCCAACATTCCCCATCATGCCCCATGGTTCTGGTTGTTTTGGTTCTTCTGGTGGGTAATACACTGTCGGCGACATGTGTGCACCCGATTCTTCGTAATAGGCTTGAACAGGCACTAAGGCTTGTTCTTCCTGATTCTCTAAGGTTGGTGCATATCTAATGCCCACTGGTCTTGCTCCTGGTAAAGGTGGTTGTTGTCCCAATACCGGTTGAGGTCTTTCTATCCCCATAGGTCCAGGTACATTTCCCGTTGGGTATCGAGGTACTGGATGTACTTGAGGTGGTGCTAATTGAGCAGGAGGTGCATACTGGCGCTCCCTTACATACCCTTTGTTGTAATAACACTCCTCTATTGGATGATTTGTCCATTTTTGTTCAATAGCACACCATTTCAGTGTTTTTGGCAATGGTTTTTGGTATGGTGCCATCCTTTTTAGAGCATCTTCTATCATTTGCTCTACATTTGGCATGGTTGTTGTTTGAACATTCTTTTTAGTGGTAGTCTCACTCGCTACGGAGGAGGAGCTACTGGATGCAAAATCTGTATCCGCTGACACCTCTCCATAAACCGTACAGTTATCCACTAAGTACAATGCCTCTCTCGTTACTTGCTCGAAACTTGTACAAGCTTTCAAGTGCAAGTCCTTCTTGAGAGTGTCGTTCCTCAGTCCCTCAATAAAGAGAACAGATAGTCTGTCATCTTGTGGTCGTTCACGTACTGGACATCTCTCAATGTATTGTTTGAAGCGAAGTGACGCTTCCTTCACTTTTTCATGTTCTCTCTGTTTAAAAGCATATATTTGTGAGACCGTATTGTGCTTAATCCCTCGTTTTGAGAATTCCTCAGCAAACTCTCTTAGCAAATGGTCAATGTCATGGAATCCCCCAATGTTCATTGGTTGAAACCATGTCAATGCGGTACCTTCTAGAGTAAGACCAAATCCCTCGTATTGTGTATGGAAATCTGTTATCTGCTAAGCTCTTAAGACTTGCTTAAAGAGTGACACATGTGCATACGGATCTCCTGAACCACCATACTTCTTTGGCATACACTTGGCTACTTGAGATGGTCTCATACGTCTATGATCTGCTACCAATCTCATTGCTCCTGTGTCTCTGCTAAAGCTTTCTCTAGCATCATGGACTTCATGGGTTACCCTTGTCGGTTCCTCTGCCCTGAATCTACTACTGGGAGGTAAATGTGATGGTTCCGCTTCAAACCTTGGACCTGGCGTGGTATAGGTGGGGATTGGAACAGCACTACCTCGATTTGTCTCCGTTGACTCTCTGGAATGTAATGATCCTATTGGTCCGAGCTTCGAGTCCCAAGGTTGACTGAAAGAGTCAGCAACCTGAGTTCTTTGTCCTCCTGTTGTCATTGAGTTTTGCACTCCAGTTGTTGGTGCTGGTCTATGTGAGCTAGAAGTAACATAATACTGATGTAGTGGTCCCCCAAAGTATGTATATCCTTCTAATTCTTTCTTGCCCATTGTTGAGTATTGCCTGCCATACTTATCGTAAGCAGCAATTTTCACTTCCGATCCCTCTGTGTAGGTAAAGACATAGAGTCTTTTTTGGTCTGTCAACTCTCCGGTGTAGGGTTCTTCACATTTATAATAGAGATCTTGCTCCCCATTACTATATTTGTATAGCCCCACATAGATGTTATCAGTGTTGATCCTTGTAGTTTCATTCTCTCTTCTTAACCTCGCATTAGGGAAGTTCATTATTGGTGCTTTCTCCTCGAGTTCTTCATCTATTTTGGCCTTGGTGCCCATCAATCCCCACTTGTCCACAATGTTAGGGTTTAGGACTACCAAGTACATGGTTCCCTCGTCATCGAGATATCTATCTCCGCTATAGCTCACAGGCACTAAGTCCTTGAACTCACTAGGTCTATCTTCTATCTTTACACAATAGCGGTCCATTCCATCTTTGTAGATCTTGGCACCTTGCTCATTGTCGTACTGGTATTTTATGAACAATAGCTTCATGGTGGCGGAAGGGTTTGATGATCCCGCTGCCATATTTTCTCTGTTGTTCAGGTTCAAGTGTTCCAAGTTTTCGGTGAAAATCTCGTAAGACCTCTCCGAAGAAGTATCAGAAACACTTCCTTCAAAGATCGGCTCTAATGGTTGCACCCAACTTTGGTTTACACTTCCCTCGGTTGATATGACACTTGCTGGTTCCCCTTGTTTTGGTTGATTATTCCGGAGATTCCTGCCCGATCTCAAATTCATCAATTCCCCTAAAGGACTGTAACTTTTTCGTCTCGGCAATTTGTTTTCCCCAAGTTTTTGTAGTCAGAATTGATCCAAACTGATTGATACTTGGTCAACTGTTTAATCTTGTCAGTTGGACAACTTCTGTTTCATCAAGTGAGAATTTTGTTACTGTTATGCTTAAAAAGACATTATACGCGTATGATGTCTTTTTTCACAGATTTTGACTATTTTGGTTATGCTCACTCTCAGTGGCCTCTTTATGCTCTGTTCACTCACAAAATTCAGTTTGAACTCTGTTTGAGCAAGTTATGGCTAATTTAGGCTTTTCTTGGCAATTTTCCGCTTTGACTTGTTTTTTGGGTCAATTGTGATCCAAATGGGATGAAACTTGAAATATAACCTCTAGACAGCTATTACAATGGATCTGTGTTAGCAAAGTATCAAAATATGTCCAAAATTAGGTCAAAGACATCATACGCGTATGATGTCTTTTTCATCAAATTGGGTCCAAATTTGATATTTATGCTTCCAACAGTGATTGTAACAATCTTGTCAGGTCAGATTTCAAAAATAAGCAGTGGAAGTGCCAAAAGACATTATACGCGTATGATGTCTTTTGTCCCAGATTTTGACTATTTTTGGTTTTAAGCCTTCTCCAATGTTTATAATTGAGTTTCAAGTGTTTTTGTCAGGTTTGAATGTAAAAACAAGATTTGAATCCAAAATTTCCTATTCTTTGCGTTTCTTGGACTCCGACTTGTCTTTTTTGGGTTTCTTTGAGTGTTAATGCTCTTGTTTTAAGTTGATCTTAGGGTAAAACCCCCCTTCTAAACACTCTGGCAATGTCAAATTTTCAATTTTAGTCTCTGTTTAGGTTCTAAGACATCATACGCGTATGATGTCTAAAGTTGCAGATTTCCAGTTTTTCAGCACAGAACTCTTCCAATAGCTCTTTTAAGTGCTCAGCAACAATCAGTTACACAGAAAATTTTTCTGAACTTTGTTTATTGCATATTTCACTACCAAAGAGACTTTTTCAGTGATCTAACATGCAATCAAACACATCAAGCAAATAGAACACCAATTGATAGCTCTAGATGAGGATCAAATCAGGCCCTACCTAAGCTACTTCTAATCATAAAATGGATTTTTTGCAATTGAAAATATAAAGAGATTTACTACCACACGAGGAGTAGCAAATGCTTTTTATGTCAACAACCACTTAAACACCATCAAAAACAATCTAACCTAAGCTAAACTAAAAATACTGTCAACACGGAAGACCCAAGAATACCCCACTTCCTAGTATCTCTCGAGACCTTCGGAGTCCACCACTCCTAGATCTTTTCTAACTAAAGTATACAAAGTAGTTTATACGACTCACCTCGTAGGATTAGTCTAAGGTCACCTACTTAGGGCTCTCGTCCCCGGCAGCAGCGCCAAATGTTAAGGCGGTTACGCCGCTAGCGGAAGCTAAATAGCGAGAACTCAACCAACAACAGAATTTGTCAGACGAGGACGAAGCTTGACCCGCAGGCGCATGGAAACAACTAGGTGGGTGTCAAATCACCTACTCGACCTTCTAATGACAATCACTACTAAGGAAATCAAATCTAAGTTCTAAAATACGCAAGTGACTGAAATCCGTACTACGAACAAATGCTATACGAAACAGGATCTAGAATCATCGAATCGATCTCAAACTCAAGGGGAAGTCTATACACTAGGTAAGAACAACACCCTAAGGACTTGAACTGCAAAATCAACCTATAACCACTCCGTGCAGTAAACGCGTATGAAGACAGGCCGAAAAATACAGGTGACCGAAACTTGACCCCGATGGTACTAATGTGTAGCTCTACCCGTTGTGGTTCTATAGATATGCTGCACACTCTATTCCGACACACGAGTTGGAAGAAAACTCACACCGAAGCTCGTAGGAACTTACCTCACGTAGAAGCCGATAGCGCGCACTCTTGGTATCTGTGCGTAGCTCTCACCGTTGCTAACACAATGGCGGTGTCGCTTCTCCAATGGCGGTCCCGTAGCTCGCGTAGCAAGGAGATAAGACTCTCTCTCACTCTCTCTCTCTCAGACACAGTCACGGCGCTCAAAACTCACTTTGATTAATAATTCAATGCTCCTTAGGTTACAAAACTTTGGCTTATATACCTCAGCCTTGGAGGTGAAAACATCTCTAATTATTTACATCAGCAGGTGAAATTACGTCGGGATTACAAGCTGGAAACTCAATTGAGTCCCGTTACTTAATGAATGGTTCAAATCAAAATTAAATGTCGGAAAGACATTTATTACAATCAATGGTTACAAAATGATGGGTGTGAGCAAAAATGCGGGTGTGATCCTCTGCTGGCTCAACAGTTGCCTTGGCCGTCTTTACTGAACTCGGGTCTGATTGATAGGGTGGCCGCTCTTGCAACTTTTCTTTCTGGGACACCCTTTTCTTGGCCTTCTCGACAGCTTGCATTGCTCCTGTTAAGGGAATATAGTGTCAAAGTTAGAAAATTCTGCAAATCTGCTCTGAAATGTCCTCAACCTGAATTGCTGACAAATGATGTCCATTTTGCTTCAAATCAATTTTGGAGCATGCATAGATGCATAAAAACATGTAGAGATCAAAATCATACAGTTCATGCAAAAATTTGCAAAAAAAGTAAATAATCGCAATTATATACAGCTGGGGATTTTTTCCAACTTTTTGCATTTTTTACATGATAGGCTTGAACTATATGGCATTTAGGTGCTCTGAGTGAAGTGTGGGCTCATTTGAGTGCATTGGGTGGAAATGGTCCCAAATTTAGCTTTCAAACTCTGAAACAGTAGATATATTGACATTTTGAGTTTTTGAGATCCAAATTCGCTCAAACTTGGTCAGTGGACTTGGGACATCATGTTCTTTGGTCCCATAAGGTCAAAGTTGCAATTTTTACCCATTTTGGCAAAAAAGTAAATAATCGTGATTATTAACTTTTTCATCAAAATGTACATTTTTTGATGCAACTTGGTTCTAGGCATGATGTAGACTCTGTGTACGAGATATGGGGTGATTTGGATCAAAAAATATAATAGATAACTCAAAAATTGGATTAGAAAAACTTTGGGCGTTTTTTGACAATTTCCAAGTTTTTCTTCATCATTTTGACTCATACTTGAAATGTAACATGTAATAGATGTGCACAAATGAAGGGATCATTTTCAAGCCGAAAAAGTACAAAAGTAAATAATCGCAACTATTTACAGCAATCAATTTTTTTGCAAGACTTGACAATTTTTTTACCTAAACATATTCAATACATCTAACACAAATCCTAAATTGAATTTGGTAAAGTTTTGTCGTGTCGGCATCACTTCGTACTCTTGTCGACTCTAAAATCACCGATTTTTGTGACTAGATGGCCTGTGGAGTTGATTAGTCACTTTTGAAGCTATGGGCTTGTTTGCCACATGGTCCTGATGCTACCCATCCAGTTTTGGCCCATTTGGAGTCAGTTTGACTTCATAAGTCAAATTTGACACTTTGTAGCCTTCGAGTTGTTTTTTGCTCTTCGAGAATTTGCTCTAACTGTTTTCATGAAACCATCCATGTACATTGTGTATAGACCCAGTCTATAAGCTGTCTGTGGATTCAAAATCCAATTCTGGAATTTAGCAAAAACCTAGATTTTCTACTTGGGACCCCTACTTCGAACCCCCCTCGACCCCTCATGAATGGTCATTTGGTGATATAGAAGTGTTCTATTATATAGGGGCATGCTACAGTTCAAGTCTTGTTATATCAAGTTGAGCTAACAAGCACTGATAGCCGATTTTCAAAAATCAAAGAAAAAAAAAAAGAAAAAAGGTTATTTTTCCTCTGTCGAAGCCTTGGCGACACCGTCGGAAGGCTCGGCAATGCCCTGGCCAAACTCACGGCCCTAGCTCGTCCATACCCCAACCTAGCAGGCCACCATCTCTCTCTCTCTCCCTCTCCCTCTTGTTTTATTCCCCTGGGGGGGCGTCGTAATCCATCTCTCCCTCCATCAATCCAACTCTCTTCCCCTCTCTCTGAGCAAAGGCCCCGCGGGCATGGAAGGAAATATCCCACTCTCTCTCTCTCTTATTTTCCCTACACACCTCCCTCCTCCCCCCCCCCCCCCCCTCTCCATTCTTGGCACACACTCTCCCTCCCTCATCCCCTCTCTCTCTCTCTCTCTCTCTCTCTCTCTCTCTCTCTCTCTCTCTCCTCTCTCTCTCCTCTCTCTCTCTCTCTCTCTCTCTCTCTCTCTCTCTCTCTCTCTTCTCAGCCAACAAGGCAGCCACAAGTCGCAAGTGGCCCGGCCATCCTCTCTCTCTATCTCCCTCGTGGCCTACAAGAAGCTGAAACTCTCTTTCTCTCTCTCTCTCTCTCTCTCTCTCTCTCTCTCTCTCTCTCTCTCACACACACACACACACACACTCAGCCCTACCATTTCCCTGGCCCGCTATTCCCTCTCCCTCTCTCCCCACCCCATTGACTCTCTCCCCTCCTCTCGTCCTTGAGCTACCATGCAAAACAGGGGGATAATATTCTCTCTCTCTCACACACCACACACCCCCTTGTCCCACTTCATTGACTATACCCCCTCCCCCCGTTTGCGCCCTCTGCCGGATGCGCCTGCCTACTCCATGCTCTCTCTCTTGACCCGGACCCAGCCCATGCGGGCACCATTGAAAACGCCACACCACACACACCCTTCCCCTTCTCACCCTCCCTCACCACCTCACCCCATCTCCTGTTAGGAAATAAGACGTAGCTAAATAGATAATTGAGTAGATTACTTAATGGAGAGAGACAAATTTATATACACGAGATTATAGAGTAGAGAGAGAGAGAGAGAGAGAGAGAGAGTACACACGATATACGTGGTTCACCCAATGTGGACTACGTCCACGGGAAAGCAGCCACTCAATGGCTTTAGTACTTCAAAACAAGAAGTAGTTTACAAAGGGATTATACCCTTAATGGAGCTCCCGCCTTGCTTCACTCTCACCACCTCACACTCACCTTGTTGCATCAACTTCACACTATGAAATGTATGTAGAAATGGCCTCCTTTTATAGGCCAAAAGGGCTGCCCCCTCTTATGAGAGACAGCCATGTGTAGTCGCCCTTGTGCGAATAAGTCCAAATCGGACCCTCCAATCCGCCCATGTGTGGCCGCCCTTGAGAAGACGAGTCCGCTTTTAAATTCGGCCACCGGCCATTGACTTCCGACCACCGGCCATCCGACCGGTTGTTTTCCGACTACTTTCCGACCGCCGTCCGGCCATAATATTCCGGCGAAAAAGAATATTCCGGTGGAAAAAAAGTCTCAGGGGGCCTCCGTCCCTGAGGCCTTTAAAGTTGCCCCTAATTCTTGTCCGTGAAAATTTTGGTTTCCGGTGAGTGATTTTCCTTCACGCACGATGGCTTCTCCTCATAATGGGGGCCTTACAAATGTGCGCTTTTACCACAGAAAATTACAAGTGTAAATCAGGCTCCATACTTAACATCTCCCTCACTCTGTCGCGCTGTACACAGCCCGCAGGCGGCCTATTTCTCTCTCTCTCTCTCTCTCTCTCTCTCTCTCACACACACACACACACACATCAACTCTTGTCACCTCACTCACGTTCTCCATCTCTCTGAGCAGTCGGCTGGCCTGCGAAGAAAAAAAAATATTTTTAAAATATATATATATATATAAACTATAGATAGTTTACTATACCCTCATTCCCACCCACACACTTTTGTTCACACACACTCACCCACACGGCACACTCTCCAGCCTACAAACACACGCTCACATATACAAACACTCATGCTCACGCACCTATACATACACACACACACGCTCACATATACAAACACTCATGCTCACGCACCTATGCATACACACGCACGCATATACGCACACACCAATAAAATACCAAAAAAAAATGAAGGATTCAACAACATCGACGCCATCGACAGGAAGGAAGACGACCTAAATCTCGCGACACCGACACCAAAACAAGCAAAGACACCAAAGGTATGCCCTGGCCGACCCCGAAAGTGATGAACGCGCTACACCGACGCACCAACAAGACTACCATTCACCGGCATCACGACCACAACGCCCTCTTCAGTAAAAATCGTAGGTTATCATCATTTATTTTTCCCAGTTTCAACCAAATCCTGTAAAAATCCCAAACTTGTAATTCTCATCTCTCTAGGTGATGGTCACAAAGGCCCACCTAGAGGTTTTCCTTATAATAACTCCCAAGACAAAGCAAGGGTCAACCACCCAGGGCCCACCGCCTTGCTTTGTCTCCCCTCGTTAGATTACCCTAATCAAGCATGATTACCCTAACCTAAAGCATCCAGCACCTATAAAAAGGCACTGACAGGTCACTATCGGAGGGGGGGTGCAAGTTCATGAGAGGTCAGCACTTGGTAGTACTTTAGTGGGAGGAATTGGAAACATTTGCATCACAAGAGAGGGGACTTAGGATAGTGGTTTTCTTTGAGAATTGTATGATGTAAAGGAAGCGATGTCCACATCTCGACCCCAACGGTCGATGCACACACACTCATGTTAGCAAGTTTTCATGTCAATGAGTCATCTCTAGAGAACGCACCAAGTAGGTTCACTATCTCTCCCTATGTCTCTCTATCACCATGATGTGCCACCTCGCCGAAAATAAGGTTGATGTAAATATGGCAAGAGAATAATTCTCGCTCACACCCCCGAGGGTTTTCATCACTTGTCTATTCTCTCTATTCTATCTCTCTCTCTCTCTCTCTCTCTCTCTCTCTCTCTCTCTCTCTCTCTCTCTCTCTCTCTCTCTCTCTCTCTCTCTCTCTCTCTCTCTCTGTGTGTGTGTGTGTGTGTGTGTGTGTGTGTGTGTGTGTGTGTGTGTGTGTGTGTGTGTGTGTGTGTGTGTAGAACTCGTGATATTGAATATCACCGTTGTTTGCGTCCTAGCCGCTCAAAGCTAGGTGGTGCCCCCTGTTCACTTTACTGTGACCGGCTTGCGGCGTACATCGACTCCCGACATTTTTAGAGGCCGTCGGGGTTCGTGTCGCGCTTTGCTCCCGTCATTTGGCACCCCCACTGAAGAGGGCTTCTAAGAAACCTTCAGTTTATAATGTTTAAAGCAATGCACCTCATCAATCATGGACGAATGGCTGAAGGAATTCTCTAATTGGAGAATGGAGGAGGAAGAGACTAGAGAAGCACTAACCGCCTTCATCGAAGTGCTGCTGCCAGAATACACCAGCGTAAACATCCAAGAGGTAAACTCTCCATCTCGTATTGCTCGTGCTAACCACAAGTTGAGAGCATCAGGTGGGAAGGCTATGAAGTGCCATCACTGCTGTCAACCAAAGCATTCTATCAATGAGTGCCAACAGAGGAAGTGAAGAAAGAACGGTGAGTTTTGCTTTTGAAAACTGCGGCACTCTCACGATAGTCAGATTTTATGTAGCACCAAGTTTTTTCTCTCTAATGGTCTGAGAACTACATCAACCACAAAGTCTAAGTCCGGAAGCCTAAAGCATTTGGTGGACGCAAGTGGGCCTACACTCTCTTTAGGCCTGGGAAGTTCAAATGAAGTTCGACCACCCTAGCGCCGTTGTCGCATGCAGAATGGAAAGCCCATTGAGGTAGACTCTTCTCGCCCATTCTATTTTGAACCTAATGTGGAGGATTGTGCAGATTTCTACAAGAGGTAGGAGCATGTGGTGAAGGTGTCACCTCGTCAACACCTGAGGTACGCAACCCTAGTGGTCAAGATCCTTGCCCTACACCCGACATGGATAATAACAATAGGCCAAAAGTATTTCCTTTTCATTTCTTGCAACACATGCATGTAAACGTGTATATTGATAGGAAGATATTCTACCAGCAAATGTTGTTTTCTTATTCAAAGCCGAGATGCTTGATGAAATCCTGAGATCTCCACATCCCATCATCTTGCCCCTTCTGGATTATTACCACTCTTTTGACGTAAGCATCTTTATTCTGTTCTAGCTTTGCGATCCATTCTTTATCGTGTTTTAATCTATCCACCCAACCCTGTAAAAAGCTGCTATGAGTCGCTACTGTATTAATATTTATAAAAAATAAAGGCTTGTAATTTCTTGAGTTACTACCATGGCAAGTGTTTCTTTCCCCACGTTCAGTGGAAAGAAGGGAGAAGACGTCACCACCGACTTTCTGGATGATTTCGACATCGCTTGTGTGGTTTCCGACAAGGATGATGACGACTCACGGCTTTGAATTTTTCCTCTACTGATGAAGGTGGAGGCCAAGTCTTGGTACAATGGTTTGCCCAAGCTACCAAGAATGCATCGGATGTACTAGTGCTGCCTTTGTGAAGAGGTTTGGTGGAGGCACAACCTCGGAGAAGCTATGGCAGCTACTGACGGAATTAAAGCAGGGAGGTCTGCTAGAGTATGCCACCTATGAGTCCAAGTTTGTGGATTTGTGGGAGAGATGGGTTGCCTCACTGGATGAAGGTGAAGGAGCACCTAATTTCCTAAAGAAGGACAGTTTCATTGCTGGCCTGTGGTCGCCGCCTAAAGAGAAGGTGAAGGGAAGGTTTCCTACAACATATGAGTTAGCAGTAGAAGTAGCCCGCCTTAAAGACAAGAAGCTGCACATGCAAGCAAGAGTTAATGAGTCAGAGAAATCAAGCTCAGCCTGACTAACCCCAGTGACTGCAACAGCCGTTCATAGAGCCCAACCACAAGAGGCATCAGAAGGGCAGCAAGACCTGCTGAGTCGCATCACTACCCAACTCGAGAGTTTATCTGTGCATCCGGTGCAACAAGGACATGCACCTGTCAGAAATCCAGAACAAGGAAGAGGACAACGAAGGCAAAACCAAGAATACCACTGCTATAATTGCGGGGAAGACGGCCATGGCATGTACTACTGCCCACATCCAAGAAGGCAGAATTTCAATAGATGAGGGAGACAGAATCAGATCTCTCCATCGAGGGCAAGACCACCTCCTCCCAGGAAACCAATCTCACCTGTTCAAATCCCACCACCAGCCGTGCAACCACAACTAGCCCCACCAGTTCAATTCCTACAGCCACCAATGCAACCACCGCCACAATCACCACTTACACTCATCCTACGCCCACCACCAATTGGTACCCACACACCAAGTATCATTGCTCTTGCAAAAGAGGTCAAGATGAAGATAACAGAAGAAGGATCAAGGGAGAAGTTTGTTCAAAGGACTAAAGCCGTGGAACAAGAGGTTAAAGAATCAAAATATGCTACCCCAGTGGGGGAGGTAAGTCAAGAAAATTGTGTTACAAATGAGAGTACATCTTTAACCCTAGATGAAACAGGCACCAAAGCGATCAATCGACAGCATTGGGCAGTAAGGGTAAGAAGGCGTAGGGTGTTGGTCAGGCCTCGTCAGAGTAAGAGGAATGCAAAGAGCATGGAAGAAACAAGAGAAGAGGAAGACCGACCTGCTAGCAAGGCTTTGTAAAAGATGGACAACATATCAAGCAAAGGGGAGGGCTTTGAAAACAGAAGCCCGTGCACCAGCATGGACCAAGGAAAATGTAGCAAGCTAAAGGAATCTTGCATCAAGGAAGTTTCACTAGAGGACCATAACGAAGAGGTAAGTATGACTGAAGGTTCGGAGTTGGATATTGCTCCAAGGGCTTGGTAGCCGAGCAAGACTTTATTGTGCAAGGTCGTAGACTTAGAGATGGGTAATGCCTCTAGTCTACTGAAAGGTGTTATAAACTTGGAGATGGGTAATGCCTCTAGTTTATGTAAGGATGTTCAGAGTAATTTTGATGATCAATATGTTGCCAACCTTTTAAGGATGTTCCAAACTCCTCCACAACAGAGCATTGTGTTTGCATGGGATGCATCAGACCTACGGCTATGGCTAGCCGCTATAACATATAGAGGTAAGATCAGCATGGAGATAAGAGTTAAGGAGACATGGATAGACAAAAGGCTGATAGAATGCAAGAATGAAGGTTTCATTCCCAATTTGGTGCATTTTTTTACAAATAGTGCATCCTCTCTTTGGAGAGAGGTAAGTGAATCACGCTTGTATTTAAGCCGCAAGGTAGGTGGCTTACTATTAGCATCAAAAAAGACAACTGACATGTTTGAGCACACCCAAGAGATGCATGGTATGTTGTTGAAAGGACGCCCTTTAAACAACGTTTCCATAAAGATTCCATTAAGATCCCTCAAAGATTTTGTAAAGATTCCACATGAAGATGGTGATGAAGTAATGAAGATGAAGATGGATGCTGCAACATGAAGATACGAGTTCATGGACATCATCGAATATCCCGTTATTATTATTTTGAGCCATTACGGCCACTTTTGTAATGTTTACGGGAACCTCATATTTTAAGTCGGCACTTGTACTTTGGCCGCAGATGCTTGTATAATAAGTAAAGCCAACTCAGTTTCTTGTAATTAAGCTCTGTAGAAGCCTAGGGACAATTTAGGTCATTTGGCCAGACATTAGGTTTGAAGGCTTTGTATATAAGCTGAAACCTAAGGCTTTGTAAAAAAAAAACACATTACGTTATCTCAATTAATATACATTCGTGGGTTCTGCAGCACAGGGTAGTGAGCTTCACGCACACACACCGTCGCGCACACTAATCACATTGCAAACATGAAAGTAGGAGCGTGTTAGCATCGAGGAGCTCTCCGAGTCGACGAAAGCAATGCAAGCCGAGGACCACATCGCGAGCCCGCCTGCTACGAGCTATATTTGGTCGTAAGTACCTCAAACGACATCCGTTTTGAATGATCAAGTAGTCGTTAGAATCAGAGCGAGAAGCTCTTCGTGTTGATGTCTTTGTAGATCAGTTCCAGACACTTTGGAAATTACTGTTTTGAGCCTATCACGACAGCGATTAGAGGTCTTACAGTTATGGTTTTCAGGGTTTAGGTGTTTGGCCATATAGGATATGTCCTTATGAGTCTTGCCCTCCGATTTCGAGTCATTCCGATATGATTTGAGACTGTTTCGAGCTTGTACTGTTTCGTAGGATGCATTGTCTATTTCTTTGCTTTATGGTAGTGTTGTGGTAGGATTAGTGATTGTAGAGTGTTGTTAGTGTCTAGCTCAGGGTTGACAACCCAGAGATTGCCTCCATGCCCTAGTCAGGTCAGCTACATCCTCGGATTGACAGTTTGTTGGTTTGTGTTCTCGCTGTGCTCCATCGTCCGTCCCGGCGTACCCACTAACATATGCTTGTAAGTTTTTCCAATCGCGACAGTAAGCAAGATTCTGAAGACAACAGGAGCTCACCACACCAACAAGGCGGCCATATATGGTGGATTCTTGGTACACTCTTGGGAATCATAATTTTCAGTTCTGTCTTTGCAGGAGCCAAGATGCTCATTTCCCCTCTCGCTACTCGTGGTTACAAATTTGGGCTTATTTGGCATGCAAATTTTATTGTTCGGACACTTCAGACAATGATCCTATTTTTCACTTGGGATCTAGGAGGACACTGGCACAAAGTTCTGGAAGCCATGGGCTTCCCATTTAATCAACCGACACTATTCCAAGGAACGGGCTATCACCCGGACCTGTTGCAGATTCATGAATATCCCAAAAATCTCACCAATGGCCAAATGGAATGGCTAGTTCAGAAGGCAACTCAATATCGGCTTCTACAGATCAGCTGAAGAAGAATCAAAGTCAGGGCCAGAGACATGAATGCCTCTAGCCAAAAGGGGACGGCTAATGATAGCCGATTTTCGGAAATCAAAGAAAAAAAAAGAAAAAAGGTTATTTTTCCTTTGTCGAAGCCTTGGCGACACCGTCGGAAGGCTCGGCAATGCCCTAGTCAACCTCACGGCCCTAGCTCGGCCCTAGCTCGGCCCTAGCTCGTCCATACCCCAACCTAACAGGACGCCATCTCTCCCTCTTTTTTTATTCCCGTGACGGGCCGTCGTAATCCATCTCTCCCTCCATCAATCCAACTCTCTTCCCCTATCTCTGAGCAAAGGCCCCGTGGGCATGGAAGGAAATATCCCACTCTCTCTCTCTCATTTTCCCTACACACCTCCCTCCCCCCCCCCCCCCCCCCCCCCCCTCCATTCTCGGCACACACTCTCCCTCCCTCTCTCCCTCTCTCTCTCTCTCTCTCTCTCTCTCTCTCTCTCTCTCTCTCTCTCTCTCTCTTTCACACACACACACACACACACAGACAACAAGGTAGCCACAAGCCGCAGGTGGCCCGGCCATCCTCCCTCTCTATCTCCCTCATGGCCTACAAGAAGCCGAAACTCTCTCTCTCTCTCTCTCTCTCTCTCTCTCTCTCTCTCTCTCTCTCTCTCTCTCTCTTATCTACACACACACACACACACTCAGCCCTACCATTTCCCTGGCCCGCTATTCCCTCTCCCTCTCTCCTCACCCCATTGACTCTCTCTCCCCTCCTCTTGTCCTTGAGCTACCATGCAAAACAGGGGGATAATATTCTCTCTCTCTCTCACCACACACCCCCTTACCCCACTTCATTGACTATACCCCCTCCCCCCGTTTGTGCCCTCTGTCGGATGCGCCCACCTACGCCATGCTCTCTCTCTCGCCTCGGACAGAGCCCATGCGAGCGCCATTGAAAATGCCACACCACACACACCCTATCCCCTTCTCACCCCCCCTCAGCCCCTCACCACCTCACCCCATCTCCCTCACTCTCTCGCGCTGTACACAGCCCGCAGGCGGCCTGTCTCTCTCTCTCTCTCTCTCTCTCTCTCTCTCTCTCTCTCTCTCTCTCTCTCTCTCTCTCTCTCTCTCTCTCTCTCTCTCTCTCTCTCACACACACACACACACACACACACACACACACACACACACACATCAACCCTTGCCATCTCACTCACATTCTCCATCGCTCTGAGCAGTCGGCTGGCTTGCAAAGAAAAAAAAAGATTTTTTTAATATATATATATATATAAGCTATAGATATTTTATTATACCCTCATTCCCACCCACACACTTTCGTTCACACACACTCACCCACACGGCACACTCTCCCGCCTACACACACACGCTCACATATACAAACACTCACGCTCACTCACCCATACATACACACGCACGCATATACGCACACACCAATAAAATACAAAAAAACAAACGAAGGATTCAACGACATCGACGCCATCGACAGGAAGGAAGATGACCTAAATCTCGCGACACCAACACCGAAACAAGCAAAGGTGTCGAAGGCATGCCCCGGCCGACGACCCCAAAAGTGATGAACGCGCTACACCGACGCACCAACAAGGCTGCCATTCATCGGCATCACGACCGCGATGCCTCTCTTCAGTAAAAACCGTAGGTTATCATCATTTATTTTTCCCAATTTCAACCAAATCTTGTAAAAATCCCAAACTTGTAAATTTTCTCATCTCTCTAGGTGATGGTCACAAAGGCCCACCTAGAGGTTTTCCTTATAATAACTCCCAAGACAAAGCAAGGGTCAACCACCCACGGCCCACCGCCTTGCTTTGTCTCCCCTGATTAGATTACCCTAATACAACCTGATTACCCTAACCTAAAGCAGCCAGCACCTATAAAAAGGCACTGAGAGGTCACTATCGGGGGGGGCCAAGTTCATGAGAGGTCAGCACTTGGGAGTATTTTGGTGGGAGGAATTGGAAACATTTGCTTCACAAGAGAGGGGACTTAGCATAGTGGTTTGCTTTGGGAATTGTATGATAAAAAGGAAGCGATGTTCACATCTCGACTCCAACGGTCGATGCACACACACTCATGTTAGCAAGTTTTCACGTCAATGAGTCATTTGTAGAGAACGCACCAAGTAGGTTCACTATCTCTCCCTCTATCTCTCTATCACCATGATGTGCCACCTCGCCAGAAATAAGGTTGTTGTAAATATGGAAAGAAAATAATTCTCCCTCACACCCCCTAGGGTTTTCATCACCTGTTTATTCTCTCTATTCTCTCTCTCTCTCTCTCTCTCTCTCTCTCTCTCTCTCTCTCTCTCTCTCTCTCTCTCTCTCTCTCTCTCTCTCTCTCTCTCTCTCTATGTGTGTAGAATTCGTGATATTTCAAATCACCGTTGTCCTGCATCCTAACTGCTCAAAGCTAGGTGGTGCCCCCTGTTCGCTTTACCGTGATCGGCCTGTGGCGTGCATCGGCTCTCGGCGTTTTTAGAGGCCGTTGGGGTTCGTGTCGCGCTTTGCTCCCGTCAGCGCTATGGTCAGTTTTTGAGACAAGCCAAGATTCTCCGACATATTGTCTCAAAAACTGGCACTGCAACTGATATGAAAAAAGTGAGAGTAATTTCTACAATGCCTAGACCAATGAATGTTAAGGAATTTCAAGCATTTATGGGAAATTGTGGGTATTATCGTAGATTTATCTACATGTACGTTGTCATTGCTGAACCCATTTATGGCCTTTTCACTTAGTTTGTTGAGACCGATAAGTGTGAAGAGTCATTTAAGAACCTTAAACAAGCTTTGTCCGCAACACCAATTTTGAAGACTCCAAACTGGAATAAAAAAATTTATGTGTATGTTGATGCTTAAAAATTTTCTATTGGTAGCATATTGACACAATTGGGGGAGGGAACTGTGGATTTTCCCACCTCATATGCTAGTAAGCAGTTGAACACAATGGAAAAGAATTATACCACGACGAAAAGGGAAGGACTTGGTATGGTCAGTGATCTGCAAGTGGTTATGAGGTGTTACATCCGGATGTAGTGAAGAAAGAGCATTTTGCAACAACACTGCAGGATAAGGCCATGGATTGCAGTATGGCATGGTAGCTTTTGCTGATTAGGCAGAGATTTTTATTAAGGTTCACGGAGGATAAAACACCTGAAGACATTTTGAAGAAGTTGAGGAAATTGAAGCAGAAAGATTTGTTGGTTGAAGATTATGCGTTGAAGATTATGCATAGAAGTTCAAAAACTTGAATAATAGATTGGAGGCAGCACAACAGCCTTCTATGCAGCAATTAAGAGACTATTTTTGTAAGGGACTCAAAAAGGAGTTCAGAAGTGCAGTAGGGAGACCCCCATTAGCAAATGCACAAGATTTTACTGAGTTGGTGGAAGCAGCTTCAAGAGCTGAAAGAAGATATGGAGGTAAGGTAGAACTAAAGGAAAAGAAGAAGAAGAAGACTGAGGATTCAGAATCAGAGTCAGAAGAGTCAGAGTCAGAAGATGAAGATTTGGATTGGGATACTGAGAAAGAAACTGATACTAAGGAGGAAGATTGGTCAGAAAAGAAGAAGAAGAAAAGAAGAAGCAGAAGAAAGATAAGGGTAAGCAAGAAAATGAAAAGAAGCAAGAAATGGAAGTAGTAAGTGCAGATTCACTCAACAAAATCATCCAAGAAAAGTTAGAGACAATTGGAATGAATTAGTTTGGAATGTTAGGAAAATCGTATCGGCAGGTGTGTCAAAGATTTGGTCATGAATATGAAAACTGTTATTATAATCCAAATTTCAGGGGAAGAAGACCTAAGTATATTACTCAAAAAATGAGGGAGGCAGCTGTACATGTGGTAGCTCCTCAGGGTGCTAACAGAAGATATCAGGGACCTGCACCTCAAAGAAGGTTTCAAAACCAAAATAATTGGGGATACCAGAACAAAGGTCAAAAAAATATGCAATAGTTGCAATGCAATTACTGTGGAGTAGTAGGACATAGACAAGTCCTGATTATGAACTGTGGTGTAGACATAGAAATGATAGAGGCATTCCTATCATCAGGTACAACAATAACAATAATAATAATATTAACAAGCCTCAGGAACAAAATCAACAACCTCCACCTCAGCAGCAACAGAGACCTCCAGGTGAAGCTAATATGGTAGTGTTGGTGGAATGGATTGAGAAACAAGAAGATTTTTGTAAAAGAGAAATACAAAACTGATCAGAGGTACAGGAGAGCAACCTTGCTCAGGAAACACTTAAGCATCATAATTGTGACTGTACAGCTTGTATCCTAATTGAGGATATTACAAAACCCAGTGGATGTACTAATGCCATGGTAGTCACTATGGCTAAGGCTAAGGTTGGAAATCCACCTTAGAAGAAGTGGACAACCCAAAAAATTTGAACTAGAAAGATCAAAAAGCAGTAAGGACAAGGGCACTCAAGGAAGTGCAAGACTCTCAAAGAGGGGGTGTACCACATGAGGATTGGAATTTTGTTATAAGATCATTGGATGATCAAGGAAGAAGGACTTTAGGACACATTCCAATTGTACTGCAAGAACAGTTGGTGGTGATGAATTTTATGATGCTTTGTTGACAACTCCGATAACCATCACAGTAAAGCAAATGTTGACGCTGGTACCTTCATTTTCACAACAACTATTAAAAAGGCTTACTAAGGAAGTAACATGAAAGAATCAAGTAACCGGAATGTATACTGAGGAAACTATTTGTGGGGAACTTGAAGTTCAACCTTTGGATGTTGATTACAAAGTACCAGTAGTTGGGCCTCCATTGGAAAGGTGTTTTTCCTCAATGTTCTCTTGGATGGGGGATCAGGAGTTAATATCATCCCGGAGTCAACCTGCAAACGTTTGAATCTCCTGAAGTGGGATCCAGCTCCTTTTCAGGTGAAAATGGCATACCAGAGGGGAGTTCAACCTTTGGAAATTTTGAGGAATTTGCAGATCTTTGTTGGGGGACTGCAGTTTGTAGCCAACTTTGTAGTACTCACGTTGGAAGAACCTCTTCATTATTATCCAATAATGTTGGGAACACCATGGTTAAGAGCAGCAAGAGTAAAGCAGTTAACGGGGAGTAGACTCCATTGTGATCAAAAGAGGAAAGAAGAAGACAGAATGCAAATGGATGCCAGAAAGGTAATACCACCAGGTTTCAGGGCACTACATGCAGAGGGACTGAACATGGTAAAAGAAATTGGAGAGGATGTAGAAGAAAAATTACTGAGAACCAATTCATCAGTGGTACCTATTTTTGAAGTGGATGTGCAAAAGATAGCAACTAAGTATGTTTTGAAACATCAAGATAATGGGTTGAAGTCTTTGACTCAAGAGGCATTGATTGCTCACCGTAAGCAATCAACTACCAAATTGGGTAATAAGTTTGAAAACTTTGCAGATTAGAAACAAAGAAGAATTAGAAGCCATTGAAGCAGTAAAGCAGGCAGAAAGAGCTTTTGTACATCAGATGGAAAGAACTGCTAGGGTCACTCATGATGAACTACAAGAACTGAACCTGAACACTCAGGAGGAACCACAAACAGCGAGAGTGTCAGCAGAATTGGATGAGGAGTTTAGGGAGAAACTGAAGGAGTTGTTGTTAGAATTCAAATATTTTTTTGCATGCGAATATATAGAAATGAAGGGAGTAGATGCTAGCCTTTGTCGACACAAAATTAACTTGAAAGCAGATGTAGTTCTAGTTGTACAACAAAGATACAAGATGAATCCTAACCATGCCAAACAGGTTAAAGAGGAGATGATAAACTAGTGGCTGTGGGTTTCATTTACCCATTGGATGAGGTTACTTCGTTGTCACCAATTGTTCTAGTTCCCAAGAAGAATGGAGAGATCAGGGTGTGTGTAGATTACAGGAAATTGAATGTTGCAACAGTGACTGATCCATTTCCATTACCTTTTTGTGATACACTATTGGATGTAGTAGATTGACATGAGATTTATAGTTTTCTGGATGGCTTTAGTGGATACAACCAGATCTTAATGGCACTTGAAGATAGGGATAAAACAACTTTTGTCACTGAGTGGGGAGTTTATGCTAGCAATGTGATGACATTTGGCTTAAAGAATTCTCCACCAACATTTCAGAAGGTGGTACAGCGTGTGTTTGCTGAATTCCTTACAACATTTATGAGGGTGTTTTTGAATGATTTTAGTGTTTCTAAAAAGAAGCAGGAGCATCTTGAGCACTTGAGGTTGTGTTTTTAGAAATGCAGAGAATTCAGATTGTCACTGAATCCAGCCAAGTGTGCGACATGTAATATCTAAAGAAGGAGTATCTATAGATCCAAGGAAGGTGGAAGCAATCAGTAAAGCGCCAGAACCAAGGACAATTAAGCAATTGAGTAGGATTTTGGTATGGTGAAGTGGCATAACCGATTTTGGAGATATTTAGCACATGTCTCCACACCACTAACAAAGCTTACAAAGAAGGATGCAATATTTGAATGGGGAGAAGAGCACGGAAGAGCATTTAGGATTCTAAAGATGTTAACTGTAGCACCAATTTTAATTGTTTCTGATTGGAATTTACCATTCCACATTTTTGTGGATGCATCTCATGTGGCAGTAGGTGCAGCATTGATGCAAGAAACCAGACGAGGTTGGTTTAGACCAATTTACTATGCAAGCAGGGTACTGATACCTATAGAAAAGAATTACACAGTTACAGAGAGGGAATGCTTGGGAGTGATCTATGCATTGCAAAAATTTAGGCATTACCTTTTAGGCAATAAGGTAATCTTCCACGTAGATCATCAGGCTCTTATCTATTTGGTGAACAAACCACATTTATCAGGAAGTTTGGCCAGATGGATATTTCTCTTGCAGGAATTTGACTATGTGGTAATACATACTCCTGGGAGACTTCATGTTTTAAATGACTATCTTAGTAGATTGGAAACATGTGAGTTTGATTCCTCAGGAGTACCTGATGCAGAGTTGTTTTTAGTTCAAGTGATAGAGCAGTCAGGGGATTGGTATGAAGACATGCTTCAGTTTTTCATTGAAGGGGTGTTACCTGAAGCAATGACTAAGGATCAAAGAAAAAGATTAGCATTAAGAAGCAAACCTTACAGAGTAATTGCAGGGGTATTGTACAAGAGAGGAATTGATTAGGTGATCAAGAGATGTGTCCCTGAATTTGAGCAAAGAGCAACACTGGCAGAAGCTCATGCAGGTAATTCAGGAGGACATTTTTCAGGACATGTCACTGCAAGGAAAATATTTCAAGCAGGACTTTGGTGGCCAACTGTTATAAAAGATGCTTAGGAATTTAGTAAGAACTATTTTTTGTGTCAAAGAGAGGACAGGCCATTGGATGTAGATAAGATGGCTTTGCAACCTATATTACCTTTGGAACCATTTCAAAAGTGGCGATTAGGTTTTGTTGGTCCAATCAAGCCACCTACAAGGTTTACACAGAACAGGTATATCTTGGTTGCAACTGATTATTGCATAAAATGGGTAGAAGCTGCAGCTTTGAGAGATAACACAGCAAGGAGTGTGGTAAAAATTTTGTATAAAAATATTATGACCCCGTTTGGATGCCCTATTGAGTTAGTTTCTTATCAAGGAGGACATTTCATTAACAAAGTGATCGGTAAATTGACTGAAGTGCATATGATATTGCATAAGAAATCAATTGTGTATTATCCTCAGGAAAATGGACAAGCAGAGAGTACAAATAAGATTTTGATCAGATCAATCAAAACAGAACAGATTGGGATAAAAAGTTGGATTCAGCACTTTGGGCTTTTAGAACTACATTTAAAGTGACAACATGCATGACACCATTCAAGTTGGTGTATGGGTTGGAAGCAGTAGTTCCTATGGAATTTTTAGTACAAAGTTTAAGGGTTGCAGTTCAGCAAAAATTGTGACCTAAAGAGTCAGTAAATTGCAGAAAGGAAGCATTACTAAAGCTGAAGGAAGATAGAGTTCAAAGCATGTATATTGTAGAGGTTATCCAGCAAAGAAGGCAAGCATGGATCAATAGGAACATAAAGTTTAAAATTTTCTCTGCAGGAGATTGGCTGATGGTTCACAACAGCAAGCTAGGACACAGACCTGACAAATTGAAACTGAGGTATGTGGGTCCATGTCAGATAGCTAAAATTGTGGGGCCTAATACTTTTATTTTAGCTGATGAGTCAGGGCAAGTAATTGCCAAACCAGTTAATGGTTTTCGATTAAAGCCATTTTTTGGAGAATAATCAAGACTCGAGTGGAGCATATGTTTAATGATGATGTTGGGATAGTGACAACTTATTTCATGGGACATGGCTAATGAGGTGACTATTAGCAGGTGCGCTACGAGCTTCAATCCTCTGCATTTTTCTGCTGTGATGAGTTCTTCTCCTTGCTACAATATGTCAAGCCATCATAATACTTCTAGGGGAGCAGGGTCCGACTCGTGCTTGGAGGATGATGAACCTCTTGCCATGCTAAGGCCTTTTTGTAAAGCCAGGTATCAATGAGCTATCATCCCTGACTCCAGTTCTGAAGACGAGACTGAGTTGTTAACACCTCTCAAGGCTATGCCAATTACAAAGGAAGAACCAACACATTAATATACTTTTCTAGATTTCAAAGATGATTTGGTAGCCAATGATGACAATGTACCATGATTGAGGAGCATAGGGCTATTGGATTTTTCAAGACTGCCATGGGTGAGTTGGAGGCAGAATCAAATGCCCATGGTTTACTTGAATATTTACAGGCAAATGATGGCCATATTTTTGCTCAGAATTACCTAATTAAATCCCTGATTGCCCAAGTGTTTGATGTGCCTACTGCTGAGGACAATGAAGTCAGTAAAGCCACAGAGAAGGATATGTCAAAAGCCTTTGGGCCATCTCAGGGTGACAGGCACTACTACCAACTGTGAGGCATGAAAAATTAGGTCAGGCAGCAACAAGTCAGGTGGTTGATTGAAAGAGTGTTTTTATTGGTCAAATCAGAATACATAAGCAAGGAAAACTATGGTATAATGCTAACAGCTGAAGGCGGTAGACAAATTGGATGGGCCAATGTTCTCTTTGACAAGATTAAATTTGAGATTTATACCAAACAGAGAAGAAAGGACAAAACAACATAGGTGGGTCCATACTTGGCATCAATTTTTCAATATATCAATAACAAAAGTATCTTTCAGGGGAAGAGCTTTCTATCACCAGAAAAATGATTGAAGACTCAGGGTCTGCTCAAAGAAAGGAGAAAAGGCAAAAACTGCAACATGATAGGAAGCCCCTCCAGATGACAAAGGATATGGATACACAGATGGCTGCAGGTTATTCAAAGAAAGAACCTTTGGATGCATTAAAAGTAAAGCTAGATCAAGAATTTGGGGTTTTATTTTCTGAGTCTACAGTTCAAAAGCCCTGTGAAAGAAATGCAGTCCCTGTGGACAGTAAAAACAGGTATCAAACTCAGAAAACTGAAGGGGAAACTTACAGGAGAGGATCTTGTACTTGCAGTTCGGGATTCTACAGTTCAAAAGACGGGCATGTCTAAAGCAAGTGTTCCAAATGTATCTTTAAATGAGGTGCAAACTGCATTGGGTGTAGTAAAGGAGTATGTTGAACAACAAGCCATGGATTTTACCTTGTTGAGCAGGGAAAATGAGGGATTGCACAATGAGTTGAAGCAAATCAGAGAGGGTGCACAAAAGGAAAAGAAGACTTAATCTGAAATGGAGATTTTACAGAAGCAGGTCAAGGAATTAACTAACAGCCAAGAGCTCATGAAACAAGAGTTGGCATCTTATAAGCAGTTAGCAGTATACAGAGAAAAAACTTCAGGAAGAATTGCTCAGTGGAAAGATGAGTGGCTAGGTGTGCTACAGAGGCAATTGATTGAAATGACAACTTTGAATGCAACACTTGAAAGAAGTAACAGAGTTCTATTGAACAGAGTTACAACATGCAAAAGAGTGGAAGAAAAGATTATGGAGATGACAGAAGAAGAGCTAGATGTATAAGGTTGGTATTTAGCTTCACTTAATGTGGACAAAAAGAAAACTGAGATAATGGACTACATGAAAGGAGTGTGGGAGCAGATCAAACTGATAATGTATGATGTGGTTAGCAAACCATATCAGGCTTTTGTAGAGGAAGAAGCCAAGGAGGAATTTTTTTTTGTGCAGAACCAATTTGATGAACTGAAGAAAAAGCGTGAAGAATTGCAATTGCAGTTGGATAAACAAAAAGTATCATCAACTTAAACAATTGATTGCTGAGAATGATACTATAATGCTGGAGCAAACTGAAACTGATGTTCAGGAACAGTTAATTGAAGGTGCAGTCATAGTTTCAAATGCAGTTGTGCAGATGAAGAAGCAGGTGTTGCAAATGGACAGCATCAGTTTAAAAATCCAGCGTTGTCTATTGTGGATGAGATACTCACTGGAGAAGATGCTAAGGTTCCAATGAAGGCACCTGAAGCTGAAGTGGATGCAAGATTTGGTAAAGATGGTAAGGAAACTGCAACTGAAGGGGAAAGTTCAAAGCAGTCTGAAGTTAAAGATCAAATTGATGTTGAAGCTTTTGATCAAGGGATGGGTTCTCACAATGTTTGAGAAACATTGCACATCGAGTGTTCCAGGTGTTAGTGCCTGATATATAAAGGCACTTACTTTTTGAGTGTAGCTAAGGTCTTAGCTTTAAGCCTTAGGGGTTTGTTTACACAAGGACTTTATGCCTAGTTAGTTTTAAAGTCTCAAACGGTCATATGGCGCGTAGCAATTTTTGGATGTAATCGACATGCAGTTTTGGCAGTTCCCTGTTGTTGTACTGCTATTTTTGCTCTGTAGTTTGATTGTGATGATGAATATACAATGAATGTAGCACTTTCTTATCTTCATTATGGTGTTTCTCATTCATCTATTATGCAATTCTGTGTTTTAATACGCAGCCTCCTGCCTCGTTATCTATACACTGCATGATTCTTGTATTAATTACCTGTTAGGGTTGTGAGCCCCTAGCATGCACATGAATCAGAATGGACATGACATGAACTATCAGAATGCCTAAAAAATCTCAAACAATTAGATGAGCAAAGACTAGCAACTATTGCATACATCTATACTCAAAAAAGAAATAAAAAACATCTCTTCAACTCGCACCTAGTAATGAGAATCTTCAAGCAAGGAGAAATGGTGTTAGTCTATTCGTTAAAGCAACACATCCCTAAATTCAAGAAAAGGGAACATGGTCCTTTTGTAATTGCAAATGTTTCACCAAGTGGGGCGATTAAATTGGCCAAATTAGATGGAAAAATAATGGAAAATTGGATTAGTGGATGCTATTTGCAAAAGTATAATATTGCATTGACTAATGATGTCTTGTAAAGAATGCATGCAACAAAAGAATGCAAGATCAAAAAACAATAGGTCATAGAAGAAGCTTAAAAGGAGGCATGCATTCGCATCTTAAAGAGGAAAGCGGCAATGCAACTAATTGTTGAAGCTATGTCAGTTAGTATGCTTCAAGTGCAAACTCTACATTGCACTTAGGCTTTACCAGAAGATGAAGTAGAGATGGATGATGAATGGCTTGATGGAGTAGACATGAGGATAAGAGTGAGCCTGAAAGATGGATTCAAAGTAAAGGCATTAACAGATACAAGTGTCGAGATAAACGTAGTAAGTTATTCATCCTACAAGAAGGCGACTGCCCAATGCTTGGAATACTGCAAAGCTAAGGTCAAAGCATGCCATAGAGAGTTCACTCCAACATTGGGCATGATCAACTTGAATATTTTTGTGCACAGATCTCTTTGCCCACATACATTTATTTGCATTCCGAACGAGCACATGAATGAAGGCTTGGTGATCCGAGTTCCATGGATGCGGATGTACAAGGCTATCTAATATTAGGATGAAAAAGTTCTCGAATTAACATTCAAAGGTGGACAGTTTATCATACCATTTGCTTATAGCAAGGAAGAGTGAAAAGCAGACCTATGGGTTTCAAAGTTGACTAAAGAAAGTTTAAGTTCAACACCTATATTAACGGGTCAACACAAGATCTATTATCATAGCACATGCATGCAAGGAACCAGACAATCTTGAGTACCAAAAGCTTAGCTATGAAAGAAAATCTGAAACAGATTTGGGTGCCCAAAAAACAATCAACCGAGCAGAGAAAATCACCACAACCAACTCCACAACCCCGACAAAGCAAAAAAGAGCCGCCACCAAAGTCCAAGCGGGTGTGGTTGCCAAAGACGAAGACTGAAGCAAAGCAACCAATCAAGCCGGTATACAAATGGATACAAAAGGCTCAACCCCCATCAAAGAAATCAAACAAATTGTTTTACTAGTGGGTGCCAAAGCATCAACAATCACAATCGTCACACAACGAATCTCTCCAGACAAAGAACCGAAAAAAAAAGATGGTTGTTCGCCATCAACTATCAAAGAACAAGCACAATGGCTCCAAGGTCTACTCTTCAAGAGAGTTAATCAGCAGAAAGCCTCGACCTCGAAAGTCCTTGAGCCATTTTCTCAAGACCCTCCTCTTGTACATCATAATGTTTTGAATTGCATTGACCTCACGCGCATGGTACTACCAATCAAGACTATGCACAAACATAACTTTATCAGCCCATGCATTGCACTACCCGAGCTACACATTGTCGTCCTGGGGGACTCCACTTAGGAGGGGGAGAGGCATTCTGAATGTAGACCTTGACAGATGAAACCTATTAGAAAAAGGGCAATGCTTGAAGTATTTGTACGTTAACGTGTGATATTTTTTTGCCAACTCTATGAGAAATGCCATTATAAGTAAAGAGAATGGGGGTAACATACTATGATAACCCCTAGGTGTGTGTAGATAGTGTTCATACTATTAACAAAGCCAAAAATATTGCAAGTTTTACTCTTTTTACATGTTTTTGGGCCAAAAAAGTGATCAAAATGAAGAAATCTTCAAAAATATAGCCAAGTATATTGTTTAAGTTTATGTAATTTTTGGATTGATTTCCTATTTTTTTGTAAGTTTTCTAATTTTGTTTTAATTTTTCTAATGATAAGGTCAAGAATAGAAAATAAATAATAAATAGGCTCAAATGGAGGAATGGAATACCTTGGTCATTAGGAAGAAGAGAGAAATGAGCATGTCAAATCTTGTTCAATTCTGACGAAGATGACAGAGGCTTAAATTAGGCCCACGATGTCGGCGGATTTGTGGTCGAAAGGTGAGCTGGGAAGGCACGGGGCCTCTGGCTGTGAGAGGTGCGAGGAAGAGAGTTGCAACAGACACAATTAATGGAGACAGAGATTAAAACTGACAGCTTGATCCGGATTCCGAAGCTTGATAACTCAAAACAAATAACCAACAGTATCCTTGCTTAATCAAATGTTAATAGAGGAGTTATGCTCCTTACAAGGTTTAACCTACCTTAATCCAAGTGCTAATTAAGAAAATCAAGCTTTGTAATGATGCTAAAGTCTAATCCGATGATAACAGTACCAAATATGATCGTTTCGCCTTAATTGGTCTACCAAAACTGCCTTGATCTGCTTCGTTTTCCTTCTGCTGCTTCAAGGTTGAAAGAGAGTTGATGTTCTTCCCTCTATGGCTATGGGAGCTTTGCCTAAGGATTTATGGCTTGGTTTAGAGAGCTTGGGATTAAGCTGGCTTGCTTTAGAGAGATTATGATAATCTGGGTTAAGGTTTTGATGGCTTATGAGTGTCAAGGATTATGACTTAGAGAGCGAGAGGCTTTGGCTTAAGGAGCTTAAGGAAATCCGGGTTAAGGATTGCTTAGGCTTGACTAATGAGAGCAAGATAAGGCTTTGGCTTAAGGAGCTTATGAAAGCTTAGCTTAGAGTTTATGATAATCCGGCTTAGGCTTGGCTAATGATATTAGAGAGCTTAGAAAAGCTTGGTTTAAGCGATCTTGTCGCCTCTTAGCTTTCTTCCGCGGGAGAGAAGGGGTTCAATGAAAGAGGAGAAGAAGAGACCATCCAAGGAGGAGAGAACCCTAAGAGAGCCACCCCCTTTTCTTTATAATAGCTTACCTTTGATTGCATGCACCTTCTAAAATTGGCCAACCCATTAGCGATGTCGCTAATGGGTAGCCACCCTATGATGTGGCAGCCGCTATTTCGACCTCCATTAAATCGGGCTAGAGTGGCTCAAATTTGCTCGCCATGGGCTGATGAGTGATTCTCTCCACTAGCGCGACTTCGTTTCAGCTCCCATGCGACCTGTGGGAGTAGGTTTCTTCTCCCCTGCGCCCTCTGCACGCTGCTCACCATGAAGGATTCTTTTTTTTTACTTGCCCCATCCACACACTAAGCCCTTAATTCTTCTTTTGGGCGGCCAAGGTTGTGGCCCTTGGGCGGCCATCTGAATTGTGAGTATGGGCGGTCTTATTAATTCATTGAGGCTCTAGGCCCTTGTAGGGTACCATATTTGGCATACATATCGGCCATACCATCTCCTAGCTTAGCATCTCTCTTGAGAAACCCTTGCCAACAATCTCATCAGGGAGTCTCTCCCCTTGGGGTAAATCCCACAATCAATGCTTTCCATGAGATCACATTCCGAACACGAAGCTCTTCAAGCACTTTTTGTACTTAATGGGACATTCACCACATTTGACGTACATGTAGCTTCTATCAATGCACTGCAGGAGATAATATTTTGGACAAGATTCTCCTCTAGCACTTACTTTGCTGCACTCCAAAACCCGAGCGAGAGCCAAAATCTCCCAGATGGCACTGCGGTCAATTCGACTTGACTGGCACAGAACCAGCTCCCGGTGAATCTATAATGGCCAATAACATGGCAACCCTGACTCCAATCAATGATCTGAAAAGATTGACGCTCTCCACAAAGTGAGCACTTCAGGCCCATGTACTCATTTCATTTCTCTCCCCTTAGCTCTGCAGCTGCCCAATCCGGTATGGATCTGCTACTGACTCAACTTAAAACTGTCATAACTTCTTATCCGTAGCTCCGATTGACAGCCGTAAAGACAGGCCTGTAGACCACTTTGAGTACTTCAACTTTGATTAATAAAATCCCAGCTATGACCACTTCAAGCATACTCACTGTCTAGCATTACCAAGACATCTTTTGGACCTTAGAGCCGCATCTGGCACACTTTTAGCTTAAAATTGGCTTGTTAGCAAGCCCTTATAACTGTTGAATAATCATGTAGGATTCAAATACACCTGATTGGCATCCCTTTGCTCATTTTCTTATCATGGGAGCGGAACGGCACGACGTACACCCCCTCTGAACCTACACAGTCCCCGGTCTGTGCCAAACGGTCTTCAAGTTGCATCTGCTATAAACACCTTAAGTTACTTGTCATCAAGCTCACATAGTTGGTAAAGACATGTAAAACAAAATAAGGTTTAACTCATAGCATCAATAGTCTAGCTCAATTATCTGGTAGCTACCTCATCACAAATCTTTAAACTGTAGTGGTCATATCTCCAATGCATTCAATTACGAAAAATCTGTTTAATGAACCCCACCAGACTCAAGTGCTCCAGTTAATTATACACATGGCTTGACCATCAAGCTTGCTTTAGGGAACCTTATCAAGCTCAACTATGCCTTACTCTATCTGCACACGGAATGGTCGTCAAGTCCTTTACTTCAAGTTCTGGTAGCAAAACTATCTCAAGCTGTGAAGATACCATAACAATCATCCAAAGATGTCAACTAGAAGCTAGCCATGTAAGCTTATTGATCATATAACCAACAACACTTTTGTCTTAGCATACATCCAAAAACAAATCTACTGCCAAGTAACCTACTACTACAGGAAAATAAATGATATCCTTGAATCTGCAAGTTGCTCTTCAATAGCTCCCAAGATCAAATGGGATAATTAGAAATTGCCCAAATAGTGGAGCAGCATAATATCCACATGAGCATACATATCCTCAATCAATCAACTTCAAGCATTTCTGCTCCAAATATGCTATTCCTGGATCTAGCAGAAAGAAACCACAATATGTACCCAAAAATACCCATCCATAGTGAACCTGCTTTGGAAAATCTTTCGAATCACTTGGATCAAATATCATTAAGATCACATAGCATTGATGGGCTCCGCAATATACTAGAGCCTCACCTAAAGCATAGTGCAGCAACCATATCTCATAAACTTTTGGTAACTTAAGGTCGTTACCAGCAAGCATTAAATAATTCTGACTCCGTTTTACTGGTAGCCAGGACATCATTGACATAAGAATTACTAGGAATAGTATCCAAATCCAGCCACATTTGGCACATTGTCCAAAGAAATGAAAATTCCTGTGCACTTTATGCAGTATCAAGAATGATTTAGAATCATCACCACCTCTAGCTTTATATCCATTACAAAAAACCTTAGGACTTTCTGGACCTATATCATCAGAGAGATTTTTACCTGGATTTGAGTTTGATAAAGTAAAATAGCTTTATCCTTAAAATCTTCATCCATAGCATCCTTGGGAAAATCACCCTCGGAAGTCTCAACATTCATCAAAGCTATAGGAGTTGGCTCCTCTTACAGCCCGGATAGAGGTAAAATCCATGTCAATATCATGTTCACAATCAGCATGATCTAGGCGATCTTCAATATCATCCTCTGCTTCCTCATCTGCATCCGTGCTACTTAGCAAGCCATTATAACTTTGTAAAGGTTCATTTGGCACGCCCTCTAAACGGGTACATGCATCACAAAGCTCTCCTATACTGCTATAACCTTCTCCTTCATATTAATCCAAAAAACCATCAATTGTGGAATCTTCTTGTGTGATAACAGAATTAGCAAGCATATTTCTAGGAGCTACCATAGGTTCATTGGGATCTTCATGCTCATCCTGTGTTAGGTCCACAATCTCGTCCACTTCATCAGCTATTGTGTATATAATAGCTTTGTTTATGCAATTATCTGTAGTAAACATGTTGTCCGGCTCAACTATAGTGCCGATAAATCCATTAGATCCATTAGAAACATGTAATGGCTCATCTTCTTGCTAGACTTTTTGAGAGCATCCCATGCCAAGGTCAATAGCTTGTAAAATTTTAGTTGTACAGTCTAGCTCTTCACTAGAGCCATTATTCAAGTAACTTCCATGCAAGAAATCTTTGAAAACAATTCATATATTTGTGTTTCAGCATTAATTTCATTATGTACCTTTGCTAGGTTGCTCAAAATATGGTCCTTTGAAGTTCAATCTGCTACTTTCGAAGCTGTATTTGCCTTGGCTTTACTTCTTGCAGAAATATGATCCCAAAATTGATCATAATTAAGGAACTGCATCTGATCCCCTTCTTCTTTATAGAAAACAATGTGGCTTCGTTCGTTAATCTCTTTCATTTCCAACTCGATAATCTTTGAGCTTTCGTGAACAAACCCATTTGCAAAATAGTCCCACTGTGTAGGATATGTTTCTGCCATTTCTCGAACCTTATCTTTAAACTCGGAGGTTACCACTTCTTCGAAGGTCGAAATCATCCGATCTTCTGGAATTCCTCGGCTCTTCATCTCCGCTTTATAACATGCAAGGAGTCCTTCTGGATCATGTCCTAGAAAAATTCCATATTGTTCATGTACGGCATCAAGTGCCATCTCCACTGCATCATCAATATGCTTTTTTGTCTTCATAGCTTTTACTTCTTGCAAACATCCCTGAACTAAGCCCAACATTTTTGGCAGACCTACAGCCGTTAGATTTTTATCAAATCTATTGAAATTGTAATCTTCAATAAACTGCATCATCTCTACTAGGATCTCCATCTTTACCTCCCACCCCCGCTCGTTTTGCGTCAGGTTCACCAAGAATGTCGGGGGATTTGTGGTTGAAAGGTAAGCTGGGAAGGCACGGGGCCTTTGGCTGTGAGAGGTGCGAGCAAGACAGTTCCAATAGAGACAATTAATGGAGACAGAGATTAAAACAGACATCTTGATCCAGATTTCCAAGCTTGATAACTCAAAACAAATAACCAACAGTATCCCTGCTTAATCAAATGTTAATAGAGGAGTTTATTTTCCTTACAAGGTTTAACTTGCCTTAATTCAAGTGCTAATTAAGAAAATCAAGCTTCAATAATGATGCTAAAGTCTAATCTGATGATAACAGTACCAAATACGATCATTTCGCCTTAATTGGTCTGCCAAAACTACCTTGATCTGCTTCGTTTTCCTTCTACTGCTTCAAGGTTGAAAGAGAGTTGATGTTCTTCCCGCTATGGCTATGGGAGCTTCGGCTTAGGATTTATGGCTTGGTTTAGAGCTTAGGATTATGATGGCTTAGTTTAGAGAGCTTGGGATTAAGCTAGCTTGCTTTAGAGAGCTTATGTTAATCCGGGTTAAGGTTTTGATGGCTTATGAGTGTTGAGGATTATGGCTTAGCGAGCGAGAGGCTTTGGCTTAAGGAGCTTACGAAAATCCGGGTTAAGGATTGCTTACGCTTGACTAATGAGAGCAAGATTAGGGTTTGGCTTAAGGAGCTTATGAAATCTTAGCTTAGAGTTTATGAGAATCCGTCTTAGGCTTGGCTAATGAGATTAGAGAGCTTAGGAAAGCTTGGCTTAAGCGAGCTTATTGCCTCTTAGCTTTCTTCCCCGGGAGAGAAGGGGTTCAATGAAAGAGGAGAAGAAGAGACCATCCAAAGAGGAGAGAACCCCAAGAGAGCCACCCCCTTTTCTTTATAATAGCTTACCTTCAATTGCATGCACCTTCTAAAATTGGCCAACCCATTAGCGATGTCGCTGATGGGTAGCCACCCTATGATGTGGCAGCCACTATTTCGACCTCCTCCAAATCGGGCTGGAGTGGCTCCGAATTTGCTTGCCATGGGCTGCTCAGCGATTCTTTCCACTAGCGCGACTTCGTTTCAACTCCCATGCGACCTGCGCGAGTAGGTTTCTTCTCCCCTGCGCCCTCTGCATGCTGCTCGCCATGAGGGCTTCTTCTTTTTTACTTTCCCCATCCACACACTAAGCCCTTAATTCTTCTTTTGGGCGGCCAAGGTTGTGGCCTTGGGTGGCCATTTGAATTGTGAGTATGGGCGGCCTTATTAATTCTCTGAGGCTCTAGGCCCTTGTAGGGTACCATATTTGGCATACATATCGGCCATACCATATCCTAGCTTAGCATCTCTCTCGAGCAACCCTTGCCAACAATCTCATCAGGGATTCTCTTCCCTTGGGGTAAATCCCGCAATCAATGCTTTCCATGAGATCACATTCCGAATACGAAGCTCTTCAAGCACTTTTTGTACTTAATGAGACGTACACCAAATTTGACGTACATGTAGCTGCTATCAATGCACTGCAGGAGATAATATTTCGGACAAGATTCTCCTTGAGCAATTACTTTGCTGCACTCTGATAGCGGGAAACAGAGCAGTGCAATCGGGTGGCCTCTGTACTCGTGCACACTCCACAAACCACGCCTCATGCAAACAAGCAAAGAACAAAACAAAGGGGGCACCACCCTAAATTAAGAGGTTTAGGGACCTCACACATAGTGCACATAGGCAAGTGAGACTTCTGGCATTATGATGGCATCAAAACATATGGCAAAACACATAGAAACGAAGCTTAGGGACCTTATGTAGCATATATATACACAAGACATCGGCTTAACAATACAACGGCATCTGATCATACATAACAAGGATATAGAGAAGCAAGCCAAGGATGGCATAATCCCTTGTCAAAAACAATCAACCCAGCAAGTAGGTATGATCCTACTAGAAACACATCAATACCTTAGAGAATGATGGCGAGGATGGTGGCCATGGAGCATGAGAGAAGACTCCTTATTTAGGTTTTAGGGCTAGTAATGTAGCATACTAGAGGGAGAGGGAGAGAGGGAGAGAGAGTAGAGCTCCATCCATGGCTCCTCGTTGTGAGCAATGTCGTCATAGCTTCGTTGCTTGGTGAAGTGGGTGAAGTGTTGGTTTTGAGTGAGAGAAGGCCTCCTTATATAGGTTTCTGAGAGGGTTTAGAAATAGGGATAAACATGCTTAAATCCACTGATTGGGGTTACTTTTTGCTTAGGGTGGTCAACAGATTGAGGTCACCTGATATGTCACCATCAAGATATTCTCTAGAGTGATGTGAGAGGGGAGGGTAAATGCTGATTTTTCTGATTGTGACACATGGGGATAAGGCCTTGACCAGCATTTAAGAGCAGGTAAGGTGGCTGTTGAAACTGGAGGTTCTGCACATGTCAGGGGGGGACCTGCGGGGGGGAGGTGGCAGCTGGGTCCTCCTTAATATCAAATTCTCAAAAAATCCTCAACCATGGCTTCTTTTGACATGTGTTCTTTGAAAAAATCAGCATGTCTCTTTTCAACTCAAAAGTCTTTATCCCTGTTGACTCACCTTTACCATAAGATTTTCCCCTTTTCTCCTCCTGTAGCTGCATTGTTGATGCCCAATCACTGCTTCTAGTAACAGTGAACTGTTACCTACCAAATACTTATGGTGCAGTAAAGAATATTTACCATGGGTAAAAAAAGTTACTGTAGGTAAAAAGTGATTTGTATTTACCATGTAGGTCAAAAATATTTACTTCAGGTAAAAAATATTTACTGTCGGTAAAAAAGTGAAAACGGAGTATGCTGTGCTGTGAGTCCACACGAACATCCTCGTGTAAATTTCACTAGAAATTCACACCTAGAATGGGCTATTCTGTAAGATATAGGTTATAGGCATGCATAAGAGTCGTAGCCATGAGGCGTCGTCATCATTGTTGGAAACCACACAAGCAATGTCAAAGTCATTCAAAAAATCAGTGGTGATGTCTTCTCTCTCTTTTCCACTAAATGTGGGAAAAGAGACACTTGCCATGGTAGTAACTCAATGAGTAGGAAATTACAAACCTTTTATATATATATATATATATATATATAACATAAATGACTCAGCGGCTTATAGTGGCTTTCTTACAGGGTTGGGTGGATACTCGTTCCCACGTATCTTCTGTCCATGGCACTTTTTACTCTTTGGTGCTTGGGAAGTAGATTTTTCTTCTCTTTCGAGATCCCTTGGACTAGAGTATCCTCATCTCCCCAACAACTGACTGTGCCTTTATTGCATCTTCGGAAGGGGTCCTAAAAACCATGCATCACACTCCAAAACCCGAGCAAGAGCCAAAATCTCCCAAATGGCAATCCGATCGAGTCGAGTTGACTGGCACAGAACCGGCCCTCGGTGAGTCTATAACGGCCAATAACTTGGCAACGGTGACTCCAATCAATGATCTAAAAAGACTAACGATCTCCACAAAAGTGATCACTTCAGGCCCGTGTACTCATTTTGTTTCTATCCCCTCAGCTGCAGCATCAGCTGCCCAATCCGGTACAGATCTGCTACTGACTCAACTTAAAATTGTCATAACTTCTTATTTGTAGCTCCAATTGACGAGCCGTAAAGATGGGCCTGTAGAGCACTTCGAGTACTTCAACTTTGATTAATAAAATCTCAGCAATGACCACTTCAAGCATACTCACTGTCTAGCATTACCAAGACATCTTTTGGCCCTTAGACCCGCATCTGGCACACTTTTAGCTTAAAATTGGCTTGTTAGAAAGCCCTTATAACTGCTGAATAATCATGTAGGATTCAAATACACCTGATTGGCATCTCTTTGCTCATTTTCTTGTCATGGGAGCGGAGCGGCACGACATCCACCCCCTCTGAACCTGCACAGCCTCCGGTTTGTGCCAACCGGTCTTCAAGTTGCATCTGCTATAAATACCTTAAGTTACTTGTCATCAAGCTCACGTAGTCGGTAAAGACATGTAAAACAAAAGAAGGTTTAAATAATAGCATCAATAGTCTAGCTCAATTATCTGGTAGCTGCCCCATCACAAATCTTTAAACCGTAGTGGTCATATTTCCAAAGCATTCAATTACAAAAAAAAATGTTTAGTGAACCCCGCCAGACTCAAGTGCTCCAGTTAATTATGCACACGGCTTGACCATCAAGCTCGCTTTAAGTAACCTTATCAATCTCAAGTATGCCTTACTCTGTCTGCACATGGAATGGTCGTCTCAAGCCCTTTACTTCAAGTTCTGGTAGCAGAAACATCTCAAGCTGTGAAGATACCATAACAATTGTCCAAAGATGTCAACTTGAAGCTAGCCATGTAAGCTTATTGATCATATAACCAACAACACTTTTGTCTTAGCATACATCCAAAAAAAAAATCTACTGCCAAGTAATCTACAGGAAAATAAGGATATCCTTGAATCTGCAAGTTGCTCTTCAATAGCTCCCAGGATAAAATGGGATAATAAGAAATTTCCCCAATAGTGGTGCAGCATAATATCCACATGAGCATACATATCCTGAATCAATCAACTCCAAGCATTTCTGCTCCAAATATGCTATTCCTGAAACTACAATATATACCCAAAAATACCCATCCATAGTGAATCTGCTTTTGAAAATCTGTCGAATCACCTAGATCAAATACCATTAAGATCACATAGCATTGATGGGCTCCGCAATATACTAGAGCTTCACCTGAAGCATAGTGCAACAACCACATCTCATAAACTTTTGATAACTTAAGGTCGTTACCAGCAAGCATTAAATAATTATGACTCCCTTTTACTGGTATCCAGGACATCATTGACATAAGAAGTACTAGGAATAGTATCCAAATCCAGCCACATTTGGCACATTCTCCAAAGAAATGAAAAACCGTGTGCACTTTATGCATTATCAAGGATGATTTAGCATCATCACCCCCTCTAGCTTTATAGCCATTACGAAAAATCTTAGGACTTTCTGGACATATATCATCAGAGAGATTTTTACCTGGATTTTGAGTTTGATAATGTAAAATAGCTTTATTCTTAAGATATTCATCCATAGCATCCTTGGGAAAATCACCCTCGGAAGTCTCAACATTCATCAAAGCTATAGGAGTTGCCTCCGCTTTCAACCCGGATATAAGCATACAGGTAAAATCTATGTCAATATCATGTTCACAGCCAGCATGATCTATGCAATCTTCAATATCATCCTCTGCTTCCTCATCTGCATCCATAATACTTAGCAATCCATTAAAACTTTGTAAAGGTTCATTTGGCACCCCCTCTGAAGGGGTGCATGCATCACAAAGCTCTCCTATACTGCTATAACCTTCTCCTTCAGATTGAGCCAAAAAACCATCAATTGTAGAATCTTCTTCTGTGATAATAGAATCATCAAGCATATTGCTAGGAGCAACCATAGGTTCATTGGCATCTTCATGCTCAACCTGTGTTAGGTCCACAATCTCGGCCACTCATCAGCTATTGTGTATATAATAGCTTTGTTTATGAAATCATCTGCAGTAAACCTGTTGTCCGGCTCAACTATAGTGCCGATAAATCCATTAGATCCATTAGAAACATGTAATGGCTCATCTTCTTGATAGACTTTTTGAGAGCATCCCATGCCAAGGTCAGTAGCTTGTAAAATTTTTGTTGTACAGTCTAGCTCTTCACTAGAACCATTATTCGAGGTAACTTCCATGCGAGTAATCTTTGAAAACAATTCATATATTTGTGTTTCAGCATTAATTTCATTATGTACCTTTGCTAGGTTGCTCAAAATATGGTCCTTTGAAGTTGAATATGCTACTTTCGAAGTTGTATTTGCCTTGGCTTTACTTCTTGCAGAAATATGATCCCAAAATTGATCATAATTAAGGAACTGCATCTGATCCCCTTCTTCTTTATAGAAAACAATGTGGCTTCGTTCGTTCATCTCTTTCATTTCCAACTCGATAATCTTTGAGCTTTCGTGAACAAACCCATCTGCAAAATAGTCCCATTGTGTAGGATATGTTTCTGCCAATTCTCGAACCTTATCTTTAAACTCGGAGGTTACAACTTCTTCGAAGGTCGAAATCATCCGATCTTCTGGAACTCCTCGGCTCTTCATCTCCGCTTTATAACATGCAAGGAGTCCATCTGGATCATGTCCTTGAAAAATTCCATATTGTTCAGGTACGGCATCAAGTGCCATCTCCACTGCATCATCAATATGCTTTTTTGTCTTCATAGCTTTTACTTCTTGCAAACATCCCTGAACTAAGCCCAACATTTTTGGCAGATCTACAGCCGTTAGATTTTTATCAAATCTATTGAAATTGTAATCTTCAATAAACTGCATCAACTCTACTAGGATCTCCATATTTACCTCCCACCCCTGCTCGTTTTGCGTCAGGTTCACCAAGAATGTCGGGGGATTTGTGGTTGAAAGGTAAGCCGGGAAGGCACGGGGCCTTTGGCTGTGAGAGGTGCGAGCAAGAGAGTTGCAATAGAGACAATTAATGGAGACAGAGATTAAAACAGACATCTTGATCCAGATTTCCAAGCTTGATAACTCAAAACAAATAACCAACAGTATCCCTGCTTAATCAAATGTTAATAGAGGAGTTTATTTTCCTTACAAGGTTTAACTTGCCTTAATTCAAGTGCTAATTAAGAAAATCAACCTTCAATAATGATGCTAAAGTCTAATCTGATGATAACAGTACCAAATACGATCATTTCGCCTTAATTGGTCTGCCAAAACTGCCTTGATCTGCTTCGTTTTCCTTCTACTGCTTCAAGGTTGAAAGAGAGTTGATGTTCTTCCCGCTATGGCTATGGGAGCTTCAGCTTAGGATTTATGGCTTGGTTTAGAGCTTAGGATTATGATGGCTTAGTTTAGAGAGCTTGGGATTAAGCTAGCTTGCTTTAGAGAGCTTATGTTAATCCGGGTTAAGGTTTTGATGGATTATGAGTGTTGAGGATTATGGCTTAGCGAGCGAGAGGCTTTGG
Organism: Adiantum capillus-veneris; assembly: GCF_014529385.1. NCBI lineage: Eukaryota > Viridiplantae > Streptophyta > Polypodiopsida > Polypodiales > Pteridaceae > Adiantum > Adiantum capillus-veneris. Next base: position 123,145,840 of record NC_140951.1, on the reverse strand, counting down.
CTTAAGGAGCTTAAGAAAATCCGGGTTAAGGATTGCTTACGCTTGACTAATGAGAGCAAGATTAGGGTTTGGCTTAAGGAGCTTATGAAAGCTTAGCTTAGAGTTTATGTTAATCCGGCTTAGGCTTGGCTAATGAGATTAGAGAGCTTAGGAAAGCTTGGCTTAAGCGAGCTTATCGCCTCTTGGCTTTCTTCCCCGGGAGAGAAGGGGTTCAATGAAAGAGGAGAAGAAGAGACCATCCAAAGAGGAGAGAACCCCAAGAGAGCCACCCCCTTCTCTTTACAATAGCTTACCTTCGATTGCATGCACCTTCTAAAATTGGCCAACCCATTAGCAATGTCGCTGATGGGTAGCCACCCTATGACGTGGCAGCCACTATTTCGACCTCCTCCAAATCGGGCTGAAGTGGCTCCGAATTTGCTCGCCATGGGCTGCTCAGCAATTCTCTCCACTAGCGCGACTTCGTTTCAGCTCCCATGCGACCTGCGCGAGTAGGTTTCTTCTCCCCTGCGCCCTCTGCATGTTGCTCGCCATGAAGGCTTCTTTTTTTTTACGTTCCCCATCCACACACTAAGCCCTTAATTCTTCTTTTGGGCGGCCAAGGTTGTGGCCCTGGGCGGCCATTTGAATTGTGAGTATGGGCGGCCTTACTAATTCATTGAGGCTCTAGGCCCTTGTAGAGTACCATATTTGGCATACATATCGGCCATACCATCTCCTGGCTTAGCATCTCTCTCGAGCAACCCTTGCCAACAATCTCATCACGGATTCTCTTCCCTTGGGGTAAATCCCGCAATCAATGCTTTCCATGAGATCACATTCCAAACACGAAGCTCTTCAAGCAGTTTTTGTACTTAATGAGACGTACACCACATTTGACATACATGTCGCAGCTATCAATGCACTACAGGAGATAATATTTCGGACAAGATTCTCCTCCAGCACTTACTTTGTTGCACTCCAAAACACAAGAGAGAGCCAAAATCTCCCAAATGGCACTCTGATCAAGTCGACCGACTGGCCAATAACTTGGCAATCATGACTCCAATCAATGATCTGAAAAGACTAACGCTCTCCACAAAGTGAGCACTTCAGGCCCGTGTACTCATTTCATTTCTCTCCCCAGAGTTGCAGCAGATGCCCAATTCGGTACGGATCTGCTACTGACTTAACTTAAAACTGTCATAACTTCTTATCCGTAGCTCCGATTGACGAGACGTAAAGACAGGCCTATAAAGCACTTCGAGTACTTCAACTTTGATTAATAAAATCCCAACTATGACCACTTCAAGCATACTCATTGTTTAGCATTACCAAGACATCTTTTGGCCCTCAGAGCCGCATCTAGCACACTTTTAGCTTAAAATTGGCTTGTTAGCAAGCCCTTATAACTCCTGAATAATCATGTTGGATTCAAATACACCTGATTGGCATCCCTTTGCTCCTTTTCTTGTCATGGGAGCGGAGCAGCACGACAACGAAGCTTGATTTTGTGAAATCTTCAGAAACAGGGCAATCGAAGTCCAAATGAATTTTTCTCGAAAGGGAAGTATACTTCACGATTTAGTAGGACTAACCGAGGTGTTTGAGAGAAAGTGAGTCGGATAGCCCAAGTATGTATAGTCCTAGTTGACCAAAAATAGTCTCATTTGTACTTGCCATATTTTGGAAAGAGCTCTCAGAGGCTTCTTTGCGCCCGCTTTCTGCAATCTCTAGCGACTTCCATAGTGCACTTTCTCACACGAGACATGAGGGGTGAGTTTCTAACCTACTAATGAACATGTTTGATTGTACTTTCGTGGTCAAGGTATGTTGCCATATACATGTGGTAGTTATGTGTGTGAACACACTAGGACCGCCGAGGCATTTTTTCCCTCTTTAGGAGGTTTTTTCCCCCGAGCATTGTATATACGCCCATCACTCTAGGGCTATCTATCTTTCCATTGCATACTAAGTAACACACTCTCTATTATGTGCCTTGAGCTTCCTTCGTCTTCTCCAAGCTGTGTGCGTTTCTCTGCAACCTTAATTCCAACAATTGGTATCAGAGCAGGTTGCGTCCTCCCGGGCTTAGTCACCAGCTGCTCCAGCACACGCTTGCTCACTTTCTCCGATTTCAGTGAGGTTTGGCGAGCGTTTGCAGGTCGACAAATATTTTGGGTAAGCTTGTAGAGCTCAGTTTGCTCAGATTTTCAATTCGGGCTCATTTCGGCCTCCGTTTCCACTACATGCAGGTCTGCACAGGCAATTTCGTCATTTTGTACAAAAATTTTGTCAGTGCCGTTTTCTACATAACAGGTGCCTTATAGTCTTCTACGGTTTGTGCTATAGCACGTGTTGTTCCCGTTTCGTTTCTCCTATTTTCGGGCAGTTTTCACATCAGGTGCAGCATTTACCATGGCTGACAACAACAACACAAATGTGTTCAAGATGTTCGCTGCTGATGATAGATTGGATGGGGATAACTACCCTATGTGGGCTTATATGATGCAACATGTTCTTGTGTCAAAGGGCGTCTGGAACATTCTGCAGGGCATTGATGTACGTCCTGGTTCTGAGGATGTAGGCGATGTTGAGGACGTTGCAGGTCTTGCTGCTGTTAGAGTTGTTTTGCCTACGATAGAACAAGCTCTTTGGGATGTTAAGGATGCACAGGCTCATGCATTGATTGCATTTTCTATGAAGCGCACCATTGTTCCTCACATCCGTTCACCAAAATCTGTAAAACAGGCTTGGGATATTCTAGCAGGTCTTTATGCAAGCCGCAATGAGGCTAAAATTGCTTTGCTACGTAAAGAGCTGGAGTCGAAGATTATGCATGAGGAAGATGATATGGACACTTTCCTTGCTAGTGTCAAGGATATCAATGAGCAACTTATTTCTGCAGGTGAAGTAATTTCATACACTTCCCTTGTGCAGACTGTTCTTGATGCCTTACCAAATTCTTACCAGACTTTTGCTAGTACTTGGAGACTTATGACCCAAGGAAATCCAGAAGTTGTCAAGTTTGATGCATTATGCACATTGCTGTTGCAAGAGTCACTTTCCAGAAAAAACAGGACTAGACAGAGTGCAGTTGAACAGGCTTTTATTGCTTCTCAAAGAAAGGATGGTAACAGCAATGCATCCACTTCTTATGGTTCTGCTGCGAGTGGCAAAAATTTTGTTCCTAATGCTTCTGCTGGTAGCACTTCGTCAGGCAATTCTGGTGACAAGGGCAAAAAGAAGATGCGTTGTCATTACTGTAAAGCTAATGATCACTTGATCAAGTCATGTCCTAAGTTGAAGGCCAAAGAGGCTAAGAAGAAAGAGGATGGTTCCACTGCAAATGCTAGTTCCACTACAAATGCAGCCATTGTTGAGTCTTCTGTGAAAGGAGACTGTAATGCTGATGTTGATGCAGAATGGGCTTTTGGCGCAGAGTGCACTTACAATCCTGCTGTCCATGATGCATGCTTGTCAGTTGAGCTGCAGATTTACATGTGTGGTATTTCGACAGTGGTGCTACAAAGCACATTACCTCACATCGTGAATTGTTTACCTCTCTCGAGTCTGTCCCTCATGGGAATTCAGTCACTTGTGCCAACAATGCCTCTTATCCGGTTCAGGGAGTTGGAAAGATTGTGCTTACTACTGCAAATGGCAGTTCCTTCACACTTGTTGATGTACTTTATGTACGTGGGATCAAGAAGAATCTCTTGTCTGTATCCGCACTTGCTAGACTTGGACTAGTAGTCAAATTTGTGGATGACAGATGTACAGTTCACGATCTCAGTTTTGGTGATGAAATTGTTGCATTTGGCCTCTTGTGTCGTGGGCTGTATAAGCTAAATTTGTATGACAAGTGTGGACAAAATTTTGTAAATGTTGTTGCAGATTCAAGGGCTATTTCAGATGCAAAACTTTGCATGCACATTTTGGTCATCTGAATTTTGCCAGTTTGTTGCAGAAATCTGATATGGTTGCTTGTTTGCCGCCTCTTAAGCACCTGTCAAACATGTTTGTGAAGGCTGTATTTTGGGTAAGATGCAACGTTCTAAGTTTCCAAAGGATGGTTCAGTTCGGGCCACATGCAGGTTGCAGCTTGTGCATAGTGACGTTTGTGGGCCCATGCAAACTCCGTCCTTGGGCAATTACCTTTACTTCGTGACTTTCATTGATGATTACTCCAGGCATGCATGGGTATTTCCGCTTAAAGCGAAGTCCAAAGTTTTTATGTGCTTCAAACAATTTCTGGCTATGGTTGATGTGCGCGTATGTCGCACGTGTAATGCAAGGAACTTGCCGATACACCGTGTGCGAGCCACAAATGGCTCCAAGCACACAACAAGCCTAAACTAGTAAGCTCAAAGAAGGCAATGGTGTGTCACTCACCGCTCTACGCTTGCTTCGTGGAGGATTCCTCGCGGAGAAGAAGAAGGAGACGCCGCTATGCCGCGCCCAACCGCTTCACCGCCGTCGTGCCTTCGTAATGCTCGATCGCCCACACACTCCCTCTCTCACTCTCTCTCTCTCTCTCTCTCTCTCACACACACACACACAAAGAGATGAAGAAGAAGAAGAAGAAGATGGAGCAAGAGCACTCTTCTATTGCACAAATGAGAGAATGAGTGAATTTTAGGTTTAGTTGACTTTTATATGAGCTCGCCCCATTCACACTTGGGTGCCCATGCTTAGCCAACTAATCCCTTGAATGTTCCAGTTAGAGTGCGCCTCTCATCGGCGATCACTCTTACCCTTTTCCTATTGGACCGACAAGCCCGGTACCTGACTCTACCAAATAAATAATACAATGTGAAACGTAGGTTACAACGTCCGTCTCGTAGGTGATAGGGTGTCCGTGAGCCGTGAGGATTAACATGCCCCCCTTCCTGATGTAGATTCCGTCCTCGAAAGCTATTGAGTTGAAGCTCGTTCGTTGAGGTGGCAAAGCATTTGAGATGAATGTCCTTAGCCTTCTTCAGTCACTGCAAAATCAAACAACATTGGCACAGTAATTGCATTCTCATAAGCGATTAAAAAGCATATGCAGTTTTAGGCAAACAAATTGATTGGTAACAGAATTTTAAACAATTTGTCAACAATAAACATTAAATTGCAATATAATCAAATACATAAACAGATGTAAAGGTAAAAAATTAAACAAGTCTGGGGTCGCTAATTTAATGGTCGAAAGGTACTAGAGATCGACTATTAATACCATGGGTAAACTTCTTAATATTCTCTGGTCAGTTAAGTTGTTTAATCGCGAGAGCCAAGTATTTCATGTTCGAGGGCCGACTAGAGGCTATACCTAGAAGACCTTGTAGTTATGCTACAATAAAAGGAATTTCTCATGAAATCATCGCCTGACTGATTACCTTTTCTTGACCCCCCAAAGTCTTTTCACAGTGATTCAATTTTAATGGGTGTGCTTATTTTGTATGCCTTGGGTTTTTTGCTTTTCAAGGAAAAGCACCCACACTGGGAACCTCTAAGGCTCTAGTACCATAGGCGATACATGTGAGTGAAGTACCAAATCAAGCTGAGATTTCTCTTCCAGCTTAAGATTTTACAATGTGGCACTTTGATTTTTTGTTTGTTCATTTTCAGCATTTTAATTTTGTAACTTTGGGGGGTCATATAACACTGATACACCTCCCCAGGCTCATCACACTAGTAAACTCCCTTTATAATACTTAAGCTAAAGGTCAATAGGGTCAAGCCCACTAGAAAGCCCTAGTACATTTCACACAATGCTACCTAAATCGGATTAAGAACCTAAGTAACCATTACTTATTAGGAAGGCATTCCCCATGGTATTAAGAGAAGATCTCTAACACCTAACTTGGTCAAACTAGCTTAGTCGGACTTGCTTGATGTTTAAACCTAGACAAGTGATTATGACAAAAAATGACATTGAATTAAATGTTGGTACTAAGCAAATGCGATGAATATTATGCTACCAATCATAATTAAAGCAGACAAACATGGATGCGAAAAAGATAAGGGGCAATGCTAATGGACAAGAAACACCTGTTTGTGTTGATGGTCACACTTGATTTGAAGTGTGAACGAGAGAAAGATCCCATGAAGGTCCAAATCCTAACCACAGCAACACGTTCCTGTACACACTAAGAAACACAAAGAATACCTCTAGGAGGCACATCAGTGGGAAAAGGAACTTTGCTAATCACTCAACTCTAAAACAAAAACACTCCTATCGTACTAACCTTACCTACCCTCCATCACGCGAGTGATGAGGATCAAAGTTGTTTAATGACATAGGTTTCTCTTTCAATGTACCGGATGTGAATGTGTAGGTCTGGGTCAATGTTTTGACTTTTATTGTGCATACTCGTTTGCTAATTGCTCTTGCTCTTTATTATTTTTGTTTTTTGTGAGTATAAGTCTTTATATATACATTCCCTAAGATTGGTGATTGAGAGGTCAGGGAAGAAGGTTGAGAGGGAAGCAAGTGAATGATTACTGTCAGCAAACACTCCCCCCTTCCTTGGGTAGATCATATCGTTTGAAATGAGCTCGTCACCCTTTGAAACCAATCGTTCCAGTTGGTAATAGGTGAGGATTTTTGCCAATAGTTTTCTATTACCTTAGGTGCCTCATCGAGTTGCAAGGGTGGTAAGGTACTCTCCCATGATCGAACTTGAAGTGGTTCATCGGGTGATTCTTGAACACTGGGAGGTGTGGATTCCTTTGTAGCTTTATTGAGGTCCACTATTAGATATGGAGGCTGTGGAGAATCTTTTACCTCTATGGATGCATTACATGAGGAGCTAGAAGCTTCATGGGACACCCCCCTTCCTGAGCTAGGTGGAACAAATCGTTCTTTCTTCGGTACCCAAACTAGCTTTGGAGCGGGTGTGTAGCATTCCGTGATTTTTTTCTTTCCATGATCGTTGATTTGTTTTGGAGCTACGAGATTGGGCTCACATGGGTCAGGTGACAAGTAAGAACACAATCTACGTTTTGGCATCCAGAGTTGATCATTTCCTTGATAGTAGCCTTGGGCTTCCAATAGTCGTTTAGGAATCCATTGCCACATTTTCTTACATTTTTTGGAGTGAGTGGGACATTTCTTACAAGGCTTCTGTTTTTTAGCATCCGCCATGGTCGCTAAAGAAGCTTTAGAGACCCACTTGTATGTTTTCTTTGTTATATTAGGATGAGTCTTGCCAGAAGCTATATGCATTGCTTGTAGCATATTTAAAGGTACAGGCATTTCATCCCCCTCAGGTGTTACCTAGGTCGTCCCCCTGTTTCCCCAAGTGTCTATGGTTGCTGCTAGGTGGACCCAATCCACATTGTCCGGCTCAGTCATCCTAGGTAGTACATCCATATAAGAAGAATCTTCCCCAACATCAGTGCCTGCTTTACACGTGTAACAATACTGCAATGGGGCCGACTGAACTGTGGTGTCAGATTTATGATCAATTATAAACCTGTTTCCTAGAGGATGTGCTCGACCTGTCACAAGATCCACTCGAATGACAGAATCTTGGAACTGCAAGTAGACATGGTTTTTAGACCAGTCATGCACCATTTTTGCTTCCCTCATGAAAGGACGTCCTAAGATCATCTCCGATGCCATAGTGTGCTTGGAGAAATCCATAACAATGAAGGTAACTCTTATTTTATGTCCAAAGACCTTGATCTTGAGATCTTCTAGCATCCCAATAGGTTTAACAATAGACCCATTGGCCATCTTCACTACTATGGTTGTGGTCGCAAGGTGAGGTCTTCCCATAGTTTCCCAGCAATTTTTAGTCACAATGCTAACCCCAGTGCCACCACCAAGGATTCCCTTCACAGTTAATCCCTTAGTAGTGATTGGTATAGTCGCATTAGATTCATCACCCTCAAAGTATTTTCCCAACTTGTTAACAGGTATTTCTATAACAAGGTTCTCATCTAGGTTGGGTTGCGGATCTAAGTGTTCCTCCTCTATTGGCATCTCCCCAGCTCCATCCATCTGTGCAAATTGTGGTAGCCCAAACTTCAGTTCTCCATTGAGGAAGGCTCGAAGGGTTGAGACGAGCTTGGGGTCTTTATATAGTTTGGACATGATGGTGGTTCTAACTTCTGAAGACATGAAATCCATCAATTTGGCAATGTTTAACGGCACCTTTTGGCCTTGAGTCCCTTGACGTGGGGAAGATGGGATCTCCATTTCTTCGATAGGATCATGTAGTCCCTCTGTAAACATTATTTCCATCAAGAAGTGAGTACGCCCACTTTCCCATGACTTTAAGTCACTTTCCTCTTGGATGACACTAGGTATGTCCAAGGGTCTATGGACTTGGTGAGGTTGTTGTTGCGTAGGGAACACGGTGTCTGTAATCTGGATCTTCCTAGGTGCTGGTTCTAGATCCCTTTGAGTATCTTCTACCAAACTCCTTAATTGCTTGACTCGCTCAATCTCCTTTGTAGGGTTTGGGTAAGTTCCTATCTTCTTTTTGGATCCTGGCCATTGTGGCTCATGAAGATCTTCCTTGTTGGTTTCTATGTTAGTGGTCGTTTTGGTCTCCATGGTTTCACCTGAATCAGAATCTTCTTCAGCGTCGTTCATATATACGGGGTCATCACCAGTCCCTATGTTGGTCTTTGAACTGGGGTCTGACTTCGCTGCTTTTTGCGATCTCTTTCTTCGTGTTTTCTTCTTTTTCTAAGATTGGGCAATTGGTGCCGTGTCTCTTTCCTCAAGAATATAATTTTGTTTTTGGAGCATCGATCGTGTGAGTACGTTTACTGGTACCACGGGTGTACTTGGTGATGGCTCCTCGGTAACTTCAATCAAGTTTAATGGCGTGATCTTCGGTGCATTTGGATTATTTGGACATTGAGCAATCAAATGATCTATGCCACATCGATTACACATGAGTATCGGCATTGTAGACGTGCTCGCTTGATTGGTTTGCATTAGTGTGGCATTCTTTTGTAGCCTAATAGGACACTCGGCTACACGATGTGGGCCTCCGCACTCATAGCATTGAAGAGGTGGTCTCTTAGCAGTGTAGTTGATATTTTGGCCTCTTGCCGCAAGAGCAACTACTTGATATACAGGTTTGACTTGTCCCCAATAGTCCTCCATGTAGTATTGTGGACTTTCTTCAAGCACATCCATCCCATAGGCGATATTAGGATCTATATCTTCCTCACAGCCTTCCAAACAAGAAATAGATGACTCACAACCCACTTGATTTACAGAAGTGATTCTCGGATGTGGTGGTTGCGGTCCTAGCACTGGAGGTGGTAAGGGTGTTGTTTGAACAACATTTTGGGCCCTAGGGACCATATGTTGTGATGTTTGTTCAAGAGGTGGGGCCGGCATCAAGGCAGGCACTCGAGGTGTGTCTGTCCATGCTAAGGTTGGTCTATTGGCCATCTCACGCTTAAATACTATGCAATCCTTAGCTTGATGACCATACCTCCCACATGCATTGCAGTTCCCATTGAATTTTACTCTAAAAGTAGGGCATTCACTAGTACTATGTGGTCCATAGCATACTGAGCACCATTGTTGCTCCCTTCTTGGATACATATGATTGTTTTGCGGAGCACGATTGTCTCTAAGACTCTCTTGAATAGCCTTGGTGAGATCTGCTAAAGTCATCTCAGATATCTTTGGCTTCTTAGCAATAGGCTTTAGTGTCATTGGCTGATGCCCCGATGCTTGTGAGCTAATAGATTTAGACTCAACAGACACTCTTTCTCCTTGAATCATTAAATTATCCTCCAATTGGATCGCATTGGTGGTGACTGCTTCCCAAGTGGTGATACCTCTAATGACTAGGCCATTGTAGATATCCTCATGTCGTAATCCCCTAATGAATCTATCAAGCAATTGGTTATTGTTGAAGCGCTAATTTGGATTACAATGAAAATTCAAATGCTTCAAGCGACTTATAAAGTCTCTCACCGACTCTCCTTCCTCTCGTTGGGCTTTCTGAAGCTGAGAGGCTACACCCCAAAGCACTCCCTCTCGTATGTATTCCTTTAAGAACAGTCTCCTAAGAGTAGGGTAAACCGTTTTTTCTTCCACCCTTAGGGTTCTATACCAATCCCCAGCCTTTCCACTTAAGGTTAGGCTTAAAGCATTGCTCTTATGTAGGTCATTGTGTTCTCCTAGAGAATCACATATTTGTTCAAACACTTTGATATGCTTTCTCACATCCTCGTCTCCACTAAATTTTTGTGTGAGCTTGGCTATTTGTACTGCCTTACTTCTAGGCTCTCTATCAGGCATGTTACGCATATTCTCAGCAATAGATCGACCAATAGCTTGAGCAAATGTTGCCAAGTCACCTAAGTGAGCAGGCACCATGGGTGAAGGCGCTCCAGAGACTACATGTGGAGTAGGTATTGGCATTGGGCATGGCGCATAGGAAGCCCTTGGGTTCCACGTTGGGTACGATGTTGTGCCATGTGGTGGTCCATAGTTCATATGAGTGGCCCTAGGCATAGCAGACGTCGGATGTGACATGCTAATGCTAGCCGGTATAGTCCCATGGAAATAAGAACTTGTGTATTGTGCTTGTGGAGCATAGGTAGTTGAAACAATGGGAGGGGTAGGGACTACATGAGTACGTGGACCCATAGGTGCATACGATTGGTACGCACTTTTAGGTACTATTGCAGGCATTGAGCTACCATGTAGCGGTGCTTTACTAACAAATGAGGTCCATGGTGTGTTTCTCGGCATGCCCATCATTGGGGTAGGCATGGTAGCCGTGGTGTCATCAAGGGAAAGATGTGCTAGACTTGGAAAAGTAAAGCTATCACTTATGGGCTCGGATTGCATTGAGACCCCTGGCGAAACAACATATGGGGGATCGATGGGACTCACTGGGGGAGTCTCCATTTGTGATAGAGTGGGTTGTTTCCCTTTGCCCGTGTCTGAAAATCGCATAAGACCCGTCGAAGGTATGTTTATTCCTCGATTTTGCCTCTCGGACTGGATAATCCTATGGATGACATTGCAGATCATGTGTTGTTGTTCCTCTAAACTAGTGGTACTAGATGTGGATTGTACAACTTCTAACCAACCCACATGGTATGTGTAGCCCATGTATAGGTCGGTCAAAGTCTCCGTGTGTAGGTCATATTCCCAATTTTCATTGAGAAATACCCCATCCAAACTTGGTGTACTAGAGGGTTGCCGTGAGGTGGATGCATTGTTGCTTCCCGTGTTTTGACTTTTAGTCATCGCTACCTTAGAGGCGACTTTGGAAGGTGGTAGCTCGGTAGGGCCCTCATTAAATGAGGTAGGTAGAATGTCCACGTGGACACTCTGAGGGAGTGTGGGGTCTATAGGAGATGTGAATGGTGATTCTACTTCCCCACCCCCTTCGTTTACTTCACTAGCCGTAGGTTCAGAGCGCGTAGCTCTACTAAAAGTTTCCATCAAACGGCTAAGAACACTAGTTCCAGGTTGTTGGGCCCAGCTAGGTACGGTTTCATTTGTTCCCCCGGGGCTTTGTGTAAGATGATCTTCCATAATATCGTAGTCAGATGAAGAGTCGGTAGCCGCTATATTTGGGTCTTGGGTTGCACTACCTTGGGTCCCCGCCGAGGGCGTAGATCCTAGCGTCGAAGGATAGTGAGTACCCCCGTAAATCGAAGCACTAGCTAGTTGTTCGGACTCTAGCACACGACCAGAGCGTAGATACATGTGCTTTGGGTGCCCTACAAGTGTCGGCAAGTACCCTTAAAGGTTACTTGCTTTGTTTTGTGGGTGTTTTGCACCCCGTTTTCTACTTGATTTTTTCTTGTTTTTGATGTTTTTTGAATGTTTTTTTAATGTTTGATTTTTTTGATTGAAGTGTGTGATAGCTCGAAACGAGCGTATCACTTAAAGGGTCACTGTGTGCTTTACGACACAATTTTCGGGCATCTGACGTTCCGTTGGTCCTCAAAAATCAATTTTTAGCTACGTGTGAAGCTAAAATTCGTTTTTTTAAAAGGCGACTGAGGATTAAGCCTGAGCGTGAGCTTGGGTTTGGGTCTGGGAGATATTCCCGATCCCGGTCCTACCTTTAAAATTTTTTTATTTTATTTTTTTTTAATAAATTTTTTTTAATTTTTTAAAGGATAAGGTCGCCGCGGCCTGCGCGAGAGCACACACACACACTCTATCTACCTACTTCTAACTAATATACCTACTCTTACACACTAAGACACTCTATTAACTCTCACTAATCTACTTCCTACTTACTGTACACAGAAAACTAACTCCCTTAATACACAGAGAATAAACACAAAACCTTTGAAATCTCTATTAACAAAGAAAACTAACTACCTTAATACACAGAGAATAAACACAGAACCTTTGAAAACTCTATTAACAAAGAAAACTAACTACCTTAATACACAGAGAATAAACACAGAACCTTTGAAAACTCCATTAACAAAAAAAAACACACAGTATAACACCAAATCCCTCTTCTCAACACACACACACTCCTTCCTTACCTTTCCTATAATTGAAATTGCACCACGGAGAAGCACAGAGTGCTACTTGAGCTTAATGCACGGCATTCCCCGGCAGCGACGCCAAAAATGTGCACGTATGTCGCACGTGTCAATGCAAGGAACTTGCCGATACACCGTGTGCGAGCCACAAATGGCTCCAAGCACACAACAAGCCTAAACTAGTAAGCTCAAAGAAGGCAATGGTGTGTCACTCACCGCTCTACACTTGCTTCGTGGAGGATTCCTCGCCGTGAAGAAGAAGGAGACGCCGCAACGCCGCGCTCAACCGCTTCACCACCGTCGTGCCTTCGTAATGCTCGATCGCCCACACACTCCCTCTCTCTCCCTCTCTCTCTCTCTCTCTCTCTCACTCACTCTCTCTCTCTCTCTCTCAAACACACAAAGAGATGAAGAAGAAGAAGAAGAAGAAGATGGAGCAAGAGCACTCTTCTATTGCACAAATGAGAGAATGAGTGAATTTTAGGTTTAGTTGACTTTTATATGAGCTCGCCCCATTCACACTTGGGCGCCCATGCTTAGCCAACTAATCCCTTGAATGTTCCAATTAGAGTGCGCCTCTCATCGGCGATCACTTTTACCCTTTTCCTATTGGACCGACAAGCCCGGTACCTGACTCTACCAAATAAATAATACAATGTGTGCCGTAGGTTACAACGTCCGTCTCGTAGGTGATAGGGTGTCCGTGAGCCGTGAGGGTTAACAGTTGAAAATGTCTCGAAATGTACTATGGGCACCCTCCGTTTCTATCGAGGGGGGGAGTATATGTCTCATGAATTCAATCCATTTCTGGCTAGTCGTGGGATAAAACACCAATGTGCAGTGCCTTATACACCTCAGCAAAATGGTGTTGTTGAGAGGAAAAACAGGTCAAGCTTTACCGCATTCTTTTTGGCTTGAGGCCATCATGTGTGCCACTTATGTACTTAACAGGTGTCCTACGAAAGCTCTGCAGTCTATTACTCCATATGAAGCATGGCATGATAGAAAGCCTTCTATTGAGCACATGCGTGTTTTTGGTTGTTTGGCATATGCTTTGGTGCCACAAGTGCAACGCAGAAAATTGGATGATAAGGCTGTCAAATGTATTTTTGTTGGTTATAGTGTTGAAAGCAAAGGTTACAGGTTGTATCATCCGCAAACAAAACGTATTCTGGTTTCTCGGGATGTAGTGTTTGTGGAAGATTCTGTTCAGCCCTTGCTGTCATGTACTAGAGACAGTAATGTAAGCTCACAGGATATTTATGACACTTTGTTGCCTCTTTTCAATGGTATAAATACAAATGTAAGTTCCAATGAGGCAAATGTACAGCCTATGGGCGTTTTTGAAAATGTTTTAGATCAGCCTATTACTGATGCAGATGTACATGATGTACTTGATGAGGAAAGGGCTGAAAATGAGCACACTAGAGGTATGCCAAAATGGCTGGTGCACACTTTGCATGACAGTAAATTGGATGCACCTTTGTCTAGTTGTACTTGTTCAGGCTCTCGCCATGCATCTTATGCATCAGATTGTTATGCTTTGGCTGTGTCTAGCTTACATGATGTTGAAGAGCCTCTGTCTTTTGTTGAAGCACAGATTCAAAAAATTGGATGGCTGCCATGCAATCAGAATATGATGCACTTATAAAAAATGACACATGGACTTTATGTGATTTGCCTCCTGGCAAAAAGGCCATTAGTACGAAGTGGGTTTACAAGTTAAAGGGCAAGCCGGATGGTGAGATCGATCGCCATAAGGCTCGACTTGTTGCAAAGGGTTATGCACATCAAAAAGGCATTGATTATGAAGAGACTTTTGCTCCCACTTTCTGTATGTTTTCTATGTGCATTGGCAGCTCATTTTGGTTGGGATGTACATCAATCAAACATTGTTACTGCTTTCTTGATTGGTGACATATTTGAGGAAGTTTATGTAACGCAGCCTCGTGGTTTTGTCATAAAAGGACAAGAGAACAAAGTGTGCAAATGTAAGAAGGCTTTGTATGGGTTGAAGCAATCTCCTCGTGCTTGGTATGAGAAGGCTGACACTCATTTGGTTAAACGAGGCTTTCGTAACAGTCCAACAGAAAGCACATTGTATGTAAAGCGTGAGGATGATGTACTTTTCATTGTGGTTCTTTATGTCGATGATTTGTTGATCACTGGACCAAATGAGAGACATAATGTTGAATTTAAGGCTGATTTGAATGCTACTTTCAAGATGAAAGATTTGGGGATGTTGCATCATTACTTGGGCATACAGTTTAAGCAGTGTGATGGTGGTATTGCCTTGTGTTAGAAAAGTTACATAGAGACCTTTCTATGTAAGTTTGGACTTGAGGATTGCAAACCTATTTCCACTCCCATGGAAACACGTTTGAAGTTGAGTCTACATGATGCTGGCGATCCTGCTGATGTCACTCTTTACCAAACTGCTGTTGGCTGCCTCATTTATGTATGCAACACAAGGCCAGATATTCAGTTTGCAGTCTCACAGGTCAACAGATTTATGCATAGCCTAGGGTCTAAGCATTGGCAAGCTGTCAAGAGGATTTTTCGCTACCTTAGTGGCACTTTACATCTTGGCTTGTTTTATTCCAAGGGGGGATCATTGCCGCTAGACCTACATGCTTTTTCGGACTCAGATTGGGCTGGTTGTTTTGACACGCGAGTGTCCACAAGTGGTTTTTGTTTCATGCTTGGCAGTTCATGCATATCATGGTTGAGTAAGAAGCAACCTACTGTGGCCACTTCGAGTTGTGAGCCTGAGTACAGGGCAGTCTTCACAGCTACGGTTGAGTGTGTATGGCTCAGAAGCCTTATGGCTGGTTTGGGTGTTGGACAGGACACTGCCAACACTATCTACGCTGACAGTCAGAGCGCATTGGCAGTTGTGAGGAACCCAGTTTTTCATGCTCGCACAAAGCACATTGAGGTGCATTATCACTATGTCAGGGAGAGGCTCTCAACAGGAGAGATCAGCTTGGCTTATGTGCCAACACAGGACAACCTTGCAGACCTTTTCACAAAGGCATTGTCTCGTGAGAAGCTTGAAGCTTTCCGCAAAGCTTTGGGCTTACTCCCCTTTGTGGATTGATCATGTCCTCAGGGCATGGCACTTCCCTTTACTCATGTGCCAACTCTCGTTCACCGCATCACTCCAGGGGGGATTTGTTACCATATACATGTGGTAGTGATGTGTGTGAACACACTAGGACCGCCGGGGCATTTTTTCCCTCTTTAGGAGTTTTTTTTCCCCCGAGCATTGTATATACGCACATCACTCTAGGGCTATCTATCTTTCCATTGCATACTAAGTAACACACTCTCTATAATGTGCCTTGAGCTTCCTTCGTCTTCTCCAAGCTGTGTGCGTTTCTCTGCAACCCTAATTCCAACAAGGTAGTCCAAAAAAACCCTAGGTTAGCAGAAACTCCCTGGGAGAGAATGAAAGAAAAAATGATTATGACAACTAAGTCATTGTGCCAAATCCAATTAAACTTGAAGGGAGCTATAGCATAGGTATACAAAACCTTTCCACAAGCTCAAATGAACATTTCATGTGGACTGGGGAGTATATAGATGATAAGCCCAAAATTGGCCTAGTGTTAGAATCAAGTTCTGACTTCACAGAACGCTCTCCCATAGATGCCTTAAGCAATGTACATAGGTGGGACCAAACAAAAACATCATTTGGGACCTATGGCACAAGAAATCGGGCCATAAGACTACAAAGCATCAGTTTTGACCCATAGCCACAAATCTAATCCAAATAGGACAAAACTTGACAAGGTTGATCCCTACAACCTATGGAACATGCTTACAAGCGTGGAGTGAAGAAAAAGACCACCACCAAGTGTCGGAGGCAAAACCATCATAGTCAGAGGTGAAATGGAGAAAACAAATCAAGGGGACCAAAATCAATTCAAAGAGAGATCCTTACCTACTAGGCCTGTAGGAGAAGTGTCTATCATTGCATGTCAATTTCGTCTGAAATTTGCAAGTGTAGATAACAAGTGCCCTTATTCTCTTCAAGCACAATTTACATCCCAATTTGCACTCACCATCGACGTTGTTGGATTGGCCACTTGTTCCATAAAACACCATTGTGCGTTGTTCGTACAGATTGTGGATGCACTCGAATTACTTGAGACCATAGAAATATATTACTCTAATGTGATCCCCATCCATCTTCAACTAGCTACTTTCCGACACCCTGTTGAGCACACGTGCAAAACTACTTTCTCGATATAGGCCAATGTTTTTATATTTTTTCCTCGCACTATAATTAGATTGCTTTGTTGGTCTCATTCGTGTTGGATTGACATGTTTAAATTTGTGCTACGCTTTTAGATTGTATTAATTCTTTGACTCATTCTACATCAATATTTCCCTTGTAAACATCAAACAATCTATACTTATAAATCTATACTTATATGATGGAGCTTAAAAATTTTGAGCGAGGAGAACGTATCCACGTGTCTCTCATTGGGAAACTTTCATTAGAGTATATAAAAAAATCATCACTTCACTTCACTTTTTTAGGAAAAGAAAAACCTCTTCAATGCCCTCTGCCACTTATTGGAGCCTTCCTTTCACTTCAACTTGACTTGGAATCTTGGATAACAAAAACGGAAGGCCTCAATCCCACTGACTTGCATTGGAGAGGATTCTCGGAGGAAATTGAATAGCATTGCATGGGAGTTGGCGAGGCTATGCGAGTGAGAGAGAGACTCGATAGCATGGTTGGCTATTGGTTCCCTTTGCATGTGTGTGTGTGAGAGAGAGAGAGAGGGAGACAAAAACCTGCTCGCTTCTAAGGACTCCGACTCAATGATGATGAGCTATTGTGTGTGAGACAAAGAGAGACAACACTTGAGTTGCAACTATTGAAGTTGGGAGGTGTGTGTGTGTGTGTGTGTGTGCACGCATGCGTGCGTGCGAGAGAGAGAGAGAGAGAGAGAGAGAGAGAGAGAGAGAGTCTTTGATATGGGGTTGCAGGTGTGTGTGTGTGTGTGTGTGTGTGTGTGTGAGAGAGAGAGAGAGAGAGAGAGAGAGAGAGAGAGAGCTACAATTTGAAACTGTCTTGCATCCGACTGCTCACAGTAATCGAAGTGGTGTGTGTGTGTGTGTGTGTGTGTGTGTGTGTGTGTGTGAGAGAGAGAGAGAGAGGCTTTATGCGACATGTCCTCACTATCTCACACAGGCATGAGTTGGAGGGGATCAATGGCCCACGCCCATTTCGGGGATCGGGTGCGATCTGAGCCGTCCGATGCGGTTTAGTGTAGATTCGGGAAAATAGGTAAATTCGCCCCCGGAATCGAACCTAGAACATTGCCTTTGCAAGCCTATCACCTTAACCACCTCACCTGTGCGTGTTTGTTGAAAGCATTGGGAGAAGGGGTTCCCTTATGATGAACCGGCCACTGTGTAGACTTGGGTCAATTTAGTAAATTCGGGCAAATTGGTACATTCGGACACGTTGCAACATCCGACGGCCCACGATGCACACGCTCCCAGAAATACGCGTGTGCATGCCCGTGTGAGATAGTGCTGAGGTGGAACTTGGCCCTGCAACTGACTTCGCTCACAATAATTGATGGAGCTTCGTGCAACTCGCACTGCGCAGTTATCAAAGGTGCGTGTGTGTGTGTGTGTGTGAGAGAGAGAGAGAGAGAGAGAGAGAGACACACACACACACACAGAGAAGCTTTATGACACATCGTTATTTTCGGCCATTTCTACCTCCAAAAAAATCATCGTTATTTTTTATCATTTCTACCTCTAGAAAAATCATTGTTCCAAAACATACATAATTCTTTTCCTTCAAGTCACTATTTTTTCCTATTTTGGGCATAATTTCTCCCTTTTCTTTTGGACGTCTCTACTTAGGGAAAAGTCATTGTTCCAAACATACAAAATTCCTTTCGTTGAGTTTGCAAAGAGGAGATTTTAAAAAATTACGGGTGTTTTACAAGTTTTTACACTATTTTTTTCTATTTTGGGGCAAAATTTCTCCTTTTCCACTTGCCCTCAACCGGCATTTTTGAAATTCGGATTTTTGCACTACTTTTTTCTATTTTGGGATGGAATTTCTCCTTTTCCCCTTGCCCTCAATCGGCCTTTTTGAAATTGGAAACGACACGTGATTAAGCTAAGACACATTTTTTCGAACACTGTTTACCTTTGAATCATGTCGACATTTTTGAAATTGGAAACGCCCGCTATTAAGCCCAGGCACATTTCTCCAAAACAATGTTTACCTTTGAATCATGTGTAAATCAACCATCGATGTGAGAGTATTTTTTCAAATTTTTATACTATTTTTTCTAATTTGAGGTGGAATTTCTCCTTTGCCCCTTGCTCTCAACTGGCATTTTTGACAGATGGGTTTTTGAACTATTTTTTTCTATTTTGGGGTGGAATTTCTCCTTTTCCCCTTGCCCTCAATTGGCAATTTTGAAATTGGAAACGACACGCTATTAAGCTAAGACACATTTTTTTCGAACGTTGTCTACCTTTGAATCATGTGTATATCAACCATGTGTGCGTGTGTGCGTGTACGTGCGTGTGCATGTGTATCATGGGCCATCAAAGGCAAGTGAAACCAAGACGGATGACGAATGGCCCCAATGCGGTGTAGGCAGACCCGAAGTGGCACAAGCAAATCCGAGGTGGAGAAGGCGAGAGATGGACAAAAAACTTGACGATGTTTGAAGGTTCTTTTGCACTAAATTTCTCTATTATTTGTGCTAAACTTGGGTTTTTTTCTCACCTTAAGTTGCATTGAATAGCTAATTCTCAAAATTTAGCGGTGCGATTACATTTAAAGTAGGTTTAATTCCATCTCACGTTCAAGTTACAATGAATAAATAAATCTCAAAATTTATTGGTAGAATTACACTAAACCTAAGCTTGCTTCCAGTTTAAAAACCGACATATGAATAAAAAATTCAACTTTATTGTGTTTCAAGGTTCTTTTCCTAAAATTTGTAGGTTTTCTCATCTTTGAATCAAAATCAAAATCGGGAAAGAAATTTAACCGTGAATTTTAAAATTGAGAAGAAATACACAAAACCTACGTTTTTTCAAGCAATCAGATACCACTTAGATACATAATGCTTGCTTGCAGTGGAATGACCAAATCCGAGGTGGCAAAGGCCCGAGATGGACAAAAAATCTTGACACTATTTGAAGGTCTTTACAATAAATTTCTCTAGGATTTGGTCGCCTTAAACTTACAATGAATAGTTGTCGATTAGATTACACTAAACCTAGGTTTACTTCTATCTCACCTTCAAGTAATTACAATGAATCGATAAATGTCAAAATTTATCACTAGGATTGCACTAACCCTAAGTTTACTTCCAGCTTAAAAATCGACAGATGAAAATTTTTTAAATTTACGGCGACTTCATTGTGTTTCAATGTTTTTCCCCTAAACTTTGTAGGTTTCTCATCTTTAAATTGATCCGAAATCGAAATCGAACATAGAATTTAGAGGTAGATTTCAAAATTGAATATATGGGAATACACAAAACCTACATTTTTTTCAAGCAATTGGATACCCACTTAAATACACAATGCTTTTTCTTGGACACTTGAAAAATGTGCATACGAGAAATTTTAGATGCAACCTACTTTTACTTTACAACAATAGAGACAACACCCAATCAGATCATGTGTATGCGCGTGCGCGCATGTGTGTGTCTTCATCCTCTCCTCATGAACCTCCTCTCCCTTCACAAGGAGCGCAATAATTGAGAGAGAGAGAGAGAGAGAGAGAGAGAGAGAGAGAGAGAGAGAGAGAGAGAGAGAGAGGCTCTTAGCAGTGGTGTTTGACTCATTATGGGGGAATTTTGAAATATTATCGCTTTCGTATACATAAACGAGTAGATTTGTGCAGCTCTTTATGCATATCTGCGAGTGATCGAGAGCTAAGATATTGTTACAAATTTAAGAGTTACAGTGGTATTGATACTGTGCTCTTTTGGTTTGCACCAACATATGGGTCACCTACTATAGTTGTTATGTTGATTCAACTTTGATTTTCATGAAAAGCTGATGTTATGATGTTTCTTGGATGAGGTTGAAATGTTCTATTTATAGATGCCACATCAAAGAAGGCATTGGACACTATCTACATTTAGTTGGATGCTTCATCATCCACCATTTCATATCTATGGTAACATCTAAGTATTTCCTTTGTAAAATTTTCAGCTTGGTGTTCAAACAGACAATTTTCTCATGTAGATCCACCTGGTTGGAGAGGCCCACTCACTACGCACGATGTAGTACACATTATTGAAAGCTTGGAAGTTGTTAGGTAAGGAACATCAATGAAGCACGATGATTTTTTATATTTTGTTTGGTTATTGAACTTATTGTACTTAACCCATTGGCTTGCAGGAATCACCGTTATCGTGATAACATTTTAATCGAAGTGCATGAGTTTTTGGAGGACTCCAATGATACTTTCACATCAGTGTGGCTATGAATCGTAATGCAGGTTCAGCTCACATAAGGGTTCATGAGCTCGAAGATCGCTGGCTGGCCAGTGCATAATGCTCTTATAAGAATAGGTATGAGAATTTGAGGATTGTATTGTACACCTTGCATGAGGGGCATCGTCGTTTTGGTAGGAGCATTCGTTGTGTGGGTCCATGGGTTTGACGAGTACCAAATGCAACATCCCGAAGGTTATCATTTTGAAATTGCAACAATTTTGTTAGTTAAGATTTAGTGTCTTTCAAAAAACTTTTTCTTTAGAGACGAATATAAGGTTATTCTTACAAAGACTACTTACAATAATGGAAGTGGATTGTTGCTTTTCTTTTAGTCCCCCCCTCCCTCTCGCTCTCCGTGTCTCTCTCTCTCTCTCTCCTCCCTCTCCAAACGTGCAGTTTTTTAAATTTATGTTCTAAAGTTGTTATGTTCATTCAATTATCTGTGTACTTTCTGTTGTTGCACAAAGTCGATGTGATTTAGGTTGATGTCATAAAGCATTTAAAACTTTATTGCACATAATAAAACATTTAAGATATGGTTGTCACTACTTTGAATTGGATGCATAAAGAATACCGACACATGTTATCCCTTTTAAGAAAGGGAGAGGGGAGGTTACCCAAAATTGAATGATACTCCTTCTTGACCGCAGCAACGCGCGGATCACGTACTAGTTTCATTAATATGTTTAGTTACGTTCTCAATTTATCGATGTTCTTCTTTCATGTTCTTAAGCCAAACAATCGTCAAATCTTGTCGGTGCAGCTAACAAAGCAATCTAGTTTTTGGTGGGGTGGTGTTCCGTGCCTAAATGGAGACTGAATGAGCCCAGGCCCGAGAGAACGTTTGGAATGAGTAAAGTGAACTCAGCAGCAGTAAAGAAAACGTTTGAAGAGAGAATCAGGGAAGGTGGAAAGCTATGAAACTAGCAAGCTTGAAGACAGTAAGCAATGCCCACAACGATTCCATCTGGGCGGTAACGTGGGCACCAGCAACAGAGGCGCGCGGGGCGCTGCTTGTCACTGGGTCGCTAGATGAGAGCGTGAAGCTATGGAGAGGGGACGAGCTCGAGCAGGATGGCGTTCACACAGGCCACTCTTTGGGCGTCATCGCTGTGGCTGCCCACCCCTCGGGGAACATCGCAGCCTCTACGTCCCTCGATAGCTTTGTTCGCATCTTTGATG
Source organism: Adiantum capillus-veneris (assembly GCF_014529385.1). NCBI lineage: Eukaryota > Viridiplantae > Streptophyta > Polypodiopsida > Polypodiales > Pteridaceae > Adiantum > Adiantum capillus-veneris. Next base: position 123,123,677 of record NC_140951.1, on the reverse strand, counting down.
TTAATTCCAATGCCACCCTCGCCGTCCTTGAAACCGCCCCCTCCGAAGCCTGGCTCATGCAGTTTGACCTCAAGGTACCTCCTCCCCTACTTGCCCATTTCTTCTTGTTACCCCACTTGTGTTTTGGATTTCTGTGTCCTTTTAACGTCTACAATAGTGTGCAAGCTTTTGTTTGTTTGTTTTGGAGCAGAATCCCATCTTCTGCTATTCTCCAGCTGTGAACAAAATTCTTAAGATTTATAGACCTAGAAAATTTCTTGTGGATTGACCATCGCACCCCTCCATTGGGAATTTTCAAACCTTTGAAGTACGTCACACACTTCTCACCCAGCTTACTAGTATTATATCTAGGGGTGGGTGACAACTTTCATTGAGGAGCTTAGCAAGTTATGTTTGGCCCATTGTTTATGTTGCGTGATAGTATGCTGGAAATTGTTAGTATCTAAAGCAAGAGCCAAAAGGATGTTAATGAAGAATTTGTAGGTAGACGCTTGCTTTTATGCATCTGGGGATCCCATATCTTATGATGCTAAGGTCCCATAGCCTTGTGCATGTAAGCATTGCATCCTCAGTCTAAATTTTGTGATAATCACTTTAATGTGCTCGGGAATGATTACGACACTAGCCAAGCAAATTTTACGTGCTTACATGTTTGGTTAGAAAGATCTCCTTACCATCAACAAGGATAGATAAAGAAAAGGCTAGTGACTAAAGAGATAAGAATTTGTACATATGGACTATGGTTGTCAAGTAGTGTTTTGGCAACAACAGGAGGCTAGCGTTTTTGCAGCAGGATACAGTTTCAGCCTAGCGTTTTTGGTTCAGCATAGCAATTCAGCGTTTTGCAGCTTCATCGCGACAAGATCCACAGTAGCATCAATGTTTTCAGTTTTCAGCACTCAAAACATCGCAGAACAAGTCCCGAACCTCGCAGATCTCACCTTCCCACAGTAGATCCTCGCTGCACGGTCAGATCCTGCGAAGTTTGTAGTTTCAGCCCGGAAAACGCAGATTTCAGCATCTGCATTTTCAGCGCATCGTCGCCATCGACATCATCACCGACATAGAGTCAAAATTCAGCAGAGCAGATTTCAGTCATTAGCATTTTCAAATTTCAGCACGTCTCGTCGTCGTCCTCATCGTCGTCGACATCGTCGGCAAGTCCAAAGCATTGTAGAGATTTGTGCAATCAATAGTAGACCGCTTTCGCCATAGAGAGTGGGGTCTTCGGAGGAGGGTTTGACAACTTCTCTGGTGTCGTATTCTTCTCTCTCTATCTCTGTCTCAGCACCTTCATTCACAGTGTTCACACTTTGTTTGTGTCCATTGCACTCTCTCACTAAAGGAACGGAAGGCTCTCCCTTCCGTAAGTAAAGGGAACCCTTGAGCACAGTTCGGAGCACTCATCTTGAGCAAAGTTCAACATTCACTTTCGTTGTAGCTTATAGTACACTCATCCATTTGCTCATGGTCTGTCCCCACGAAATCTGCTACCAATCCAGCTGCTCTATAACTCTTAGGTTTGTCCTATGGCTGTTCTTTTGGTGCCTTGTAGGGCACCTGGCTAACACATGCCTGTGTTGACCACAATCATAACATTTCTCCTCCTTGAAGTATTCAGCTCGTTGCTCTGCCAACAGTTGAGGGCCTGAACGTCTCTTCTTCCGTCGGTTTCCCCTTCTTTTGTTACTATTGTTTGACTTGCCCGGTCCGAATTGTGACCAATCTATCTGTGGCGTACGTAAGAGTGTCCCCATGCATTGCAAACCCTTGCTTTGCATGTCTTATCAGTTGTTGCATGGACTCGAACTTTTGTAGCAGACAATAATCTCTTATCTCTTTAGGTAGATCACCACAAAATCGCTCTTTCTGCTGTTTGAACGTAATTTTCTTGAAAGAAGAAGCCGGTAAGAAAGTCTCCCAAAATCTCTGACAATAAGTATCTAGTGTATCTTCCTTGGTCATCGTCAGATGATTCCAACCTATAATCACATCACGTTCGTATTCTTGAGTGAGCCATGAGGAAGTAAATACTCTTTTGAACTGAAGCAACTTTGTTGGTGCCTCCCTTCGTAAAAGCGAGGTAGACCACCAAGCTTGTGTATTCCCCTTGAGGTAGGATGCCGCCCTCCGGACTTTGGAATGCTCTAAATAGCGTCCTTCAGAGTATACAATGTCAAATTGTTGAATGAAAGTGAGGGCCTTATGAGTATCCTTAAAGCGAGAAAAAGTATCAAACTTTATTGCTCGCTGGTGCTCCATAAAATCTTTGGGGTTCTTCTTCCTGTCCTCGAGAAAATCATATTGGTTGGCTCTGTAATTCCTCTTTGTGAACATCGGCTCATCAGACTCTGAACCGTCCGAGGAAGAGGAATCCTCTTTTGAACCGTTAAAATACTTCGAGATCTTCTATGGATCTATTCTTCTTTGCCTTCTTCTTGCCTTTTCTTCCCTCGTCACTGGACTCGGAGGTTGAAGAACTGTCAGAGCGTAGAAGAAGAGGACGAACTGGAAACATCCTAAAATCTAACTCATGTCTTTGCCTTCTTAGCATAGATTTCCGACCCAGGTAGCTTGGGTAGTCTGTTGCTTGACTCTGCTTTCCGGGCAACTTCTTGGTCTTCATGAGCCTGCTAACTCGTCGTTCTACCGCTTCTTCAAACTCATCCTCCGAATACACCTTCTAAGCAGGAGTCCTAGGTGTGGTCAGCTTCTTCAATGCTGACTTCAGAGGTGATCTAATGGCAGAACGCCATCTGGAATGCATCTCATCAAGCGGGTGCTTGGCCAACAATTTCGCATACTGTGGGTCCTTGGAGTAGTGAAGGGCACAAATGTCAATTCGCTATTGCTGCTACATCTCCATCCTTTCATACTTTGTAGGAGGAGATGGCCCGTACTGCTCCAAATCTTTAGAAGATGGACAATGTCCATTGGAATCTTCATCGTTCTAGCTCGAGTTGGAATGGTCGGTGTTACTAAATTGGCTTTTGACATAAAAATAATTCTAATTGAATTATTGGATTTAAAAGTGAGAGGGTTTTCTCGCTTGGAACACCAAGAAAATAATTCTAAATGAATTATTGGAATTTTAAGTGAGAGGGTTTTTCTCACTGGAGACATCCGAGTACAGAGTATTCCTAGTGCGTCATTCAAAGTAATGACGGGAGCACTGTGAATGGGAATATCTGTAAGGCCACCAGGAACGGGTACTTCAGATGCGTCACATCGGATGGGTGACAGGGAGCATCGGAAAGAAGTATCTGACCATCCGGGAACAGATATCTTTGATGCGTCATAGGATGGGTGACAGAGCATCGTGAACGAGATTGTACCGTAAGTTCGGTAGGAAAGGACTAGGTGATGGGTATTTCTAATGCATCACAAGGTGGGTGACGGGTGCATCGGAAAGGGGATATCCATAGTCGAGAGGAAATCCGAACTTGAAAGAGGAATACGCGTAAAGACGCAAGCACAAGAATAAAGATGGGTTCTGAGAAGCTTTTCTTAAAAAGCGGAAAATTTTAACGAGTTTTCCGGGAAGAGCAAACGCTTTCCCGTGAGGAATCTATGTTTGCATTGCATTTGTGCATGTGGTTGCATCCAGGGACACCTGGGAAGTGTTGCAAAAAGCATTGTTTTAAACTAATAAGGTTTTATTGAGTTTTTGGGCAGGTTCAGACCAATTTTAAAATATGCAGACCGCCCACTTAATAAGTGGGCAGCCACTTAGAAAATAAAGCAACAAAACTAGCCAGCGAATTCTCTCTCCCTATTTCGGATAGAACATTATTATTAATTTTTTTTTAAAAAAACGAAAATTAAAAAAATGTACTCAAAAGTGTACATAATTCTTAAGCTGTGTTAGAGTTTCGGTGAACCTGGGAAATTTCCTTCCCTTCGTAAGATCCTTAGAGTGAAGACGCTCAACTTGACGATCCCTTGGCTCGATCTTAGAGCAAAACCCGCTCATCAAATAATCTAGGATTTCAATCCTTGGATTCCTCGAGCACAGGCCGTAGTCGTCGCTTGTTCCTTCCCTCGTAAAGAGAGTGTTCATTCACTTGTGCGAAAAGCGCTACGATATCTTCCCTTACCGGGTAGGGGATGTGAGCTTAAAGAGTATTCAAGCTTAATGAAAGCTTTTCTTTGCTTGAAAGCTCAGAATGGTTCCTTCATAATTTCCTACCCGCAGTAGCAGGTAATCTGTTCGAGAATTACTGGATACCAGATCAACAGTTGACCTTCCGGCTAGTTAAGCAAACCAATTCATTTCAGAAAACAATGTTTCAATTTGATCCTGCTCTCATAAACACTCGAGAGTGAGTAGTCCCGATTAGACATAACCATACCTCGTGCAAAAGAGCAAATAAGCACGATGCACTTTATGATTTTCGCAAAGATGTAACTTTGATCGAAAACCTGCCCTCTCACTTAAAGTTCGATGGTCTTTTATTCCAGAACTCAGGAGTTAGATTGAATTCCCTTACTCCAAACTTTCTATGTTCAATGGTTCTCGTCCCACTGCAGGGATTGTATTCTATGTACATCAAGGTGTACACATTCAACTTTTATTGCTGACTCCACCATCTTCTGCAAAGTATCTTGCAGATTGGTTTACAAAATTCGGGCAAAAGTCCCTCGTTAAATTTGTTTATCTTTCCTTCCTCAGAGAGGATCAAGAATGGAGCTATCTTGGCAAGAGTGAACACACTACTTGCTTTGACTTGCTCGTGTTCCTATTAGGCAAACCGATCCCAATCTTCTTGGATGCCTTCCTCAAAGCGTAGAGGAAAAAAATTTGTCGGAAAATTCAGCCTTGAATTGAATCCAAGTCTTGTTGTAAGTTCCTTGCAGAGCTTTGGTATACCACCAAGTACTTGCCATCCCCTTGAGGTGTTTGGTCACAATACCTCACCTTCGACGCTTCTCAGAAATTGCCGTTTGCAAAGGCAACTTCAAACTGTCGAATGAAAGCAGTAGCTTTCAGGACATCTTCCCTTCCGTCAAAAGTATCAAACTTGATTGGAGTGTTCCTAGGTCTAAAGACCTTCTTCATATTCTTCCCGAAATGACAGGATTTCTTGGATATGGTTATGGTTTGATGTTCATGGATATTTTCTGGATTCTGAAGGATCTTGAGCATTCCGCTCCTTGGATTCTCTAGGTTCTTGAGCATCATGCTCTTGTCGCCTTCTCAGAGAATCCCAAGTCTTGTGTCGACTTCTTGCAGAGATTAAAAAAAAATTCTCAACTCTGTGAGCTTTTTCCTACAGGACTTAGTGTTCCGCCTGCTTACTTCTCTCTTGGCTTCTCATGGCTTCTTCCCGTATTTGCCCAGAGTCGTCCTCCTTTACAGAGAAAGAGAGGAGACCATGCTCTGATACCACTATCACAAACGAGAGCGCATAACAATATAAAATATACTCAGATAAATATATTTTATCTCTTAATATTGAATCCAAAGGATATAGAGAGAAATAGATAGAGAGAGAGAGAGAGTGAGAAGATCGACACAATACTGGGACCAGAAGATGGGCTGGTCCCCCCATAAAGAGAATTCTTTATTAGGGAGAATCTTTTTTTACAAGCACAAGAACCAGAGAAAACCCCTCCGTTCTAAATCTCTAACTCGATGGTCGTTCCTTCCCGTAAGGGAAATTCGAGAGACGAGCTCTCAATCCTTTTTCCGTCTATACTCGGAGTTGAGACTCCGCAGACAATTTCCGAATTCCGTTTCCGAAATTCCCAATCGTAGGACGAAGCCTTCTCGCTTCTCCTTGGTGATGAAGTACCTGCAAACACACACGCAAACACGTGACAACCATTTGTATAACGAATTCCACAATAGATACCTGTCACTCTTGCGCGGGAAAAGCGACTTCCGTGCTTCGTAGTCTCGCGATCTCTCGCGTCTTCTGGCGGCAGAGTCTTCTCTTGCTGGCGTTGGTAACCTCCCTTTCAGTGAGGGCATGTGGTGCTTTTATAGCTTCTTCGCCACGGCACGAATAGCTGCTCGCGTAGAGATCGCGGTCGTTTCTTTTTTTTTTTTCAAAAATTGTTTTTTTCCAAAAAAAATAAATCGTTGTTTTGCCAGAAAAAGAGAAAGAGAAAACGCTGGCTGATCTGTTGCCTTATTTATTGGATGGCTGCCACTTATTAAATGGGCGGCTGACGTATTTTTAAAATAGTCTGAATCTGCCCAAAAACTCAATAAATCCTTATAAGTTAAAAACAACGCTTTCACAACACTTCCCAGGCGTCCCTGGATGCAACCACATGCACAAATGCAATGCAGACATAGATTCCTCGCGGGAAAGCGTTTGCTCTTCCCGGAAAACTCGTTCAAATTTTTCCGCTTTTTAAGAAAAGCTTCTCAGAACCCATCTTTATTTTTGTGCTTGGGTCTTTACGCGTATTCCTCTTTTCCAGTTCGGATTTCCTCTCGACTATGGATATCCCCTTTCCGATGCACCTGTCACCCACCTTGTGACGCATCAGGAATAGCCATCACCTAGTCCTTTCCTACCGAACTTACGGTACAATCCCCTTCACGATGCTCTATGTCACCCATCCTATGACGCATCAGAGATGTCCGTTCCTAGATGGTCAGAACTTCTTCCCGATGCTCCCTGTCACCCATCCGATGTGACGCATCAGAAGTACCCGTTCTTGGCGGCCTTACAGATATTCCCGTTCACAGTGCTCCCGTCATTACTTTGAATGACGCACTAGGAATACTCTGTACTCGGATGCCTCCAGTGAGAAAAACCCTCTCACTTAAAATTCCAATAACTCATTTAGAATTATTTACCTGCGAAATGTTTCGGTGAAACCTACAAAACATGCAACCTCATTTAAAATTAAAACTTATGTGTGTGTGTGTGTACATGTACATACATGAAATTAAAACTCTCTTTATGGAGTCTAGACTAGAGTCATGTGTAATATATATGTGTGTGTGTGTGTGTGTGTACATGCATTACCAAAAAAAAAGAAGTGTGAACATGCACACACTATTTCTAAGCATGCATATTTACACACACATATTAACTTGTATATGTAATATAAATATATATGCATGCACACACACACACACACATGCATGCATACGAACACAGACCTATATATACACACATACGTATGTGCACGTGTGTCTGTGTATGTATTATGCAAAACCCATATGTGGGCATGTGTGTGTATGTATTATACGAAGCCTGTTTTGATTTTTTTATGCCCTGAAACGAAACGTTTCCAGCGAGAAGGTGTCATGTGCTTGGTAGCACCACTGTCAGTATTTAGTTGGTGCTTGGTAGCACCACTCTCGATATTTAGTTGCCCTTCAAGACCATAGGAATCTGAGCTCGGGAACTATCTCCTTACAGATCAATCTGGGACAATGGATAGAGCATGAATAAACCAATGTGTAGGGGGTTCCTTATGCTCAAGGTGAACCTCATAAAGGCTTATGCTCAAGGTTCCTTATGCTAAAGGTGAACCTTATAAAGGCTCTTTTCTTCGATGAAAGCTTTTGTATGATTACTTGCATGGTTATTGTTTATCTGGTAAACATTCTATGGTTTTTAAAAGCTGTATGTGCATGCCTAGTTGGTACAGTCTTTTCTTTGCTAACATTGCATGAATGTGGTTGCGTAGACATACATATTGTGTGATGTGTCAAAGCGCATGAGCTGTCACCTTGGATGAGGTTTGATGATGTGCATAACCTTTTGTGGGTCTCTTATTGTTGGCATGGTTTCATAGGGCTCAACTCTTGCAGTAGCTGGTGGAGGAAGCGCATCAGTCAAACTGTGGAACACCTCTGCATGGCGATTGGATGCTAGCCTTTCTGTGTTGAAGAGTGATGCTAGCGTCAAAGGATCTGAGAAAACTGCTGGGAAGTTTGTACTAGCGGTGGCATGGAGTGTAGATGGAAAACTCCTTGCCTGCAGCACCATGGATGGGACAGTAGGTGTTTTTGATGTTTCTCGCGGGAAGCTCCTCCATCTTCTAGAGGGTCACAATATGCCAGTAAGGTCCTTGGTCTTTTCGCCAGTGGACCCTCGTGTTCTTTTCACAGCTTCAGATGACAAGCATGTGCGAATGTATGATGCAAAGAATAATAGCCTTATATGTGCTATGTCGGGACATGGGAGCTGGGTGCTGAGTGTTGATGCCAGCCCAGAAGGGTCAGCTTTGGCCACAGGATCCAGCGACCGCACCGTGCGTCTTTGGGATTTGTCCATGAGGGCATCCGTCCAAACAGTTACTGACCATACTGACCAGGTCTGGGGTGTTGCCTTTCGACCTCCAGGAGGAGAAGGGGTTAGGGCAGGCAGGCTTGCGACCATCTCGGATGACAAAAGCATTAATCTATATGATTATTCTTAGTGCGTTATTTGAGGTTTGGCTGGTTTGCTCCCATTTTTGCTGGTCGGGCCAGTCATTTTTTATCATAGAAGTGACAAGAGTCCAGAGCTTGATACAAGGTTTTCATATCAGTAGTCAATCAATGCAGTTTTTATTTCTGGTCACAAAGAGCATATAAAGCCGTATTGGCTGCTGTCTTGCATGGATGTTGTCTTATGTTGTCGAACATGTGTGGAAAAATGTCTTCCAGCAGGAGGCTGTGCTGTTGCAAAGCATCTAAAAACGGAGGTGTTAAGAGTGGGCTCCTGTAGACCTAGAGATGTGGACGGAGGGCCCTTGGGAAAATTTTGCCACACCCCAGTAGCAACATCACCAGTTAGGCTAATTTTTCGGCAAACTGCGGGCCATCTTTGCTGGGGGACCTTCGACCGCCTCCCAAGCGTTTGTTACTACACTGGCTATCACCTGTCGATTCTATTCATTTACCCTCTCGTCGCCAGTAAGTGCTTCTTCAATTGCCATTGATATTATAACAAAATTCCAGTTCGAGCAGCCATGATCATGCTTATCCTTGCTTTGTCAGTCCTCTCAAACATGGAAGGTTGTTTGAAACATACTGCCTCTAGAAGGCTTATGAGACCCCCACGAAGAGCAGCTTTTACTAGAAGAGCATTTTGTGTCACTGCTTCATCATCTGTGTTTTATCCATTATGAAGTCTACATCAAAGTTTGCACCAAGGTATCTCTTTCTTTTCAATGATTATCACGTATGAAAGCAGGTGACTGTTTCCAGGGATGTGAAGCTTTAAAAGAACCAAGTATTTACCAAGGTAGCACTCCCTTCTCTGCATTTTCTTTTTGATCGCAACCATGGAAATACAGAAGTAGTAAAGTGACTTTCTTCTTGATTTACTCCAATTGAAGTGTTGGCTTTTGCCTTGGCTAAGTCGTATCACGTCTCGGGTCTGTGAAGACTCCACCCTTGTTTATCTGTTTGGTCTTCTGTTGTTCAATTTTTATTGCTGGACTGCGTACCAGTTAATCTCGGAAGAACGCAGTCTCATGGTTTGCAGATGTTCTTGGCCGAATTGCAATATCCAAAGTTTACCTAGATAGCAGAATAGCACTCTCCGTTTAGTCACTGTGCTTGTAAATTTGTGCATAACATATCAAGAACTCAACATCTTGGACTGCTCTGAGAGATTGTGACTAAACTTTATCAGCTAAGCGAGCTCCATGTCCCAGATTTGCCACAGTTTGCATGGCCAACTTTATGTGTAGCATATGCAATGAAAAACATAAATGATGGGCACTTTACTACACCCATTAACATTGTCCCTGGTAACTTTCGATGCTTATTGCCATTCAACCCCCCCCCCCTCCTGGGGCCGCTCATTTTCATCATAAGGGACAATGGAGGATATTGCTTTCTTCTTGTCAAGGTTTTGCCATCCGTATAGCGCTCCACCAAAATTAGTGTGGTAGTGAATGATGCTCTGCCACCCTCTGAAATTGTGAAAAAGAATTCTATTGCCTTGACAATGTATACTCAAAAGAAGTTGGAGGAGCATTTTATCTCTAAAAAACAGCTATTAGCAATTAGTCTCCCTCTAGTATCTCATCCATGTGGGGTTAGGAAATCCTTGTATCAATTGTAAGGGAACTTTTAGTGGTTGCACCTTGAGAGAGAGAGAGAGAGAGTTTAGGAGAATTTGGTGTGATTCTTCAGTGTGGGAAATGTGTTCTTGCTTAATATTATGTAATTGACTTTCTTATAATGAACTCACAGTCTTTATGATGGGGCAAAGCAAAACAGTAGTGTACAGAAAGTGTTAGTTAAAGCAGGTTCTAATTATGTGCATGCATTCAGAGGTTAATAAAATTGGTTAAAAGCCTTGGATGCAGTCATAAAAGCTAAGAAATTAAGAGGTTAAATTTTGCGTGCATGCGTGTGTGTGTGTGTGTGGTCCATAACTATGATGCTAATCATGCAACAAATTCTGCATGATTCCAATGCACAAGCTCTTGTGGACTATAACATGTTGAAATCTCTAATTCTGGTGCATCCTATTGTGTGTTGCTTTTGTGCCAAAAGAGAAGAGAGCATGTGAGATCAATGGGCAGATTATTGTTGAAACAAATGTGATTACGAAAGCTAGGAAGATTGAACATTTGTACTCGAAAGCCTAACTACACGAGGTTTCATGAAGGTCTTATAGAGGGAAAATTATGAGGTTCAAGATCATAATTGACACAGTTTAGTTTGCACAAGACCAATGAGGAACTGATGTATGTTGCAATATTGAGCTCTTGAAGCTTGCTTGGAACTATTCAATTGGAAGACATGCCTTGGTTTCTTTTCTATGCTCTATGAGTTGTGGAAGTTGCTCAAGCAACATCTCCTTGAAGAGCATCATTCAAGGTGTTCCGTTCATCTCCATTGCAAGATGCACCGTGCGCCTTTTCCTTTTGAATCTGAAGTGCAATCAAATCCTCATTATTAACCGCATTGTCTCACACGCAATAAAAATCTAGCAAACATGGTCGTCTTATCCCATCTGGCCGTGCCATCCCTTGTGCTCGAACGTATTAGAAGATAGTGCCACCCTTAGTTGCTTTTTCTTCAGAGGTCCCAACCCTAAGAAAAACTAGTATCTAGAATAGTACTTCATAGAATCAATATCTATTAACCAAGTTGAGTTACAATCCCAACCAAAATGGTGCTAAGACTTGCAGGTGCTATCATAATCAAGAGTGCCCTTACTTATCTTTGATATTCCACATCTCCGTATTCCACTACTCTTAACGGGGGTTAAGAGAACTTACTCAAAATTCCAACTAATAAACTTAAATCTAACACACTTTATGTAAGTAGATAAGGTTACTATCTATAGTTGCAAATAAATGGCAGTGATCAAGTATCCCCAATAGACAACTTTGAATAAACATGTATACGTGTGTGCTATGCCAAACACCTTTAAAACCTCCCTAGCATATTTTACAACGCGGTGAGATTTTACTTGGCTCCTCCTCCTCTTCAATCCCAAAAACAGTAGTGCATCAATTCCAAGTCTATCAATTGAAACTCTGCTCAAAGCCCCTATCATTTATTGAATGATATTTTTGTGGTCACCATAAGATCGTCCACATATAGGACAATTGCACTAGCCTTGCTCAATGTCCTCTTGTACACATCGTGTTCTCTAGCTTGTGTATCTTGTTCCTCAGATGAGACATTTAGTCCCCCAAGTTTTATTGTTTATAAGATTGTTAAATTTTATTTGCATGACATCCCAATCTAGGTATTTTGAGTGCTTCCTCCACATTCACGTGCTCCTTCACTTCTCCCTACTCCTATCATAGAGTTGCTTCACCTTATCTGGCCATGGATTTTTTTATTTTTATTTTGTGGGTGTGGAAATGGGTGTTTGATTAATCACTTGGAACGGATGCTTCGTTCTCATTTATGATAGGGATAAGCTTTGGGTCACATTTCATAGCATATTCCTTTTCCCCTTGATGAGATGGTGAATGACCTATGCTACTCCTCCACTACATGTGGTTTCTTGTGCTTGAACACCACATCACAATTCACTATGATCTTCTAAGCCTCATGTAGTTTTAAGTTCATCTTTTGATAAAGAAAGATGATATATTAGGTGTTTTTTGGTTGAAACTTGAACATTTCTTTCCTTACTAGAAGATGACATAATAACATTCGAACACTCTACAACAATATATGGCCTTTTACCATTATAGGGCTTATTTAGCATTTCATAATCAATTGTCTTATTGTAGCTTTGATTTAGGATGTTCATTATAATGTTAAGATGCCTAGCCAAAAATGTTTTGGCAACCTCTTCTCCTTCACGATGATCCAACTCTAATGTTCAGTAATTATATTTTGTGAATGGTATGGATTTGTTTTGTGTTTCACATATCTCACCTATGCCATTACTCCATGTTTTTTCCTAGTTTTCCTTGATTCATTGTCTACAAGTTGTGGCATTCTTTGAAATTACCAAAATTTGGGGCTTTATTATGAAGAAAATACAACCACATCTTCCTAATGCATTCATTGATTGCACAAGACAACATGTACTCACTCTAGAGGAACAATTTCTTTACTTTGGCTCTCATTTTTTCTTGATTCTTGCCTTTGAAATGTTTCCTTCATATTTGATATTGCATATCCGTAGACACTATTAAGACACTATTACCTTGTTTGTGTATCTCCGTTAAGATATCAAGTCTAATGGTGAAATATTTGCTGCCATAACTTGTTTGTGCAGACTTTAACATGGTTTTAACAAACTCCAAAATTATTTTCATCATTGTTGATTATGAGAGATCTCTATCTTGCTAAAAGATACTTCATGAATTTGGTCTCAATAAATAAATGCTCTTGCAAGGATGCGAATCCTAATGTGTAGTACATGAAACAGTAGTGTCCAATTAAGGTAATTTTGCTCGGCAAATCCTAATGTGTGGTACATAAAATAGTAGTGTCCTCAATTAAGGCAATTTTGCACTATTGTCGCTCTTCACAATGATGGGTTCCTAGGTCGGTTGCATGGAGGCAGAGTCTCTTCTTGCTAATCTATGATGGGAGAGAATACTATAAAAAACACAGATGAATCATTTGAATCATCCATTGACATATTTCTAGCCAAGGAATAAAATTTTCCAATAGCTCTAGATTTGCTTCAATCATGTTGACCAAACCTTTACAATTGCTTTCCTTTGTAATGTGCCATACTTCCATCAAACTTCTTTATGTGAAATTCTTCATTTATGAAAATGGTTCTTGCACTTATAAGCATTAACTTTTGAATTTATCTTTATTGCTCTTTTTTCAGTCACTATCCTTGGAAGAGCCACTTGCAAAAAAGGAACCACCTTTGCAGTAGTTGTGATTATAGTTTAGTTCTTAAGAACACTAATGCTTTCACCAATGGCACCTTGTTCAAGTTTGTCTTTCCACTTGACTAAAGCTTGATGGAAAGTGGACCCAGCTCGACACCTATAGCCAAAGAATCATAGTGCCAGGTCTTAAGTTGGAAAGGCACATTGAATGTTGATCCCTTCTCATTCTTCTTCATCCATAATTTCATTCGTTTGGCAAGTAGGCTCCTGTTGAGGTTTTAGCTTACAAATATCATGGTCTCTATAGCTCTTGATGATTGTGTTTTGAACAAGCTGTAGATTTTGTGGAAGGATTTCTATCATCAAACTAAATGAACATAATTGAGTAATTATCTTCCATTGCCATATGAACAAAGTCGTAGAGGGTCAATAACTTGAAAATTTTATAAACCTTTAAGTTTTTAGATACTATAAATTATTATAGACAATAATGTTGTGCTTGGAGGCGATGAAGGTGATGAGCTTGAGCGCTGGAGGGATGGATGAGCGGCCAATATTTGGAAAAAGTGATCAGCACCCTTTGAGGGCCTGTAGAGGGTGTCAAGAGGCTACTATGTGCACTGCATGGCATGGCTAGCCATGGTGAAGATGAGGTGACAGCTTGGAGGTGACAGCTTGGCAAGGAGTGATGATGACACTATGAGAGCTGTGAGAGGCCAATGAGTGTAGCTCCCCCCTTGAGGGGTGTGGTGTGAGTCTTGAGAGCTTAATAAATATGGTGAGCAACCACCCTCAAAGAAGAGGAAAAGAAGAATGCCCTCATTTTTTATAAAATGGCTTAAAAAGGCCTATGCTTTGAACCATATAGCCTCCAATTGCAATAAGATTATTAGAGCATTGACAAATACAAAGAGATTAAAAATTTAAGTTAATTATTTATTGCAAAACCCACTCTAATACCGTGTTGGAAATAAAGGGAAGTGAAAGAGAGAGAAGGCAAGACACAAGACAGAGGTGGAGCAAATCACTAACTCAATGAAGTGAACCATAGAATGTATAAGAGAGGTGGCTTATAGAGCCACAATATGATGCATGTGACCTCTTTGAGTCAGTTTGCAATGGCCTATTCGACTCTCTTAGGCATAAAGAGCTAGCCTAGGGTAGTATCCCATAGAAGTAACATCCCATGCAATAGCGTAGCGTTAATCATTCTCTTGAAGAATCTCATCCCATCTGTCTTTCAACCCTTTAAGTCAATTAATGTGTGTTTCACTTCATATTACTGGTTGAACTGGGCTCCATAAAAATAATGTCTCCACTTTTTTAAAGCATTTGCATAGAGCCCTCTTCCATAAGTAGAGTAATTCTATGGTGCTTGATCAAATTTCTTCACCCGATTGAGGACCATATATGTCCTTCCATATTCATGACTTGGAAATCTAAGTGATGTGGCTTTGCACTCGGTGAAACATTTTGCACTTAGTATCTCTAATCTTAGCAAATTGCTCATTGATCGTAGTTAACTTAGAGCTGTGGAAACTTGAAAACTATGGTAGACATAACTCTTTAACTAGCTTGTGATGAAGACGTTAAGCTAAGAACATCATCTACCAAGATTCTTACCCTATGTCCCTTGATACTACCGTTCATTTTGGCTAGCTCATGGGATCCAAAAGTTGGTTGACACATAGAGGTAGTTAGTAGCTCTCGTGTATCTTCCCAATACATGACACTTGCATATTCAAAGGAAGATTCAAGAGGAAGGATTGGCAACACTTGCATATGTGGTGAACGAGAGCTGGCACATAGAGTATAGGGAAGTGCCATGCCCTAAGGACATGATCAGTCCACAAAGGGGAGTAAGCCCAAAGCTTTGCGGAAAGCTTCTAACTTCTTACAAGACAATGCCTTTGTGAAGAGATCTGCAAGGTTTTCATCCTGTGTTGGCACATAAGCCAAGATGATCTCTCCTGTTGAGAGCCTCTCCCTGACATAGTGGTAATGCACCTCAAGTGCTTTGTGCGAGCATGAAAAACTGGGCTCCTCGCAACTGCCAATGCGCTCTGACTGTCAATGTAGATAGTGTTGGCAGTCTAATGTCGAACACCCAAATCAACCATAAGGCGTTTGAGCCATACACACTCAACCATAGCTGTGAAGATTGCCTACGTGTACTCAACCTCACAACTAGAAGTGGCCAAAATAGGTTGCTTCTTGCTCAACCATGAGATACATGAGCTGCCGAGCATGAAATAAAAACCACTTGTGGACACTTGCGTGTCAAAACAACCAGCCCAATCTGAGTCCAAAAAAGCATGTAAGTATGGCGGCAATGATCCCCCCTTGGGATAAAACAAGACAAGATGTAAAGTGCCACTCAAGTAGCGAAAAGACCTCTTGACAACCTACCAATGCGTAGACCCTGCGCCATGCATGAATCTACTGATCTATGAGACTGCAAATTGAATATATGGCCTCATGTTGCATACATAAATGAGGCATTCAGTAGCAGTTTGGTAAAGAGTGACATCGACAAGATCATTAGCATCATGAAGAATTAGTTTCATACTTGTTTCCATGGAAATGGCAATATGTCTGCAATCCTCAAGTCCAAACTTACATAAGAATGTCTCTATATAACTTGTCTGACACAAGGCAATACCACCATCACACTGGTTAAATTGTATTCCCAAGTAATAATGCAACAATCCCAAATATTTCATCTTGAAATTAGCATTCAAATAAGCCTTAAATTCAGCAATATGTCTCTCATTTGGTTCGGTGATCAACAACCGATCCACATAGAGAACGACAATGAGAAGTACATCACCCTCACGCTTTACAGACAATGTGCTTTCTTTTGGATTGTTACGAAAGCCTCGTTTGACCAAATGAGTGTCATCCTTCTCATACCAAGCACGAGGAGATTGCTTCAACCCATACAAAGCTTTCTTACATTTGCACACTTTATCTTCCTGCTCTTTAATGACAAAACCACGAGTTTGCATTACATAAACTTCCTCAAATATGTTACCGTTCAAGAAAGAAATAACAATGTCTGATTGATGTACATCCCAACCAAAATGAGCTGCCAATGTACATAAAAAATGCACAGTAGTCATACCACAACTGGAAGCAAAAGTTTCTTCGTAATCTATGCCTTTTTGTTGTGCATAACCCTTTGCAACAAGTCGAGCCTTATAGCGATCAGTCTCACCATCCGGCTTGCGCTTCAACTTGTAAACCCACTTTGTACGAATGGCCTTTTTGCCAGGAGGCAAATCAGATAAAGTCCATGTGTCATTTTCTATAAGTTCACCATATTCTGATTGCATGGCAGCCATTCAATTTTCTAAATTTTGTGCTTCATCAAAAGAGGCTCCTCAATATCACATAATCTAGACACAACCAAAGCATAACAATTTGATGCATAAGATGCATGTCGAGAACAACTAGACAAAGGTGCATCCAATTTACTATCACGTGAAGTATACCATTTTGCCATACCTCTAGCATGCTCATTCTCAACCCTTTACTTATCAAGTACATCATGTACATTTGCATCAGTAATAGGCTGATCTTCAACATTTTCAAAAACCCCCTTAACCTGTACATTTGCCTCATTGGAATTTACATTCCAACTTCCGCCACTAAAAAGAGGCAACAAAGTGTCATAAATGTCTTGTGAGCTTACAATACTGTCTCTAGTACATGACAGCAAGGGCTGAACATAATCTTCCACAAATAGAACATCCTGTGAAACCAAGATACGCTTTGTTTGAGGATGATACAACATGTAACCTTTGCTTTCAGGACTATAACCAACAAAAATACATTTGACAGCTCATCCAATTTTTTGTGCTGCGTTTGTGGCACGAAAGCATATGCCAAACAACCAAAAACATGCATGTGCTCAATAGAAGACTTTCTATCATGCCACGCTTCATATGGAGTCATAGACTGCAAAGCTTTTGTAGGACACATGTTCAGTACATAAGTGGCACACATGATTGCCTCAAGCCAAAAAAAACATTGCGAAGTTTGACTTTTGACCATACATTGTGCCATTTTTGTAAGTGACCTGTTTTTTCTCTTAGCAATACCATTTTTCTAAGGCATATAAGGCACTATACGTTGGTGTTTTATCCCATGACTAGCCAAAATTGCATTAAATTTATGAGACATATATTCTCCCGCTCGATCTGAACGACGGGTGCCATAGTACATTTCGAGACATTTTCAGCCATAGCCAAAAATTGTTAGAAGCACATAAACTTCGGACTTCACCTTAAGTGGATACACCCATGCATGCCTAGAGTAATCATCAATGGAAGTCACAAGGTAAAGGTAATTGATGGAGTTTGCATGGGCCCACAAACATCACTATGCACAAGCTGCAACCTACATGTGGCCCTAATTGAACCATCCTTTTGAAACTTCGAACGCTTCATCTTACCCAAAATACAGCCTTCAAACATGTTTGACAAGTGTTTCAAGAGCTGCAAAGAAGCAACCATATCTTATTTCTACAAACACATCAAACTGGAAAAATTCACATGCCCAGAATGTGCATGCCAAAGTTTTGCATCTAAAATAGCCTTTGTATCCACAACAGCATTTGCAAAATTTTGCCCTCACTTCTCATACAAAGTGAGCTTATACTGCCCACAACGTAAAATGCAAGATGCAACAATTTGATCACCAAAACTAAAATCATGTGTTGTACACCTGTCATGCACAAATTTGAGTACAAGACCAAGTCTAGCAAGTGCAGATACAAACAAAAAATTCTCCTTGATCCCAGGTATATACAATGCATCAACAAGTGTGAAAGAACTGCCATTTGCAGCAGTAAGTACAATCTTTCCAACTCCCTGAATTGGATAAGAGGCATTGTTGGCACAAGTGACTGAATTTCCATGAGGGACACTCAAGAGAGGTAAACAAATCACGATGTGAGGTAATGTGCTTTGTAGCACCTCTTTCATAATACCACACATGTAAATTTGCAGCAATTGATATGCATGCATCATGGACAATAGGATCTTAAGTGCACTCTGCACTGAAAGCCCATTCTGCATCAACATCAACATCACAGTCTCCTTTCAGAGAAGACTCATAAATAGCTGCATTTGTAGTGGAACCAATCTCTTTCTTCTTAGCCTCTTTTGCCTTCAATTTAGGACACTGCTTGATCAAGTGATCATTAGCTTTGAAATAATGGCAACACAACTTCTTTTTTCCCTTTTCACTAGAATTCCCAAACGAATTGCTGCCAACAAAAGCATTAGAAACAGGTGATTTACCACTCATAGAAGAACCATGAGAAGTGGCTACATTGCCGTTATCACCTTTTCTTTGAGCAGCAATAAAGGCTTGTTCAGTTGCATGTTGTCTAGTCCTGTTTTTTCTGGAAAGTGACTCTTGCAACAACAATGTGCATAATGCATCAAACTTGAAAACTTCTAGATTTCCTTGGGTCATAAGTATCTAAGTACTAGCAAAAGGTTGGTATGAATCTGGATTCCTTGGGTCATAAGTCTCCAAGTACTAGCAAAAGTTTGGTAAGAATCTGGCAAAGCATCAAGAAAAGTTTGCACAAGGGAACTGTCAAAAATGACTTTGCCTAAAGAAATAAGTTGCTCATTGATGTCCTTGACACCAACAAGGATAGTGTTAATATCATCTTCCTCATGCATAAGCTTCGACTCCAGCTCTTTACGCAGTAATGCAATTTTTTCCTCATTGCGACTTGCATAAAGACCAGCCATAAAATCCCAAAGCCTATTTTGTTGATTTTGTTGAATGAATGTGAGGAGTAATAGTGCGCTTCACAGACAATGCGATCAATGCATGAGCCTACGCATCTTTTACATCCCAATGAGCTTGCTCAGCCGTAAGCAAAACAGCTCTGGCATCAGCAATCCTATCACCAAAACTTGCAACATCCTCAACATCGCCTACATCCTGAGAACTAGGACGTACATCAGTGCCTTGCACAATGTTCCAAACGCCCTTTGACACAAGGACATGCTACATCATGTAAGCCCACATAGGGTGATTGTCCCCATCCAATGTGTCCTCAGCAAACATCTTGAACACCTCTGTGTTGTTGTCAGCCATGGCAAATGCTGCACTTGATGTGAAAATTGCTTGGAAAGAAGAGAAACAAAGCAAGAACAATACGTGCTATATAGCACAAACCATAGAAGACTGTAAGGGCACTGACAAAAATTTTGCACAAAATGACGAAATAGCCTATGCAGTACGCATGTAGTGGAAATGGAGGCCAAAATGAGCCCAAATCAAAAATCTGAGTAGAACAAGCTCTACGAATACTCCCATAATATTTGTCGACCTGCGAACGCTCGCCAAAGCTCATAAAAATCAGAGAAAGTGAGCAGGCGTGTGCTGGAGCTGTTGGCGACTAAGCCTGGGAGGACGCAACCTGCTCTAATACCAATTGTTGGAATTAGGGTTGTAGGGAAACACACACAGCTTGGAGAAGATGAAGGAAGCTCAAGGCACACAACAAAGAGTCTTTTACTTAGTGTGTAATAGAAAGATAGATAGCCCTAGAGTGATGGGCGTATATACAATGCACGGGGGGAAAAACCTCCTAGTGATGGAAAAGATGCCCCAGCGGTCCTAAGTGTGTTCACACACATCACTACCACATGTATATGGTAACACCCCTTAAGTTCTTAGCTTGTTCACTTGCTACTGCAAAACACTCTCATATGATAAACATGAAAAGATGTTGTGATGTGTCAGCGAAGTATGCATATTGCGTTGTGGCTTGTATAATATCTTAGCATGGACACCTCTTTTTGGTATTGGATTGGAACAAGATGAAGGGAGACCAATATCCTCTTCTTGGCTTGATTTGAAGGCTTCAAAGATAATCGAGAGTTCTTTGGCCTAATTAGAGTCAAATAACAGTTTAGGTGAATGGTTCAATAAATATTCTCAATGTAGCTAGCTCAATTTTTGTATCCACTCTATTCAATCAATCAAATTGACTTTATTTCACAATGTATTGTATCTTGTGAGTTTGTTTTCATTTTTATTACTTCAACCCGTCGATAACGTAGATCTTGGAAAGTAAGAATCCAGTGTAGAGATTTATAACAATTATGTGGCAGATGGTAGAGCCTACTTGTTTTAGGATGTTTTCAGAGATCCAAAGTGGGATCAAGCTCTGGATGAGTAGATGGTTGCGATTGATGTAAGTGAGACATAGCATTTGGTATCATTACCAAAAGGAAAGAATGTGAGTGGATGTAAATGGATTTACATCAGTGACCTTGTAAGTGGTTTTTACCTTGTAAACCATTGGGCTCTTATGACTACTTTTTGTACCATTATTGTAGTGCTTGCACCAAAAGGTTGGGTTTTGCATCAAATGGATGTGAAGAGTGCATTCTTGCATGGTGACTTGCAAGGAGAGGTATATATGGGATAGCCACATGGATATGAGGAGTGTGACATCCTAAGTATGTAGGTAAGTTGGAAAAAGCACTTTATGGGCTGAAGCAAGCATCGAGAGCTGGACATGAAAGGATTGCACCTTATTTGGTTACCATTGGTTTATGTATGGATGATGCAAAATCTTCTTTGTATGTGCGAGAGAATGAGGCAGGTAATGTGATTGTATGTATTTATGTGAATAATTTGATTCTTGATGAGGGCATACGACTATCACAAAGGAAATATGCATTGGATATGTTGTCAAAGTATGGTATGCCTGATTGTAAGCCTAATGCTATGCCCTTGGATTATAATTTCAAGTTGCGAGCTCATGTGGTGATGTGCTTGAGAATGTCATTGCGTATAGAAAGATCGTGGATAGCTTGATCTACTTGACAACCCCACAACTAGATTCGAGTTATATGGCTAGGTTTGAGAGCCAATTTATGTAGGCTCAAGGGAAGCTAGATTTGGACCCGATTAGGCACGTGCCCCAGTAGCAGAGAAGCTGAGGTGATTTCAAGCTATGCTTGGAGTGTGAGAGATGGCGTTGAGTTTGAGAGGGAGTGTTGAGATATGAAGCTTAACATGTGGTATGCATAGATGATTTCTCACCCTCTTCTCGCCCACATTTGGTATTGGCATAAGATAATGACCACAAGGATCATCTCTAGTGGTACTAAATCTGGACTTTATCGACACGGTCTACCTACCTAGAGTGATGCCCTTATCTTGCGAACTCACTCACTAGCAGTCACACTTATCGTTGTACATTGTTATCTCTTTACGTTGTATTTCCATTATGTTTTGTGGACCATCTTATCATTTTGAGTAGAGAAGAAGAAGGAGGAGCTTTCATCCTCCATCTCCGTTGTGTGCTCATCTGGTTTTGTGGATGAGTGTTTCCAAGGGGTTAAGATCTCTCCTTCTCTCTCTTTATAATTCGAACAGCCCTTGCCTTAAAATCTCATCATGGATGAACTTTCCTTGTCAATCTCCCATCACTATAGACGTTTTCATGATAGATAAATAGATCATGGAATCTAGGGAGATAAGTCATAATGCATGTGCAGCATTCTAGAGTCTACTGGCCATGCATCTCTTGAAAAAACCTTGCAATCAATGCATTCCATGAGATGAGGTGTAATGACAATGGCCTATGAGAATAGCGGAATTAAAAGAATTAAGGTGAGCATTTTTGTGAGATCACTTTGAGAACATACAGGGTGAACTTAATTGATGGTAGCAACATAAACATAGTACTTAATCAACTTGGCATGAACAATACTATTGCAAGAGAGAGAGTATTAGAGAACATGACAATAGTTGAGGACCGGATTTACTTAAAGCCGGTCCCCCCTCCAAAAGGCATTTGTATTATAGATTCTCCCTTTAAAAGAGACTTTGTTACAATACAATTTTTGTGTTCCTTGTGACCTTGGTGATGCTATGAAGATGGAAAGCTTCATGCATCACAAGCTTAACATAAACTTTGCAAAAAGCATTAACTATCCCAAGGCTTCAAACACCTTTGAAGGTAGAGAGAGCTAGCGGGGAATGAGGGTAGGGAAGAGGAAGAAGAAACATTCCATAGGAGAAAGAAATAGCTCCTCACTTATCATCACTCTTCTTGCTTAGCATAGCATAATAGCATAGTAATGAAGATAAAGAACATGGAAAGCTTAAGCATTGAAGCATGGCTCTTGGTTGGATTTACATTCCATAGCCGAGAGTGTTGGTGTAGGCTCTCCACTTCTCAACAAACTTGGAGAAGGAGATAGATCTCTTGCATTTTGCACTCCACATAATGAGAGAATGTGTGTGTGTGTGTGGGAGAGTATACCCCTCTCTCATGGCTTGGTCCACCTCTCTCTCTCTCTCTCTCTCTCTCTCTCTCTCTCTCTCTCTCTTATTATTTTATTACTTCATTTGGACATGTGTCCTCTTTTTCCTTCTTGAGAGAAAGAATTTATATAAATTTTTTTATGTATCTAAATTCTCATTGGACCCCTTTGAAACCTATCCAATAGCACACATCATGAGGGTCACATGTGGAGGATCATTTGAACATGTGTCTTTTGTGCTTATTAATTCATTTGGTTGAATGGAATACTTCAAGGACTTAATCATCAAGCAAGCATGTGTCTTTTATGCTTCTTAAGTCATTTGTTTTGAATGGAATACTTCAACCCTTAGTCAATCAAGCATGGACGTTCATGCCTCTTGAGAATTTATCTTTGAATTTAACATTTCAAAAACCTTAGTCATTTAAGCATAAAAATCACCTCAAGCTTTGGGCAAGGTTCCCACAACCACTTTAAGCGTCTTGGCACCTCATGCTTGGGTACGATTCCCACCTCGAGGTTAGCCCTAGTTTACGTAAGGTCAAAGGACTTTTTAACACTAACTTATGGAGGTCTTTAATGAAGCTAACCCTAAGGTATTTTAAGCTCCATTATTTGCACGTTGCTCTTTGATGGACTACCTCCGTTTGGACCCCTTTTGCGATGTAACCATCTCTCCTCTTGGTCCCTTGCTGAGGTAAATCTAGAAGCACTTATTGCACATTGCTCTTGGGTAGGTCGTCTCCTTTTGGACCCCTATTGAGATGCAACCATTTCTCCTTTCGGACCCTTGTTGAGATAGGTTTAGAAGTGTGTATATATATATATATATATATATATATATATATATATATATATATATATATATATAATATATATATATATATATATATATATATATATATATATATATATATATATATATATATATATATATATATATATATATATATATATATATATACTAACTCTTGTTCCCCTTTTATCTTCCCATATTAAGTGATCAGTTTAATATGAGAAAATCATTTGGTAATTACATATTATATTTTATGACATTACCTCTCTCTTGAAATCATAGTCGTTCTCGACTATGAGGTAGAGAAGATAAAGCCTAGTCGTTAGTCCATGTTTCATAGCGGGTAGAGGATCCCTTTTCACCCTACGACATCATTCCAGAATGGATGACTAATCAATTTGGTGCTCGGGAAACTTAGCTGCCGCAAGCATGTTACTCTTTAGTCTATATCATACTTCTAAAGTAGAGTGACAAGTTCTACTTGGTGGTTGGAAGATGTCGTCACCCAAACATGATCCTAAGCATGCATACTTCTTAAATTTTGTGCACAATAAAAGAAAGAGAATGAGTCTCATAAGACAAAAACATTGTTCATTTAAAATGCATTTTCATTTGCTTACTCTAGTGTAGCATTGTAAGCATTGACAAGGTTCACATTATCCTTAAGATAGGTTCCTGATCCATCTAGCATCTTTAAAAGGATAATTCTTAAATTTAACAAGATATCATTGGATAATCTTACCGTTTCTTAGTACCTTGTCTTTCTGTGTCGAAGAATCGATTCAGGCTGCAACACCTCTTCTTGATCTTCAATCTCTAGCGGGTCCTCCATTATTGGTTCTTTTTGTGGATCTCCTTTGTAAGGCTTGAGTACGCTCACATGGTCAACATTGTGGATGAGCCACTGGTTGGGCAACTTTAATTGATAAGCCATCTCATTGATTGGCTTAAGAATTTAAAAAGGATCATAGTATCTTTTTGCTCGTTTAGCATAATACTCTTGGTGGCCCGTAAGAATCTTACCCATAGTATGCCTTAGATGAGCCTTGAGAAACTTTAGCAAGAACCAATCATTTTTCTTAAAGGCTAAGGCTCTTCTGTGATTATTAGCAACAACCCTTTTTGCCTTTGTTGTAAGATGGATATAACCCTTTTTAGTCTTTGGAAAAGATTATTGTAAGTCTTGGCTATATTCATAAGCAGTGAAGATCTTCCCATATACCTTAAGTAGTAGGGGACTTTTGGATCTTCCCTCTTTAACCTCGAAAGGTGCTTTCCCCATAGAAGTATGTACACTGTCATTGTACGCATACTCTATAAGAGGTAGGTACTTCTCTCATTGAGAACGTTGATCTACTTCCATGACATAGGCTTTTAGTAGATTCAAGAATCGTTGGTGGATATTTTGGTGATCCGTTTGTGGATGATATGCCAAAAGAGAAATTTAATCTACTTCCTAGATTCTCAAAGAGATCCTTCTAGAAATTACTGGTCATTCTAGGATCTTTGTCGGACACTATGGATGTTGACAAGCCATGATACTTGAAAATTAGAGATCTAAAGAGGGTTGTCGTTTGATGTGCCTTAATAGTCTTTTTGACAGGCATAGAGTGTGTTTTGTTGCTAAGCCTGTCGGCTGAAACAATCTAAGTTGCTTCCCTTGATCAAATTCCAATTTTTGGTATCCCATGCATTTTGAAACATACTCTTGTATGTTTATTTTTCATGGTAGACCAACATAAATACATTTCTACTCCTCGAAGAGTAGATTATGGAATCCCTCTTTGCCCCGCATAAGGAGAAGCATGGGATTCGTAGATGACTTTCTTAGTGTATTGGTGAGTAACACATAGCCTATTTCCGTTTGGAATATAACCATCCTTCCAAGTGAATGGTTTTTTTTTTCTTCCCTAATGCAAAGGCTGTAATTACCTACTTAAAGTTTTGGTCAGTAGCATACTCATCTATTATAAAAATAGATCAGTGTGAGTTGCTATAGACACCACATTTACCCTTGGTCGTTGTGAAAGTGCATCGACCACTTGATTGTGCTTGCTAGCAATGTGACCAATATG
Organism: Adiantum capillus-veneris; assembly: GCF_014529385.1. NCBI lineage: Eukaryota > Viridiplantae > Streptophyta > Polypodiopsida > Polypodiales > Pteridaceae > Adiantum > Adiantum capillus-veneris. The sequence goes on along the minus strand of NC_140951.1, from coordinate 123,098,256 downwards.
AAATTTAAATTGCAAAAGAAAATATGCCCACCTCATTTGTTTGTCGGAAAGCTTGGTTTGTGTCATGAAGTTCTTGAGGCTTTGTGATCCATTCGTAGGATGAATGGAGTCCCCAATAAATAGTGCTTCCATGCGTTTAGGGCATGTAGAACAGCTAAACGCTCTTTCTCATAAATGTCCAAGACCCGTCCATCGGCAATGAGCCTTCGGCTCTCAATTGCCATGGCATGCCCTTCTTGAAGCAAAACTGCTCCAAGGCAATCACCACAAGCATCACATTGGACCTCAAATGGCTTTGAGAGATTCTTCCTTGTTAAGTCATGCAATGGTCCTGCTATTTGAGAGAATTTTGCTATGAAGCGTCTATAGTATGCACACATACCAATAAAGCTTCTTAGCTCATGTAGATTCCTTGGATTAGGCCATGCTTTTATTACCTCCAACTTTGATGGATTCATAAATATACCATCTTGATAGATAATGTGACCTAAATATTGAATCTCTTGTAGGAAAAATTCACTTTTTCTTTTGATTAATGAAAAGTGTATCCTCTCACAAAACTTGAAAGATTACCTGGAGGTGTCACTTGTACTCTTCAAGAGAATTTGAGTGGCCTGAAGATTTTTGTCCATCGTGAGTTTGAATGCGGCTGGAGCATTTGTCAGGCCAAAACTTGCAAATAGATCTTCTACCCGCGGCACGGGAAATCCTTTTTTTTTAAAATAGTGATCCTATTTAGTGCTCTATAGTTGACACACATGCGATATGTGTCATCTTTCTTTTGCACTAAAAGTATTGGTGAAAAAAATGGAGACGAACTAGGCCTCACTATCCCTTTTTCCACCAATTTATGCACTTGCCTCATGATCTCCTCTGGTTGAGCTTGTGAAACTCAATAAGGAGGTTTATTAGGCGTTGAGCTTCCTAGTAGAAGCTCTATTGCATGGTCATCATCCCCTCATTTTGGAGGTAGCTCCTAGGGATGTCATCAATGAAAACATCTTGAAATCCATTTAGGAAATTAGATAGCTCTAATTCCTCTTGATTCCCTTTATTTCTACTTGTGAAAACATTAGAATCATTTACGGATTCTCTAACAAAAATCATATACACAAAAATAGAGCTTTTTATTGACTTATCAAAAGCAAGCGTATTTACCAGGGAAATAGTGTTTCCCGAATCATTAGCATCTATATACATGCTCTTTTCCCTGTAGGTGAAATAGATTCTCCTTTCAGGGGACTTCATGTTGGCAGCCATGCGATTGAACCATGGTGCCCCTAGGATAACATCCTCATGTTGGAGAGGTAAAAAGAAGTCTTCTTTGTCGACGTAGCTTTGGACATGAAGTCTCAACTTCCCAATCAAGGGAGTAACGGAAGCTTGCTATCCCTTGAAAGCTGCATCGGCAGTTACAATATCTCCCATCTCGCCCAATTTGGTGGCCAACTCCATTGATATGTAGAGCCAGGGTCAAACAAGATGAAGGCATCATGCTCCCTTTTCCCCAAGCATAGGAGAGTGATGAGCCTTTGCAATGAGTATCCTCTTTTGGAGCTTCAACCATGGAAGCTATAGGAGTGTCATTGCGTACATTTATTTTAGGGCAAGAATGATAACCATGTCCTTGCTCCCCACACTTAAAGCATTTATGGTCTTTACAAAAAAAGCCTCTAATTCTTTGGGAGAGAGATTATTTTTACCTTTGTAAGCTCCTTTATCCTTGGCCTTGTTGTTGTTGGTGTTGGTGTTGCCTTGGGAAGAGTTGTGAGCATTGCTCTTCCCTTTAGCTTCATTTCGATCCTTGTTTTCCATGGGCTTGAAATTTCTTCTCGCCCCTTGTTAAAAATTGATCCTTGAAGCAACCATAGTGTGGTAGATAACTTCTGTGATAGTGCTAGGCCGTTGTGAGTTGAGATACTCGACCATTTCTTCAGGTTATCCTGCACAAAATTGTTGCTTTTTTTTGGCAATGTCTATCCTTTGAAAGACTACAGCTTTGAGATGTAAATCCCAAAACTTGTCTACATGATTGTGGATAGCATCGTTGAAGAGAAACTCAAGCTCCACCATTCGGTAAACACTTTGTCCTTTTCATCACTTGCAAGGAATTGCTTCATGATGGAAACTCATAGAGTTTTCCATGCCTTTGGGGCCTCATCGTTGTCTCATGAAGGCTAGCCCACCATTGACGAGCAGATTTCTGGAAGTGCATAGCTACATGGTGTAGCTTGGAGGACTCCGTGAAGCCCTCGTCTCCAAAGGCCACATCAAATTGTTGGATGAAGGCCAATACTTTATCTGTGGCACCAAAGGTGCCATCTTAGGTGAGAAAAGAGATACTCTTTCCTCTTCTTTGAATTTCTTGAGCTTTTCGGACCTTCGCCATGTAGGATAAGTTTTGCGATGTCCTCTCCTCTTGTATTCTCTAGGAGAATAACTATTTCTTTCGTCAGAAGAGGAGGAAGGTGAAGAAGAAGGATAACATGGGTACCTATTTCTTGCCTTTTTCTTCCTTCGTTACCTCTCTTCCTTTTCGGAATGACGAGGAGAAGGATTATGGTTGACCATTTCCTCTTGGGAGGAGTTGGCGATAGTCTAGACCACTGTCTTCATGGAGCCGCATCTTTAGAGGAACTTAGGTATTTGCTTCTTTCTCATTCTTTGGATTCGTCCTCTCTTATGGGAGAGAGTCTTCTTTTGGGAGTCTCATCAAGAGACCTCCTAAACTCTCTCTCCTCTTGGAGACGATCAAATTTCAACTCTTGGCATACCACGCATTTTGAAACATACTCTTGTATGTTTAACTAAGACCAACAGAGATACAATACTACTCCTCGAAGAGTAGATTATGGAATCCCTCTTTGCCCCGCTTAGGGAGGAGCATGGGATTCATACATGACTTTCTCATGAAGGGATTGGGTAACACATAGCCTACTTCCGTTTAGAAGATAACCATCCTCCAAGGTGAATGGTTCTTCTTCCTTCCCTAATGCAAAGGCTATAATTACATACTTAAAGTTTCGATGAGTAGCATACCATCTATCATAAAAGATAGATCATTGTGAGTTGATGTTGACACCACATTTATCCTTGGCTGTTGTGAAAGTGCATCGGCCACTTGATTGTGCTTGACAGCAATGTGAGCAATATGAAATTTAAATTGCAAAAGAAAATTTACCCACCTCATTTGTTTGTCGAAAAGCTTGGTTTGCGTCATGAAATACTTGAGACTTTGGTGGTCTGTTGGCAAAATAAATGGATTCCCCAATAGATAGTGCTTCCATGTGTCTAGGGCATGTAGAATAGCTGAAAGCTCTTTTTTGTATATGTCCAAGACCCGTTCATTGGCATTGAGCCTTCAACTCTCATATGCTATTGCATGCCCTTATTGAAGCAAGATTGTTCCACGGCAATCACCACAAGCATCACATTGGACCTCAAACGGCTTTGAGAGATCTAGCAGTGTGAGCACTGAGCACAAGTTGAGAGATAAAATTCTCAAAAGCTTCTTGCACTTTTGCAGTCCATGAATACTAAACGTTCTTTTTCGTTAAGTCATGTAATGGGCCTGTTATTAGCGAGAATTTTTCTATGAAGCATCTATAGTATGCACACATACCTATAAAGCTCCGTACCTCCTAGAGATTCCTTGGATTAGGCCATCCTTTTATTACCTGTAACTTTATTGGACCCATACGGGTGCCATCTTTAGAGATATGTGACCTAAATATTGCATCTCTTGTAGGAAAAACTCACTTTTCTTTTGATTAATGAAAAGCTTATTCTCTCTCACAACTTGAAAGATTACCTGGAGGTGCCACTTGTACTCCTCAAGAGAATTTGAGTGGCCTAAAGAATTTGAATGTGGCTAGAGCATTTGTTAGCCCAAAACTTGTAACTTATCAAATAGATCTTCTACTTGCGACACGGAAAATCTTCTTTATTTATTTAAATAGTGATCCTATTTTAGTGCCACACACATGTGATATGTGCCGTATTTCTTTTGCATTGAAAGTACTGGTGAATAGAATGGAGAGGAGCTCGACCTCATCATCCCTTTTTCCACCAATTCACGCACTTGCCTCATGATCTCCTCTTGTTGAGCTTGTAAAACTCGATAACGAAGTTTATTAGGCGGTGAGCTTCCTAGTAGAAGCTCTATTGCATGGTCATCATTCCCCGTTTTGGAGGTACCTCACTAGGGATTTCATCGATGAAAACATCTTGAAATCCATTTAGAAAATTAAACAACTCTAATTCCTCTTGATTCCCTTTATTACTACTTGTGAAAACATTGGAATCATTTACAGATTCTCCAACAAAAATCATATACGCAGAAGTAGAGTTTTTCATGAACTTATAAAAAACAAGCATATTTACCAGGGATATGGTGTTCTCCGACTCATTAGCATCTATATACATGGATTTTTTCTTGTAATCGAAATAAGTCTCCTTTCAGGGAACTTCATATTGACAGCCATGCGAGTGAACCATGGTGCCCCTAGGATTACATCCTCATGCTGGAGAGGAGAGATAAAAAAGTTTTCTTTGTCGATGTAGCTTTGGACATGAAGCCTCAACTTCCCAATCAAAGGAGTAACAGAGGCTTGATGTCCCTTGAAAGCTCCATCGGCAGTTACAATATCTCCCATCTCAAAAGCTTGAATTCCCAACTTAACTCTGTTGATATAAAGTTGTGAGTAGAGCCATTGTCAAATAGGATGAAGGCATCATGCTCATTACCTTTCCCCAAGCATAGGAGAGAGGTGATCCTTTGCAATGAGCATCCTCTTTTGGAGCTTCGATCGTGGAAGCTCTAGGAGTCTCATTGCGGGTATTTCTTTTGGGGCAAGAGCAGTAGCCATGTCCTTGCTCCCCACACTTTAAAGCATTTGTGGTCCTTACGAAAAGCTTCTAGCTCTTCAGGAGAGAGTTTATTTTACCTTTTAAACTCCCTTCTCCTTGGACCGATTGTTGTTGTTGCTAGAATTTCCTTAGAAAGAATTTTGGAGCATTGTTCTTTCCTTTAGGTTCATTTTGGTCTCTAGTTTCCGTGGGCATAAAATTCCTTTTAGCTTCTTGTTGGAAATTGATTTGTGAAGTGATCATAGTATGGTAAATCACTGCAATATCAAGAATGTCCAAGTATTTAGTGCTTTTTGAATTCAAAATCAAAAAAATATTGTACCTAGAATATTAGATCCCAAGTGAAAAGTCATACAATATGAGTTTTTTTTTCCACCAAGCCACTCCTTATACCCTTGTACTTGAAAAGTGAACATTTTTGTACCACCTTCCCTTGCTTCCACCCACACACTGTAGAAAATACCACCCACCATCAAGGTGTTATTTCAAAGACGAGAGCAACAAAGTAGTACCAACAACAAAGAGAGAGCAAATGTAACATAAGGAGGAGGAGAACGAAACAAAGCAACACCACCACCTACAATGTGTATCACAATGATATACTACAAAAAGCACCATCAATGTGATGATCATGTGCCTTATTTTAGGAAAACTTTTGTTAATTCTTATCTTTGATAACCTTTTTTGAGAGGCATGGGTTGTGCATCCTATGGGATTTTCAAATGTGTCCTCATCAAAGGCTAGTTGCAATCTAAAGCAAAAGGGAAGGGTTGTTGGTATGGGCTATGGCCTATGCCTGATCATCGTGTCAAACTCGGAGCATGTATGCATGAGTACCTATGATTAGCCATGCATGTGGGTTTGTATCCCTCATGTCATGTGCTAGAGTCCAAACCTAAATATTGAGGCATTTGAAAGCCTAAGTCATTGTGTATGCCCACCATAGATGCCTACCAACCTCCTTTGTACTCGCATTTGCAATAATATAAGTTACAAATTTTTCTTTGCATTAGGTATGTCGTTCTCTTTTATCCATCTTTATTGCTTCATCAACTGCAAAAGTGTATGGATGTGGATGGTATCAACTTTAAAGAGAGAGATATTTGGTAGATCGCCTTGGAAAAAAGCTTAGACTAAAATCGGTCTGGTAGAGAAGAATATGTGCCAAAAAATAAAGCTTACTTTTTGAGAGAATGTCTTAAGCAAAGAGATTTTGATGGATGAGTAGATGAGTTTATTCATGTTACATGGCCTACATTGCCTCAAATTTGGGTAGGAGACAATGAAGGATATACTCGTAAATAGTCGTGGAAACCCTATGTAGAAGTGCTAATCAGTCGTGGAAACCCTAAAAGTGATATGCATGACTTCTGAGAGTGGAATAAGGCCATAGCAAACATACATGTCTAAAGCCCTGACAATCAATATGGTTGGGAATGCTTGAGGTGATCATGGTGCCATATACAAAACTTCTGCTGTTACAGCTCACATTTCCTTTATGATTTCTTCTATTTCGCATTCGCTTGGACAATGTATGAGCAACAGAATTCAGGCTGTGACTCCTATAGCAAAGGTGTAATTGAGAGAGAGAGAGAGAGAGAGAGAGAGAGAGAGAGAGAAGGAGAAGAAGAAGAAGAGGAAGCACTTTAGCATCGTAGGAAACACCAGACAGTCCAAAAAATCGAGATTTGCAAGACCGACCAATAGAGGCAAAATTGGCTCTATTCAAGCCCATGGCTGTAAAATCAAAGCTGATAAGCAAGTGTAATTTACAAATGATGACTTGGGTTTTGTCATGCCTCATACCAGAATTAGTCAAGCCATACACATTGCAAATAGCAAATCTACAGGTCCTGATTTCAACCAGACAGGTAGGAGGTTGACGAATCAAGCATATGAGAGCACCACACCTAGTTCAGCTTTCCAATCAGAAATTTTGTAAATCGCCTTTGATTGCAACCTTTGTCGAGACACTCGTCACGTCTTACAGCTTTTGACCTTTTTGCAGCTGTTGCACTTCATATCTGATACAGGTGTGTAAGAGAAGCTCATCAAACAATACCCGATACCTTCTACTCCTTGGCAGCATGCTTTTGGCTTCTAGAAACCTCTCTAGCTTCTTTGCTGATAGCACGAAGTTGAGCTAACAATTTCATCTGTTCTGGGTCGCTTCTCACTGTCGGTTGTTTCTCGACATCCAGAGTCATTCTGTTCAAAAGCTGAAAGAAATAGCCATCTGACTTGAGATAGTCTAGAAAGTTGTCCAAGGTCTTGCTTCGTTCTGCCCCTGTTTTGTCTCTTAGTAGCTGCATGTACACGACAACCACTCGTTTTCAGTTACTTTGCTAAGGGTCCAAAAAAGCAAAATAGGCATTGGCACTCTGCTCAAATTGACTTGCTACAACTAAGGGACACCAAGAAAGGGGATTCATTGCATGACAAATGACAAGCTTTGGCATGAAGATCAAGACCTGGTTTAGCAATTGGATCTCTGGACGTAGTGTTTTCTCCCTCTCTCGCATAGCTGTCTTCAGCGTTGTTTCAATACGGCTCACGACTTCTGCGTTTCCTTCCTTCTTGGCCTTTCTACAATGAACAAGACAACATTAGCTTTTGGCATTTGCACACGTGATGAACTGCACTTGATACATACAAAGCACAACCTAACCTGCAACTGCTAAAGTAATGGTACTAACAAATACATCATGTGGTTCTTTTTCTAGTGTAAGTATCAGGGCATGTGTGCAGGCATACATAGACACAGACTCTGAAGATGATAACCATAACTTGGTCAGTTTAATATTTTGTTAAATTCTCTTGCATATGAAAAATTAAAACACTCACTGCACTTTTGAAGAATTCTATGTCTATACACAGTTGTGATACATATTTCCTCTATGTGCGACTGGTGCCATGAAGAAAGAGGATTTGTTACAAGTTAAATATTTTTGAGGTCTTGGGCAAGGTTGTAAGCTCCCCAAATGAAGATGTTGTTTCAATGGAGCACTGCTTAGAAGAATGTACCTATGTGTTCGACGTCTCTAACAAAGGTCGACAATCTTTCGTCACATGCACACATGTTATGTGCTATGTGGACATAATATTAAAGACCTCAGAACCGTGGTAAGTCTGCGCCTACTGATCATTGTCTGTCTGCCAGTCCCAAATACTCTGTCAATGCCAAACTCTTTTTCAAAGGCAGAACTCTCCAGGATCCCATGTCATGCAATGACTCTTTCCATCTAGATTCTCTGCTCTCTCTAGAAAGCTGATTTTCTCTCTAAACCTGATTCTTGGAAGATTCTCTCTTTCTTTTTGTGACAAAAAAGAGCTGAATTCTATTACTTGAGACTCCCTTAGAACCCTCAAAATGCCATGATTCTGATAGCCAGTACAAGGCAAAACCTGAAGGCAAATCTGAAGAAGACTGATACAACTAAGCCACATGGGCATAAACTCGTTAATCTAAAACTTTGTATAAAAAAGAAACTCTCTGCACAAATCTTACTTTTAGGGTGCACCCATTATTAATGCTTCACAAAGTACAATGTCCGTGGGTCCTCGTCTCCGGAGTGCTCCCAAGCTACTCTGGATTCCACCTGAGATTAAGGCTCTGGCAATTTATTTATAGGCCTTGGGCCTTCCCAAAAGCAGTGTAAATGAAGAGCTTCAAGTATAAAAGCATCTTGGTCCCAAAAGCTGGTCAGCGCAGATCACAGAAATTCCGTACGGGTGCGCCACGTTAGCAACGCGATTCGCAGAAATCCATATGGCAGCCACGTCAATAGCGTGAATTGGGGGGATCCGTCCTACTGCTACGTCATCAATCCTTTGCGCCAGTCTTAATCTTTTTAGCCTTTGTCCCTTCTGGCCTCATCAGACAGTACCCCATAAGTTGGTACAAATTATGAAATTGGGTGTCCTTTAACATTTGCCCTCTCGGTTTGGTTCTACAACTTCTTCTGCATCTTTCAACAGGGCTGTGACCTCTTTCCGTAGTCTGTCCTTTAGGTCATTCCACATCATCACTTTGTGACACCACATGTTTGATGTCATCTTTTGTTCAAGAGACTTCACCAATGTATTCAAGGTGATCCAATCTCCAATCTTTTCTCAAGCAGAGTGCAATGAAATGGTGAGTTTTTGTGAGGATTAGTGGTGCTAATCCTATAATTAAGACTTAAAACTTCATACTTAAGATCAAATTGAGACTCAAGCGACTGAATGTGTGTTTGATTGCTTGAATGCATGCTTGAAAACTAAGTACAATAGGCTCCTTATATAGGAGACGAAGAGGCACAAATGAAAAGACATGTCTCATGGTGAAGAGACGCGACGCCACTTTAGACGTAAAGACGCATCCTTTCGGCGAAGAGCTGCAACCATTGGACGAAGAGTCGCAACCGTAGAGCGAAGGGTCGTGACCATTGTCACAAACTGGTGACGTGCTACCTGGAACACACATACACTACCCGCTGAAAAGGGATGACGTGGCTGCCTAGTACTCACACACACACGTGGCAGCAGTCTCGGAAATTACGAGCAGAATGTATGTGGCACTACTGACGTGGCTTACAGTACGCACGCTCTACTGACATGTGGCAGCATGTACGGACCTCCGCGATTTGCGGCGCATTCCACGAACAGGCAGCAGTTTCAACAAAGATGATGCTTAATTTTGCCAAGGACCCGAAATTGGCAAAATATATGAGCTAGACTTCTTTAGATGAGGTGCACACGCAGTGGCAGAAAACCACAAAACCACCCCGCAAATCTGCTCTTAAGAAACCTCCTACTCCCAAGAAGTATACAGAGAAAGAATTAGAAGAGGTGGTTGGTGCACGAATTGCTCAGCTTTTTGACGCATAAAACAAAGATAAAAGCATGGCAAAAAGCAGAAGAAAGGCACTGACTTCTCGGGTTATTTGGGTCGTCAGCCTACATTTGAAAAGGCAAGAAAGCAAAAGAAGCGTGTTCGATTTGAGTACCCACTTCTTCTTCTTCTTCTTCTTCTGATAGTTCTTCTAGCTCATTTGACTCGAGCGAAGAAGACAGAAAAGGCAAAAAGCAACGCTTTGGAAAGGGAAAGAAAAAGGCAAAGAAGTCTAAATCTCGCCCCGTGAGTGACAGTTCTACAAAGGACTCGTCTACAGACAGTTCGGACTCTGATGACAGCAGTATGACTTTCTGGAAAACAAAAGCAAGAAAGTTTGAGAGTTTAAGGAAGGTGGACAGTCAATTAAATTTGACACAATTTCAAGTTGTAGAGATGCTTCGAAGGCTTTGTCTTTTGTACAGAGCACTCTTAAGATTCGAAGATCTGCCTCTTACTTTTAAGGGGAATGCTCGAACTTGGTGGTCCACGCTTCTATTAAACAAGACTGCCAATTAAATGGCTGAAATTCAAGAGGCTTTTTATTTCTTCTTTACCTCTCACAAGCCTCTTATGGTGTTTAAAGCAAGGCTTAAAAACATTACGTAGCTTTCTCTCTCTATTTGAGATCGCGTAGCCAAAAAGCATCGCCCAAAGGCTACGTAGAATTTCAAGCCCTTTGCGTAGAAAAACAGCCCACGCAACACCTTGCCTTCCGTACACTGCCAGCCACGTGTCAGTCCGTACACTCAGCATTTTCAACGAGAGTCGTACACTGCAATTCAGCGGGACAGCAGTAGGGCGGGTGTGTGTGTGTACTGGCACTAGTTTGTGACACAATTACAATGCTTTCAAGAGGGGGGTATGTCACAAACTCGTGGCGTGGCTACCCGGAACACACATACACTGCCCGCAGAAAAGGGGTCACGTGGCTGCCTAGTACTCACACACACACCCGTGGTAGTAGTTCCGGAAATTACCGACAAAATGTGACGTGGCACTACTGACGTGGCTTACAGTACGGACGCCCTGCTGACACGTGGTAGCATGTACAAACCTACGCGATTTGCGGCGCATTTCACGGATAGATAGCAGTTTTTGCAACATCTTTTGGTCTTTTGCTTTTCTACGCAATTGCAAGAGAGAGAGAGCTAGCTTTTGCTTTATTTAGGGGCTCAAGAGACCTTGAAAGAGAAACTCTTTTTGATTTATTTTCAAAGCTTTTAAATTTTCAGCTTTTGAAGCTTTTGGGGGCTCTGCTTTTAGCATCCCTTTGTAACCTTTAAATATGCGGGTTGGCCTCTCACAACTCAGAGCATCTGGACGCAGAGTCCGAGTGTGAGCGCCTGCCCGCACTCTTGTACTTTGAACACAGATCAATACAAAAAGAAATATCGAAAGGAGGCACCCGTCTTTGGGGCCAATATCTCTAGGCACGGAACTCCGCCGGGCCTCAAGTGTGAACTGTGAACTGTTTGAAGTGATTATTTGTGGTGTCGTGGTAGATTCTCGACTTGGAGTGTCCAAGTCTGTTACAACCATCCAAGCACAGGGGTTCTCCTTGGCATGGCACTTTGCGTATCCGCAACTAGGAGTAGATGTAATACTGCAACATAGTCACAATCGTGACATTCCCTCCAATTTAAAATAAGAGCCTTGGTTGAAGGAATGACTTCTGATGTTGATAGAACTCTGGAAAAGCATTGAATCTCCGAAAATCTTTATTTGAAACCTTTGTCTTGAACCTTTGCTTCTTGCGAAACCTTTTTGCTTTGACTGCTATATCCCATGTCATTGCATTATTCAAAGACTCTTTTGAGGAATCTGGCATAATCACGTTGACAGCCACAAGAGATTGATCTTCAAAATTCTTCATGCGATGTAAGACTTCTGATTTAAGATCTTCCGATAACTGCGAAATATTTGGTGAAGAGGAAATATTCTCAAGTCACTCTTTAGATGGGGTAACTTCAACTTTATGAATCAATCCAGAGGATTTTGGCTTGAGATTGTAATCATCTTCCAATAACAAATCCCAAAATTCTTCAAAATCATCTTCAGAAACTGCCACTTCATGACTTGCAATTGGCATGTCATCATCTAGCAAAGAATCAAAGAAACCATAGTCGTCTTTAGACCCGGAATCTGCAACGGTATCTGAAACCGGCCTGTTCAATCCAAAAAGGGCGGTAGACTTTACTTTAAACCTTGATTTAGCTTTCACCCATTATTAGTCGTCTATTTTACCTGTACTTTCAAGACACAACAAAGGGGAGAGGGATACAGGCTGCTAGATTGCACCTGTATGAGTAGACGGACACCAGATTGGCCCCTAACTTAGGCGCCCCTTTCGGTATTTCTTTATTGTTCAAAAGAGGGAATAAACGCTGTGGTTCCTACAAGCTGCCCCGCACAAACTCGGCTGAATTTCCACTGTTCCAGCCCGATTTCGGCAGCATAACTGTACTAGAACCTTTCACGGTCAGTATTCCCACGCATTGACATACTTTCCCGACGCATACGGGCACTTTACAAAACCTGGCGAGAATCTGCAGCACGCTGGATTCTCTGTTTTCAGCCCTGAAAATGCGCCAGATCGCCTGTACAGCGGTCCCCTTGCGTCCCCGAACCTCCTGGGGGTATTAGGGTCCGTTTAGGGCCAAAACCCTAAACCTGCAAAAATACACAGCAGGCTGTAATTCACTGTTTCGGGCTCCGTTTCGCGTGCCGGTCGCATCCCTAGCAAGTCCTCGAGCTCCCGCACCTGTAGGGCTATTTGCCCTTTGAATTGGACGAGATTTCTGGCGTGAAACCTCTCCGAATTCACCTGTACCTGCGGGGGGATTAGCCGCTAGCTAATCCAGTACCTGTGCAAGAGGCTCTTGCCTCGACAATCGCGCATGAACCCACACAACTGTACATTGGTCAAATGAAAAGCCCACTAGAGGGGCATAACATACTGCCAAAGGGGAGAGAGAGGGCAGTGCGTAGCGTGCAGGGCATCACTCCTGGCACCGCACTGTGCATAAGAGGGAAAGCAAGCACTCCATAGCTCTTAACCTGTGACAGAGACTTGCAAAATGAGCCTCCCAGCTATAAATCACGTTTTTGCCTTCTCTATAAGTAGTAAACTGGCCTCAGAGTGCCAAGTGTCACTCATTTGTGCATTTTCCCGCTTTAGACCCTCGGGTCTAAAAATATCTCACCTGCAGCCTCTGTTGACTTGGCCACAGAGTAACAAAATGATCCCCATGTCAAACTGCACGTAATGACGCGAAGACATTTTCAGGTCCCAAAATAGCAGTTCCCTAAATTTTAGGAGATGCTGCCATTGTATCTTTCTAGGTCATCCGACCCTCTTTGTACACTGCGGCCACATCCAGAACTGAAATGTAGCCTCTGTAGCAAAGGATTCCACTTTGGCTAGTCAATGACCCCACTTGGCTAACCATAGTCCTTGTCCAACCTTAGTGCTCTCTTGCCCTCAGGCCCGGACTCCCTCTGGACAGTTCCACACTAGCTATGCAATGCAGGGCAGTTAGATTTCCCGAGGGGTGTTTCCAAAAAGTGAAAGTAAATAGATAATAAGAAAGAAATCAACAAAAAGGATAGATAGTAGTCACACGCTGGTGACATACCCCCCTCTTGAAATCTCAAACGTCCTCGTTTGCATCTATGTCGTACAAGCTCCTAGTCAACATTGATGTATTCCACACCTGTCGACACATGTACGACACATACATGCTCATTGTCAACCCTGGTGTATTCAACACCTCGTCGACACATGTATTGCCTGCGTGTGAACCCTGTCCCAATGACATAGTGGTAGCTTCGCACTCTGCCATTGCTTTGAGTCACTAACTTTCCAATGACAAAATGGTAGCTGCACATTTTGCCACTGTCTTATAGTACACGTTGGATCCCGTAACACTTTCGAGCATACCCAAACCGACAGTTTAAGAATGCAGTTACACATGTACTCCTGAATAGAAGCAATCATTGTATGCTTGACAAACTGACAAGAAATACTCACTTCTATAGCACTAACCAAACTTTTGGACATTCCATAAGAGCAATTGCCAAACTGACAATCTGTACAGCTCTAACATTCATGTAACAGGTATTTGATTTGAGCTCACTTTAAATACCATGTACATCATTTGTTTCAAAAGCCATTGTCACACTGACAATCCATGTAGCTTTGAAACTCAAGGGGTCAAGGTAGGTTGCAAATCGAAGGCTTCCAGGTAGAGTGATAACACAGTTGGTGACTCTGCAAGTTCACCTTCTTCCATCCACTTAGCATCCATTGGTGGATAGTTTCTGAACTTTACCAAGTAACGCCTAGCAACCTTGCCTTTCACTTTCCTTTCTTTGTGTGCCAAAATCTGTTCAGGGAGCAAGATCTCGTCAAGTTCCTCGACTTCCGGCTGATCTTCAGCTGGCATATCTTCTGGCACATCACCCACATAGGGTCTGAGAAGACTCACATGAAACGCATTGTGAATCTTCCAACTGTCAGGCAATTTCAGCCTATATGCAACATCACTGATTATGTCGCACACTTGAAAAGGCCCATAGTAACGCATGCTGAGCTTTGGAAACACTCTTTCCTTGCCCTTCATCTTCTTTAACCTTGCCTTTTCAAAGCGTAAAAGCACCCAATCACCAAGTGAATATACCACTTCACGACGGTGACGATCAGCTGCTTTCTTTTGCTTTGCCTGAGTCCTTTCTAAGGCCACTTTGACCTTCTTGTACATTTCATCCATGTCCTGAACATACTTATCTGCTTCAAATATCTTGTCCTTTGTATGCAGTATGGGAGGAACTTTCTTGCCACCTTCAACTATTTCAAAAGGTGCCTTGCCAGTTGATGAATGCACTGTATTATTGTATGCATACTCCACCAATGGCAAATACTGCTCCCACTTTCCTTTATGCTCTGACACATAGCACTTCAGCAGATCTAGGACAGTAGAATTTGCCTCTTCTGACTGTCCATCTGTTTGAGGATGAAATGACGAAGAGAATTTGAGCGTGGTGCCCATATTCTCAAACAAGCCTTTCCAGAACAAACTAGTCATGCGTGGATCACGGTCGCTAATAATCGACTGTGGCATGCCATGATACTTGAAAATATTGCTCATAAACAAGCGTGCCATCTGATCTGGCTTTATCTTCTTCCTGACAGGAATAAAATGAGCCTGTTTGCTGAATCTGCAAATAATGGTCCAAATACCATCATTTCCTGTCTGCGTTCTTGGAAGATCAAAGATAAAATCCATAGCAATACTTTCCCATGGTTTATCTGGAATAGGTAGTGGTTGCAATAACCCTGGTGCCTTTTGCCTGTCAAACTTGACCTTTTGGCATATTAGGCATTCTCGCACAAAGGCATCCACATCCCTTCTCAATGTAGGCCAATAGAAGAATGTCTCAACCGCTTTAACTGTAGCATCGATACCACGATGCCCTGCATACGGTGGGACATGACTCTCTTCCATAACTTTGCGTCGCAATGGCTTTGTGACACACAATCTGCCATGCATCATCATGAACCCGTCTTTAAGAAGATAGTGTTCATGACGTTGTCCATCCATTAGTTGCTCGAAGACCCTTGCAAAATCTTCATCATTTGCATACTGTTCTCTCATATCATCAAGTTCATGATGATAAGGAATCGACACAGCTGAAATTTGTGGCTTCCTTGACAAGGCATCGGCCACAACGTTCTTCTTGCCTTCCACATGCACAATCTGAAAATGGAACATGGACAAGATATTTGCCCATCGCATATGCTTTTCAGATAACTTTGTCTGTGTCAAGAAGTATCGCAAGGTCTGATGATCCGTTTGGACAACGAAATC
Organism: Adiantum capillus-veneris; assembly: GCF_014529385.1. Lineage (NCBI taxonomy): Eukaryota > Viridiplantae > Streptophyta > Polypodiopsida > Polypodiales > Pteridaceae > Adiantum > Adiantum capillus-veneris. The sequence continues at coordinate 123,082,644 of NC_140951.1, read as the reverse complement.
TGCACCTAGCAGGTAGTGTTTCCAACTTAAGAGCGCATGAATCACAGCCAGTAACTCTTTCTCATAGACCTGCATGGTCATCTCTGGCCCTTGCAAAATTCTGCTCTCATAGGCTACTACCCTGCCATCTTGCATTAGCACAGCACCAATGCTACTACCGCAGGCATCACATTGGACCACAAATGACTTCCTAAGATCTGGCAACACAATGACTGGATCCGAAGTCATCTTTTCCTTTAAGAGATTAAAAGCTGAAATCTCTTTTTGTGTCCATCTAAAGGTGACTGCCTTCTTTTGAAGAGCATGTAAAGGTGAAGCAATCTCAGCGAAATTTCGGATAAACCTTCTGTAATAGGAGCATAGTCCCAAAAAGCTTCGGACATCATGCACCGTCTTCAAATTTGGCCATGACTTGATCGCTTCGACTTTTGCAGGATCCATTCTGACACCATCCTTTGAGACAATGTGTCCCAGAAAGTGAATCTCTTCCAGAAAAAACTCACTTTTCTTTGCATTGATGAGCAACCTATGACTGCGTAGCTCTTTGAACACAATGGCCAAGTGATGCCTATGCTCCTCTTCATTCTTTGAGTAGACTATCATGTCATCAAAGAACGTACCAACAAACTGCTGGTGTGGACGGAAAATTCTGTCCATCATCCTATTAAACGTAGCAGGAGCATTTGTGAGACCAAAGGGCATCACTAAAAATTCGTAAAGGCCAAACGTTGTTCTAAAAGCAGTCTTGTGCACATCCTCTGATCTAATGCGGATCTGATGATACCCACTCTTTAGATCTATCCTGCTAAACATAGCTGCTCCTTCTAATTTGTCCATAATATCATCAATTCTAGGTATAGGGAACCTATTCTTGATGGTATTCTTGTTCAGTGCACGGTAGTCGATGCACATACGCCATGAGCCATCCTTTTTCTGCACCAACAACACTGGAGAACAGAATGGAGATGAACTGGGCTGAATCAGCCCCTTTTCTAACAACTCCTGTACTTGGCCCATTATCTCTTTCTGCTGAGCCGCACTAACCCTGTACGGAGGCTTGTTTGGTGGGCTACTGCCTGGCACCAAATCTATCGCATGGTCCTCGGGTCTCTCTGGCGGTAATTGAGACGGTAATGAATCGGAAAAGCAGTCACTATACTGTTGTAAAAACATTGACCTTTCTTTATCTAGCACAGATAAATTTGATTCATCACAATCTGACACTTCACGTGCAAAAACCAAGTACGCAGAAAGATGCTTTTTCATTACAGAAGTAATAACAGAAGCTGATACAGTAGGAATAGACTCCCCTTTAAGCTTTACATCCAGAATGTGAGTCTTTCCCCTGCTCTGTACAGTGATCTTTTTGTTGTAGGCATCCATGATTCCCTGTACACGAAATAACCAAGGAATACCTAACAACACATCACATCCGTCCAGTGGCATGATGTAAAATTCTTCAGCATCTACATAGGACTGGATATGTAGACGCAACTTTCCGATGATGGGTGTCACAGCCTCTGTATGGCCAGGACATGCCAAACCTGCCTCTGCTGTATACCCCATCTCTTCAGGTCTGATTCCCAACTTTGAAGCCAATTCTGGGGAAATAAAGTTGGCTTTGGCACCTGGATCAAAGAAGATAAGCACTGTTTGATCCCTAACCTTTCCCCATGCTCTGCAAAGCTCACTTGCATCTGAATTTGGCTTGTCGCCCACCATATCGGGCACTAGACCAGCCATGGGCTTCTTTCCTTTCTTGTCTTCCTTGTCTTCAGAATCAGCTCGCCTTTTCTTTGTAGGACAGTTGTAAGCGATGTGGCCAGGCTGCTCACATATAAAGCATTTGTTCTCTGTCCTCAGGACCTTCTTTTGCTCTTCTGACTTGCGAGGAAAACGTCTTTTCCATTTCTTTGCTGGTCCTTTTTCTGATTCAGCCGTAGCTTTGTCTTTCCCTGTGTTGGCCGACTCCTGAGTCCCTTTAGGAGCCTCATTGGGAACGTGCTTCTTGGCTGAATTTTTCTTGCCTGATCCTGCCTTGACGCCAGTGTTAAATTCACAATCTTCTCCCTTGAGCAAACCATTGCCAGTGTTTGCTACCTCGATGAGCTGCGTCAAAGTAGTGACTTTGGTCTTTGTGCAGTATTTTCTCAATCCTTTGGGTAGGCCACAACAGTATTTTTCAATCTGTTCTGTCAATGGCACAAACCTATAGGAAGTTACTGGAAGTAGAGCTTTCCAAAACTTCCGATTGTAATCATCCAGATTTCTGCAAGTGGCAGCATTTAGCTGGTGCCATTCTGTCATGACATCTGCTTCGAAATCATCAGATAACCATGCTGCTGCAAAAATCTGCTTGAAGTAAATCCATGTGGACGGAGCTTGCCCTTGAAGCAATAAAGTTGTCCACCATTGTCCCGCATTCCCTGTCAAGAAAGTGGCTGCCTTGCGGACCTTTGAAGCCTCTGTAAAGTTTCCCCCTGCATAGGCCTTGTCAAACTGCTGGAGGAATGAAAGAGCCTTCTTCCTGTCATCAAACCCTGTAAAGGTCGTGAATGACACTCCTTTGCCACCTTCTTTGTACGGAGTTGGCCTCTCCAGCGGCGTTAAATTGTCATATGGAAGTGACTGAAACATGGGAACACTATTAGGGTTCATCTGTGTTCCTTGGCCGCTATTAACTTGACCTGGAAATGCCATATTTGGCTGCTGATTTGTAATTCCAGCCATACCAAAATTTGCTTGTGGCATCCCAAATTGTCCCTGAGTGCTTTGAAACCCTGGTTGCATACCCATGACACTGTACATGGGGTTAGGCATCATCGTTTGAGCACCCCCAAACACTGTTCCTGGCGTATAAAACTGATTTCCAGGTGCATGACCAGCCATGCTCTGAAATACCGATCCACCTCCAAAATAGCCAGGGTGTACTGAAGGTGGTGGGAAGACCTGTTGCATAGCCTGTAAGTTGCTTCCCTGCCCATTAGAACCAGCTATAGGCTGCTGAAAGGTGGCGGGCTGAATTGGTACAGCTTGAAAAACTGGCATCTCAGCCACCTGTTCTTGCACCTTAGGCATACGTTGTGGAGACTGCATGTTCTCCGTCAAGTGTACAGGTGTTTCCATTGACTGTGCGGTATGAATCACCTGTGCTCGAGCCTTAACAGGCTTTTGAATATGATCCAGTGACCCAACTTGCTGAGACGGAACAGGAGGTTGCAGAAAGGCTAAAAACCTTGGGTTCTGCATTACTTGTGTGAACATAGCCACAGCAGTAGCCAACTGGGTCCTGAATATATCATCATCAGTCTGTGGTGGTCTTGAGGACTCACCCACTTCATGTGTCTGTTGACCCTGTGAAGAGGAAACCTCTTCAGTCACATCATCTGGTCTGTCAGCCATAATTGCAATTCCCTGTGTCTGGTCTATGATCCCTGTGTCTTCAAGCCCAAAACTGACCAAGGCTCACTTCTATGGGAAAAAGTGATTTAATCCCGTCGATGGAACCATGAAACCGGCCTGTTCAATCCAAAAAGGGCGGTAGACTTTACTTTAAACCTTGATTTAGCTTTCACCCATTATTAGTCGTCTATTTTACCTGTACTTTCAAGACACAACAAAGGGGAGAGGGATACAGGCTGCTAGATTGCACCTGTATGAGTAGACGGACACCAGATTGGCCCCTAACTTAGGCGCCCCTTTCGGTATTTCTTTATTGTTCAAAAGAGGGAATAAACGCTGTGGTTCCTACAAGCTGCCCCGCACAAACTCGGCTGAATTTCCACTGTTCCAGCCCGATTTCGGCAGCATAACTGTACTAGAACCTTTCACGGTCAGTATTCCCACGCATTGACATACTTTCCCGACGCATACGGGCACTTTACAAAACCTGGCGAGAATCTGCAGCACGCTGGATTCTCTGTTTTCAGCCCTGAAAATGCGCCAGATCGCCTGTACAGCGGTCCCCTTGCGTCCCCGAACCTCCTGGGGGTATTAGGGTCCGTTTAGGGCCAAAACCCTAAACCTGCAAAAATACACAGCAGGCTGTAATTCACTGTTTCGGGCTCCGTTTCGCGTGCCGGTCGCATCCCTAGCAAGTCCTCGAGCTCCCGCACCTGTAGGGCTATTTGCCCTTTGAATTGGACGAGATTTCTGGCGTGAAACCTCTCCGAATTCACCTGTACCTGCGGGGGATTAGCCGCTAGCTAATCCAGTACCTGTGCAAGAGGCTCTTGCCTCGGCAATCGCGCATGAACCCACACAACTGTACATTGGTCAAATGAAAAGCCCACTAGAGGGGCATAACATACTGCCAAAGGGGAGAGAGAGGGCAGTGCGTAGCGTGCAGGGCATCACTCCTGGCACCGCACTGTGCATAAGAGGGAAAGCAAGCACTCCATAGCTCTTAACCTGTGACAGAGACTTGCAAAATGAGCCTCCCAGCTATAAATCACGTTTTTGCCTTCTCTATAAGTAGTAAACTGGCCTCAGAGTGCCAAGTGTCACTCATTTGTGCATTTTCCCGCTTTAGACCCTCGGGTCTAAAAATATCTCACCTGCAGCCTCTGTTGACTTGGCCACAGAGTAACAAAATGATCCCCATGTCAAACTGCACGTAATGACGCGAAGACATTTTCAGGTCCCAAAATAGCAGTTCCCTAAATTTTAGGAGATGCTGCCATTGTATCTTTCTAGGTCATCCGACCCTCTTTGTACACTGCGGCCACATCCAGAACTGAAATGTAGCCTCTGTAGCAAAGGATTCCACTTTGGCTAGTCAATGACCCCACTTGGCTAACCATAGTCCTTGTCCAACCTTAGTGCTCTCTTGCCCTCAGGCCCGGACTCCCTCTGGACAGTTCCACACTAGCTATGCAATGCAGGGCAGTTAGATTTCCCGAGGGGTGTTTCCAAAAAGTGAAAGTAAATAGATAATAAGAAAGAAATCAACAAAAAGGATAGATAGTAGTCACACGCTGGTGACAGTATCCTTATCTTTGTCTGGTACGATGTATCAGTTGGAAAAACTTCTTGCTTGAAATCATCTTTGTCTTCATCGATTGGTTCAGGAGAAGCGAATGAGCTCAAAAATTCATCAATAATAATTTCTGCATCCACATCAAATATCATATTCGCTTCATAATCCATTGTATCATGCCGTTTGACTAGTACACGAGAGGCTTCAATCCACATGATAAAGCCCGTGTAAAATGTAACAAACTTGGACACTCCAAGTCAAGATTCTACCGCGACACAACACAAATTCACTCCAAGACAGTTCACAATTGATTCGTTCGACACGGCCGGGCGGAGTTCCGTGCCTAGAGATATTGGCCCTAAAGACTGGCGCCCCTTTCGGTATTTCTTTTTGTATTAATCTGAGTCAAAGTACAAGAGAGTGGGAGGGTTCTCACTCTCAGACTCTACGTCCAGATGCTCTAAGAAGTGGGAGCCCTACCCGCTTATTTATTTGTTTACAAGGGTTGCCAAAAGCAGAGCCCCAAAAGCTTCAAAATCAAAAGCTTCATTAACTTAAAATAAAGCACTTTATCCAAAAGCCCTCCCAAAAAGCTTGCGTAATTTTTTTCAACTTGCTTTTTCCATACAACTGTCGTACAACCTAGCCCAAAAAGCGAACTTCCGTATGCAGCCACGTCAGCATGTTGTCCGTACTTCCTGCCGCAAATCACGGAAGGCAATACTGCTGCCACGTCAGCCTGCCTACGGATTTTCCGGGACCAACAGCCGGGGTGTGTGTGTGTACCATGGCAAGGGCCAGCCACGTCACGAGCTTGTGATATTACCCCCTCTTGAAAGCATTGTAATCGCCCTCGATTACGCCTGCAAAACAGACAGAGGCCATAAACTGTCTTAGTAGACACTGACTGTTAGTACCGACGCACTGGGAAAACACATCTAGCACATAATCGACAGTCACACATCACTTGACACCACAGGACATCACATGACAAATCACATTCAAAGTTCATTCGGATCTCAAACCTTTCTCTTTCTACTTTCATTATTAGAAGTCTTTAAGTTCTCTGAGTCAAGATCTCATCAGTGGGGTAAGTCAGATTGCCCGAGTGTGAAACCGGCCCGTGGGGCGGTAGACGTTAGCTTTCACCTGATTCTTCAACACTACACTTTACGGCACAAAGCAATGACTTAAAAGGAACCTGTAACTGAGACTGAATTACACTTCAAGATAAATAGCACGGCCAGGAAGCTAGAATGCTTCCAAGCAGATAGCGACACCTGTAGGCCCCAAAGGTTGGCGCCCCTTTCGGTATTTCTTTATTCTTTAACAGAGGGAATAAAACCTGTGGTTCCCTACAAGCTGCCCCACACAATCTAGGCTGAATTCCATCTGCTGGCCTTATTTCGGCAACATAACTATACTAGGACCCTTCACAGTTAGTATTCCCACGCATTAGATGGCTTTCCCGATGCATACGGACATTTTGGAAAACCCGGCGAGAATCTGCAGCACGCTGAATTCTCTGTTTTCTGCCCCGAAAATGCGCCAGATCACCTATATAGCGGTCCCCTCATGTCCCCGAACCTCCTGGGGGTATTAGGGTCCGTTTAGGGCTGAAACCCTAAACCTGCAAAAATACACAGCAGGCTGTAATTCACTGTTTTGGGCTCCGTTTCGCGTGCCGGTCGCATCCGTAGCAAGTCCTCGAGCTCCCGCACTGGTAGGGCTACTTGCCCTTTGAATCGGACGAGATTTTTCACGTGAAACCTCTCCGAATTCACCTGTACCTGCGGGGGATTAGCCGCTAGCTAATCCAGTACCTGTGCAAGAGGCTCTTGCCTTGGCAATCGCGCATGAACCCACATAACTGTAGATTGGTCAAATAAAAAGCCCACTAGAGGGGCATAACATACCGCTCATAGGGGAGAGAGAGAGCAGTGCGTAGCGTGCAGGGCATCACTCCTGGCACCGCACTGTACATAAGAGGGAAAGGAGGCACTCCATAGCTCTTAACCTGTGACAAAAGCTGAAAAATGAGCCTTCCCTCTCTAAATTCAGCGCCACTTCTTCTTGCATGAGGAAAGTGCACAGAAATGTGCCACTTGGCGTGTTTACAAGCCATTTCCTGTTTCGGGGTTGCTACCTAAAAATCTCCCGACCGGTTGCCCAATTGACTTCGCTGCAGAGTAATAAAATGTTCCCCTTGTCATACCGGAGGTAATGACGCGAACGCATTTCACGGCCCAAAATAGCAGTTCCCTAAATTTTAGGAGATGCTTCCACGGCACTCACATTGGTCGTCTGACCATCAATCACCACTGGAACCACATCGAAAAATGCAATGTCGGCCAGCTATCAGATGATTTACACTTGTAGCCCCACCTTGGCTAACCTTAGTCCATTTGCCCAACTTCAGTGCTCACTGGCCGTCCGGCCTAGACTCTCACTGTCCGCCTCACACAATGCAACTCGGGCATTGGCTTTTCCAGAGGGGTGCTTTAAAACAAGTCAAATAAAATTCCCCCAAAAAGAAATCAACAAGTAAAGTTGCCACAAACTCGTGACATACCCCCTACTCATTAGAAGCAATTGCTGTACTCTTGACAACTGACAAGACATACTTACTTCTATAGCACTCAACAGACTTTTGGACAAAACTTTTATTCCCCAAGGGCAATTGCCAAGCAGGGTACACTTCTATTGCACTAAATCCATAGATACATGAGTAGTGCTAGCTCCTGGATCACCCCTCTCTAGCGCAGGTCTCTTTCCTTTTGACCTTTGCTCTTCTTGAGTTGGAGAATACGTAGGTGGTAAACCAAAGGCTTCAAGGTATAGCTGCAATACATTTGGTGACTCTAACGGTTCACTCTCTTCCATCCACTTTGCATCCATAGGTAGATAGTTCTTGAACTTCACCAAATATCAGCTTGTAACCTTGCCTTTGACTTTTCTTTCTTTGTGTGCCATGATCTGTTCTGGGACCAAAATTTCATCAAGCTCTTCAACTTCTGGCTGCTCTTTAACTGGCATATCTTTTGGCACATCACCAATAAATGGTCTGAGAAGACTCACGTGAAAAGCATTGTGAATCTTCCAGTTCTCAGGCAATTTCAGCCTATAACTGACGTCACTGATCTTCTCTGTTACTTGAAAAGGCCCATAATAACGCATACTAAGCTTTGTTAAGAGACTTTCTTTACCTTTTCGCTTCTTTAAGCGTGCCTTTTCAAATCGCAATAGTACCCAGTCACCAAGTGAAAACAACAATTCACGACGGTGGAGATCAGTAGCTTTCTTTTGCTTTGCCTTGTCCTTTCAAGGGCATGCTTAATCTTCTAGTACATTTCATCCATATTTTGTACATATTGATCTGCCTGAAAGATCTTTTCCTTGGTATGCAAAATGGGAGGAACTTTCATATGACCTTCGACAAGGTGCTTTGCCTCTTGAAGAATGCATTGTGTTATTGTACGCATACTCAACCAACGGCAAATACTGCTCCCACTTCGCCTTGTGTTCTGACACATAGCATTTAAGAAGATCCAAGACAATAGAATTTGCCTCTTCTGACTGGCCATCTGTCTGTGGACGAAACGACGATGAGAACTTAAGCGTAGTGCCCATATTCTCAAATATGCCTCTCCAGAATAGACTTGTCATCTATGGGTCACGGTCACTGACAATCGACTGTGGCATATCATGGTACTTAAAAGGAGACGTTCCATCTGATTTGGTTTTATCTTCTTCCTAACAAGAATGAAATGAGCCAGATTCCATCATTCCCTGTCTGTGTTCTTGGAAGATCAAAGATAAAATCCATAGCTATGCTTTTCCATGGTTTATATGGAATCCGCAATGGCTGTAACAGCCCTGGTGCCTTTTGCCTGTCAAACTTGACCTTTTGGCAAATCACGCATGCTCACACAAAGGCATCCACATCTCTCCTCAAGGTAGGCCAATAAAAGAATGTCTCAACCGCTTTTACTGTAGCATCTATACCACGATGCCCTGCATACGGTGGGACACGACTCTCTACCATGACTTTATGTCACAATGGCCTAGTGACACAGAGTCTGCCATGCATCATCATAAAACCATCTCTGAGGAGATAGTGCTCATGACGTTGTCCTTCATGTAACTGTTCGAAGATCCTTGCAAAATCTTCGTCATTTGCATATTGTTCCTTCATGTCATCAAGCTCATGATGATAAGGAATTGACACAGCTGAAATTTGTGGCTTTCTTGATAACACATCAGCCACAACATTCTTCTTGCCTTCCACATGCACAATCTGGAAATGAAACATGGAAAGAATGTTTGCCCATCGCATATGCTTTTCCCATAGTTTTGACTGTGTCAGAAAGTATTGCAAGGTCTGATGATCCCTTTGGACAACAAAATCAGCACCCAACACATAGTGTAGACCTGCATGGTCATCTCTGGCCCTTGCAAGATTCTGCTCTCATAGGCTACTACCCTGCCATCTTGCATTAGCACTGCACCAATGCTACTGCCACAAGCGTCACACTGAACCACAAATGACTTCCTGAGATCTGGCAAAACAATGACTGGATCTGAAGTCATCTTTTCCTTTAAGAGATTATAAAAGCTGAAATCTCTTTCTGGGTCCATCTGAAAGTGACCTCTTTCTTTTGCAAAGCATGTAAAGGTGAAGCAATCTCTGCAAAGTTGCGAATGAATCTTCTGTAGTAAGAACATAGCCCTAATAAGCTACAGACATCGTGCACAGTCCTTAAAGCAGGCCATGTCTTGATTGCTTCTACCTTCGCAGGATCCATTCGAACACCATCCTTTGACACAATGTGTCCGAGGAAGTGGATCTCTTCCAAGAAGAACTCCCTTTTCTTGCCATTGATGAGCAATTTGTTCCTGCGCAACTCTTCGAACACAATGGTCAAGTATTGCCTATGCTCCTCTTCATTCTTCGAATAGACCATCATGTCATCAAAGAATGTGCCAACAAAGTTTTGATATGGACGGAAGATCCTATCCATCATCCTATTGAACATAGTAGGAGCATTCGTAAGACCAAATGGCATCACTAAGAACTCGTAGAGACCAAATGTGGTTCTAAACGCAGTCTTATGCACATCCTCATGCCTAATTTGAATCTGATGGTACCCACTTTTAAGGTTGATCCTGCTGAAAATCACCGCACCCTCTAGGCGGTCAAGAATATCATCAATCCTTGCAATAGGAAACCTATTCTTGATGGTATTCTTATTCAACACACGGTAATCAATACACATGCGCCACGAGCCATTCTTTTTCTGTACTAAGAGCATTGGAGAGCAATAGGGTGACGAGCTAGGCTGAATCAACCCTTTCTCTAAGAGCTCCTCCACTTGGCTCATAATCTCTTTCCGCTGCGCCTCACTAACCCTAATGGTGGCCTATTTGGTGGGCTACAACCTGGCATCAAATCAATCGCATGATCCTCGGGCCTCTCCGGCGGTAGTCGAGACGGTAATGAATCAGAAAAACAGCCATTAAACTTTTGCAAAAATGCTAGCCTGTCTTTATCTAACACAGATAAACTTGACTGGCAACTATCTGAAACATCACGTGCAAAAACCAAGTACGCAGAAAGATGATTCTTTATTACAGAAGTGATAGCAAAAGCAGATACAATAGGGAATGACTCTCCTTTTAACTTTACATCCAAGATGTGAGTTTTGCCCCTATGTTGTACAGTGATCTTTTTGTGGTAGGCATCCAAGACTCCATGCAAGACTCCATGCACTCGGAACATCCACGGGATCCCCAACAAGACATCACATTCTTCCAGCGGCATGATGTAGAACTCTTCTGTGTCCACATACGATTGAATATGCAGACGCAGCTTTCCAATGATGGGAGTAACGCACTTTGAGTGGCCAGGACATGCCAATCCTGCCTCTGCGGTACACCCCATCTCTTCAGCTCTGATGCCCAGCTTCATAGCTAATTCTGGCGTGATAAAGTTCGCTTTTGCACCTGGATCAAAGAAGATAAGTGCCATTTGGTCTCTAACTTTACCCCACGCTCTGCATAACTCACTGGCATCTATACTAGGCCTGTCGCCCAACATGTCTGGCACTAAACCTGCCGAGGGCATAGGCTTCTTTCCTTTCCTGTCCTCTTTGTCATCTGAGTCAGCTGGCCTTTTCTTTTGTGGACAGTTGGTTGCAAAATGACCAATCTGCTCGCGTATAAAGCACTTGTTTTCAGCCATCAAGACCTTCTTTTCCTCGGGCGTCTTACGCATAAAAGGCTTCCTTGCCTGCGCTCTAAAAGTCTCGGCTGAACCTTTGCCTTTATTGAACCTAGCTGGCCCCTGGGACACTTCAGGAGCCGCTCTCGTAAAGGGCTGCTTTGCTGAATTTTTCTTTTGCTGCCCTCCTTTCTCGTTGCTCGGAAACCCACTTTCTTCTCCTTTCAACAAGGAAGGACCAGTGTTAGCAACTTCCATAAGCTGAGTGAGGGTAGCCACTCTGTTCTTGGTACCGTAATCGCGAAGCCCTTTAGGCAACCCACAACAGTACTTCTCAATCTGCTCTGTCAATGGCACAAATCTATAGGAGGCCACTGAGAGTAGCGCTTTACAAAACCTCCTATTGTACTCCAACAAGCTCTTGCATGTAGCCAAAGTAAGCTGGTGCCAATCTGCCATGACGTCGGCTTCAAATTCATCTGACAGCCAAGCAGATGCAAACATTTGCTTGACGTAAACCCAAGTGGCGGGTGCCTGTCCTTGCATTAACAATGTCGTCCACCATGTGAGCGCATTGTCCTTTAAGAAAGTGGCAGCTTTTCTAACTTTAGAGGCTTCTGTAAAATTCCCTCCTGCATAAGTTGTACCAAACTGCTGGAGGAAAGTAAGAGCCTTTGCTTTATCCTCGAAGCCACTAAAGGTGCTGAACTTCACAGCTGCACCTCCTTTGTATGGTTTTGGATTTTCTATTGGCCCCAAATTGTCATAGGGAAGCGTCTACAGCATGGGCACTGTAGTAGGGACCATTTGTGCCCCTTGGTCATTGAGATTCTGCATTAAAGGTGCCATATCTGGCTGCTGTCCAGAAAAACCAGCCATGCCAAAATTGACATGTGGCACCCCAAACTGGCCCTGATTACTCTGAAAGCCTTACTGCATGCCAATGTTACCATACATGGGGTTTGGCGTCATACCATGCATACCCCCAAACGGAACAGGCATGTACTGTTGATTTCCAGGCACATAACCAGCCATACTTTGGAACACGGATCCACCCCCGAAATACCCAGGATGTACCGTGGGTGATGGAAAAAACTGACGCATTGCCTGGAGACTGGTTCCCTGTCCATTCAATGCAACATTTTGACCCTGCAAGGTGGCGGGCTGAACTGGTAAAACCTGTGGAGTAGGGATCCTCGCCACCTGTTCATGGTCAGGAGGGACCTGTTTAGGAGCTCTGTCCGCTGAGGGCATTCCCTTGCCTGCTGTGACTTTAATGGTGCTTGCAGATAATCCATAAACCTGGGATTCTGCACCAACTGAGTGAAGACATTCACAGCAGCAACTAATTGTGTCCTGAATGCATCGTCTTCAAAGTGCCTAGTCATGGACCCTTGAACCTGTTCTTGCTGTGCATTCACACGAACAAAAGGCGTAGATAGTGGCGGTCGTGAACTCTCGCCAACTTCATGCTATAAAGGAATAACCTGTCTACCCTAAGAAGAGGAACCCTCTTCTCTAGCATTGTCTGTCCTGTTAGCCATAATGTAATTCCAAGTTCCTGTGCTTTGTGTCTTCGCCGCAAACCAACCAAGGCTCACTTCTTAAGGAAAAAGTAATCTTGTCCCGGCGACGAAACCATGAAACCAGCCCGTGGGGCGGTAGACGTTAGCTTTCACCCGATTCTTCAACACTACACTTTACAACACAAAGCAATGACTTAAAAGCAACCTGTAACTGAGACTGAATTACACTTCAAGATAAATAGCACGGCCGGGAAGCTAGAATGCTTCAAAGCAAACAGCACACCTATAGGCCCCAAAGGTTGGCGCCCCTTTCGGTATTTCTTTATTCTTTAACAGAGGGAATAAAAACTGTGGTTCCCTACAAGCTGCCCCGCACAATCTACGCTGAATTCCATCTGTTCTGGCCCGATTTCGGTAACATAACTGTACTAGGACCCTTCACAGTCAGTATTCCCACGCATTAGATGACTTTCCCGACGCATACGGACACTTTGCAAAACCTGGCGAGAATCTGCAGCACGCTGAATTCTCTGTTTTCTGCCCCGAAAATGCGCCAGATCACCTCTACAGCGGTCCCCTCTCGTCCCCGAACCTCTTGGGGGTATTAGGGTCCGTTTAGGGCCGAAACCCTAAACCTGCAAAAATACACAGCAGGCTGTAATTCACTGTTTCGGGCTCCGTTTCGCGTGCCGGTCGCATCCGTAGCAAGTCCTCGAGCTCCCGCACCTGTAGGGCTACTTGCCCTTTGAATCGGACGAGATTTCGCACGTGAAACCTCTCCGAATTCACCTATACCTGCGGGGGATTAGCCTCTAGCTAATCTAGTACCTGTGCAAGAGGCTCTTGCCTCGGCAATCGCGCATGAACCCACATAACTGTACATTGGTCAAATGAAAAGCCCACTAGAGGGGCATAACATACTGCTCATAGGGGAGAGAGAGAGCAGTGCGTAGCGTGCAGGGCATCACTCCTGGCACCGCACTGTACATAAGAGGGAAAGGAAGCACTGCATAGCTCTTAACCTGTGACAAAAGCTGAAAAATGAGCCTTCCCTCTCTAAATTCAGCGCCACTTCTTCTTGCATGAGGAAAGTGCACAGAAATGTGCCACTTGGCGCGTTTACAAGCCATTTCCCGTTTCGGGGTTTCCGCTTAAAAATCTCTCGACCGGTTGCCCAGTTGACTTCACGCGGGCAGATTAAAAAAATGTTCCCCTTGTCATACTGGAGGTAATGACGCGAACACATTTCACGGCCCAAAATAGCAATTCCCTAAATTTTAGGAGATGTTTCCACGACACTCACATTGGTCGTCTGACCATCAATCACCACTAGAACCACATCGAAAAAGTCAATGTCGGCCAGCTATCAGGTGATTTACACTTGTAGCCCCACCCTGGCTAACCTTAGTCCATTGCCCAACTTCAGTGCTCACTGGCCGTCCGGCCTAGACTCTCACTGTCAGCCTCACACCATGCAACTCGGGCATTGGCATTTCCAGAGAGGTGCTTTAAAACAAGTCAAATAAATTTCCCCCAAAAAGAAATCAACAAGTAAAGTTGCCACATACTCGTGACAAAGTGTATGGAGAAACCCCGTTTCTCATGACCTATCAATTCTTGAATAGAATTCGACTGTTGTTCCAAGCAGTAGTTTCGGATCTCTGTAGGAAATCCGCAGCAAAACCGCTCAATTTGTTCCATATAGAAGACCTTTGTAAAAGCAGAAGTTGAAAGAAAAGAGCTCAAAATCTCTCGCAATCAACGTCCAGAGAAACTCCCTTGGTCATCGGAAGATGATTCCAAGCGGTCCGTATATCTCGTTCGTACTCCCAAGTCAACCAAGAACAAATAAAAAGCCGCTTGAATTTCAACCATTTAACTGGAGCTTCCTTCCTCAGTAGAAGAATGGACCACCGTGTTTGAGGATAACAGAACCCTAGAAAAGGATTCAAATCGACTATCCACCTTCGTTAAATTCTTTGACTTCTCTACTTTTATCTTCCAAGAAGTCATATTGGTTGGCTTTATAAAAATGTTTCTTCTTTGCATAAAACATGTGATGTCAGAGTCCGAAGTATTTGAGGATGAGTCCTCGATAGAACTGTCAGAAACTGGGCGAAACCTAGGCTTCTTTGCCTTTTTCTTGCCCTTTCCGAAGCTTTGCTTTTTGCTTCGCTTGTTCATGTCTTACTGCGAGTATAGGTTCTGCTTTTCTGCACTCGTCTGTCTTTTCGGCTTTACTCCCTACCTAAGAGGAGAAGCAATGGCCACACGCCATCTCGAGTAAATCTTATCAATTGGGTAATTCTTCAGGTGTATCACCAATCTCGGGTCCTTGGAGTACTTAATCAATATGTTCACACATATGCCAATATGCAGCTGACGTTTGTACTCCTTTACTGGCAAATTTGTCCGAAATTTTTTTGCCTAATCTTCATTCTTTTCTTCAGTTCCCGCGTCCGATCTTCAACTTTTCTTCGCCTTCCCACTGAGAGGTGTCATCTCTGTCAGATTCTTCACCAGAAACCATGTGTAATCTGGAATTTATAATGGCTTTATGCCCTGTAAGACAAAGCGATGAAGACGGGAGCACGTTCGGTGCGCGATGTATGAAGGGTGGGAAAGCTTGAGTAATTTTTTCAGCCTGCTTTTTCCATACAACTGCCGTACAATCCAGCGCAAAAAGTGAACTTCCGTACGCAGCCACGTCAGCCTGCTGTACGTACTTTCCGCCACAAATCACGGAAGGCCGTACTGCTACCACGTCAGTCTGCCTGCGGATTTTTCGGGACCAACAACTTGGGGGGGGGGGGGGGGTGTCTGTGTACCACTGCAAGGGCCAGCCACGTCACCAGTTTGTGACATAAAATCAATTCACGTCCATCTTTGAAAAAATTGATAGTATGTCCTCGAAAGCTAATTGCTGGAGCATATTGAAATAACCATTGCTGACTATGAATCATGTAGTAATAAGATAGAGGCATGACTGCAAAATCCAGTTTGTAACAAACTGCTGACGTGTCAAAACCCTAAAGAATGGAGCCAACTTACAGATGTTGGTCGAGGGACCTAAACCCTAAGAAGCACAAGTAGCAAAAGAAGTCCTCCCCACTTATGGGGACCCCGTCCGATGGGGCCCCAAGTGACACAAAAGGATTAAAATAAAGCAGGACCCGCACACACGCAAAAAAATAAAAATAAAATAAAAATAAAAATAAAAAAAATAATGACGTGGCAGATTTCTGAAAATTGCGCTGGCATGCTGACGTGGCAAGCTGTATGAATTTCCGCGTTTTACGTTGGCTGATGACGTGGCACGCTGTACGGATTCTCGTGATTTACGCTGGCAGCTTTTTGGCTTTGCTTTTGGACCAGATGCTTTTAAGTTTGAAGGCTTTTTACTGTAAACTGCTTTTTAGGCCAAGGGCCTTTAAATATGAGGTTAGGGCTCATTCTTTGGCATGCTTCTTGGAGAAGCTGCAGAGCAGAGTCTCGAGTACCGGCTTGTACTGTGTTGATGCAATATAAGAAATACCGAAAGGGGCGCCAAGGTTTGGGGCCAATACTCTCTGGGGTGGAATTCCGCCACTCCGGGTCGCGTTGTAACCGGCCTGTACAACGTAGAGGGCGGTACTATTTCAATTACCTGTTGACTTTACACAGAGCGCTAAGAAGGGAAGAGAACACAGTTGCGTCCAGCGACTAGAATGTCACCGCGCACACGAGACCGACACCCTGTAGGCCCCAAAGACTGGCGCCCCTTTCGGAATTTCTTTATTCAAATTAAAGTAGACGATCCGACCACTTCGCACAAGCTTTCACAAAGCTGTCCAAACCTGGCGAGGGCTCAAAACGCAGGTTTTTGACCTGATTTTAGCAACATAACAGCACAAAAACCCCTCTTAGGTCAAAAGCACCTCTCTAGGACGGATTCCCTCGATATCTGGAAGCTTTCTAGTGAGCTGTCTCAGAATTTCAGCGGGCTGTAATTCCCTGTTTTTCACTGCCGGGTGCCCAAAAGCCTGTACACGCATCCCAAGGCTCTCACGAGGCTCCCCCGGGGTTCCCTTGCAGTTTAGGTGCGAAACCCTAAACCTGCAGAAAAACACAGCAGGCTGTAATTCGCTGTTTCGGATCGTTTTTAGCAGAGCGAACACGCCTACGCGTGTCCCAAGGGCTCCCACACGCAATGGGACAGTTCCCCTATGAATTGGACGAGTTTTCACGGAAGAAAACTCTTTGAACTCGCAATCTTTCGCGATGGAACTGTGCGTACCTGTGGGGGATTAGCAATTAGCTAATCCAGTTCCTGTTCAGAAGGCTCTTGCCTTGGCAAACGCGCATAAACCCCCAGAACTATACATGTTCATCTGAGTAGCCCATCTAGTGGGGCATTCCCATATGTGCCAAAGGGGAGAGAGATATGCACGGGAGCAAGTCATCGCGCTACATGAGACAGAGGAGAAGGCAAGCTTTCCATTAAAGCTGTAGACCTGCACCCAATACTCACACACACACTGTAGCTCACTTATGATCAAAAATCAGCCTCCTCTCTCAAATTGGGCGCCCCCTCTTCATGCTGGAAATGGCAAAACTGCCTGGAGCCGCCTTGTGTCCAGTTTGCCCCTTTTGAGTTAATTCTCTAGTTCCCACTGACTTATAAAGTTATAAGTGACTTTCCGAGTGGCCCAGACTTCATTTGACGCACACAGGCTTCCATACTCATCAGAATTCAGTGCTAACTGGCCCGACCAGTGCCAGACTGACCGACCCAGACTCCCGCTGTGAGAAACCTATTCGGCCGCAACCGTTTCACACTGGCCATGCAATGTCCACTTGCACCTTTTCAAGGGTTCCGGGGAAAACAAGTAAAAATAAAATAAATAAAAATATCTAGTACTTATTTACGGAAGGCAACAGGAAAAATACACCTCCTGGTGACACACCCCACCCTTGAAATACTGCAAGCGACCTCGCTTGCATGCCAATAATACATGCGGTATCTGTTGATATCACACATATTCTATGATGGGAATCCAAGATATACATGCTTCCGGAAATGTAGCGTTGGACGATTAAACAATCCCACCAACCTGGCTACGACACATATATCAAGCATAGAAGTCTTCTAGTGTACTCTCAAGCACAAACTTCTCTAGCTAAATTCTGTATGGAAAGAGTAGATACAATTGCTTAACTACTCTCTTGAGCATCATGAACCATGCTCTTGCCTTGCTCCAGAAAAGGCTACATCAAGTCATTGTAGGTTCCATCTGAAAGGCTTCAAGATACAATTGCAATAGCTGAGGTGAATCAACCAATTCAGACTCTTCCATCCATTTGGCATCCAACGATGGATAGTTCTTGAACTTCACCAAATAGCGTCTTGCAACCTTTCCTCTAACCTTTCTTTCTTTATGTGCCAATATCTGTTCAGGAACAAGGATTTCATCCAATTCTTCCACTTCGGGTTGTTCCTCATCAAGCATATTCTCTAGCACATCACCAACAAAGGGTCTTAGAAGGCTGACATGAAAAGAATTATGTATTTTCCAGCCTTCTGGTAGCTTTAACCTGTAAGCTACAGCGCTGATCTTTTCTGAAATGCGAAAAGGAACATAATATCGCATACTGAGCTTAGGAAACAAGCGTTCCTTGCCTTTCCTTTTCCTTAACCTGGCCTTTTCAAAGCGCAAAAGCACCCAATCACCAAGTGAAAATACAAGTTCACGACGGTGACGATCAGCAGCTTTCTTTTGCTTAGCCTGAGTCTTCTCAAGACCAATCTTTATCTTCTTGTATGTTTTATCCATATCTTGCATATACTTGTCTGCCTCAAAAATCTTGTCCTTAGTCTGCAAAATGGGCGGGACTTTCTACCCTCCTTCCACTATCTCAAATGGTGCCTTACCTGTTGACGTATGCACAGTGTTATTGTAAGCATATTCAACCAATGGAAGATGGTGTTCCCAAGTTGCCTTGTGCTCACACATAACATTTGAGCAGTTCCAGAGCAGTAGAATTTGCCTCTTCTGATTGTCCATCAGTTTGCGGATGAAACGAAGAAGAGAACTTTAGCGTAGTGCCCATGTTCTCAAACAATGCCTTCCAGAAAAGACTCGTCATACGTGGATCCCTGTCACTGACAATTGATTGAGGCATCCCGTGATATTTAAAGATATTGCTCATAAATATCTTGACCATGTGTTCTGGCTTTATCTTCTTCCTCACAGGAATGAAATGGGCCTGCTTACTGAACCTACAAATGATATTCCAAATCCCATCATTGCATGTTTGCGTCCTTGGAAGATCAAAGATAAAGTCCATTGCTATGCTTTCCCATCCTATCTGGGATAGACAATGGCTGCAACAATCCCGGTTGCTTTTGTCTGTCAAATTTGACTTTTTGGCATACTAAGCATGATCTTACAAATGTGTCAACATCTTGACGCAAAGCTGGCCAATAGAAGAATGCCTCAACCCCTTTCATTGTTGCATCATGAGAAAGTCATTCTTAAGCATATAGTGCTCATGATGTTGTCCATCAACAAGCTGGTCATAGATCCTTGCAAAATCTGAATCTTTAGCATATTGTGTCTTCATTTCGTCTAGTTCACAATGGTACGGAATTGACACTGCTGAAATTTGGGGCTTTCGTGACAAGGCATCAGCCACCACGTTCTTTTTCCCTTGCACATGCACAATCTGAAAATGGAACATTGACAAGATGTTTGCCCATCGCATGTGCTTCTTAGACAACTTCGCTTGTGTGAGAAAATATCGCAAGGTTTGATGATCCGTTTGGACAACAAAATCAGCCCCTAGCAGATAGTGTTTCCAACTAGTGAGAGCATGAATTACTGCCAGCAATTCTTTCTCATAGACTTGCAAGTTTCTTTCAGTCTTCAAAAGAATTCTGCTCTCATATGCGACTACTCGGCCATTCTGCATTAGAACTACACCAAGACTATGGCCACACGCATCACATTGAACCACAAAAGGTTTTGAAAGATCTGGCAAAATGATTACCGGATCTGAAGTCAGCTTCTCTTTCAAGTGTTTGAACGCTAAAATTTGCTTGGCTGTCCACTTGAAAGTAACTCCTTTTCCTTGTAGTGCATGGAGTGGAGAAGCAATCTCAGCAAAATTTCGGATGAACCTCCTGTAGTAGGAACATAAGCCTAGAAAGCTTCGAATGTCATGTACGGACTTCAAGTCTGGCCATGACCTAATTGCTTCCACTTTAGCGGGATCCATGCGTACCCCATCCTTTGAAACAATGTGCCCAAGGAAGTGAATCTCTTGCAAAAAGAATTCACTCTTCTTCGGATTAATGAGTAGCCTGTTCTTACGTAACTCATTGAAAACTGCAGTCAAGTGATCCCTATGCTCCTCTTCTGACTTCAAATAGACAATCATGTCATCAAAGAAGGTACCCACGAAGTTTCTATGTGGTCTAAAAATTCTGTCCATCATTCTATTAAACGTGGCAAGAGCATTTGTGAGACCAAATGGCATGACAAGAAACTCATAGAGACCAAATGTTGTCCTGAACGCAGTCTCAGGGACATCTTCTGGCCTAATGCGTATCTGATGGTACCCACTCTTTAGGTCTATTCTTGTAAACAATGGCACTCCCTCAAGCCGATCAAGAATGTCATCTATCCTCGGTATGGGGAACCTGTTCTTGATGGTATTCTTATTCAAGGCGTGATAGTCAATGCACATACGCCATGAACCATCCTTCTTCTGCACTAAGAGTACAGGCGAACAAAAAGGGGTTGACCTGACTCATAATCTCTTTCTGCTGGGCTGCACTAACCCTGTATGGTGGTGGACTAGAACCTGGCACAAGATCTATAGTATGATCCTCAGGTCTCTTACGAGGTAACTCCCCTGGCAAAGAGTCCAAAAAACAATCACTGAAACCACTCAAAAAAGTTGACTTGTCTTTATCTAAGGTAGACAAATTAGATACAACTTGAGGTACTTCTTTTGCAAAGATCAAGTACGCAGAAAGATGATTCTTTATTACAGGGCAGAAGCAGAAACAACTGGAACAGACTCGCCTTTAAGCTTTACATTAAGGACATGAGTCTTTCCTCTATGTACAAGGGTAATCTTTTTGTTGTAAGTATCCACCATTGCATGCAACCTGTAACACCATGGGATACCCAAGAACACATCACAGCCCTCAAGTGGCATAATATGAAATTCTTCCGCATCCACATAGCTCTGAATGTGCAGACGAAGCTTCCCCAAAATGGGAGTAACGGGCTCTGAATGACCTGGGCATGCCAAACCTACTTCCCCTGTCATACCCATCTCCTCTGCACGAATGCCCAACTTTGATGCTAATTCTAGTGATATGAAATTTGCACGGGCTCCTGGATCAAAGAAAACCAGCAGTGTCTGGTCTCTAACTTTGCCCCAAGCTCTGCACAGCTCTGTGGCATCTGTGTTTGGCTGGTCTCCAACCAAATCTGGAACAAGTCCTGCACTTGGCTTTGGCTTCTTCCCTTTATGGTCTGACTTGTCATCCTTATCCTGTGACTTCTTCTGTGGGCATTCATTTGCAAAATGTCCTTCCTATTCACAAATGTAGCATTTCTTGGCCTCCCTAAGAGCTTTCCGTTCTTCAAAAGTTTTGCTAGAAAAATGTCTCTTTTATCCCTGTCCTCGTCCCGAAGAAGACTTAGACTGCTTCTTGGACGTATCACCTTCTTCAGTGGAGGGCTTCTTTGTGGGAGGCTCAGAAGGCTTTGCTGCAACATTGCCCTTGGCTGAAAACTGTTTGCCTTGGGACCCTTTCTTGTGGCTATTAAATCCATCGGAATCTCCCTCCGATAGATTGCTGGCCACTCTTGCATTCTCTATCAACTGAAACATATTCATGACAGTAGTCTTTGTGCAGTAGTCCCTGATTTTCTTGGGCAATCCGCAACAGTACTTCTCAATCTGTTCTGACAATTGCAAAAACCTGTAAGAGGTGACTGGCAACAGTGCGGCCCAAAATTGTTTATTGTACTCTTCCAAGTTCGCACACTGTTAAGCATTCAACTCGTGCCATTCTGTCATCACATCCACTTCAAAAGTGTTTATCAACCATGCAGGCGCAAAAGCTGTTTGAATTGGACCCACGTTGTTGGGGCTTGACTCTGGTTCAACAATGTGGTCCACCATTGAAGCGCATTCCCTTTCAAGAAAGTGGCAGCCTTGCGTATCTTTGAAGATTCCGTGAAGTTTCCTCCAGCATAAGCTGCATCGAATTGCTGTATGAAGGTCAAATCCTTCAATTGGTCCTCAGTTCCTTTGAAAGTTTCAAACTTCACTCCCTGCCCACCTTCCTTGTAATCCTTATGCTGACTCAAAGGAGCCACATTATCATAAACAGGTGTCTGTAACAGTGGTGCTCCATGAGTGTTCATTCTAGCACTCGCATCAACTGTTTTCCCAGTCATATCTGCATTTTGTACGTATAGCTACGAAAAACCAACCATACCAAATTGTGTTCCAGGCACTCGAAACTGGCCATAGGCACCCTGAAAACCTGGTTGGACACCCATGTTCGCGTACATAGGGTTACCCATGCCTGTTTGCATTGTCCCGAACACATTCCCTGGCATATAGCCTGTGGAAGGTCCAGCCATAGCTTGAAACACTGAACCACCTCCAAAATAACCAGGATAAGTATTAGGTAATGGAAGGGTCTGACGCATAGTGTGTTCATTACTCCCTTGACCATTCACAATTGGTTCCTGTCCAGCTAAATCAAGTTGCTTTGGATCATTGGACACCGCTAGTTGCTCAACCACATGGGCTTTCTCTCGAGCATCATGAGTCCTCTGCGCATTGGAAATCTCCTTTTCCTGCAACGGCTCAGTCATGCCCTGTGTAGGAGGCTGAAAACCCTGTGTCGGAGCCTGTAAGAACTCCTGCATCCTTGGGTTGTTAGCCAACTGCTCAAACATGTCCATGCAGCGACGCAGTTGAGTTCTAAACAACCTGTCCTCTTCTTGAAGAGTTGAAGGAACTTTCTCCGTGCCATGTGAGGAAGATCCCTCTTCAGGTACTTGGTCTCTCTTCTCTGCCATAACGACAAGCTCTGTGTTGCTTTCACCCACAACAATCCACGCTGCACTTTTTGGAGAAAAAGTGACTATCCCGTCGATGGAACCATGTAACCGGCCTGTACAACGTAGAGGGCGGTACTATTTCAATTACCTGTTAACTTTACACAGAGCACTGAGAAGGGAAGAGAACACAGTTGCGTCCAGCGACTAGAATGTCACTGCGCACACGAGACCGACACCCTGTAGGCCCCAAAGACTGGCGCCCCTTTCGGTATTTCTTTATTCAAATTAAAGTAGACGATCGGACCACTTCGCACAAGCTTTCACAAAGCTGTCCAAACCTGGCGAGGGCTCAAAATGCAGGTTTTCGACCTGATTTTGGCAACATAGCGGCGCAAAAACCCCTGTAGGTCAAAAGCACCTGTCTAGGACGGATTCCCTCGATATCTGGAAGCTTTTTGGTGAGCTGTCACAGAATTTCAGCGGGCTGTAATTCCCTGTTTTTCACTGCCGGGTGCCCAAAAGCCTGTACACACATCCCAAGGCTCTCACGAGGCTCCCCCGGGGTTCCCTTGCAGTTTAGGTGCGAAACCCTAAACCTGCAGAAAAACACAGCAGGCTGTAATTCGCTGTTTCGGATCGTTTTTAGCGGAGTGAACACGCCTACGCGTGTCCCAAGGGCTCCCGCACGCAATGGGACAGTTCCCCTGTGAATTGGACGAGTTTTCACGCGACAAAACCATAGTTACCAGAAACGGGTAACCGGAACGTGAACGCGGAACGGGAACACGGAACAAAATGCCATTCCCTGTTACGGGTACTCACGTTTGAAACACGGAACGGGAATTCGGAACGGGAACTTGGAATGGGAACGGGGAACGGAGACCTGAAAACGGCCATTCCCTGTTACTATGGACAAAACTCTCCGAACTTGCAATCTTTCACGATGGAACTGTGCGTACCTGTGGGGGATTAGCAATTAGCTAATCCGGTTCCTGTTCAGAAGGCTCTGCCTTGGCAAACGCGCATAAACCCCCAGAACTATGCATGTTCATCTGAGTAGCCCATCTAGTGGGGCATTCCCATATGTGCCAAAGGGGAGAGAGAGATGCACGAGAGCAAGTCATCGCGCTACATGAGACAGAGGAGAAGGCAAGCTTTCCATTAAAGCTGTAGACCTGCACCCACTACTCACACACACACTGTAGCTCACTTATGATAAAAAATCAGCCTCCTCTGTCAAATTGGGCGCCCCCTCTTCATGCTGGAAGTGGCAAAACTGCCTGGAGCCGCCATGTGTCCAGTTTGCCCCTTTTGAGTTAATTCTCTAGTTCCCACTGACTTATAAAGTTATAAGTGGCTTTCTGAGTGGCCCAGACTTCATTTGGCGCACACAGGCTTCCATACTCATCAGAATTCAGTGCTCACTGGCCCGACCAGTGCCAGACCGACTGACCCAGACTCCCGCTGTGAGAAACCTATTCGGCCGCAGCCGTTTCACACTGGCCATGCAATGTCCACTTGCACCTTTTCAAGGGTTCCGAGGAAAACAAGTAAAAATAAAATAAATAAAAATATCTAGTACTTATTTACGGAAGGCAACAGGAAAAATACACCTCCTGGTGACACGCGTCTCGTCTCTCTCTCTCTCTCTCTCAGTTCAATTGTTATTGAAGTGCTAAAAGTCTGTTCAGTCTGTTCTTTTCTATTGGCACGTGGTGCCCGTCTTGTGACACAATTGATCTGCATAATTTTGAATACCGAACTCCTCATCACAAGTTAAAATTGATCCATCTGATAATTCCACATCATAAAAGTGAGATGTCTTCTGAATTGGCAAACCAAGCTGTCAAATTATCTAAGTGCTGATGAAATTATTCGAGCATCCCGTGTCCACCAAAATCTTGATGGAGCGACCATTGAGAGTTCTAAGAAGGCTCAAAACTTGCTTTGAAAGAGGCTCCAAAAGTGAAGAACCACATTGAGCATGCTTCTTTAGAATAGTCGTATCCGTTGAGCCATGAATTGTATTGACCACAAATTTTCATTTATCCTTAGCAGAATCTAGTTGTTCAGAATTCAATGATGTTTCCGCGTTGGAATTTTTTTCAAATTAGACGGATTTGGTTTCTTTGGACATTGATACCATCTATGGTCACCACCGCAAATTGTACATAATCCATCCTTCTTTGAAGTAGAAGAAGCATTTGAGGAAGAGCCTTGCTTACTATTGGAATGCCAATCTTGAGAAAAATCACGTCCTTTACCACGATCAAGTGGAGGAACATTTGAGGAAGATCTGCTTTGAGATTGTCGATCTTGAGAGTAGAACCTTGAAGTTGAATGAGGCGTTGTGGCTTGCTATCTCAATTGAGATTGTTGTTGTTGACGTCAGCTATAGCTTTCTCTGCGATTGTGCTGCGAAAAAGCGAGCACTATTTGAAGATCTATCGCCAGTGAGGATATTCCGTGTAGGGCGCCGATTATTGCCAAGATGCTCCACATAGACTATTGCAGCATCCAAGGTGGTAGGGTTGTATTGTGCAAATTGTCCTTCAGGTTGGGTTCGAGTCCATCGATAAAGCTATGAAGTTTATCAGAGGGACTAAGGGTCTCTATCTCCAGAGTTAGCCTTGGGAAGTCTGTGATGTACGCGGCCAAGGAACCTGTTTGGCTCAGGCGGCGAAGAGAGGACCGGGTATGAAAATCCGCATTGGCGGGTTCGAACACCTTGAGAATAGCACGCCGGAATTTATCCCAACAAGATGTGTGTTTACCATCAACAACCCGTCGTTGCCACCAAAGAAATGTTGTGTCCTTGAGCAAAGAACTAGTACTTTCTACTAAGCCCGTGTTGGACAAGTAGACCTCCGTTTTGAACAGCCATTGTTCCCGTACGCGCTTGTCGCGGGGGCGACTGTAACCGGCCCGTAGGGCGGTAGGCGTTGGCTTTCACCCGAAATTCTTTACTTTATACACACACACAGAGCACTTTGCAAAGAGAACCTGTAATGGGAATTAACACTTCAACTCACACACGGCTCGGAAGCTAGAATGCTCCGAGCAGACGCCGACAACCTGTAGGCCCCAAAATTGGCGCCCCTTTCGGTATTTCTTTATTCTTCAGGAGGGTAAATTACAAGGTAAGGTCCTGGGAATCCTTCACGTGTATCCACCTAGATACCATTTGATTTGGCCAAATTTCGGCAGCATAACAACCCCAAAACTTGCGCGAAACCAATTCCCCTGTTGGAACTCGCTTGCACTGGCGTATACCCTCTGATTCTTGTCCAAAAACAGTAAATTCAGCACGCTGTATTTACTAGTTTTTGCCCTGTTTTCAGCCCCAAACAGTCCCCTAACTGTCCTTTGCCAATGGGGCACGATTCCCAATGATCCTGGCGTCCGTATGGCTGAAAAACAGTCAAATTACAGCGCATACACAGCGCTGATTTTGCACCTGTACGGTGAGGTTATGACCCTCACCAGTGCCTGCTTTGGAGCAGCAGTTAGCTACCCCTGTTCCTGCTCAAGGAGGCTCTTGCCTCAGCACAAAAGCATGAACCCACACAACTGTACATCAGTCAAATGAGTAGCCCTCTTGTGGGGCATCACATAACTGCACGTAGGGGAGAAAGAGAGCAGTATGTAGCGTGCGGGGCATCACTCCCGTCACCATACTGTGCATAGAGGGCAAGGTAAGCATTCCATAGCTTCTGTACCTGTTGCAATCCGCCTGTGGCTGAAAATGGCGCCCCCTTTGTTGATATGCAGCTCGTTTTTGCCTCCCAGAGTGGCAGAATCGCTCACAAGCTGACACGTCGCCCAGTTTCCGAGTTTGGGCTTTCCCTGCTAAAAATATCTCAACTGGTGCGTCAGTTGACTTCGCGGCAGAGTTGTAAAGTGTTCCCCTAGTCATACCGAAGGTAATGACGCGAACACATTTCGTGGCCCAAAATAGCAGTTCCCTAAATTTTAGGAGATGCTTCCGTTGGGCTCCCACTGGTCTTCTGACCATCTATCCTCATTGGGACCGCATCCAAAAATGCAATGTGGCCCAACTGTCGGATACTTTTTGTTGGTAGTCCCACCTTGACTTTATGCCTTAATTGAGTTCACTTCCTAGTATCCACCAACTTGCTAAGTGCGACGGGGGGACCTATATGATCTTGCTCTGAGCCTCGACATCCTCTTACCATACGAATTCCAGTGCCGACCCCTTCCCGTCTGCGGGTGAATCTACCGTTCACATTGGCCATACAATGTCCGACCGTTTGCTACTTCAAAAAGAGGGTCTTAAACAAATAAAATAAACCCCATTGGAAAGAAACCAACAACCAAGGTTAGCAGTTGCCACATCTCTGTGACATGGTTAATAACTGCCACGTCCTCGTGACATACCCCCCTCTTGAAATCGCAAACGTCCTCGATTGCATACCATAAATACACGCCACTGATGATCTTGTGCTATCAACACTCTTTTATCATCGCATGTATCCGCAAGAAAGGTCGTAACATACATAGATACAAATGACTTAATGAGGCCTTCATACTTTTGCCATTTCTATCTATGGCACTGAATTCATATGTACATTCGATGTACTAGCTCTATCATTACCCCTCCTTTGCACACGTTGGGTTGGGGCATAAGTAGGCTGTAACCCAAAGGCTTCAAGGTAAAGCTGCAATACATTTGGTGACTCTGACAGTTCATGCTCTTCCATCCACTTTGCATCCATAGGCGGATAGTTCTTGAACTTCACCAAATAGCGTCTTGCAACTTGTCCTTTAACTTTTCTGTCCTTATGTGCCAAAACTTGCTCAGGTACCAGGATCTCATCAAGTTCCTCAACTTCTGGCTGATCCTCAACTGGCATATCTTCTGGCACATCACCCACGAAGGGTCTTAGAAGACTCACGTGAAATGCATTATGAATCTTCCATGCATCAGGCAATTTAAGCCTGTAAGCCACATCGCTGATCTTGTCAAGCACTTGAAAAGGCCCATAGTATCGCATGCTGAGCTTAGGAAACAGCCGTTCCTTGCCCTTCATCTTCTTTAACCTTGCCTTTTCGAACTTTAAGAGAACCCAATCACTAGGTGATAGTAACAATTCACGACGATGACGATCAGCAGCCTTTTTCTGTTTTGCCTGAGTTTTCTCCAAGGCAACTTTAATCTTCTTATACATCTCATCCATGTTCTCAACATATCGATCTGCCTCAAAGATCTTGTCCTTTGTGTGCAAAATGGGAGGAACCTTTTTGCCGCCTTCAACAATTTCAAAAGGTGCTTTGCCAGTAGACGAATGCACCGTATTATTGTACGCATACTCAAGCATAGGCAAATACTGTTCCCACTTGCCCTTATTATCTGACACAGCATTTCAGGAGATCTAAGACAGTAGAATTGGCCTCTTCTGACTGTCCATCAGTTTGTGGATGAAACGAAGACGAGAACTTGAGCGTAGTACCCATGTTCTCAAACAATCCTCTCCAGAACAAACTGGTCATGCGAGGATCACGATCACTGATAATCGATTGTGGCATACCATGGTACTTAAACACATTGTACATGAACAAGCGTGCCATCTGATCAGATTTTATCTTCTTCCTGACAGGGATGAAATGGGCCTGCTTGCTGAACCTGCAGATAATGGTCCATATACCATCATTCCATGTTGGCGTTCTTGGAAGATCAAAGATAAAGTCCATAGCAATGCTTTCCCATGGCTTATCCGGAATCGGCAGTGGTTGTAACAACCCTGGTGCCTTTTGCCTGTCAAACTTGACCTTTTGGCAAACTATGCATGCTCGCACAAAGGCATCCACATCTCTCCTCAAGGTAGGCCAATAGAAGAACGTCTCTACCGCTTTAACTGTTGCATCAATGCCACGATACCCTGCATACGATGGGACATGACTCTCTTCCATGACCTTATGTCGCAGTGGCCTAGTGACACAAAGTCTGCCATGCATCATCATAAAACCATCTCTGAGGAGGTAGTGCTCGTGATGTTGCCCCTCTTGTAACTGTTCAAAGATCCTTGCAAAATCTTCATCAGCAGTATACTGTTCCTTCATGTCATCTAACTCATGATGATAAGGAATTGACACAGCTGAAATTTGTGGCTTTCTTGATAACGCATCAGCCACAACATTCTTCTTGCCTTCCACATGCATAATCTGGAAGTGGAACATGGAAAGAATGTTTGCCCATCGCATATGCTTTTCGGATAACTTTGACTGTGTCAAGAAGTATCGCAAGGTCTGATGATCTGTTTGGACAACAAAATCAGCACCTAAGAGGTAGTGCTTCCAGCTAGAAAGCGCATGAATCACGGCCAAGAGTTCTTTCTCATAGACTTGCATAGTCCTCTCTGGCCCTTGCAAAATTCGGCTTTCATATGCTACTACCCGTCCATCTTGCATTAGCACTGCTCCGATGCTACTGCCACACGCGTCACACTGGACCACAAATGACTTCCTGAGATCTGGCAAAACAATAACTGGATCTGAAGTCAACTTTTCCTTTAAGAGACTAAAAGCTGAAATCTCTTTTTGGGTCCATCTGAAAGTGACCTCTTTCTTTTGCAATGCGTGAAGAGGCGATGCTATTTCTGCAAAATTTCTGATAAACCTTCTATAGTAGGAACACAATCCCAAGAAGCTTCTGACATCGTGCACAGTCTTCAAGTCTGGCCATGTCTTGATAGCTTCGACCTTTGCGGGATCCATTCTAACACCATCCTTTGAGACTATGTGGCCCAGAAAGTGGATCTCTTCGAGGAGGAATTCACTTTTCTTAGGATTGACAAGTAACCTGTGACTGCGCAGCTCTTCGAACACAATGGTCAAGTGACGCCTATGCTCCTCTTCATTCTTCGAATACACTATCATGTCATCGAAGAATGTTCCAACAAACTGTTGATGCGAGCGGAAAATCCGGTCCATCATTCTGTTGAACGTGGCAGGAGCATTTGTTAGCCCAAACGGCATCACTAGAAACTCATAAAGACCAAATGTCGTTCTAAACGCAGTCTTGTGCACATCCTCTGGGCTTATACGAATCTGATGGTACCCACTCTTCAGGTCTATCCTGCTGAAAATTGCAGCACCCTCTAAACGATCGAGAATATCATCAATGCGAGGAATAGGGAACCTATTCTTGATGGTATTCTTATTCAACGCACGGTAATCAATACACATGCGCCATGAGCCATCCTTCTTCTGCACTAGGAGCACTGGGGAGCAAAAGGGTGAAGAACTAGGCTGAATCAGCCCCTTCTCTAATAACTCCTCAACCTGGCCCATAATCTCTTTCTGCTGCGCCGCACTAACCCTGTAGGGAGGTCTATTTGGTGGGCTACACCCTGGCACCAAATCTATCCGATGGTCCTCAGGTCTCTCTAGCGGTAATTGCGACGGTAATTAATCAGAAAAACAGTCACTAAACTTTTGCAAAAATGCTGACCTTTCTTTATCTAACACAGATAAATTTGACTGATCCCTATCTGAGACATCACGTGCAAAAATCAAGTACACAGAAAGATGATTCTTTATTACAGAAGTGATAGCAGAAGCAGATACAATAGGGACTGACTCTCCTTTAAGCTTTACATCCAAGATGTGAGTTTTGCCCCTATGCTGTACAGTGATCTTTTTGTTGTAGGCATCCAAGACTCCATGCACTCGGAACATCCACGGGATCCCCAACAAGGCGTCACAACCTTCCAGCGGCATGATGTAAAACTCTTCAGTGTCCACATACGACTGAATATGCAGACGCAGTTTTCCAATGATGGGAGTAACACACTCAGAGTGGCCAGGACATGCCAACCCTGCCTCTGCTGTGTACCCCATTTCTTCAGCTTTGATGCCGAGCTTCATAGCTAGCTCTGGTGAGATAAAGTTGGCTTTGGCACCTGGATCAAAGAAGATGAGTGCCGTCTGATCTCTAACTTTACCCCATGCCCTGCATAACTCACTGGCATCTGTGCTGGGCCTGTCACCCACCATGTCTGGCACTAAACCTGCCGTGGGTTTTGGCTTCTTGCCTTTTTGGTCTTCTTTATCCTCTGAGTCAGCTGGCCTTTTCCTTTGTGGACAATTGATAGAAAAGTGACCAGGCTGCTCGCATATAAAGCATTTGTTCTCAGCCATTAGGACCTTCTTTTCCTCGAGCGACTTGCGCACAAAAGGCTTCCTTTTCTGTTTCTTTGCCTGCGCTACAGAAGTCCCAGCTGAATCCTTGTCCTTGGTGGCCTTTTCTGACCCCTGTGACGCATCAGGAGCCGTTTTCACAAAGGGCTTCTTCGCTGAATTTTTCTTCTGCTGCCCCCCTTTATCACTGCTCGGAAATCCACTGTCCTCTCCTTTCAACAGGGCAAGACCAGTGTTCGCAACTTCCATAAGCTGAGTAAGGGTAGCCACTCTATTCTTTGTACAGTAATCACGAAGCCCTTTAGGCAGCCCACAACAATACTTCTCTATCTGCTCTGTCAGTGGCACAAATCTGTAGGAGGTCACTGAGAGTAATGCTTTACAAAACCTCCTATTGTACTCCAGCAAGCTCTTGCACGAAGCTGCCGTAAGCTGGTGCTGATCTGTCAAGACATCGGCTTCAAATTCATTTGATAGCCAAGCAGATGCAAACATTTGCTTGAAGTAAACCCAAGTGGCGGGTGCCTGTCCTTGCATTAACAATGTCGTCCACCATGTCAGCGCATTGTCCTTTAAGAAAGTGGCAGCTTTCCTAACCTTCGAGGCCTCTGTAAAATTCCCTCCCGCATAAGCTGTATCAAACTGCTGGAGGAAAGTGAGTGCCTTTGTCTTGTCCTCGAAACCACTGAAGGTACTGAACTTTACTGTTGCACCACCTTCTTTGTAAGCCTTCGGCTTCTCTAGTGCCCCCAAGTTGTCATACGGAATGGTCTGCAACATGGGCACTGTACTAGGCATGATCGGCACGTGTTGGCCATTCACATTTTGCGTCAGAGGTGCGATATCTGGCTGCTGTCCAGAAAAACCAGCCATGCCAAAATGACCCTGTGGCAACCCAAACTGGCCCTGGTTGCCGTGGAAACCTTGCTGCATGCCGATAGTACCATACATGGGGTTTGGCATGATGCCTTGCATACCCCCGAACACTGTTCCTGGCATGTACGGCTGTCTTCCAGACGCATAACCAGCCATACTTTGGAACACTGATCCACCCCCGAAATACCCAGGATGTACCGTGGGTGGTGGAAAAACTGGGTGCATAGCCTGGTATCCAGCTCCCTGCCCATTCAAGACAGCATGCTGGCTCTGAAAGGTGGCGGGCTGAACTGGCATAACCTGTGGAATAGGCGTTCTAGCCACCTGTTCAAGCACGGGAGGAACCTGCTTTGGAGCCCCCGACTCCGCAACATGCGAGTGTTCCCTTTCCTCCTGCGCCTCATGAAGTACCTGGGCTTGAGCTTCAACAAGCTCTGTACGCGGCGTAGGTTGCCTATTTTGATGTTGCACTGGTGGCGCTTGCAAGAATTCCATAAACCTCGGATTCTGCACCAGCTGCAAAAAGACATTCACCGCGGCAACTAACTGAGTCTTAAACGCATCATCCTCAAGTTGCCCTGTCATAAAGCCCTGTACTACTGGAGGGACATTGACGTTGACAGGAGGTACAGACTGACGTGGCCGTGAGCTCTCGCCAATCTCAAAAACCATAGGAATCTCCTGCCTGTCCTTTGGAGAGGAACCCTCTTCCATAATTCCCTTCCCCTTGTCGGCCATAGTGTAATCCCCGCGTTCTTGCACTGTGTGTCTTTACCCTGAACAATCTAAGCTCACTCTTTGAGGAAAAAGTGATTGAGATCCCGGCAATGGAACCATGTAACCGGCCCGTAGGGCGGTAGGCGTTGGCTTTCACCCGAAATTCTTTACTTTATACACACACACAGAGCACTTTGCAAAGAGAACCTGTAATGGGAATTAACACTTCAACTCACACACGGCTCGGAAGCTAGAATGCTCCGAGCAGACGCCGACAACCTGTAGGCCCCAAAATTGGCGCCCCTTTCGGTATTTCTTTATTCTTCAGGAGGGTAAATTACAAGGTAAGGTCCTGGGAATCCTTCACGTGTATCCACCTAGATACCATTTGATTTGGCCAAATTTCGGCAGCATAACAACCCCAAAACTTGCGCGAAACCAATTCCCCTGCTGGAACTCGCTTGCACTGGCGTATACCCTCTGATTCCTGTCCAAAAACAGTAAATTCAGCACGCTGTATTTACTGGTTTTTGCCCTGTTTTCAGCCCCAAACAGTCCCCTAACTGTCCTTTGCCAATGGGGCACGATTCCCAATGATCCTGGCGTCCGTATGGCTGAAAAACAGTCAAATTACAGCGCATACACAGCGCTGATTTTGCACCTGTACGGTGAGGTTATGACCCTCACCAGTGCCTGCTTTGGAGCAGCAGTTAGCTACCCCTGTTCCTGCTCAAGGAGGCTCTTGCCTCAGCACAAAAGCATGAACCCACACAACTGTACATCAGTCAAATGAGTAGCCCTCTTGTGGGGCATCACATAACTGCACGTAGGGGAGAAAGAGAGCAGTATGTAGCGTGCGGGGCATCACTCCCGTCACCATACTGTGCATAGAGGGCAAGGTAAGCATTCCATAGCTTCTGTACCTGTTGCAATCCGCCTGTGGCTGAAAATGGCGCCCCCTTTGTTGATATGCAGCTCGTTTTTGCCTCCCAGAGTGGCAGAATCGCTCACAAGCTGACACGTCGCCCAGTTTCCGAGTTTGGGCTTTCCCTGCTAAAAATATCTCAACTGGTGCGTCAGTTGACTTCGCGGCAGAGTTGTAAAGTGTTCCCCTAGTCATACCGAAGGTAATGACGCGAACACATTTCGTGGCCCAAAATAGCAGTTCCCTAAATTTTAGGAGATGCTTCCGTTGGGCTCCCACTGGTCTTCTGACCATCTATCCTCATTGGGACCGCATCCAAAAATGCAATGTGGCCCAACTGTCGGATACTTTTTGTTGGTAGTCCCACCTTGACTTTATGCCTTAATTGAGTTCACTTCCTAGTATCCACCAACTTGCTAAGTGCGACGGGGGGACCTATATGATCTTGCTCTGAGCCTAGACATCCTCTTACCATACGAATTCCAGTGCCGACCCCTTCCCGTCTGCGGGTGAATCTACCGTTCACATTGGCCATACAATGTCCGACCGTTTGCTACTTCAAAAAGAGGGTCTTAAACAAATAAAATAAACCCCATTGGAAAGAAACCAACAACCAAGGTTAGCAGTTGCCACATCTCTGTGACATGGTTAATAACTGCCACGTCCTCGTGACATACCCCCTTTACGAGGCTCGGGCAGTTTAACATCCGAAAGCCAACGTCTACCGCCCTACGGGCCGGTTTCATGGTTCCATTGCCGGGAGATCAATCACTTTTTCCTTAAAGAGTGAGCCTAGATTGTTTTGGGTAAAGATACAGAGTGCAAGAACGCGAGATTACACTATGGCCGACAAGGGGAAGGGACATATGGAAGGGGGTTCCTCTTCAAAGGACAGGCAGGAGATCCCTATGGTTTTCGATATTGGCGAGAGCTCAAAGCCACGTCAGTTTGTACCTCCTGTCAACGTGAATGTCCCTCCAGTAGTACAAGGCTTTATGACTGGGATGATGCGTTCAAGACTCAGTTAGTTGCGGTGAATGTCTTTTCGCAACTGGTGCAGAATCCGAGGTTTATGGAGTTCTTGCAAGCGCCACCAGTGCAACAGCAAAATAGGCAACCTACGCCACGTACGGAGCTTGTTGATGCTCAAGCCCAGGTACTTCATGTGGCGCAAGAGGAAAGGGAACACTCGCATGTTGCGGAGTCAGGGGCTCCAAAGCAGGTTCCTCCCGTGCTTGAACAGGTGGCTAGAACGCCTATTCCACAGGTTATGCCAGTTCAGCCCGCCACCTTTCAGAGCCAGCATGCTGTCTTGAATGGACAGGGAGTTGGATACCAGGCAATGCACTCAGTTTTTCCAGCACCCACGGTACATCCTGGGTATTTCGGGGGTGGATCAATGTTCCAAAGTATGGCTGGTTATTCACCTGGAAGTCAGCCGTACATGCCAGGAACAGTGTTTGGGGGTATGCAAGGCATCATGCCAAACCCCATGTATGGTAGTATCGGCACGCAGCAAGGTTTCCACTGCAACCAGGGCCAGTTTGGGGTGCCACAGGGTCATTTTGGCATGGCTGGTTTTTCTGGACAGCAGCCGGATATCGCACCTCTGACGCAAAATGTGAATGGCCAAGATGTGCCGACCATGCCTACCACAGTGCCCATGTTGCAGACCATCCCTTATGACAACTTGGGGGCACTAGAGAAGCCGAAGTCTTACAAAGAAGGTGGTGCAGCTGTAAAGTTCAGTACCTTCAGTGGTTTCGAGGATAAGACAAACGCCCTCACTTTCCTCCAGCAGTTTGATACAGCTTCTGCAGGTGGGAATTTTACAGAGGGCTCGAAGGTCAGGAAAGCTGCCACTTTCTTAAAGGACAATGCGCTTACATGGTGGACAACATTGTTAATGCAAGGACAGGCACCCGCCACTTGGATTTACTTCAAGCAAATGTTTGCATCTGCTTGGCTGTCAAATGAATTTGAAGCCGACGTCATGACAGATTGGCACCAGCTTACTTCAGCTTCGTGCAAGAGCTTGTTGGAGTACAATAGGAGGTTTTGTAAAGCGTTACTCTCAGTGACCTCCTACAGATTTGTGCCATTGACAGAGCAGATCGAGAAGTACTGTTGTGGGCTGCCTAAAGGGCTTCGCGATTACTGTACAAAGAACAGAGTGGCTACCCTTACTTAGCTTATGGAAGTTGCGAACACTGGTCTTGCCTTGTTGAAAGGAGAGGACAGTGGATTTCCGAGCAGTGACAACGGAGGGCAGCAAAAGAAAAATTCAGCGAAGAAGCCCTTTGTGAAAACGTCTCCTGATGCGTCACAGGGGTTCGAAAAGGCCACCAAAGACAAGGATTCAGCCGGGACTTCTGGAGCGCAGGCAAAGAAACAGAAAAGGAAGCCTTTTGTGCGCAAGTCGCTCGAGGAAATGAAGGTCCTAATGGCTGAGACCAAATGCTTTATATGCGAGCAGCCTGGTCACTTTTCTATCAATTGTCCACAAAGGAAAAGACAAGCTGACTCAGAGGATAAAGAAGACCAGAAAGGCAAGAAGCCTAAACCCACGGCAGGTTTAGTGCCAGACATGGTGGGTGACAGGCCAAGCACAAATGCCAATGAGTTATGCAGGGCATGGGGTGAAGTTAGGGATCAGATGGCACTCATCTTCTTTGATCCACGTGCCAAAGCCAACTTTATCTCACCAGAGTTAGCTATGAAGCTGGGCATCAGAGCTGAAGAGGTGGGGTACACAGCAGAGGCAGGGTTGGCATGTCCTGGCTACTGAGAGTGTGTTACTCCCATCATTGGAAAACTGCGTCTGCATATTCAGTCGTATGTGGACACTGAAGAGTTTTACATCAAGACGCTGGAAGGTTGTGACACCTTGTTGGGGATCCCGTGGATGTTCCGAGTGCATGGAGTCTTGGATGCCTACAACAAAAAGATCACTATACAGCATAGGGGCAAAACTCACATCTTGGATGTAAAGCTTAAAGGAGAGTCAGTCCCTATTGTATCTGCTTCTGCTATCACTTCTGTAATAAAGAATCATCTTTCTGTGTACTTGATTTTTGCACGTGATGTCTCAGATAGTGATCAATCAAATTTATCTGTGTTAGATAAAGAGAGGTCAGCATTTTTGCAAAAGTTTAGTGACTGTTTTTCTGATTCATTACCGTCGCAATTGCCGCCAGAGAGACCTGAGGACCATCGGATAGATTTGGTGCCAGGGTGTAGCCCACCAAATAGACCTCCCTACAGGGTTAGTGGGGCACAGCAGAAAGAGATTATGGGCCAAGTTGAGGAGTTATTAGAGAAGGGGCTGATTCAGCCTAGTTCTTCACCCTTTTGCTCCCCAGTGCTCCTAGTGCACAAGAAGGATGGCTCATGGCGCATGTGTATTGATTATCGTGCGTTGAATAAGAATACCATCAAGAATAGGTTCCCTATTCCTAGAATTGATGATATTCTTGACCGTTTAGAGGGTGCTACAATTTTCAACAGGATAGACCTGAAGTGTGGGTACCATCAGATTCGTATAAGGCCAAAGGATGTGCACAAGACTGCGTTTAGAACGACATTTGGTCTTTATGAGTTTTTAGTGATGCCGTTTGGGCTAACAAATGCTCCTGCCACGTTCAATAGAATGATGAACCGGATTTTCCGCTCGCATTAACAGTTTGTTGGAACGTTCTTCGATGACATGATAGTGTATTCGAAGAATGAAGAGGAGCATAGGCGTCACTTGACCATTGTGTTCGAAGAGCTGCGCAGTCACACGTTACTTGTCAATCATAAGAAAAGTGAATTCTTCCTCGAAGAGATGCACTTTCTTGGCCACATAGTCTCAAAGGATGGAGTTAGAATGGATCCCGCAAAGGTCGAAGCTATCAAGACATGGCCAGACTTGAAGACTGTGCACGATGTCAGAAGCTTCTTGGGATTGTGTTCCTACTATAGAAGGTTTATCAGAAATTTTGCACAGATAGCATCACCTCTTCACGCTTTGCAAAAGAAAGAGATCACTTTCAGATGGACCCAAAAAGACATTTCAGCTTTTAGTCTCTTAAAGGAAAAGTTGACTTCAGATCCAGTTATTGTTTTGCCAGATCTCAGGAAGTCATTTGTGGTCCAGTGTGACGCGTGTGGCAGTAGCATCGGAGCAGTGCTAATGCAAGATGGACCGGTAGTAGCTTATGAAAGCCGAATTTTGCAACGGCCAGAGAGGACTATGCAAAAGAGCTCTTGGCCGTGATTCATGCGCTTTCTAGTTGGAAGCACTACCTCTTAGGTGCTGATTTTGTTGTCCAAACAAATCATCAGACCTTGCAATACTTCTTGACACGGTCAAAGTTATCCGAAAAGCATATGCGATGGGCAAACATTCTTTCCATGTTTCACTTCCAGATTATGCATGTGGAAGGCAAAAAGAATGTTATGGCTGATGCATTATCAAGAAATCCACAAATTTCAGCTGTGTCAATTCCTTATCATCATGAGTTAGATGACATGAAGGAACAGTATACTGTTGATGAAGATTTTGCAAGGATCTTTGAACAGTTACAAGAGGGGCAACATCACGAGCACTACCTCCTCAGAGATGGTTTTATGATGATGCATGGCAGACCTTGTGTCACTAGGCCACTGCGACATAACGTCATGGAAGAGAGTCATGTCCCACCCTATGCAGGGCATCGTGGCATTGATGCAACAGTTAAAGCGGTAGAGACATTCTTCTATTGGCCTACCTTGAGGAGAGATGTGGATGCCTTTGTGCGAGCATGCATAGTTTGCCAAAAGGTCAAGTTTGACAGGCAAAAGGCACCAAGGTTGTTACAACCACTGCCGATTCCGGATAGGCCATGGGAAAGCATTGCTATGGACTTTATCTTTGATCTTTCAAGGACGCCAACACGGAGTGATGGTATATGGACCATTATCTGCAGGTTCAGCAAGCAGGCCCATTTTATTCCTGTCAGGAAGAAGATAAAATCTGATCAGATGGCACGCTTGTTCATGTACAATGTGTTTAAGTATCATGGTATGCCACAATCAATTATCAGTGATCATGATCCTCGCATGACCAGTTTGTTCTGGAGAGGATTGTTTGAGAACATGGGCACTACGCTCAAGTTCTCGTTTTTGTTTCATCCACAAACTGATGGACAGTTAGAAGAGGCTAATTCTACTGTCTTAGATCTACTAAAATGCTATGTGTCAGATAATAAGGGCAAGTGGGAACAGTATTTGCCTATGCTTGAGTATGCGTACAATAATACGGTGCATTCGTCTACTAGCAAAGCACCTTTTGAGATTGTTGAAGGCGGCAAAAAGGTTCCTTCCATTTTGCATACAAAGGACAAGATCTTTGAGACAGATCGATATGTTGAGAACATGGATGAGAAGTATAAGAAGATTAAAATTGCCTTGGAGAAGACTCAGGCAAAGCAAAAAAAGACTGCTGATCGTCACCGTCGAGAATTGTTGTTATCACCTGGTGATTGGGTTCTGTTAAGGTTCGAAAAGGCAAGATTAAAGAAGATGAAGGTCAAGGAACGGCTGTTTCCTAAGCTTGAGGCATGCGTTACTATGGCCCTTTTCAAGTGCTTGACAAGATCAGCGATGTGGCTCACAGGCTGAAATTGCCTGATGCGTGGAAGATTCATAATGCGTTTCGCGTGAGTCTTCTAAGACCCTTCGTGGGTGATGTGCCAGAAGATATGCCACATGAGGATCAGCCAGAAGTTGAGGAACTTGATGAGATCCTGCTACCTGAGCAAGTTTTGGCACATAAGGACAGAAAAGTTAAAGCACAAGTTGCAAGACACTATTTGGTGAAGTTCAAGAACCATCCGCCTATGGATGCAAAGTGGATGGAAGAGCATGAACTGTCAGAGTCACCAAATGTATTGCAGCTTTACCTTGAAGCCTCTGGGTTACAGCCTACTTAAGCCCCAACCCAACGTGTGCAAAGGAGGGGTAATGATAGAGCTAGTACATCCAATGTACATATGAATTCAGTGTAATAGATGGAAATGACAAAAGTATGAAGGCCTCATTAAGTCATTTGTATCTATGTGTTATGACCTTTCTTGTGGATACATGCGATGATAAAAGAGTGTTGATAGCACAAGATCATCAGTGGCGTGTATTTATGGTATGCAATCGAGGACGTTTTCGATTTCAAGAGGGGGGTATGTCACGGGGATGTGGCAATTGTTAACTATGTCACCAGGACGTGGCAACTGCTAACTTTAGTTGTTGGTTTCTTTCCAAGGGGTTTTGTTTTATTTTTGACACCCTCTTCTTGAAGTAGCAAACGGTCGAACATTGCATGGCCAATGTGAACGGTAGTTTCACCCGCAGATGGGTAGTGGTCGGCACTGGAATTCGTATGGTAAGAGGATGTCTAGGCTCAGAGCAAAGATCATATAGGTTCCCCCATTGCACTTAGCAAGTTGGTGGATACTAGGAAGTGAACTCAATAAAGGCCTAAAGTCAAGGTGTGACTACCAACTGAAAGTATCCGATAGTTGGGCCACATTGCATTTTTGGATGCGGTCCCAATGAGGATAGATGTTCAGAAGACCAGTGGGAGCCCAACGGAAGCATCTCCTAAAATTTAGGGAACTGCTATTTTGGGCCGAGAAATGTGTTCGCGTCATTACCTTCGGTATGATTAGGGGAACATTTTATAACTCTGCCGCGAAGTCAACTGACGCGTCGGTTGAGATATTTTTAAGCGACGAACCCGAAACGGGAAAATGCTTGTAAATGCACCAAGTGGCACATTTCTCTGCACTTGCCTCACCAAGGAAAAATGGGCGCTGATTTTTAAGCTGAGAGGAGCCTCTTTTGCATTCTGTCACAGGTTAAGAGCTATGGAGTGCTTCCTTTCCCCCTTATGTACAGTGCGGTGTCAGGAGTGATGCCCTGCACGCTACGCACTGCTCTCTCTCTCCCCTACGAGCAGTATGTTATGCCCCACTAGTGGGCTTTTCATTTGACCAATGTACAGTTATGTGGGTTCATGCGCGATTGCCGAGGCAAGAGCCTCTTGCACAGGTACTGGATTAGCTAGCGGCTAATCCCCCGCAGGTATAGGTGAATTCGGAGAGGTTTCACGCCAGAAATCTCGTCCGATTCAAAGGGCAAGTAGCCCTACATGTGTGGGAGCTCGAGGTCTTGCTACAGATGCGACCGGCACACGAAACGGAGCCCAAAACAGGGAATTACAGCCTGCTGTGTATTTTTGCAGGTTTAGGGTTTCGGGGACCCTAATACCCCAGGAGGTTCGGGGACGCAAGGGGACCGCTGTACATGTGAATAGGCGCATTTTCGGGGCAGAAAACAGAGAATTCAGCGTGCTGCAGATTCTCGCCAGGTTTTGCAAAGTGTCCGTATGCGTCGGGAAAATCACCTATTGCGTGGGGATACTGACTGTGAAGCGTCCTAGTACAGTTATGCTGCCGAAATCGGGCCAGAACAGGTGTTTCTTAGCCTGATTGTGCGGGGCAGCTTGTAGGAGAACACAGGTTTTATTCCCTCTGTTAAAGAATAAAGAAATACCGAAAGGGGCACCAATTTTGGGGCCTACAAGTTGTCGCCGTCTGCTCGGAGCATTCTAGCTTCTGAGCCGTGTGTGTACTTACGTGTTAATCCTCGTTACACGTTACCTTTGCAAAGTACTATGTGTGTGTCTAGAGTAAAGAATTTCGGGTGAAAGCCAATGTCTACTGCCCTACGGGCCGGTTTCACTTTTGGCGAAGAGGCATGTCTCTTGAGTGAAGGGTCGTGACCATCCAAGCGCAGGGGTTCTCCTTGGCGTGGCACTTTGCGTACCCGCAACTAGGAGTAAATGTAATACTGCAACATAGTCACAATCGTGACATTTTTTATCTATTCCAAACACTACAAACCTAAAACTTGGCAACCTAGGTTCCCTCTGATAGTGGTATGGCCACTGTAATCACTTCCAACGAGGGATCGGATGGAAACACACAGGCAACTAGAATCTGCAAAACTCTGCAACACTTTCTCACTTCAAAACAACTTTAATAACTAAACCGAAACAGAGAGTGAAGGGGAGGAGAGAGAAGATGTCACAACGGGATGCCCCTACACACAGTTGGTGGCCCATTGCCAACGCCCCCATTCGGGTAGTTCTGTACTAGTTGAACGCTTCTCGCACAACGAGTCGGAGGGCTGCCAGAAAAGAAAAGCACACCATATTCTGACTATCCCCCACTTTTTTAACAATTCCCCAGCCAAAAGCATATTACTACATAAATTTGGGATACTTTTGAGCCTTAAAGATAACATTTCAAGAGAGAAAAACTCAGTTCTTAGAGAGAAAAGATCATGTTGATTCTATCTCGAGAAAATATGCAGTAGAGGGAAAATCAAAAATTTCGAGTTTAGAGAGAGAAAATCAGTGCCAGGCATAGGATTCTTGCTCTGACAAAGAGATTGTTATGGACCACCTTTCTAGAGAGAGAGTCAGTGATTGGCCAAAGAGAACGCAATAATCAATTGTGTCTATGACCTCCACGTAGAAACCGTGACCCTAAAACCTGCCACATATCGCCCTCCAAAATCAAAGCAATCGTTCTCGATTACAAGATATAGCAAAATAGAAGGAAATAATAAAAGAATGTCCACACTTGTTAACATTTACACAATGTTTCCCCAAAGTAAATCCCACAAGTGATCATCCAGTCATGCAGACGTGCAGTGATGGCGGTGTGCATAAAAGGGATAAGCTAGCTACAAACACCTCGAGTGCATTTGAAAATACATGTGGCCAGTATCGTAGCCAACGCTTTAAAAAGACATTAGTTAATGCTTGGATGATGATCCCACACCCAAGATCATCATAATCATAATCATCATTTGTCATAAATTCATACAACAAAATTCATGGTTTATGTCTACAATCCAAAAACTATAGGGTGCATTCATAAGCCATCGTCGCTCCTCGATCAGCTCGTATACTCAAGTCTAACAATAACTCGTTGTTTCTGTGCTTCAATTGGATCATTCGTTCTCTTGCGTCAAGCTTGGCATAGTACTTGTAAAACCAAGGCATGCCCAATAAAACATCACATCCTACCAACTCCATATTGTGAAAATCAACTTGATTGGAAAATGCCTGAACTTGAAGTCAAAGTGTTCCAACCAATGGTGTCAATATGTGTAAGTCCCATCGGCCATTTATGCTTCAATCTGAGTTCCTTGGCATATTCCTCAATACCCATCTTGTAGCTAATACTGGGGAG
This sequence comes from Adiantum capillus-veneris, assembly GCF_014529385.1. Taxonomy (NCBI): domain Eukaryota; kingdom Viridiplantae; phylum Streptophyta; class Polypodiopsida; order Polypodiales; family Pteridaceae; genus Adiantum; species Adiantum capillus-veneris. The sequence goes on along the minus strand of NC_140951.1, from coordinate 123,039,885 downwards.
ATAAAATTATGCATGGATCCTCGATCAAAGGGGATAAGGGCATCTTAATCTCTAACTTTTCCCATAGCTTTACATGGTTCATTGCATGGATCAAAAGTACGGACACCTATCAAGTCAAAAATTAACCCAACCAAAGGTCGAGGCTTCTTGTTATCTGTGTTTTCATATAGAAGTGGTCGTTTGTCATTTAGGTTGTCAGACAATCCTAGGAAATATTGCCATGAATGCCACAATTGTAGCACTTTCCTTCATATTAGTATTGTGCCATCTCTCCAAGGGTCAACCATCCGGTAAAAGTGTGAGAGGATGTGCAATTCGATGGTGTGACGTGTCCTAAGTGGAAGATTGAGAATTTTGGTTTCCTTTCTGGGAAGTCATATGTAAAGGGAGGGGCACCACATGCCAACGGCAAAGAACAAACTGAACAGACTTTAGACACTTCAAAACATATATATATACCTTCATAAGTTCATAATAGTCTGATGTTAGGTGTAGCGGAATGAATGTTTGAACTTTGCTCAAGATGAGTGCTCCGAACTGTGCTCAAGGTTCTTTTTCTTCTTATGGAAGGGAGAGCCTTCCGTTCCTTTAGTGAGAGAGTGCAATGGACACAAACAAAGTGGTGAACACTGTGAATGAAGGTACATGAGACTGAGAGATATGGAGAGAAGAGAATACGACACCAGAGACGTAAAACCCTCCTCCGAGGCATAGTCACAAGGGAGGCATTTCGGGACAGGGAACGGGGGACGAGGCTCAAATGGATTTTTAATGTTAAAAAGAGGGCGGGACAGCAAGTGGGGACGGAAAAGTCGAGACGGGAAGCCCGAAAAAGGGCGTCCCCTGTTACTATGCTCCGAAGGCCCCACTCTCTATGGCGAGAGCGGTCTACTTATGATCGCACAAATCTCTATAATGCTTGGACTTGCCGACGATGTCGACGATGATGAGGACGACGACGAGACGGGCTGAAATCTGAAAATGCTAAGGGCTGAAATCTGCAAATCTTTATCTGCTGAATTATGACTCTGTGTCGGTGACGATGTCAATGACGACGATGCGACGACGACGCGCTGAAAACGCGGATGCTGAAATCTGCGTTTTCCAGGCTGAATCTACAAACTGCGCTGGATCTGACCATGCGGCGAGGATCTGCTGCGGGAAGGTGAGATCTGTGAGGTTCGGGGGTTCTAATGCGGGTACTGACTGCTGAAAAACTGAAAACGCTGAGTCTAGGACTGATTCCCTCGCGAAGATCTGCAAAAACGCTGAGGTTAATCTGCAAACCAAAAACGCTAGGGCTGAATTCTGTGCTTCTACAAAAACGCTAGGCTTCTACAGTGTCTTGCTGTCGTCGGGTTGGTCTGCAATGCAAAACGCTAGGCTGATCTGCTGTGTCTTGACGACGCCGGGGCTGATTTGCTGTGCACAAATCACCAAGGCTGATCTAATGCAAAAACGCTAGGTCTTTTGTGGAGAAAACGCCAGAGTAGTCGCGAGGGTTGGTCTTGCTGAGAAGTTGCCTATTGAGCAAGGTGCTCCTGCTGCCTCTTCTGCCAATTAGTGCTAATCTAGGTTTGCTTATATACAAACTTACTCAATTTGCCCTACCTACTTTCCAACAAAAGTCACTTAAAAATAATAAGTGAAAAATGTCAAAAATAGGGAAAATAGGCTAAATGCACTGGATAATTCCCCCGAAGGATTCTGATGGATTCTGATGGAAATGCTTATGATCATGTTGTGTGCAACAAGAGGATATTCCTCTACACTAAGTGTCTGGACATACACGGTCTGCGAACAGACCCACAAAAGTGCCAGATCACTTCCTATTCTAGATTGACTTGACTGAAATGAACCCTTGTCGTGCTGTAACTCGTCCACGGACACATAGGGTTGGATGTGTCACGTGACCTCCCCTCCTTTTCAAAGTGAGTTACTGATACCGAACTGTATGGCGTCGAGGGAGATCACCAATAACATTCGGAATCCTGGAAGGGACTCTTCGCTAGCCCACTTCGATGTGTGGGTCGTACGATACTTGAACTTCATAAAGGTCTGCAACGATTGCTTCTTTGGGCCGCGCCAAAAGCGACACAAATGATGAGCGTGCGACGGTGTGTGCAAGTGATAGAGCACACGTAGATGTGCAGACCTTGAGGCTTGAAGCGGAGGCATTGTGCTGCAAAAGGGAAGCGCTAGCAGAACAAAGAGGGAGAGAGAGAGAGCTCACGTTTTTGGGGAAAACTCAATAAGTGAGTTTTGGGTTTTCCCACTTTTATTATAAGTGACCTTTAAAAAATGTGTCGAACCTTGACAAAGTATAAAAATGTACAAAAAAGGGTTATTTAGGCCTTTAACCCAACAACCTCCCACTTAAAGGCATAAATGATGCCTTTAAGTTAACCAACTCCCACCGTCTGTATGCAATGCTCATGTTGAGCCTTAGCAAGACTCTTGGTGAGAACATCTGCAAGGTTATCCTGTGTATGGATCTTAGTCAAGCTGACTAGACCACCCTCCAATACCTGTCGTATGAAGTGGTACCGCACATCTATGTGTTTGGTACGCGCATGAAACATGGCATTTTTTGCTAAATAGACAACACTCTGGCTATCACAACCCAACACGGGTGTATGAGCAGGCATGCCAAGTTCTTTTGCAAGTCTGCCCAACCAAATGGCCTCTTTTGAAGCCTCTGTGGCTGAAATATATTCAGCCTCAGTAGTACTCAATGCCACAATTTTCTGTAACCTATAACACCAAGAGACTGAACCACCAGCAATGGCAAATACATATCCAATGGTAGATTTCCTGGCATCCATGTCACCTGCCATGTCTGCATCACAATATCCCTGCAACTCTAAGTCACTTTTGCCATAATAGATACACTTTGATTGTGTACCTTTCAAATATCTCAGAATGCATTTGACAGCTTCCCAATGCGCTTTGCCAGGATTCGACATGTATCGACTAACAACTCCCACTGCATAAGCAATGTCGGGACGAGTGGCAACCATAGCATACATAAGAGAACCACAAGCTGATGCATAAGGGATTCCCTTCATTGCTTTCAATGTTACCTCATCCTTTGGGCAATCTGCTTTGCTAAGCTTAGTGTATGGAGGTAAAGGTACTCCAAGAGGCTTAGCATCAGCCATATTAAACCTATCAAGTACTTTTGAAATGTACCTTTCTTGAGATAAAAACAGCAATTTCAGCTTTCTATCTCTTTTAATACGCATGCCCAAAATATACTCTGCATCACCCAAATCCTTCATAGCAAATGTTGAGTTTAGCTTACATTTCAGAGCATCAAGACTAGTCTTATGTTTCCCGGCAAGCAGCATGTCATCAACATAGAGAACAAGTATGATGGGACTACCATCTTCATCCCTTTTCATATACAAACAATGATCTGCATGGCTGCGTTTAAAGCTTTGAGACAGCATAAAAGTGTCAAACTTCTTATACCAGTGCCGTGATGATTGTCTCAAACCATACAGAGCCCTTTTCAGTTTGCATACAAGTTCCTCACGTGTAGGAACTACAAAACCTTCAGGTTGTTTCATGTATATGTCCTCTTCAATGTCGCCGTGCAAAAACGCTGTCTTTACATCCATTTGATTCAATTCCAAATCAAGCACCGCAACAAGAGCAAAAGGACACGTAAAGTTGTAAGCTTTACAACGGAAGAAAAGATTTCTTGAAAATCAATTCCTTCTTTCTGTGCATATCCTTTTGCAACCAATCTTGCCTTGTACTTGAGTTTTTCATCCACAATCTTAATCTTGTATACCCATTTGTTAGGAAGAGCCTTTCTCCCTTTAGGCAATGGCACAAGATCCCAAGTATCATTTGCATACAAGGATTTCATTTCCTCTTGCATTGCAAGCTCCCACTTACTGCTTGACTCACGTGTCTTTGCCTCTTTATACGTAAGAGGCTCTCCCTCATCTGTCAACATAACATGATGCAAAGAGGACTCAAAGCGCTGTATCAACCTTCTGACATGAGTAGACCTGCGTACCCAATGATCTCCATTCTCAGGCACAGGTTCTACATCAGGAGGCAACTCATTTTCAGCATGCTCATGCTGCTGAAAATCATTTTCAGCCATGACAGGTGGTTGTGCATCCTCATTTGGAGCATCTAAATCATGTCCTACCTTTTCTGGCTCAAGGTTAACCGGCTGATTATCAATTTCAGCTTGCGGTAATGCATCATGAGGCTCTTTTTCAACATCAATAAGTGGCAAGAGAAACTGAAATTTGACCGATTTCTTGTCAATTCAGAAGATGTAGCATTTTTCAGCAATTTAGCCTCATTGAACACTACATCTCGACTGCGTACTACCCTCTTAAACTGAGGCAACCATATCCTGTAGCCCTTTTCACCCTCTTCCCCATAACCTAGGAAGAGTCCTTGGATGGACTTGGCATCTAGCTTTGTCCTCAAGTCATTACGAACATGGACAAAAGCCTCGCAGCCAAACACTCTCAAATGATCATAAGAGGCAGGTTTGACAAACCAAACTTCCTCTGGAATGTCATTTTTCAGCGTACTGTTAGGAGAGCGATTGCATACATGAGCTACAGTTTTCAAAGCCTCCCCCCAAAACCTATGAGGGAGATTAGCCGTGGACAACATGCAACGCACTCTCTCACATAAAAGTACGGTTATACCTCTCAGCCACACCATTAGAAGATGGATTATAAGGGGCTATCAACTCCCTTTTAATCCCATATTCTTCGCAATAACGCTGAAATTCAACAGACGTGTACTCCCTCCCATTGTCAGATCTCATACATTTAAGCTTACTACCCTTTTGCGTGGTCACAAAAGCATGAAACCTCTTAAATGCATTAAATGTCTCACTCTTATTCTTTAACAAATATGCCTAGCCTTTCCTAGTGCAATCATCAATGAATGTAACAAAGTATAATACACCACCAAAAGACTTAACAGGCATTGTACATACATCGGAGTGAATTAAATCAAGAGCATTAGCTTTGCGAAAGACACCAAAATAATAAGAAGACTTATTTTGTTTACCATACAACCAGTCATTACAAAAATCTAACTTGGTGCCCTTTACATCAACCCTCTTCAAAAAGGAGAGCACATCAAGTCCCTTCTGGCTCATATGGCCAAGTCTTTTGTGCCACAACTCCAAATGAGAAGCAACTTCAACCACTGCAAGAAACTTGCCAGGCAAAGCTTTGTCATGTAAATAGTACAATGTACCACTCTTGCATCCCTTGACAATGAGCATTGATCCCTTAAGCAACTTCCATGAACCCCCAACAAAAATGGTTGTATAACCCTGTGCATCCATCTGGCCAACAGACAATAGACTCTTCTTGACGCCTGGTACATACCTGACATCTTTAAGCATAAACTCTTGGCCATTGTTTAATGCCAAGCACACAGTGCCCATTCCTTCAATGTCACAAGCATGGTTATCCCCAAGGTAAACCTTGCCATACTTGCCTGCATGATAAGAAGCAAAACACTCCACAGATGGAGTCACATGAAATGAGGCACCCGAGTCTACTATCCAAGACTGTGTTTGCTACAACAAAATCTGAGGGCCATGAAGCTGCAACCAAGATCTCTTCACTGTCGGATAACTCTGTGATAACCACACTAGAGGATACATTGACAGTCTCCGAATCCTTGGAGGAGGTACCTGCTGATTTTTCCCCTTTCTTATCCTCTGTCTTCTTCTTCTCCTGTGATTCCTTCTTTCTTTCCTGGTCTTTCTTGAAATACCTGCAATCTGGCTTCTTATGGCCTTTTCTGCCACACTGATAACAAGTCACATCCTTATCCCTAGACTTGCTTTTGCTCCTGTTTTGAGTCTTGGTACCTGTATTTTGCTTTTGACTTTTGCCTCTCGCATTGTAAGCAGAACTGCCACCTTCCCCACCACTAGACTTGCGTCTAATTTCCTCATTTAAGATGGAGCCTCGCACTCCATCATATGTGAGGTTGGGGCTATTACTCAAAGAAACCACAAGCGTTTCCCAAGAGTCTTGCAAAGTCATCAACAAAAATATGGCTTTCAACTTGTCATCAAAAGGTTAAAGCCCAGTATCCTGTAGCTGACTCATAACACTGGTGAAAGCACCTAAGTCCTCAGAAGCCGACTTGGCTTCGTCAAGCATCATGTTCACCGGTTTACGCATCAAATGCACCTGATTCACAGGGGTGGCATTCTCATAAGTGGCCTTCAACTTATGCCAAATTGCATGTGCACTCTCCAAGCCCTTTATGTCCACCAGAATGTCATCGGTCACAACCATTTTGATGTAGGCCTTTTCCCTCATGTTGAGCTTGGCCCAATCCTCATCCGGCATTTCCTCAGGCTTTACAGCCAAAAGGGCTTCCTCACAATCCTTGAGGAACAAAATCCCCTGCATCCTGTCCTGCCATAGGTCGAAACCTATACCGTCAAATCGCTTGATTTCCATCAAGCTCTTGGCATCAGACGACGAGGAAGTAGAGGCCATTTGCACGGATAAAAATGCAACAGAAAGTGTCTACACAAAATCTGAAAATTTTCAGTGATCACAATGTACCGCACATTGCATACAATGTGCTAAAAATTTCAGTAATTAACAAGTATCCCCAATGCGTACTTGCATAAACCCACAAAAGGCGTACATAAACCTCAATTTGTGTACATAAAAACAGTCCAATTCTGAATTTTCCGCAAATTTACTATTTTGGCGCATCAATTTGCATCAAATGGACCTGTTTTGAGTGGGAAAAGCAAGGGACATTCACGAGAATCGATTTAGAACACCTACGTTTTGCTGTTTTGACCTGTAATTTTCTGGTTGTTACCTGTTTTGACCTAATTTCAGCCTGTTTTAGGCTGTTTTGGGAACCCTAATCACCCTAGGTGACACAGGAAGCAAGGGGCTTCGCGATGAAAGCGGAAATTTGATGCGAGAGAAGCCTTTTGCCTGCTGTCCAGCCACCTACGCAAAGCTTCTGAAACCCTAATCTGGCTCTGATACTAGTTGATGAGAGCGCGGCGGTGTGTGCAAGTGATAGAGCATGCGAAGATGTGCAAGCCTTGAGGCTTGAAGAGGAGGCACTATGGCGCAGAAGGGAAGCGCTAGCAGAACAAAGAGGGAGAGAGAGAGAGAGCTCGCGTTTTTGGGAAAAACTCAATAAGTGAGTTTTGGGTTTTCCCACTTTTATTATAAGTGACCTTTAAAAAATGTGTCCAGGTTCAATATGAACCTGGACAAAGTATAAAAATGTACAAAAAGGGGTTATTTAGACCTTTAACCCAACAACAAAGTCTTCTATGGCTCCTTCGATGCTTCAACTTCGTCAAGAGTGCTTCTTTCTTCTTCAAGAATCTCCATGGCTGAAAATTTGTGAAACCACTTCCAACACAAAACCATGAGCATACCTATTCCATGTAAAGTGAGTGGAAAAAATCTTGTCTTCCTTAAAGAATGTGCATGCAATATAGATGATCAAAGACACGGAGTCCTAAACCGTTCACCACACACACGCAAACAACGAGATCGAATCTTTCTCTTCCGATCTAAAGCAATCAACTGTGACAATTCACAACAGAATTGCCCATGCTTAGTGCTCATACTTTCATTTGCTCTTTCTACAAATGTGCCATGCCAAGGAAGAGACATGGAATGTGACTTCCTTGAATGCATACTTTTCACCTTTTCTTGAACAATCAGCATACAACTGTGCTCATTCATGAGCAAAACGTGCTCAACATACAATATGTCATGCCTCGGAAAAGGGATCACATAAAGACGCTGACTAAAATACAAGAAACGATCACGAATGAAACACTCGTACAATGCGTGCGTACTAATTATGCGAACACATAATACTTCCTGTGAGGGTTCTTTGGACCGAGGCTCGAGAGCCAAGATCGGTTCTTCCTGAAGAGGTGCTTTGGACCTAAGCTCGAGAGCCAAGATCAATCCTTCGTGATTGATCGAATCTGCAACGAGGTTAGCTTCGCTAGAAAAAGCATCAACTAACACATCATCCTTGTGAACAATCACACCATCTTCATGCAACTCATCATGCTTGTGAGAAATCACATTTTGATCATGCAAATCATCATGCTTGTCATTGTCAACCAAATCATCATGCAAATCATTGTCATTCAAATCATCATGCTTATCATCATGCAATTCCTGTGCGTCATGCTTTGGAGAAGAAGAGACTGAGAGAGTCTCTTTTTCCCGAATCTCTTGCATTTGTGCCTGCACTTGAGAAAAGAGTCGCAACAACTCTTTCATGTGTCGGTCGCTCTGTTCTTGTCTTGATTTGGCTGCCTTTCTTTCTGCTTCTCTTTCTGCTTTTCTTTCTGCGTGTCTGCGATCCATTTCTGCCATTCTTTCTGCATTTCTTGCTTCGCGTTCTAACTTCCTATCCATAAACATCTTCTCCAACTCCTCCATAGGAGTTAGTGCAATCCTTGACGTAGATGGGGAAGGGGGAGGGTTGGAAAAACCTCCTGATGGGGAAAATTCTTCGTTGCCTCTCTCATGCTCATCACTTGTATGCGAAGCATCCATTCCGCTTCGGGTAATGACCATGCATTATGATCTTTGGTTCTTAAGTTAACGAGGAACTTGGGTTCTTGAGGGTCTTGAGGATCTTGAGGTTCTTGAGGGTTTTCTTTCATTTGCAATCTGTGTTTGAGAAGAATCTTCTCTTCACCCGAGTTCTGCTCTTTTCCGCGGGCGCACCCCTTGGCGGCCTTGTGCTCACACCAAGGTTGCTTTTTCCCACCTCACATTGATTGGCCGCCCGCTAAGTGCACGGTCCGCTCTCAATGAGTGAAAAGAGGCACAAGGGGAGGCTGGACAAGCCCTTCTTTCATAGGATTCCTATCACTTCAAAAACACGATTAGGAATCGACACGCCTAAGCAAACTTGGGTTCGTGCGACCTCAACAAGCAAAAAAAATTATGTGGTTCTTTCCTTGGGTGATACAGAACACTGCCAAAGCTCTGATACCAATGTTAGGTGCAGCGGAATGAATGTTTGAACTTTGCTCAAGATGAGTGCTCTGAACGTGCTCAAGGTTCCTTTTGTTCTTATGGAAGGGAGAGCCTTCCGTTCCTTTAGTGAGAGAGTGCAATGGACACAAACAAAGTGGTGAACACTGTGAATGAAGGTACATGAGACTGAGAAATAGAGAGAGAAGAGAATACGACACCAAAGACGTTGTAAAGCCCTCCTCCGAAGGCCCTACTCTCTATGGCGAGAGCAGTCTACTTATGATTGCACAAATCTCTACAATGCTTGGACTTGACGACGATGTCGACAACGACGAGGACGACGACGAGACGGGCTGAAATCTGAAAACGGTAAGGGCTAAAATCTGCAAATCTTTATCTGTTGAATTCTGACTCTATGTCGATGACGATGTCAATGACGACGATCCGACGACGACGCGCTGAAAACGCAGATGCTGAAATCTGTGTTTTCCGGGCTGAATCTGCAAACTGCGTTGGATCTGACCGTGCGACGAGGATCTGTTGCGGGAAGGTGAGATCTGCGATGCGGGTACTGACTGCTGAAAAACTGAAAACGCTGAGTCTAGGACAGATTCCGTCGTGAAGATCTGCAAAAACGCTGAGGTTAATCTGCAAACCAAAAACGCTAGGGCTGAATTTTGTGCTTCTGCAAAAACGCTAGGCTTCTATAGTGTCTTGCTGTCGCCGGGTTGGTCTGCAATGCAAAACGCTAGGCTGATCTGTTGTGTCTTGACGACGCCGGGGCTGATCTGCTTGCCCAAATCACCAAGGCTGATCTGATGCAAAAACGCTCGGTCTTCTGTGGAAAAAACGCCAGAGTAGTCGAGGGGGTTGGTCTTGCTGAGAAGTTGCCTGTTGAGCAAGGTGCTCCTGCTGCCTCTTCTGCCAATTAGTGCTAATCTAGGTTTGCTTATATACAAACTTACTCAATTTGCCCCACCTACTTTCCAACAAAAGTCACTTAAAAATAATAAGTGAAAAATGTCAAAAATAGGCTAAATGCACTGTAAAATTCCCTAAAGGATTCTGATGGATTCTGATGGGAATGCTTATGATCATGTTGTGTGCAACCAGAGGATATGCATCTACACTAAGTGTCTGGACATGCACGGTCTGCGAACAGACTCACAAAAGTGCCAGATCACTTCCTATTCTAGACTGACTTAACAGAATTGAACCCTTGTCGTGCTGTAGCTTGTCCACGGACACATAGGGTTGGATGTGTCACGTGACATCTGAACTCACGAATTATAAGAGGGGATAAAGCACTCATAAAACTAAAAAAGCAAGGGACACAAGAAAAGGGAAAAGAAAAACTAAATCACTTTATTTGCTACAAAACAAAACTTTATTAACTTAAAAATATTTTTAGAAAAGGCATGCACAAAAGAAGTTGACGTAGCTTACTTGGCTAAAACTTAAAACAAGTACTCAACTTCAAAACAACTAAACTGGAAGAAATGCACGACACACAAGACGGGGAGTGGTGTAGTTCCACCCCAAGAAAGCACTGGCCCCAAACCCTGGCGTCCCTTTTGGTATTTCTTTATATTGCTTCAACTCAGTATAACGCCGGTACTCTTTGCTCTGCATCTCCACACGGGAGCACCAAAGAATGAGCCCTTGGCACATATTTAAAGGCCCCTTGGCCATGAAAAGAAATTTGCATGAGAAGCTTCAAGTCCCAAAAGCATCTGGTCCAAAAGCTAGCCCCCAAAATTTGCCAGCACAATTCACGCAACTCCGTGTAGCTTGCCACATCAACAGCATACAACGCAGACGTCCATACAACTGCCACATCATCAACAGGTCAGTGTGATTTATGGCGGTTCCGTACAATATGCCACGTCATTAGCCCATCTACGCAATTTGTTAATGTGTGAGTCTGCTTTATTTTAGGCCCCATCGAACGGGGTCCTATAAGTTGCTAGGGTTAGAATTATTCATCCTAACCCATCGTTTTATTTGGGCCACTCGACGAGGATCGATAAGTTGGTAGAGACTTCTTTTTCTGTTGTTGCTTCTTCTAGGGTTTAGGCCCCTTGATCGGGATCTCCAAGTTGGCTGGATTAGGTCTAGGAAACCCTAACCCACCAGGTCTTTAGTGGCTTGACACCTCAGCAGTTTGTGACATCCCCCCTTTTTGAAAGAAGGGTAATCGTCCGCAATAACAGTATACCTGCAAAACAACTAAGTTAGCTCAAAAATATCCAAAGGTCATTCCGAGGGACATTTAGTTTTCTCATTCGATATCAAAGCTCTTAATATTCCAACATAGCAAAATTAGCCATCACATCCAAATTGCGTTGAACTTGAACGCGTGTCTCGATGCACTAAAATTACATACCCAAGCAATCTCATCCAATTAGGAATATTCACAGGTTGGCACATCAATGCAACACAAATGCTCACATATCCATGTTACAAGACACAACGAACAGTGCCGCTGAGCACTCCTCCCAAACAGATGGTCTTCGGCATGAAGCTACTCAACGACTACTTCGTCCCCCTCCCCCCCGCCGCAAATAACCTAAAAAGGTCCAAGCCATGAGCTCAAAGGACTGATACAACCAAACGCTCCCTAGACCTCAGTCTGCGTCGCTTAGAGGTTTCAAGCATACAACAAACTCTCCAGACACACAGTCTGCGTCGTTTAGAGGTTTTCTAGCATATAACAAAACGCTCCCTAAACACCCAGTCTGCATCGTTTCGAGGTTTTCCAGCATACAACGAAACAGTCCCCATACACCCATTGTTCCGAGGTTCAGGCAGTATCAAACATCAATTCTTCTCTTCAATACTCCACCCAACAGTAAATCACCAATCATTGAAACCAATATTAAAACCAGAGTCGAACCATTCTCAAATCGGCACCAAGACAGGTTTAAAACAGATACCATCCGATTCAAACAAATTCCAAAGAGAGTTCTCAAACAAATTCCCAAACAAAAGTCAAGTAGTGTCGCAATCAACTTGAAAAGCATTCTCGGTGTCAATCGAGCTTGAAAAGACAACTAGCTTTCCATCCTGTGACTTGCATCAAAATTAGGGTTAGGTTGCTTCCAAAAGGTTGTAGCCGACCGTAGCATGCTCCATAGGCTCTTGAATAGTCGAAACTCGCTTGGACATAAAGTGTGCCCGTAGCGGCGATGGTCGTCCAATGATATAGAAATCGCATTGGGCCTCCAAGGTCATGGTTTCGAGAAGAGACACCTGATGAGAGATGTTGAGAAATTTCAAGTTGTAATCTGCTAGGATTTTCGTGGCAAGCATTTTAGGATACCCACTCTACCAGAAGCTGCACTTCAAAGAACGATGTCAAATGGCATGTAGCTTCGGGTAAAACTTTTCTTGAAAGCTTGCCAAGTCCTTGGAGTGTGCGGCTTGCCAGCTATAAACATCCACCACTGTATGGCAATGTCTTTGAGAAAAGCAATGGCTCAAAAAATCTTTGAGTCTTCTAAGTAATTCCCCATGGCATAGAAATACTTCAGAAATTGTAAAGCTTTCCTTGAATCTCTCTCGCCCGAAAAGCGAGAAAAATGTCTTGTGAAATTTGGACAAGCCATCTTGCTCTATCTGCTCTTCAGACGACCGGTATGCTTTCAGAACAATAACGAGAGGGGTACCACAAGCCAACAGAAAAGAATAGACTTTAGACCCTTCAAAACAATTGAACTGAAAGACAACTGAATTGAAAGAGATGCACGACACACAAGACGTGGATTGACGTAGTTCTACCCCAAGAGAGCACTCGCCCCAGACCTCAGCGTCCCTTTCAGTATGTCTTTATATTGTTTCAACTCAATACAAGGTACTCTCTGCTCTGAATCTCCACACAGGAGCATGCCAACGAATGAGCCTTGGCCATGAAAAACAGTTTACATGAAAAGCTTCAAGTCCCAAAAGCATCTGGTCCAAAAGCTGCCAACAGAATTCGCGAAATTCTATACAACCTACCACATCAGCAACGTAAAACGGGGAAGTCTGTACAACTGCCACATCATCAGCCAGTCAACGTGATTTATGGCGGTTCCGTACAGTGTGCCATGTCATTAGCTTGTCTATGCAATTTGTTTGTGTGAGTATTTAAGGCCCCATCGGGCAGGGTCCTATAGGTAGTTGATGGGGTTAGGATTATTAATCCTAACCCTTGGGATAGGATTATTTGGCTTGGGTTAGGTCTTGGAAACCCTAACCCACCGGGTCTTTAGTGCTTGACACATCAACAGTTTGTGACATCATAGCAATGTCTGTAGAGATTAGCTCTTTCTTCATGATGTGATAATCCACTCTTGCACGTGACATAAGTTCACGCATATTTGAAGCTACCTTTCCTATGTCGTAATCCCGCAACGAAAAGGTAAACACACAGTGTACTTCTCAATCTGATATGCAAAAGTAATGTCTCTAAGGGTGGAAACTAGGAGATATAAGTAAAAAACGGAGCCGTTTTGCGGCCGTTTCACTAGGGGGGTCTTTCTATATAATAGGCCCAAGGAGGACACATTTTCAAGCTAACTTGCTAAGGCCTCGTACTACATACTACATACCCAAGGGCTTCAAGCTTGACTCTTGAGCCTTGAGCCTTGCCCTCCCCTCTCGAGTCTCCCCTTCCCCTCTCTTTCCCATCTCTCCTCCTCTTGAAGTCAAGATTTGAAGCCTTGAAGCCTACCCCTCTCTCCTCCTCTCTGGATCTCCGAACTTCCATTTTAATTTTTCTCTAATCTCTATGGCATCTCAAGATGGATCCAGAGCTTCTCTAAGCCCTTCTCCTTCTCCTCCCTTCTGCCCCACCATGGCTTCTCAATCCCCTTCCTCCCCCAACTTCACCTAGGCATGGTGGAATGAACAAGTTTTTTTTTATGCGCGTCCCCTGGCCAGTCCCCCGTCCCCTGTTTTGGCATGTCCCCGTCCCCGAGACCCGTCACGTCCCCATGAGACTATGAGATACACACACTCTCCCTCTCTGGCAGCCAATCCCGGAAAACGCGTTGAAACTGCTGATGTGGTGCACTGTTCTAAAATCCGAGAATTGTGCTGACGTGGCAGGCCGTACAGACCCCGCTTTTTGCATTGAATGTTGTACGGAAATAAAGCAACAAAGTACTACGCAAGCTGAAAATAAAGCTTTTTGGGCATTGCTTTATTTTAAGAACTTTTTAAAAGAAGCTTTTGATTTTGAAGCTTTTGGGGGCTCTGCTTTTAGCATCCCATGTAACCTTTATAAGAAACCCAAGGGGGCTCCCTCTGCTGAGCATCTAGACGCAGAGTCTGAGAGCGAGCACCCGCGGGAGTTGTACTTTGCTCAAAGATTAATATAAAAAGAAATACTGAAAGGGGCGCCAGTCTTTGGGGCCAATACCTCTTGGGACGGAACTCCGCCAAGCTGTGTCGCATCGTGTAAATTTGTGAACGTTTTGAAGTGAATGTCTGTTGTGTCGCGGTAGAATCTTGACTTGGAGTGTCCAAGTTTATTACAGTGGTATCAGAGCGCAGAAAGATTCTTCTTCTACAGAGGATCCGATCCCTTTTACAACGCACACAGCTTTGGGAAAGAATCTTCGGCCCCCGACCCCGGACTTATTAGCCACTCCAACCCTTCATACATCGCACATCGGACGCGCTCCCGTCTTCATCGCTCTGTCTTACAAAGCATACAGCCATTAAAAATCCCAAATTACACATGGGTTCTGGTGAAGAATCTGACAGAGACGACACCTCTCAATGGGAAGGCAAAGAAAAGTTGAAGATCCGGTGCGGGAACTGAAGATAAGAATGAAGATTTGGGCAATTTTTTTTTCGGACAAGTTTACAAGAAAAGGAGTACAAAATGCAGATTGGCATATGTGTGAACAGATTGATTAAGTGCTCCAAGGACCAAAGATTAGAATTACCGGATTGATAAGATTTACTCGAGACGGTGTATGGCCATTGCTTCTCCTCTCACGTAGGGAGTAAGCTGAAAAGGCATACGAGTGCAAAAAAGCAGAACCTGTACTCACAGAAAGACATGGACAAGCGAAGCAAAAAGCAAAGCTTCGGAAAGGGCAAGAAGAAGGCAAAGAAGCCTAGTTTTCGCCCAGTTTCTGACAGTTCTACAAAGGAGTCATCCTCAGACAGTTCGGACTCAGACGATCACAGATTTTATGCAAAGAAGAAGCATTTCTAAAAACCAACCAGTATGACTTCCTCGAAGATAAAAGCAAGAAAGTAAAAGAACTTAAAGAAGGTAGACACTCAATTTGAATCCTTTCCGAGATGCTCAAACATGGTGGTTCACTCTTCTACTGAGAAAGGAAGCTCCGGTTAAATGGTTGAAAGGCTTTCTATTTCTTCTTGGCTGACTCGGGAGTACGAAAGAGATATACGAACTGCTTGGAATTATCTTCAAATGACCAGGGGAGATTCTTTGGACGCTTATTGCGAGAGATTTTGGAACTCTTTTCTACCAGCCTCTCATTTACGAAGGTCTTGTTTAAGGAACAGATTGAGCGGTTTTGCTGCGGACTTCCTACAGAGATCCAAGACTTCTGCTTGGAACAGAAGTTGAATTCTTTTGAAGAATTGATGGGTCATGTGAAACGGGGTTTTTGCGATACATTCGGGAAATTTGACTTACACGGAATCTGAATTCGCTCGCTGCTGCTGCCCGCACCTTCCACCTCGCCATCGCTGCTCCCCCCCCCCCTCCTCCCCTCCTCGCTGCCTCCGTTTCGCTCAACCCAACCCGCTGCCCGTCGCCTGTTCCCCCCCCCCCCCCCCCCGGCCCTCGTGCACTCCCTGCTGCCACCTGCGCGCAGGCACCTGGCTGCCCCCGTTTCGCTCAACCCAACCCACTACCCGTTTGCGCCCCCCCCCCCCCCCCCCCTCTCTCTGCGGGCTATCGAGCGCCCTGCCAGCTTCTCGCTGCCCGTCCAGCCACCCCCGCCGCTGCCCTATCCTCCTGCCTTCCTTTTGCTCGCCCGCCTACCTGCCTACAGCCTTTGGCTCCTTACCCCGCCCGCCTGCATCTTCAGTTTTTAGCCGTTCCTGCTTGTCGAGCCTCACTAATAACCTTGGCGTGTTTGGTCCAGCGGGAGCTGCCCCCCTCGTCTTCATTCCTTCGCCTCTTCTCCGCAGCAGCACACACACAAATGGAGGCTCAAGCTTCGCCACAGAGGAACTCCACTTAAGTCCCCTCGCCCGACCCCGCTGAGCCCACCATTCTACTTGCTCTTTCACCGACAGAGCAAGCGAGCCTAGCCGCAGAGGTAGAGCGCTTGCAGGCGACTTCTGTCATCTGCAAGATTCTCGGCACCAAACCTAGCAGAGGAGAGTTGCGTGACCTTCTCCAGGCCCGCCTTCTTGCAGAGGTGGGCAAGATCTTGGACGTTCAGATCCTCGGACGAGGCTACTATCAGATCGAGTTTAAGACCTCCGAGATGGTGTCCAAGGTCATCGCCATGAGCCCCTTGACCATCCGAGCAGCTCAAGCCCACTTTCGAGTTTCGACAGTGGAGACATGGTTTTGACCCTACTTCAAATGTTTTGGTAGAGGAGGCAGACATTCCCATCTCCGTCTGCTTTTCTGGTTTGCAGAGGGAGTACCTACCACTTTTGTCCAGGATAGGCTCAGTGATTGGGACTGTCCTGGAGACACCTTGCACGGCAGCCTCAGTAGCTGCCAAGGCGGCCGGCATTCCCTCAGTTCGCGTTCTGGTTAGGGACACTCACACTCTCCCGAAGGTCATCCTCCTTCCTCGGTTGAGTGGAGGTTGGTTTAGACAGAGCGTGGAGTATTCGGGCCTCCCAAACCAGTGCTTCATTTGTCGACAAATGGGCCATCTTGCGAAGGCCTGTCCTCGAGGAGGCCCCGACCTACACCACAGACTTAGCCCTAGCCTGCAAGGGCTGGCCAGCAGCCACAGGCAAAGAGACCCTCCGAGACTGGGGCTCCAGAAGAGGAGGGATGGCAGCAGGTTCGTGGTCGACGACGACAGCCTGGCCACAGCGACAGCCTGGCACTCAGGGTTGTTAGGGAATAAAGGCCTAAGTGCCTTGTACTTATTAACTTATAAGTTAAAAGACTTATAAGTGAGGGGGCCCGAGTGTGAATGGCCCCCTAGTCACTTACTCATATACTCAAAGGTCAAGCCCAAAATGTAACTATCGTGACTTTTCCCAAACTTCTACGAGTTCTCTCTCTCTCACGTATTTTTCTCTGCGTGTGCTTCTTCTGCGCCACTCTCCTCTTCTCCTTCACTCTCATTGCATAGAGTAGCAAGTGGGCTCTCTCTCCTGCTCCCCCACACATGGTATCAGAGCTTTAGGGTTTCCAAGAGAGCCATTTTCGCAACACAGATCAGAATTCTGTTCTTGCTCGCTGCGGGAAGGATATTCAACCGTTTTCGATCAACTGTGTCGCGAAGGGATCCTCTCACCGTGTAGAATCGACCTCCGGTGACAGTTTCCCCAAAATTAGGGTTTCAAAAACTGGCGAACAGCAGCCTATTTCTGCTGAAATTGACCAATTTCGGGGTCAATTTGATGCAATTTCATTAGGGCAAGTCTCACAGGTCAATCTTACAGGTGTTTCCACCAACGAGGTTCTGAAAATTCACCAAAACAGGTGTTTACAGGTCTGATTTTTGCCCTAAAACAGGGAATTTCAGCAAGCAAATGATGTATACACCTTGTGGAAACCTTTGGTAAGGGTTTGGCAGTGAATGTACGCCGTTTTGGGGTGATTTCGCGTGAAATTTGCTCGCTGTTTTTCTGTAACAGCAAGCTGTTTTTTGCCCGATTGCGCACATTTGGGCGTGTTTAGGTCGGCAAAACAGGGTTTCAGTGTTTGCAATCACTCAGAATGGCTTCTAGCAGTGAAAGTGGCAATTTGTTGCACATTCGCAAGCTTGAAGGTGCCCATAACTTTGCTATATGGAAGAAGCAATGTTATAATGTGATGTTGCAGAAGAAACAGGCGAAACCTATTAAGTTACAGGGTGTGAAACCGGTTGATATGGAGGTTGAAGAATGGGAAGAAGTGGACGAGTTGGCTCGCTCCACGATCATGCTTTCGGTGTCTGACAATTTACTCTTCAATGTAGAGAATGAGCAGACAGCATGGGGCATGTGGAAGCGTTTAGACGAGTTGTATGCACAGCAGAGTGCTGCCAGTAAAGTGTATTGGCTTAAGAAGCTTATGGATCTCCGCATGAAGGAGGGCACGCACATGTCAGTGCACCTCAATGAATTCAATTCTATTTTCAGCCAACTGACAGAGCTGAAATTCACGATTGATGAGGAGTTCAAAGCTACTTTTCTGCTATGCACATTGCCCGAGAGTTGGGATGTATTCCGGACAGCTCTTAGTAACTCAAGTGCGTCACTTAAGTATGCAGATGTAGAGAGTTCTCTCTTGATGGAAGAGATGAACAGGAAGAACACCACAGGTGGGTCTTCTAATGCATTGCACTTGAGAGGCAGGTCTCAACAAAGGGAGAAATCTGACAGTAAGGACAGGGCACGCAGCAAATCTCGTAGGAAAGATGTTGTGTGTCATCATTGTGGAAAGAAAGGGCATTATAAACGGGAATGCTATGAGTGGAAGAAAGAGAAGAACAAGGGCACTGAAACTGATGCAAAGGACAAGGGAAATGCCAAGAAGAGCACTGTGTTGATTGAGGAAATCAATGTTGCTAGTAGTTGTGACAGTGACAGCAGCACTGATGTACTCAATGCCTCTTCTGTGGATGCACATACCCTTGCTATGGGTTCTGATGTGGACATGCATACTTGGATTCTTGATTCAGGTGCCTCCTTTCATGTAACACCTCATAGGGATTGGTTTACACAGTACTCAGGTGAGGTGCAGGGCACTGTTTATTTGGGAGACAACTATGCATGTGACATTGCAGGTATTGGCAGTGTCCAGTTTTCCTTTGCTGATGGTATGACTTTTGTTTTGCACAAAGTGCGCCATGTGCCACAACTCAAGAAGAGTTTGATTAGTACAGGGCAGCTAGATGATGCAGGCTATCACACCACTTTTGGTGATAGCAAGTGGAAAATTTGTAAAGGGGCCCGGATTGTAGCCAAGGGTTGTAAATCGAACACTTTGCATCCTTTGCATGTATCTAGTGTGCGTGACCATGTTGTCGCCGTAACCGAGCAGCCAAGTGTTTCTTTGTGGCATGGCCGGTTGGGACACATGAGTAAAAGAGGAATGGAAACTCTGTCTCGTTGTGGTTATTTGCCGTGTTTGAGGTATGCTGATTTTTCTCATTGTGAGCACTGTATTTATGGTAAGCACAGTAAAACACCGCACAAAAGGTCTCTCTCTTTGAAGTCTGACAGGTTAGACTTAGTGCATTCCGATGTATGTGAAATGCCACAGTTGTCCTTAGGGGGAAAGAAATATTTTGTCTCGTTTATCGATGATGCTACACGTAAGGTGTGGGTGTATCCAATACGTGCTAAAAGCGATGTTTTGGATACTTTCAAGAAGTTTCTTGCGTTTGTTGAGAATCAAACTGACAAGAAGCTTAGGTCTTTGCGCTCAGACAATGGGGGGGAGTATGTATCAAAAGCATTTATTGACTTTTGTGCTACTAAAGATATTAAAAGAGAGCTCACGGCTCCTTTTAATCCCTCTCAGAATGGAGTTGCAGAGAGATTGAACCGGACTATCCAAGAGAAAGTTCGGAGTATGCTGTCACATGCTGCATTACCTCATGGTTTTTGGACAGAAGCTGTGCAAACAGCTATTCACTTGATTAATCGCTCACCTAGCAAGGCTTTGGGTGGAAAGGTGCCTGAGGAGGTGTGGTCTGGCAAGCCACCCTCATATGCACATTTAAGAGTGTTTGGTTGTGAGGCCTATGTTCACATCCGGAGTGAACTGCGCACCAAACTAGAGCCAAAGTCTCATAAATGCATTTTCCTAGGATATGGTGAGGATGGTGAAATGGGGTATAGATTATGGGATCCCGCATTACGGAAAATCATACGCAGCAATGATGTCATCTTCAATGAGAATTGCATGCACAAACAGCCCACAAAGGTCGAGGAAGTGCGCCGGGTTGTTTTTCGTGAAGATGTTACATATGGACAGCCAAGAAGGCCCAATGTTCAGCAGCCTTTACATGCTGAAAATGGTGCTGAAAATCAGCCATTAGCTGCTGAAAATCAGCCCCAACAAGTTGCCATTGATGCACCACAGGTAGGGGAACAGGTTGATGCTCCTAGACCGCCCATTGTTGCGATGCAACCGGCTGAACAGCCTGCTGTTTTTGATGGTTTACAGGCTGAAAATCCACCTGTTATGGATCATTGGGTGCGTAGGTCTACTCAGGTGACAAGGCCCCCCGATAGATATGAACCGTCTTTGGACTATGTCATGCTTACTGATTGTGGTGAGCCGTCTTGCTATAGAGAGGCTATGCAACGGGAAGACAGTAAGAAATGGTTCAAAGCAATGGTTTCGGAAATGCAGTCTTTGGAGAAAAACCATACATGGGACTTGGTTGATTTGCCTAAAGGGCATAAGGCTCTGCCATGTAAATGGGTTTACAAGACCAAGGTCACCTCTGATGCTTCTTCTAAGTACAAGGCACGTTTGGTTGCTAAAGGGTACAAGCAAAAGCATGGTGTTGATTTTGATGAGATTTTTTCTCCTGTTGTAAAGCTTGCCACATTACGTCTTGTTTTAGGCCTGGTTGCTTCTGAAGATATGGAGTTAAAGCAAATGGATGTCAAAACAGCGTTTTTGCATGGCGATTTGCTTGAGATGATCTATATGATGCAGCCAGAAGGTTTTGTGTCAAAGGGGCAAGAGAAGAAAGTATGTAGACTCTTGAAAAGCTTGTATGGTTTGAAACAGTCTCCCCGTGCATGGTATCACAAGTTTGATACATTCATGAGGTCTCAAGGCTACAAAAGAAGTAATTCTGATCACTGTTTGTATATCAAAACGGCAAGTGATGGATCTCTTCTATTGCTGATTTTGTATGTTGATGACATGCTTATTGCGGGTAAAAATGTCACGGAGTTGGATGCATTACAGCAAAGCTTAAAGAATCGCTTTGACATGAAGGATCTTGGTGATGCTAATCATATTTTGGGCATGCGTATCTCTCGAGATAGACCTAACAGGCGTCTGTATCTATCTCAACGAGATTATGTTAATAAGGTGCTACATCGTTTTCATATGGATGGGGGAAAGGCACTTGGTACTCCGCTGCCTCCATATGTAAAACTAACTGCACATGACTGCCCAAACACAGATGATATGCGGGCTGAAATGGCCAAGATTCCTTATGCATCAGCCGTTGGCAGTTTGATGTATGCTATGGTTGCTACACGTCCGGACATTGCATTTGCGGTGGGAGTAGTAAGCAGGTACATGAGCAATCCTGGCAAAAAGCATTGGGAAGCAGTGAAGTGTATCTTGAGATACTTGAAAGACACTAAAGACTTGTGCATTTGTTTTGGGAAGAGTGAGACATCTGTGCATGGCTTTACAGATGCAGATTTTGCTGGACATCCAGATTGCAGGAAGTCTACCTCTGGATATGTGTTTACATTCACAGGAGGTGCAGTTTCTTGGATTTCTAGACTGCAAAAATGTGTTGCTTTGTCTACCACTGAGGCTGAGTATGTGGCTGCCACTGAGGCATGCAAAGAAGCTTTGTGGCTCATGCGTTTGGTAGAAGAGCTTGGCATTAAGTCACCGGTTCCTGTGCTACACTGTGATAGTCAGAGTGCTATTATGCTTGCAAGGAATCCTGTTTTTCATGCCAAGACAAAGCACATAGAGGTGAAGTATCATTTTATCAGGAGTGTGCTTGATGACAAGAGCATTACACTTGTCAAGGTGCACACAGATGACAATCTTGCAGATCTTTTGACCAAGAGTCTTCCAGCAGAGCGATTTGCATATTGCCGTCAGATGAAGGGTGTTGGATGAGTAAGTGCATGATCAGCTGATATATCATAGTTAGCTGATTCTTTGATCTCCCAAGGTACATTGCCTTTAGGTGGGAGGTTGTTAGGGTACATTGCCTTTAGGTGGGAGGTTGTTAGGGAATAAAGGCCTAAGTGCCTTGTACTTATTAACTTATAAGTTAAAAGACTTATAAGTGAGGGGGCCCAAGTGTGAATGGCCCCCTAGTCACTTACTCATATACTCAAAGGTCAAGCCCAAAATGTAACTATCGTGACTTTTCCCAAACTTCTACGAGTTCTCTCTCTCACGTATTTTTCTCTGCGTGTGCTTCTTCTGCGCCACTCTCCTCTTCTCCTTCACTCTCATTGCATAGAGTAGCAAGTGGGCTCTCTCTCCTGCTCCCCCACAAGGGTGGTCCTCAGGCGCCTGCCCAGCAGCAGTGGGTTCCTACGGGGAACCGATTCGGTCCTCTTGAGCAGGACGAGGTCCTTGCTCCAGCCCCCACCTCAACTTCACCCTCGACAACCCCCCCTCCCCCCGAGTTTCCCCCCTCCTCATCAAACCCCCCCCCCCCCCCCCCCCCCCCCCCCCCCCCGCTCCAGTTCCACAGTCACCCTAGAGGGCATGGCCATCCCCGGCTGCTAGGAGATCTCTTGGCAGCGCCTTTGCCACGAGTCGCTTGGCGAGAGAGGGACAGTCTTTATTGTGACCCCCTTTACAGGTACAGACGTCTCCCTTTGCAACAATCCCTCGTGGTCTGACGAGCTTTGACATTCGGCGCCGATGGGACTTCTTTGAGTACGAATTTACACACTTTCTCGGCGACTCTTCAGCAGACCATGAGGCAGCCTGCTTCAGAGTTCATGTTCTATTCCTTGCAGCTATGGGGATAGAGGCCTTGGACTCAGTGGTTGGCTTTTCTTTTCCCCTTTTCGACAGGGACCAGACTGAGTGGACTCTCGACTCAGTGTTGGAGTGGCTGGATACACAGGCCCTAGAGTTCTCTCACCACATGGGAGACCTAGGAGTTACATACATGCTTCAAACTTTGTGGCCATTGGTCAAGTTTGCGGTGACCCCCCCAGATGCAACAGGATGTAGACACATTGTGGTTCACTTCTTTGTTGATACGCAATGCTCGCCATGCTATGTACACATTCATGAGGACTCCTGGATAGAGGAGGTTGCTTTACATACAGCTTGGTCTACTTGGGCTTGGGCCAAGCACTCTCTGCGGTCACGCCTATCTAGAGGATGCTAAGATGCAGATTACTCCCCATCCAAGCCAGCCTCGAAGATAGCACATTTAGCTGTTGCGGCAGCATCTGTTCTCTCTCGCTCCCCATGAGGATCGTCTCATGGAACGTGCAGGGTCTTGGTGGGCCCCAGTTTCAACGTCAGAGGGGCCGACTGCCTCAGGAGCTTCAGCGTTGCCTTGTGGGAGGCGAGATTGATATCCTTATGCTACAGGAGCATCATCTGTGTGAGAGCCGCATTAGACGTTGTGGTCAGCTCTTGCGTGGACGGTATGATACTTTTTGGTCAGCTGCTTTTGGACCTGGAGGAATCCAGGGTAGGGTATGTATGACTATTGCGGATTCTTTGCAGCAGGCCATTGTGGGCAGAGGGATTATTGTGCTAGACAGGGCTCAGTGGATCACTATGCAGGTTCAGGGTTTCCTTGTGAGCTTCCTGAACATATATGCGTCCAATGTGGCGAGTGCACAAGCAGAGTTTTGGTCACAGATTGTTGAGTCTCTGCCGCAGGCAGAGCAGTGGTGCATAGGGGGTGAATTTAACATGTTGGAGGAACCTTCTGATAGGATCGATGGTAGCCATGCTACTGTGCATGGAGTTGAGTTGGAAGCTTGGGAGAGGTTTTGTATGACTCTGAGGGTTTCGGATGTGTGGCAGCACTCTAGCTTTGTGAGGTCCCCCAGACAGCCTGGCCTTCTCTCGTTCGGACCGCGGAGTGGGAGGAGTGAATCCATCGCGGATAGATCGCTTCTACACTAGTGACCATTTCTGTGACTTGGGTGGGACAATTGGCATTTTGGCAGGGACTTCCTTCTCGGACCATGCACCAGTGATCCTCACAGTGGCAGATAGACAGAGGAGGGGGAGCACGATGTTTCGCATCCTTGAGAGGGTCTTGCTGGACTTTGCACTCAGAGAGCAAGTAGAGGCTCTCTGGACAGAGAGCTTGGAGATGCAGGATTCTCTTGCTGACAGAGTGGCCTCAGGACTAACTCAGCTTAGTCGTTTCTTTCTCCAGGAGTCGTTGGCTCGCCTGGCTGCAGCGAGAGAGGAGCAGTAGCGTCTCAGACGGGGCGTTGCTTCCTTGCAGAGGATGCAGAAGCAGCATCCAGACAGTCCCAGCGTAACCGCGAAACGCGTTTCAGCAGGCCTGAAACGCAAAACGGGTGAAACGGCAGAAACGTTTCACCTGCAAGGTGAAACGCCCAGAGTGAAACGCCTGAGATAAAAAATTTCCTTTAGAGAATTTGGCCATTAAATAGTTATTTATTTATTATGTATATGCTATTTCAATGTTAACATAGCATGTGTTTCTACTCACTACACTATGAACACCTATTTTGTCAGTACATAACTCTATACATACACAAAACTGGCGTTTCGGTCAAACGTTCAGTGAGGCCTTAGCCTAGAGTGAAACGTTTCGGGGTGAAACGCCACGTTTCGGGGTGAAACGTTTTGGGTCTGAAACGTTTCGCGGTTACGTTGGACAGTCCTTGGTTGTAGCAGCAGTTAAAGCAAGCTCGCTAGGAGCTTGTTAGCACAAAGGAGGGTGCCATGAGTTTGCTTTCCATCGACAAGCATCTCAATGGACACAGGCGGGTGACGGAGTGACTGGTGCTTTTTTCGAGGCAGTGAGACCTCGGCATACGCATGCAAAGGTCAGTCAGTAGAGGAGGCCCGACGGGTCAATTGCTTCTGAGCCAAAGGACATGCGTGCAGTTGCTACTGACTTTTACCATGAGTTACTATCTGCAGAGCCTCAGTCAGAGCGTCAGGATGCATGCAGAGAGCAGGTGTGGGCACAAAATTCAAATGCCTTGCCTTGTGATTGAAGAGATGCGTCACAGGCTTGAGCTGCCACTTCAACTTGAGGAGTTGCACACGGCTCATAGTGCACTCCCCCGTGGTAGCTGTCCAGGTGAGGATGGCTTGACTCCCAGTTTTTTCTTGGAGTACTGGGACTTGCCTGGCCCATATCTCTGTAGTGCTTTTCAGTACATTTCGCACACGGGAGAGATGCCTGACAGCATGAGTGAGGGTCTCATCTACCTCATTCCCAAGGAGGGTGGCTCCTTGGATGAGATTCGACACTGGCGCCCCATCACCATCCTCAACTCAGCCTACAAAATTCTTGCCAAGGCTCTGAGTTTGAGGATCCAGCCACTTCTAGAGAGCCTTTTACATGGGACTCAAGACAAGTTTTGTCAAGGAGCGCAGTATCCTTGACAACATCTTTACTTTTTGGGAGGCTTCTGCCCTAGCGCGGCTCCGTGGTGAGGATCTGGTGATTCTTCTTCTCGATTTTGAGAAGGCCTACGAGAGAGTTGACTGGGACTTTCTGGAGGGCACTCTACGCAGGATGGGCTTCTCAAATGCTTCGATCATAGGGTGTCAGCGTTGTACAGACGGGCACACAGTCAGGTACTTTTGTCAGGAGGTAGAGGTGATCGTTTCATGCTCACACATTCGGTCAGACAGGGCTGCCCTCTTGCCCCATTCCTCTTTCTGTTCTATGCTGAGGCAATGAGCAGGTTTTGGTGTCGCAGCAGGTTGGTCTACGGGGCTTAGCACTCCCTATTCGGGGAGATGAGCTACTGGACACTAAGTTTGCTGACGACTCACCCTTGTACTTGGATGGCCACGAGGCCAACCTTCATAGCTGTGAGCAGGCTCTTGAGACCTTTTGTTGTGCATCTGGCACACTGATCAACTAGAGAAAGACAGTGGCTTTCTCGGTTGGTAGTGCTCCTGTACCCGATCGGATGCCAGGTGAGGGTTTCAAGTGGATTCCCCAGGGACTGCAGTTCGGTACTTGGGCTGTCAAGTTGGTTTGGACTTGTCTCCCGAGCAGCAGATTGCTCCCCTCCTCCTGTCTATCGGGAGGAAGTTGCTACATTGGAGCTCCGCACGACTGTCTTTGGCTGGTAGAGTTGTAGTGGCCAACCAGGTGTTGTTGGCTACTATGTGGTACATCACTTCTTGCTGGATCTTCTTGAGTTCTTGTATCAGCCAAGTAGAGAGGTTGATCAGGAACTTCCTTTGGTCAGGGCATGACACTCAGACAGCCCGGGCCAAAGTGGCTTGGCAGGTCATCACTCTTCCTTATTTACAGGGAGGGCTTGGGATCATCGACCCAACACAGTAGAGCAGAGCCCTTCTTGGGAAGTTTATCGTCCGAGGACTTCTAGGTGAGGAGCCTTGGAAGGAGTTCTTGCTACAGTGGCTTCGTGCTAGGGTGCCTCAGGCAAGAGGCCCCTGGCAACCTTCGACCAGATGAATCTTCACAGAGATGCGTAGAGTTGGTTTGAGCAGGAGACTGGAGGGCCACTTACCTCTGGGTTTGCTTCGATCTTCGGAGCACCTGGAGCGAGGCTTGGAGCAGCGGCAGCCTACTTGCACGGAGGAGCGCCTGCGACAGCCCCTTGTTTGGAACCCCATGGTTATCACTCAAAGAGGCCACTTGGTTGGTAGTCAGCCTCATGTTTCCTAGGGTCCCATGGCAGCGGGTCCAGCACGCTCTTTAGGTGACTGGTTACAGTTTTCAGGCTTGTCAGAGGAGCTGCAGGGCTTTCAGCTCTGCAGGGCATGAGAGGGGTGCACAGCATGTGCCAAGACATCTCAGAGGCAGTCCCAGCTGAGTGGCTCACAACTCTCGAGTCAACAGCGCCCACATGGATGGGAGCCTTCACGCGACTAGAGGTTCTCATCTCAGTTCGGGCTTGCTCAGAGACTGTTCCCTCCCTATTTTTCGAGTTACACGGTGAGGGATGTTTACAGCGAGTTACAGTAGAGGCCCCGCACGTGGTAGAGTGCTGTTTTCAGAGGATCCGAGTGGTGGGCATTTGTGGGAGGACTTGTGTCATCGATCCTGACCCAGCTGCTCTTGAGACTGGACATTGGAGACTATGGGCTTGGGAGTGCTGTCCACTGGCACAAGTACAGTGGGATCCTGGAGAGTGGCTTTGGAGGGATCCTTTCTCTTCTGCAGACCACCCAGGTGTCCCTTTCTTTCAGAACACTGTTCGATTGGGACGTCACATACGGGCAGCACAGAGAGAGGCTTGCCCTGCTGCAACACCTCATTAGCAGGAGGTGTCACAAAGTGATGACGTGACGGATGGAAACCCTAAAATTCCTGCAAACCCTAATTTCTGCCAAAAACCCTAATTTCCGGAAATCGCGGAGGCTTTTTTTTTTTTTTTTTTTGGAAAATGATGAGCGACGCGAATTTTGCTTTTGCTTTCTTTTTTATAAAAAAAAGAGAAAAGACTCTCTAAGAGAGAGAGAGAACTGATGCTTTTGATTTTAAAAGCTTTTGGGGCTCTGCTTTTGGGCATCCCTTGTAACCTTTAAATTAGTGGTGAGGGCCTCACTTCTCAGAGCATTTGGACGCAGAGTCTGAGAGTGAAACCCTAACCGCTCTCTTGTACTTTGATGATTGATTAATATAAAAAGAAATATCGAAAGGGGCCCCAGTCTTTGGGGCCAATATCTCTAGGCACGGAACTCCGCCGGGCCAATGCAAATCTATTGTGATCTGTGAATTGTTTTGAAGTGGTTATTTGGTGCTGTCACGGTTGATTCTTGACTTGGAGTGTCCAAGTCTGTTACAGTGGTATCAGAGCACGGCCGATTTCTCTTCTATGGGAAATCCGATCCTCGAAATTTTTTTTTCCGCGGCACCTATGGCTTCAGGCAATGATCAGTCGACTCCCTCTGCATTTGGAGATGCGGGCAGGGATCACAAGGAAGATTCTGGCAGAGAGTACGGCCCGCCTTGGCCTACTTAGGCGGAGCGGCGAGAGATCGAGTGTCGCCAGTTGATCGGCGATGCAACAAAGATGATGCTCAATTTTGCCAAGGACCCGAAGATTGCAAAATATATGAACCAAACCTCTTTGGAAGAGGTACAGATGGAGTGGCAGAGAACCACAACACCACTCCCTAAACCCGCTCTCAAGAAACCTTTTTGCCTCCAAGAAATATACGGAGAAGGAACTGGAGAACGTGGTTGATGCACGGATTGCTCAGCTTTTCGACGTGCAAAAGAAAGACAAAAAGCATGGCAAAAAGCAGAAGAAAGGTACTGACTTCCCGGGATATTTGGGTCATCGGTCGACATTTGACAAGGCAAAGAAATAGAAGAAGCGTGTTCGATTTGAAGGAGTTCCCAGTTCTTCTTCTTCTTCTTCTTCTTCTGACAGTTCTTCTAGCTCTTCAGATTCGAGCGAAGAAGACAGAAAAGGTAAAAAGCGAAGCAAGAAACAAAGCTTCGGAAAGGTCAAGAAGAAGGCTACATCTCGCCTAGAGACTGACAGTTCTACTAAAGACTCGTCTACAGACAGCTCAGATTCCAATGACGGAAAGTTTTATGCGAACAAGAAGAATTTTTACAAAACCAACCAGTATGACTTTCTCGAAGAAAAAAGCAAGAAAGTCCGAGAGTTTAAGGAAGGTGGCCACTCGATCAAGTTTGATACTTTTCAGGATACTCAGATGCTTCGAAGGCTTTGTCTTTTATTCAGCAGTTTGACATCGCTTTCGCCGAAGGACGCTATTCAGAGCACTCCAAGATTCAGAGAGCTACCTATTACCGTAAGGGGAATGCTCGTACTTGGTGGTCCATGCTTCTTTTAACAAGAGTGCGCCAGTTAAATGGCTGAAATTTAAGAAGCTTTTTATTTCTTCTTGGTTGACGCAAGAATATGAACGAGATGTACGAGCTGCTTGGAACCATCTTCGGAAGACCAAGAAAGATACAATCAATGCTTATTGTGAAAGATTCTGGAACTCTTTTCTACCCGCCTCTTCATTCAAGAAGATCTCGTTCAGAGAACAGATTGAGCGGTTTACCTTGGGTCTACCTACAGAGATCCGAGATCACTGCTTGGAACAAAAGTCAGCTTCTATTCAGGAGTTGATGAGTCATGCGAAGCGGGGCTTTGCCATTCACTCTGGCAGTCTCACCTACCCCACAGATGAGGCCATGACACAACAAGCCGAACAGACTTCTGGGAATGAAAGTAGAATGAAAAAGAGCAACCCAGAGAAAAAAAAGGATGCACAACCCAAGCTTACTCCTGAGGAGAGAGCTCGCTTCATCAGAGAGGGGAAGTGCTTTGGATGCGGGGAACATGGACATATCTCCGCGAAGTGCCCTGATAAGGCACAGAAAGAACAGAATGATAAAGACGACGACAGGCCTAAGAGTTTGAGAGCAGCTGAGGAATGTGGCAGAAAAGGCAGATAGAAAAGCAGAACTGGTACCACATGGCGTGGGACTTGCACCGAATCAAATGAATGAAAGTACAAACTTTGCCGCTTTTTTGGGGGCAAAGTGAAGGATCAGGAAGCTCTTTTGAAGGAGCCAAGCCAACTTCTTTTCACTTGGAATTGGCGGCTCGATTTGGAACTACGCCCGATAGACTGACGCCACAGGCGGAGGTAGTTCGACTGGCACCCGGATGGGATGTTGCCATTACACCGAGCATTGGCAAACTTTGTTTGCAATGACAGGGGTGTTCAGGGCACGCAAGTGACGTTCTACTCGGGATCCCTTGGTACCACAAGAACTACGCCGTGGTTGACTACCGGGCCGAGAAAGCGATTTTGATAAATGAAGGGCTTAGAGATTGTACTTGATGAACTTCAGTTTTCTTACTCATTCTTTTGGGAGAACTGAACGATGGATAAAGGTTGAATATGTTTTGACCTGAAGAAAAGAACGCCAAGATTTTTTCTCCACGCTCATGCCGATTGCTTTTGAGAGGGGCTGAAGATCATACCATTGATCTGATATCTGGAAGCACGCCACCGAATCGGCCACCTTATCGTGTGAGCCGAGTACAGAATGAAAAGATTATGAACCCAATGAAAGACCTCTTGGAAAAGGGTCTTGTCCAACCTAGTACTTCACCGTATTGCTCTCCAGTGTTGTTGGTTTTTGAAGAAAGACGGATCTTGGAGAATGTGCATCGATTATAGCACTCTCAACGAAATCACCATCAAGAACAGATTTCTGATTCCTAGGAGCGATGATACACTCGACAAGTTATAGGGATCCTCGTGCTTCAGCAGGATTGACTTGAAGAGTGGGTATCATCAGATCAGGATAGCGCCAAGAGATGTCTACAAGACTGCTTTTCGGGCGACTTTTGGGTTATTTGAGTTTTTGGTGATGCCTTTTGGCTTAACCAATGCTCCTGCGACATTTAACCGGATGATGGACAAGATTTTTCGAGAGTACAGGCTATTTGTTGGCACTTTCTTTGACGACATCTTTGTTTTCTCGAAGAATGAGGCAGAACACAAAGATCATCTGCTTCAAGTCTTTCAGGCATTACGAGATCACACGCTAGTGATTAATGCAAAGAAAAGTGAATTTTTCCTACCAGAGATACACTTTTTGGGACACATTGTGTCAGCAGTAGGAGTGCAAATGGACCCGGCCAAGATAGAGACTATCCGTGATTGGCCCGATTTGAGGAATGTCCATGAAGTTAGAAGCTTCTTGGGACTGTGTTCGTACTACAGGGGGTTCATACGAAAGTTTGCAGAGGTTGCTTCCCCTTTGCATATCTTGACACAGAAAGGAGTCCCTTTCTCGTGGGGACCCACAAAGGTGACTGCCTTTCAGACATTGAAAGAGAAATTGACTACGGGACCTATTTTGACTTTGCCGGACTTGCAGAAGTCATTTGAAGTATATTGTGATGCTTGTGGTCATAGTCTGGGTGCGGTCTTGATGCAAGAAGGCCATGTCATAGCTTACGAGAGCCGTTTGTTCTCTAGGCCGGAGATGACAACACAGATCTATGAGAAAGAGCTTTTGGCGGTAATCCATGCTCTTACTCACTGGCGGCATTACCTACTCGGAGCGGATTTTTTTGTCTTTACAGACCATCAGAGTTTGCACTACTTCTTGTCACAGAAGCAGCTTTCGGAAAAGCAGATGCGGTGGGCGAACATCTTGTCACAGTTCCACTTCGAGATTGTCCATGTGCAGGGACAGAAGAATGTGGTGGCAGATGCTTTGTCTCGGAAACCGTTGGTTCTGGCTATTTCCGCGATACATCATAGGAGCTTCGAGGATATGGTCAATCAGTGTGCCACAGATACAAATTTTGCAGATATTTTCACACGGACACGGGATGGGGAGACAATAGCTGGACACTCCCTTCGGAAAGGCTACTTGATGAAAAAGACTATGTTGTGCGTTACACAGCCGTTGAGGGAAAAGGTTATGACTGATTGCCACTGTCCACCTTTTACGGGTCACCGTGGCATTGCTACCACCATGAAAGGGGTAGAGAGATACTTCTTTTGGTCGTGACTCAAGAAGGATGTGGAAGAGTTTGTGCGCAGTTGCTTGGTATGCCAGAAGGTCATGTTTGACAGGCATAAAGCATAGGGATTGTTACATCCTTTACCCATACCCACCCACCCTTGGGAAAATATTGAAATGGATTTCATTTTTTTGATCTCCCGAGAATACAGAATGATCACGATGATTTTCCGATTACATGGCACGTCTGAGACGATTCTCTCCGAAAGAGACCCCAGATTTATGAGTTGGTTTTGGAAGGCAATTTGGGAAAACATTGGCACGCAGTTGCAGTTCTTGTCATCGTTCCACTTGCAGACTGACGGGCAATTTGAGATTGCCAATTCAGTGATTTTAGATTTATTGAAGTCTTGTATCTCGGATCAGAAGACTCAATGGGAAAAGAACTTACCTTTGGTGGAATTTGCCTACAATAACACGATACACTCTTCCACGGGGAAGACGCCATGTGAGATTGTTGAAAGTGCTGCCAAGGTTCCATCCTTCCTGAGCACGAAAGATTAGATATTTGAAGCGGATGAATATTCGCGAGATTTGGATACGGCTTTTGCCAAGGTTCGCGAGACTTTGCAGGAGTCTCAAGAACGACAGAAAAAGACAGCGGATCGCCATTGTCGCGACTTGAAATTGAAGGAGGATGATTGGGTGCTTACTTTTGAGAAGGCACGCCTAAGAAAGAAAAAGAGAAAGGAGAGGCTTTTTCCAAAGCTTAGTATGTGATACTACGGACCTTTCCAGATCACTGACAAGATAAATGATGTCTATTTCTGATTGAAACTGCCATATACTTGGAGGATTCATAATGCATTGCATGTGAGTCTCTTGAACTCTGTTAAGGGTGATGTGCCTGATGATGGGAAGCCTGATGAGCAACCCAAAGTGGAAGAAAACGAGGAGATCCTTGTTCCTGAACAGATTTTGGCACATAATGATACGAAGAAAGGTAAAGTCTGAAGGCGGGTTCTTGGTTAAGTTCAAGAACTTTCCTGCATTTAATGCGAAGTGGATGGAGGAGGACCTAGCAGATACTCCTCGGATTGTGAAACTTTACCTCGATGTTTTGGTTTAGCATAGTCTACTCCAAACGGAACCCAGAAACTCAGCTTGGCCGAAGATCTGGTGCAGTGGGATGCACAAGAGGGGAGTTACTCCGCTACCTTGTCAACAGATGCCTCGATTTTGATACTAAAGTCACTGATGTCTCTTTGAGCTTCAGGGATACTGAGAGCTGACAGTATTCTGCTGGATGACTTTATGAAATGGAATTCCTGATTATGATACTGATTTGTTCTTGACTTCTTGTGAGTGCAAGAACTGATAGACGAAATGACTGCAGCATTTTGGTCTACTTGATCTCGAATAGACATGGTTGCAATAGGGGTTAATCAATTGGACATCGATGAGGTCCCGATTGGACCTAGATGTGATTGCTAGCTACATTGCCGATAAATCATGGTCTAGGATCCGAATGAATGTTGAATGTCATGTGATGTCCTGTGATGTCTGGTGATGTCCTATGATGTGACTGTCGATTTTGTACATGTGCTAGATGTGTGTTCCTAGTACGTAGGTACTAACAGTCAGTGTCTGCTAAGACGGTTTATGGCTTTTGTCTGTTTTGCAGGCGTAATCGCGGTCGATTACAATGCTTTCAAGCGGGGGGTATGTCACAAAGTGATGACGTGGCGGATAGAAACCCTAAAATTCCTGCAAATCCTAATTTCTGCCAAAAACCCTAATTTCCGAAAATCGCGGAGGCTTTTTTTTTTTTAATTTGGAAAATGATGAGCGACGAGAATTTTGCTTTTGCTTTCTTTTTTATAAAAAAAAGAGAAAAGACTCTCTAAGAGAGAGAGAGAACTGATGCTTTTGATTTTAAAAGCTTTTGGGGCTCTGCTTTTGGGCATCCCTTGTAACCTTTAAATTAGTGGTGAGGGCCTCACTTCTCAGAGCATTTGGACGCAGAGTCTGAGAGTGAAACCCTAACCGCTCTCTTGTACTTTGATGATTGATTAATATAAAAAGAAATACCGAAAGGGGCGCCAGTCTTTGGGGCCAATATCTCTAGGCACGGAACTCCGCCGGGCCAATGCAAATCTATTGTGATCTGTGAATTGTTTTGAAGTGGTTATTTGGTGCTCTCACGGTTGATTCTTGACTTGGAGTGTCCAAGTCTGTTACAGGAGGAGGGTCTCACAGCTGAGTTCTTGGCAGCTTTTTGGGAGAGGTTGTGGGACTCCAGACAGCCGAGGTGAGTCACTTTGTTTCAGTGGCTGGTCGCACACAAAGCTACAGCAATTGGGAGCTGGTTGGTGCATAGTGGTCTCTCGGCCGCATGCGCAGCTTGTGACCATCTTGTGGAAAGTCAGCGTCACTGTCTTTGGGACTGTCCCTTGGCACAGCAGGTGTGGCTTCGTGTTCTTCGGCTGATGCCTGCTCTTTCCACGGCTCGGCAATACACTTGGGAGGCAGCTGCTTGGTCCACTCTCACGGACCCGGCACTTCAGTTTGAGCTATTTCCACCAGCAAGATGATAGTGATGCAGGGGGGGCGACCTACACTCCACCCTGCCCCACAGAGCTTACTCCACAGGAGTGGTGCAGTGAGAGAGAGGAGTGTTGGGAGCTCATCAATGGCCTGACACTCTGGTTCATCTGGCGGGCCCGCTGCTTCCGCATCCCTGTACCACCAGCAGAGACTGTTCGCGATCTTTGGTTAAAGCTGATCCACACCCTCAGAGGACAGCTCGAGAGACTTCAGGGCAGCTCCGACCGCATGAGGAAGCGCAGAGAGGCCTTCCTTCGACGTTGGCGTCCTGGGTCTTTTTTCACCATGGTCCAAGGTGTACTCAGATGGCACTACCGTCCACCTGTGGCTTTTCCCTCCCCCCATTTCTTTATTAAGCCTCATTGTACATATGCTGTTTTTTCACTTGGAGAGTCTCCCGATCATGGTTGTTGTAGCCCTCTCTCGAAGAGGTGGTTGTAGCCCTATGGGCAGTTTCATTAACAAAAAGAAGGATCTTTTTCTCGGAAAAAAAAAAATTTGACTTACCCCACTGATGAGATCTTGACTCAGAGAACCCAACAGACCTCTCACAATGTAAGTAGAAAGAGAAAGAGTTCCAGAACAAAGAAAAGAATGATACACGTTTCCGACAGACTCTTAGAGAAAGGGTTATCTATCTCAAAGAGGGGAAGTGTTTTGCATACGGAGAACATAGAAACATCTCCGCAAAGTGCCCCACAAAGGCACAGCAAGAACAGACTGAAGACAGGTAAGAGAGTTCAAGAGCAGCAGAGGAATGTGGCAGAAAAGGCAGATGAAAACAGAACTGGTACCACATTGCGTGGGGCCCGAACCGAATCAGATGAATGAAAGTACAAAACTTTGCCGCATTTAGGGCAAAGTGAGAGATCAAGAAGCCCTCATTTTCTTTAATGGAGGAGCCAAGACCCACTTCTTTTCACTTGAATGGGCAGCTCGATTTGGAATTAGTAATTACGCCCGACAGGCAAGCCACAGGCGGAGGTAGTTCTAGCGGCACCCGAACGGGATGATGCCATTACACCGATCATTGGCAAACTTCGCTTGCAATGTTAGGGGTGTTTAGGGCAAGAGAACTTCAACGTAATGCCGTTGGGAGATTGTCACGTCCTACTCGAAAATTGGTACCACAAGAACAACGCCGTGGTTGACTACCGGGTCAAGAAAGCAACCTTGACAAATGAAGGGCACAGAGATTGTGCTTGATGAAATTCAGTTTCTCTACTCGATTTTTCTGGAAAGAACTGAATGATGATTGAAGGTCGAAGATGTTTTGACCAAGATTTTCTCCACACTCATGGCGATTGCTTTTTAGAGGACCTGCCAGGCGAGTTGCCACCAGCTTGTCCTGAGGATCATACCATTGATCTGATACCTAGAAGCACACCACCGAACCGGCCACCTTACCGTGTGAACCGAGCCCAAAATGAGGAATTTATGAACAAAGTGAAAGACCTCTTGAAAAAGGGTCTTGTCCAGCCGAGTATTTCACCGTACTTCTCTCCAGTGTTATTGGTTTTGAAGAAAGACGGATCTTGGAGAATGTGCATCGATTATAGAACAAGAACAGATTTCCTATTCCTAGGATCGATGATATTCTAGACCGACTACAGGGATTCTCTTGTTGCAGCATGATCGATTTGAACAGCGGATATCATTAGATCCGAATCGCGTCGGGAGACGTCTACAAGACAGCTTTTCGGACGACCTTCGATTTATTCAAGTATTTGGTTCTGCCTTTTGGGCTTACCAAAGCTCCAATGACCTTTAACCGAATGATGGACAGGACTTTCAGAGAGTACAGATCTTATGTGGGCACTTTCTTCGATGACATTATTGTCTTCTCCAAGGATGAGACAGAACATAGAGAACACCTGCTACACGTCTTGCAGGCATTACAAGATCACAAGTTGGTGATTAATGAAAAAAACGTGATTTTTTTCTACCCAAGATACACTTTTTGGGACACATCGTCTCAACAGCAGCAACAGGCGTGCAGATGGACCTGGCCAAGATAGAGACTATCCGTGATTGGCTCGATTTGAAGAATGTCCATGAAGTTAGAAGCTTCTTCGGCTTATGTTCTTACTACAGGCGCTTCATTAGAAAGTTTGCAGTACTTTACTTTTGGTGGAATTTGCCTACAATAACACAATACTATCACATGACACATCCAACCCTATGTGACCGTGGACAAGCTGCAGCATAGCAAGGGTTCAATCAGTCCAGTCAGTCTAGATTTAGAAGTGATCTGGCACTTTTGTGAGTCTATTCATAGACCGTGCATGCCTAGTCACTTAGCAGGCAACTTCTCAACAGGACCTTGGCGGTTTCCCCCACCAAGCAAGAAGAAGCAGCATCCCCTAGCGTTTCCTTCATCCACAACAAGCTAGCGTTTTTTGCATCAGCAGATCCTCACGCAAGTAAGCCCAAGCCTGGCGTTTTTGCATCAGCATCCATCGCCACAGGAACCCCCCATCAGCTAGCGTTTTCTGAAGACCTTCCCTAGCGTTTTTGGAACACATCAGCCTAGCGTTTTTGAATGTCCCAACGATTGCAGATTTGCAGCATTTAGGACTTCAGCCTGCAGGTTTTTCAGCAATGAACAACTTGCAGATTCAGCCCTAAAAGAAGTAGCAGATTCGGGCCGGAAAGACCATCGGTTTTCAGCCCTAAACCTGCAGATTTTCAGCGCCAAAGACCCAAAGAAACAGTCCCAGAATCAGCGTTTTACGACTAGCTGCAGATTTCAGCCCATAGCGTTTTTGGACAGCAGTAGAAAGATTGCAGATTTCAACCCTTAGGTCGGTCTCGCCGACATAGCCTAGACTTGCATCAGTCCATGCATTCCATTTGTACCAGATTGTGCAATCATAAGTAGACCACTCTCGCCGACGAGAGTGGGGCCTTCAGAGGAGGGTTTTACGTCTCTGGTGTCGTATCTCTCTTCTCTCTCTCTCTCTCAGTCTCATACACTCACGCACAGTGTCCATTCACTTTGTTTGTGATCATAGCATTCTCTCATTAAGAACGGAAGGCTCTACCTTCCATAAGAACAAAAGGAACCTTGAGCACAGTTCGGAGCACTTATCTTGAGCAAAGCGCAAACATTCATTCCGCTGCACCTTACATTGGTATCAGAGCTTTGGCAGTGTTCTGTATCACTCAAGGAAAGAACCACAAGAATCACAAGAATTTTTTTTGCTTGTTGCGGTCGCACCAACCCAAGTTCGCTTGGGCGTGTCGATTCCTAATTGTGTTTTTGAAGAGTGATAGGAATCCCAAGAAAGAAGGGTTTGTCCAGCCTTCCCTTGTGTCTCTTTTCACTCATTGAGAGCGGACCGTGCACTTAACGGCCGGCCAATCAACATGAGGTGGGAAAAAGCAACCTTGGTGTGAGCGCAAGGCCACCAAGGGGTGCACCCGCAGAAAAGAGCAGAACTCGGGTGAAGAGAAGATCCTTCTCGAACACGGTTTGCAAGGTAAAGGAAACCTCAAGAACCTCAAGACCCTCAAGAACCCAAGTTCCTCATGAACTTAGGAACCAAAGATCATAGTGCATGGTCATCACCCGAAGCGGAATGGATACTTCGCATACAGGTAGTGAGCATGAGAGAGGCGACTAAGAGTTCTCCCCACCAAGAGATTTTTCCGACCCTCCCCCCTCCCCATCTACGTCAAGGATTGCACTAACTCCTATGGAGGAGTTGGATCAGATGTTTATGAAAAGGAAGTTAGAACACGAAGCAAGATATGTAGAAAGAATGGCAGAAATGGAACGCAGACACGCAGAAAGAAGAGCAGAAAGAGGAGCAGCAAGAAAGGAAGCCAAAGCAAGACAAGAACAGAGCGACCGACACAACAAAGAGTTCTAGCGACTCTTTCTCAAGTTCAGGCACAGATGCAAGAGATTTGGGGAACGGAGACTCTCTCAGTCTCTTCTTCTCCCAAGCATGACACACAGGATTTGCATGATTATAAGAAGCATGATGATTTGAATGACAATGATAAGCATGATGATTTGAATGATAACGATGAGCATGATGATTTGGATGTCAATGATAAGCATGATGATTTGCATGATCAAGATGTGATTTCTCACAAGCATGATGAGTTGCACGAAGATGATGAGATTGTTCACAAGGATAATGTGTTAGTGGACTTTTTCTAGCGAAGCTAACCTCGTTGTAGATTCGATCAATCACGAAGAACCGATCTTGGCTTTCGAGTCAAGGTCCAAAGAACCCCCACAGGACGATTCGATCATTCAGGAAGAACCGACCTTGGCTCTCGAGCCTAGGTCCATAGAACCCTCACAGGAAGTATTATTTGTTCGCATGATTGATACGCACGCATTGTTCGAGTGTTTCATCCGTGATCGTTTCCTGTATTTTAGTCAGCGTCTTTATGTGATCCCTTTTACTAGGCATGACATATTGTACGTTGAGCACGTTTCACTCATGAATGAGCACGAATGTATGCGGATTTTTCATGAAAAGCTGAAAAGTATGCATTCAAGGAAGTCACATTCCATGTCTCTTCCTTGGCACGACACAATTGTAGAAAGAGCACATGAAAGTATGAGCACCGAGCATGGTCATTTCCATTGTGTTTTGCCACAGTGGATTGATTCAGATCATAAGAGAAAGATTCGATCTCATTGTTTGCCTGTGTGTGGTGAAAGGTTTGGCACTCTGTCTAATTGTTCATCTACATTGCATGCACACTCTTTGAGGAAGACGAGATTTTTTCCACTCACT
The DNA here is from genome assembly GCF_014529385.1 of Adiantum capillus-veneris. Taxonomy (NCBI): domain Eukaryota; kingdom Viridiplantae; phylum Streptophyta; class Polypodiopsida; order Polypodiales; family Pteridaceae; genus Adiantum; species Adiantum capillus-veneris. Next base: position 123,000,999 of record NC_140951.1, on the reverse strand, counting down.
TTACATGGAATGGGTATATTCATGTTTTTGTGTTGGAAATGGTTTCAAGAATTTTCAGCCATGGAGATTCTTGAAGAAGAAAGAAGCATGACTCTCGACGAAGTTGAAGTGTTAAAGGAGCCACAACAGACTTTGTCGCTTTCGGCACGACCCAAAGAAGCAAGCGTTGCAGACCTTTCTGAAGTTCAAGTACCGCACGACCCACACATCAGAGTGGGCCGACAAAGTCCCTTCCAGGATTCCGGATGCTATTGGCAATCTGCCTCGACGCCATACAGTTCGGTACCAGTACCTCACTTTGAAAAGGCGGGGATGTCACGTGACACGTCCAACCCTATGTGTCAGTGGACAAGCTACAGCATAGCAAGGGTTCAGTTAGTCCAGTCAGTCTAGATTTAGAAGTGATCTGGCACTTTTGTGAGTCTATTCGTAGACCGTGCATGCCCAATCACTTAGTGTAGATGCATATCCTCTGGTTGCACACAGCATGATTATAAGCATTCCCATCAGAATCCTTCACGGGAATTTTCCTGTGCATTTAGCCTATTTACCTATTTTTGACATTTTTCACTTATTATTTTTAAGTGACTTTTGTTGGAAAGTAGGTAGGGCAATTTTGCTAAGTTTGTATAAGCAAACTAGGGCTAGCACTATTTGGCAGAAGAGGCAACAGGAGCCAAGCTCAACAGGCAACTTCTCAACAAGACCTTGGCGGTTTTCCCCACCAAGCAAGAAGAAGCAGCATCCCCTAGCGTTTCCTTCATCCACAACAAGCTAGCGTTTTTTGCATCAGCAGATCCTCACCGCAAGTAAGCCCAAGCCTGGCGTTTTTGCATCAGCATCCATCGCCACAGGAACCCCCCATCAGCTAGCGTTTTCTGAAGACCTTCCCTATCGTTTTTGAAACACATCAGCCTAGCGTTTTTGAATGTCCCAACAATTGCAGATTTGCAGCTTTTAGGACCACAGCTTGCAGCGTTTTTTAGCAATGAACAACTTGTAGATTCAGCCCTAAAAGAGGTAGCAGATTCGGGCCGGAAAGACCATCAGTTTTCAGCCTAAAGAAACCTCAGTTTTCGGCCCTAAACCTGCAGATTTTCAGCATCAAAGACCCACAGAAACAGTCCCAGAATCAGAGTTTTACGACTAGCCGCAGATTTCAGCCCATAGCGTTTTTGGACAACAGTAGAAAGATTGCAGATTTCAGCCCTTAGGTCGGTCTCGTCGTCATCGTCGACATAGCCTAGACTTGCATCAATCCATGCATTGCATTTGTACCAGATTGTGCAATCATAAGTAGACCACTCTCGTCGACGAGAGTGGGGCCTTCGGAGGAGGGTTTTACAACGTCTCTGGTGTCGTATCTCTCTATCTCTCAGTCTCATACACTTTCACGCACAGTGTCCATTTACTTTGTTTGTGATCATAGCATTCTCTCATTAAGAACCGAAGGCTCTATCTTTCATAAGAACAAAAGGAACCTTGAGCACAGTTCGGAGCACTCATCTTGAGCAAAGCGCAAACATTCATCCCGCTACACCTTACAAATACACTCTTCAATGGGGAAGGCGCCATTTGAGATTATTGAATTTGCTATGAAGGCTCCACCCTTCCTTAGCACGAAAGATAAGATTTTCTTTTGAAGCCGACCAGTTCACGAGGGACTTGGACTTGGTCACGAAGGCTTTGGAGAAATCTCAAGAAAGACAGAAAAAGACACTAGATTGACATCGTCGCGATTTGAAATTAAAGGAGAAGGATTGGGTGCTCTTACGTTTGGAGAAGGCACGCCTGAGAAAGAAAAAGGGAAAGGAGCGGCTTTTTCCAAAGCTTAGCATGAGATACTATGGACCTTTCCAGATTGTCGAAAAGATAAATGATTGTCTCCTTTCGACTGAAGCTGCCTGATACTTGGAGGATTCACAATGCTTTTCATGTGAGTCTCTTGAAGCCTTTTAAAGGCGATGTGCCCGATGATGGGGAGCCTAATGAGCAACCCGAAGTGGAGGAAAACGAGGAGATACTCGTTCCAGAACAGATTTTGACACATAAAGAAAGAAAGGTAAAAGGTAAATTGATAAGGCGATTCTTGGTTAAATTCAAGAACTATCCCGCATTGGATGCGAAGTGGATGGAGCAGGAGGACCTTGCAGATACTCCTGAGATTGTGAACCTTTACCTTGAAGCTTTTGGTTTAGCATAGTCTATTCCAAATTGAACCCCGAACTCAGCTGCGCGGAATTTGGTGCAGTGGGTATGCACAAGAGGGGAGTTGCTCCACTCCTTTGTCAACAAATTGCCCCGATTTTGATACTACAGTCACTGATGTCTCTTTTGAGTTTTAGGAATACTGTGAGCTGACAATATTCTACTGTATCACTTTATGAAATGGAATTCCCGATATTGACTTGTTTAAGTGCAGGAACTGATAGAAGAAGTGACTGCAGCATTTCGATCTGAAAGATCTCGATAGACGTGATTGCAATAAGGATTAGTTAATCGGGCATCTATGAGGTCCCCAGTGGATCTAGATGCGATTGCTAAATACGTTGCCAATTAATCATGGTCTGAGATCCGAATGAATTTTAAATGTGATTTGTCATGTGATGTCAACTGATGTCCTGTGATGTGACTGTCGATTGGTACGTGCTATATGTGTGTTCCTAGTGCATCGGTACTAACAGTCAGTGTGTTCCTAATCCAACGTTATCTACGCTTAGCGCTTTATGGCCTCTGTCTGTTTTGCAGGCGTAATCGAGGGCGATTACAATGCTTTCAAGGGGGGGGTATGTCGCGTGGCTGCAGATACACTCTCTCTCTAGCAAGCAATCCCAGAAAACGCGTTGAAACTGCTGACATGGCACACTATACGAAAATCCGAGAATTGTGGAGAAGGTGCTGACATGGCAAGCCGTACGGACCCCACTTTTTGCACTGAATGTTGTATGGAAATAAAGCAACAAAATCCTACGCAAACTGAAAATAAAAGCTTTTTGGGCATTGCTTTATTTTAAGAACTTTTTAAGAGAAGCTTTTGATTTTGAAGCTTTTGGGGGCTTTGCTTTTAGCATCCCATGTAACCTTTATAAGAAACCCAAGGGGGCTCCCTCTGCAGAGCATCTGGACGAAGAGTCTGAGAGCGAGCACCCACGGGAGTTGTACTTTGCTCAAAGATTAATATAAAAAGAAACACCGAAAGGGGCACCAGTCTTTGGGGCCAAAGACTTTTTGGCACGGAACTCCACCAGGTCGTGTCGCATCAATTGTAAACTTGTGAACTGTTTTGAAGTGAATGTCTATTGTGTCGCGGTAGAATCTTGACTTGGAGTGTCCAAGTTTGTTACACATGTGGGCATTCTCCCAAAGCCATATGCTTGAAGATACCTCCTAATACTGAGAAACTTCTCCCGAGTGCTGACATAAAGAGGTAACAAAGGGATTGTGAGAGAGTGCACGAGGAAGAGGAGTAAATCTAAGAAGCTTGTTGACGGATAGAAGGGATAACATGAGGATTAAGAGAGTCCAAATAATGGTGCAAAGCCTCCAAATCAATCGGATCATCCGTCAGGGTCTACTTTCATTGCTCGGCAAGATACACCAATTGTAGAACCACGTAGTGAGCATGTCTCCTTTGGATGACTCTAGGTGGTAGGACTCGATGGATTTCCGCCTTCTCCGTGGTGATCTCCATGTTCTCCGTCCATGTTGTTAGGATCGTGCTTCGATTTGCATAGGGCAAGGAAGCAAGCTAAGCTCTGATACCACCATAATCACTTCCAACAAGGATCGGACGAAAACATATAGGCAACTAGAATCTAGAAAACTCTGGAACACTTTATCACTTCAAAACAACTTGAATAATTGAACTGAGACAGAGAGTGAGGGGGGGGGGAGAGAGAGAGAGAGAGAGAGAGAGAGAGAGTGAGAGAGAGAGAGAGAGAGAACAGATGTCACAAAATGATGACGTGGCTGAGTGGACAAGAGAAACTGAACCGACCAACTTCAAGAACTTATGGAGCACTTCCCGAGTGGCCTAACCCAAAAATAACCAGAGCTTGACCCCGGGGACTGTTTTCCGTAAAACGCACTAACATGTTGACATGGCAGACTCTACAAACGTCCAGATTTTGTGTTGTTGTGCTGACATGGCAGCCTGTACGAATTTTCGTAAATTGCGTTGACTTATTTTGACTGTTTTACGTGGGGAGCTTTTGGGTGCTGATACTTTTGGGTTTACACTACTTTTGATCTATCATCTGATGCTTTTGGGGCTTTGCTTTTGGGTATCCCTTGTAAGAATAAAAGAGCCCTTGGGCCTCACACTCCATAGAGCATCTGGATGCAAAGTCTAAGAGCAGAGGACCCTTGGGAGTAGTACTTTGCATTGATCAATAATAAAGAAGTACCGAAAGGAGCGCCAGTTTTTGGGGCCAGTGCTTCTAGGCACGGAACTCCGCCGTGCCGTGTCGAGACTCTCTCTCTCTAGTAAAGTTCAGTGATTTTGAAGTTTCTGTTTGTGTGTTGCTATTGATTTCCTGCTTGGAGTGTCCAAGCCTGCTACAAATGTCGCAACGGGATGCCCCTATAAACAGTTGGTGGCCCTGAACCGCCACTGTCAACGCCCCCGATCAAGTATTTCTTTGTTAGTTGAGCTCTTCTTGTACAAGGAGCCAGAGGGCTGAAATTCGAGAGTTGGTACTTGTGCAAAGACGCGTCAATTCTACAAGCAATCTTTGAGTGTGGTGAAAAAAAGGAAGGAGGGGCTGCAAGAAAAGCAAAGAGCACCATATTCTGGCTATCCCCTTTTCTACGATTCCCAAGCCAAAAGCATACGTTTACATAAGTTTGGGATGCAGCCTTAAAAATAACATTTTAAGAGAGAGAAACTTGGTTCTTTTAGAGAGACGATCACATCCAGTTTGAGAGAAAATCGTAGGTTCTAGAGAGAGAATTTGCATTAAAGAAATTCAAAAATTCAAGTTTAGAGAGAGAAAATCAATGCGCGACGTAGAGGATTCTGGCTCTGACAAAGAGATTGGTATGGACCACCTTTCTAGAGAGAGAGAGAGAGAGAGAGAGAGAGAGAGAGAGAGAGACACACACACACACACACACACACACACACACACACACACACACACACACATGCAATGATCAGTTGCGTCTATGACCTTGACGCAAAAACCTAACCCTAAAACCTGTCACAGCCACAATGGCCCTGCATATGGCATCTCTAGTCCATTTTACCCTCTACTAGCTTTTATAGCAGCTGATGTGCAATATTTTTAATTGATGTGGACAGTGGCACATTGATTAGCTTTTTTGCCACATCTAATGAGGTTGTACTTTCGTAAGATATGTCAGACCTAAATGGGGCCAGCCCAACTTCATAGTGATCATGTGCCCCTAATTCTCAAAATCCAGTTTTCTCTTGAGTTACTAAGTTATTGTAGTATGTGAGTACTTATGAAAACCAAACCACCGATCCACAAACATACTATCTCAGATTTTCAATAACCCTCTTCATGCTTCTCATTGAATACCGAGGAGTTTTTTTAAGCGAAGATTCAATGATTTAACTAAAAAAAGTGATCCCAAATGCAAGACGAGTAAAATGAAATGTTTTGTTGAACGACACTTTCCTCACCTATCTCCTCACTCAGTCGCACCCTTTTCACAGTTCTAATTCCCTTTTTACAATTCCAAGATCAAGCTCATGAGAAAAAGGAAAATATTACCATCGATAAATATGTTGACGCAATCATAAAGAACTGCTGGTCTAGAGACTCAACATGTTCTCTAGCAAACTCCTCCGCATTCTCAGCTTTCATTAATTGGGCCAAAAGATCCGTTGCACTTACCTGCAACTTCCTTGCCGTCTCAACTCTCTCTGCAATAAAACAAACAATGAGGAGTAAAACTATGGGGAATCGAGATATATAAGCGTGTTAAAATGCAGGCCAAGAAGCAACAACCGCATGACAGATTGTAGAGCCCACCTAATCTCTTTTAGCTTACACAATATTATCAGAAATGTAGCCTACAAGAAGCCCCTCTTCCAAAATTCTGTGGGAAACTAGCGACTTGTAAAAAACATCGATGAACGTTTGTTCTGCATCCAAGCCATCATTCCAAAACCTAGGCATCAAATTGCAAGCATATATAGGCATTGAATAATTTTTGCACAGAAACATATAGAGACGGACACTAACTACAATGTGAGTGTGTCTGCTTTTTTCCTTGTGTGTGTGTGTGTGCGCGCGCGCGCTGCCCGCTCTATATAAATGTACTGCAAAGGAAAAACAATAGCAAACAAGATTAACAATATGCAGAACCCATAGTTCGATCAACTAGGCTATCAACCCTGTGGCCAATTCTGCTGAGCACAAAATGGACCCACAGACAAGAATGAACATCTCTAGCAATACCAATTTATTAATCGAGATAATAAACATCAAGTCAAATTTTTTGAACACTAAATGAATACTACCAGCATTACCACAATGAGGAAATCTCCCGTTCAGACAAACTTACCTTTCTTATCAGCGCTGCATGCGATTGGGTGCAAATGTGTGTGGCTGGTGGACCGCTGGAAGGCAAGAGAAGTTAATAGGAAACCTGCAGAAGCGATGAGATGTAAGAAAGAAGATACGCGTTGTCTGTCAGAACGTACGTGTGTTTGGGTAAGTTGGGTCGGTTTTGAGGGAGTGTGTATATTTCGCGCCGCGAAGGCGAGGGGGGGGGGGGGTTTGTAATAGCACATTGACCTGAGCAGTTCCTTCGAGCTTCTATGGCGATCTTCGTGGATACAAATTTTGCAGACGAGAGGGGCATGAAGGCAGCCATGTGATTGATAACCAATGCGTGCTCTAGGGTAGTCACTAGAAAAACAAGTGAAAGGGTCACGAAGGCTTTCAAAAACAATAAGAAAGTGATAAAATTGTTTGGTTGAATTAAACTGGTATCGGTGTTTGGAAAAGGATTGCCTCAGCTTAGTCATGAGCTGATTGAAAATCGAGACCAGCTAGCTGCAAACCATGGTAAACTAAAGAAAAATCGATGAAATATGTGAGAAAGTTGTCCAAAAATTCTGCAAATCTCAAAAATTTTGCTAGTATTTTCGGCGTTCTTCTTTGTGAGGAGGAAACTCGATCATTAGCCGCTTAATAAAAGAGACTTTCTCAAACATTAACATTGACTGAAATCAAACTATAAAATACAAGAAATGTAAAGCCATGTGAAGTTGTGAAATAAAGGTGAAATAAAAAGAACTAATTAATATATGTGTGTGTGTGTGTGTATAGAGTTTATTAGAATTATGCAAGGTGAAACTTCACTTTAGCATTCTAAAACAATAGAATGTAAAAAAAAACATATATGTGTGTGTGTGTGTGCGCGTGTGCGTGTAAAACTTACTAAAATTATGCAAGGTGAAGCTTCACTTTAACATTCTAAAACAATAGAATGCAAGAAAAGTAAAGACATGTGAGGATGTGAAATGGAAGGTAAGTCTGTATCATGCACTAAAAACAATGAAAGTCTCCCTAACCCAACACAACACTAAGGATTTCTTTTAGAAAGCCAAAAATATCGTTATGTAGATCCCTTTTACTGGTGCCTACTGGTGTGAAGTTAAATAAATTCAATACTCGAAAGATTCCCCCCTACCCCTCTATGAACCTGTCCGTCCCTCCCTATGCCTCCGTGCTTCCATCCCATCCTCCCTTCCACCTGCTACTTCCTTCCTATCAAAGCTTCTTCAATCCTCTTTTCCCCTTGCCTCTTCCCTCCCTCCAAGCATAGAAGGAGCGCATTTGCATTTGATAGCCTGCAGCCCTCGTTCATAGAGTGCATGAGGTAGCATATTTGCACATAATAGCCTGCAGCCCGCAGCCCTACACAAGAAACCACTATCCCATCTTTGCTTTCTGCGACCTAGCACAGGCCATGCACATGCGTGTTCATGAGGAGATTATTTGAGAGGTTTCACTGTACTCAAAAATGGTTCATGCAATTAATTGCAGTTCCGCTGGTCTAAATTTCCCAAAGAGTGATTAATTTTTACTAGTCTAAACCTCACGGATTGCTTAAAGAGAGCATCCGCTAATGATTCTTACTAGCATACATTTATTTTAAACCGTAGGCACATACTGGTAGGTTCGCTATTATATTCATTTGTAGGGAAGATTCCTCCCTCTTGCAAGGGTTGCAGCCTTGATGTCCTATTAACCGTTTAAAATGTACTATAAGTTTTGAACTCACACGGGCTGCAGCGACATCATTACAGATCATTGTTGTAACCAAACCCAACATGCACACGCATGTTGCAGGTGCAATGAAACATAAAATAAAAAAAAGGATGAACACATGCGTGTATCTTGCACAAGCGTCCTGAAGGCTTGCGTGTGACCCTCGTGCCCTATAGCTTCTTGGTCTGCACTCTGCTGCCCCGAGCCTCATTGACGCCTCACATCAACTTCTGAGCACCATCATCACTGCCTCGCTCTTCGCTGCGAGACGGATCAGCTCAGATTCACCTTTTTTTTTTACATACTCTGCTGCCTCAAGCCTCTGCTTCACTCTTCGCTGTGAGACGGATTAGCTTAGATTCGCTTTTTTTAAACCTTTTTCATCTTTGGGTACCCCCTTACTCCCCCAAAACTTTTTTAAATTTGACTTTTTGTCTGCCCTTTCGAATTGAGCAGTATATGTAGGATCAAGCTGGATAGTTGAGGCCAGCATTCATGGTGTTAATACATGCCAATGACAATGTTAAATACACAATAGAGTACGCAATGGAGATAGAGTAGAGTGTAGGCAAAACTAGATTGATTGGTTCAACAGAAATGTGTGTACAAAGGGCTCATTATATAGAGCTGGCTAAGGCATCTCATCTGGCATCACTGATGACATCCTACAAGGCTTCCAAATCAACCCATATAAGTTACAATCTCGTGGGTGACCTTTCACGACACTTTAGAGGTCCATTAACCAACTCTAGGTAAGTCCACACCCTCTAGTAATGACCCCCATGGGTACCCACACCCTTGAGTACCTTTTTCACATGCTACCACATGGTTTTGTGCCACATATGCATCCCAATAGGATAGAGGAAATACACACCAACATAGGACAAAGCTCACACCTTACAATCCTCCCTTTGAGGTTTGGACTATGACAATAGAAAATAGCTACGCCAATCTAGGTTGACCATCATCCCCAATCTAGAGGACCTTCTCCAATCCAGGAGACCAATGATGATAAACATTCCAATCCATGAGTCCAACAAACAACTCTAGTCCAAGAGTCTGCAAAAACTTTCATTGCCACAGCTTCATTGTTTGTCCTCCTCCACTCCTACATCTTCGTCTTTCGACTCTGCTATCCGCACCATCTTGGTGTTGCTGCCGTGGTTGATGTTGTAGCTTGCTCAAGAGCTTTATTGAATGAAAATGCAAAGCTAAGTAATACTAATGCAAACAAAAAGCTGATGCTAATGCTCCTCCCCTTGAAAAGAGATTTCTAATCTCCCAATCCATCATGGTGCAATGGAGTGGTCTTAGCCCAAGGCTTAGCCCAAGGCCAATGTCTAACTCCTTACAAGCACACACGCCAATATCCTTAGTGATGGATGTGTAAACGTACATAACAAGATTGTGCTTAAATGAAAAAAAATTAAAGCTTTGGAAATACAAGAATTTTAGTGAGAATATGTGAGAGAAAGGTTTCTTTTAATGCTTTGATAGGTTTGGAACTTGTCTAGTGCTCTATTGTTGCTTCCAAAGTGAAAGAGAGAGTCCTCCTATGCTTTGGTTTTGAGAATCCTTGAAGCTCATCGAGGCTCTGACGGGTGTAACAGGCCACCAATGGGTGGTAAGCTCATTGCCTCTGCATGTGGGAATGCTCCTTTTTATGATGGGGCGAGCTGTTTGTTGTCTCTATGGGAATGAGCCCTTGTTTGTGGTGGGTTTAAAGACCTCAAGCAGTTGGCCCGTGAGAATAATCTTTAAGCATACCACCATTAAATAAACGTGTGATAGCAGCGCACTGAGACGGGATGAGGGGATGCAGGTCAAGGCACTACACGTCGAAGGAAGAGAACTATAGAAGATCAAGGTGCAAGTCGTCTACTCACAATCGAGCTGGGCGATTTGGCTATTGGGTGCCACGACAGGGTGCATCAAATATTTAGTAGACCATGGCATAGCTCATTGAACTCAAGGCCATGATCAGGGCGAGGAATTGAACAACAATGTTTTGCTTTTGCAGGGCTTAGCTCTCGGGTGGGCAGGGTGTTGATGGTGAACGGTGCAAGAGAGCATATATTGGGCGGGTGATGGGTTGTGGTTGAGCGAGCAGAGCCGTGAGAGGGAGGGTATAGAGGGCTTTGTTGAAGCAAGCTAGAGAATGTAAGGGAGAGCGGGTGCATATGCCGAAGCAAAGGGTTAAGGAAAGCGGCTCACGAAGATGCGCCCGGGACGTCGAACAAAATATGCTTGAGCAATTGATGAGGTGCAGATGAACCTTGGCTGAATACTCAAGAAAATAATTTTGGCCTTTGCAATTTTCAAAAGAACAATGTCCCAAAGATGGCCTTCGATTTTGAAGCCTTCAAAAGGAGGAAAAAAGTCAACCTTTTTAACTCCAAACCTTAATGGCCCTTTTGTCCAGCTTGGAAGTGACACACACACACACACACACACACACACACACATAAAAAACTCACACACACCTATTTATGGAAAATGAATTGCATACGGTGGAAGTGTCTGTTCGGGGAGCTTGAGAACTCATTGGAGAGAACTCAAGGAGTATTAACTCCATGCAAAGCTAATGCAATAACCTAAAGCTTTGAGTGGGATTAATTGAGGGATGAAAACGTGCAAAATCTAGGCTAAATGCTAAGCAAGGTCTAGATTGTGTTTCTAATGATCCTTAATGCTAATTAGCCTAAGTGAAAATGCGGACTAGTACATCACATGTTCCTCTCATGGATGAGGGTAGTGGCTCGCAATAAAGATACCCAAAATCCATGAGAGTTGCATCCTAATTGTGTAGCTTATTTACTAATAACACTTGATGAAAAAGAGTGATTAAGTATGCAATAAGAGAGATTATGGAATGCTAAACTCACCAAAGTTGCTCTGATACCACTTGTAGGATCAAGGTGGATCGTTGAGACTAGCATTCATGGTGTTAATACATGCCAATGAAAATGTTAAATACACAATGGAGAGAGTAAAGTGTAGGAAAAACTAGATTGATGGGTTCAACTGAAAGTGTGTACAAAGGGCTCATTATATAGAGCTGGCTGAGGCATCTCATCTGGCATCACTTATGACATCATACAAGGCTTCCAAATCAGTCTATACAAGTTTTAATCTCGTGGGTGACCTTATATGACACTTTAGAGGTCCATTAACTAACTCTAGGTGAGTCCACACCCTCTAGTAATGACCCATACCCTTGAGTACCTTTTCCACATGCTACCACATGGTTTTGTGCCACATATGCATCCCACTAAGATACACACCAACATAGGAGGACAAAGCTCACACCTTACAGTGTAAATGGGCCAACTTCCAATGCATAACTGAGGCCGTCGCTTTTCATGCTATGAGGTGGAGTTGAATTTTTGCCCAAGTCATCTTCTTCACAAGGATGAAATGTCAATGCTCAAAAAAATATAGTAGCTCTTGTTTTCGCAACTTGAAGGCCGCAGGGATTTATGGTGTAAAAGGAGATAGGAACATGTAGGCATAAGTATAGGCACGATTGCGAGCCCAGCACCTTCTGGGCATCACATCAATCATTAAGCTGAGATGGCGCTCATGATTTCAAGTGTGGAGTGTAACATCATTGAGGAAGAAGCTTACTTGTGTCGTCACTTTAGTGGCCCCCTTATTCTAATAGACTCACAAAATGGTGGGTTAGTGTGTGTGTGTGTGTGTGTGTGTGTGTGTGTGTGGATCTTTGGAGAAGGGTAGGAAGATATTCTCTCCTCTCTCTCTCTCTCTCTCAATGTCGGTCTTTGGGGAAGATTAGGAAGATGCTCTTTCCGAGAGAGAGAGAGAGAGAGAGAGAGAGAGAGAGAGAGAGAGAGAGAGAGAGAGAGAGAGAGAGAGAGAGAGACCATCATTGAGAGATGAGAGGGAAGGGAGGGAGTTGCATTTTGTTTTGAATGGGGGATGAGGAAAATGTGCATTGGTTATCCCCAAAACCTCATTAAAAATAAATGGGGGGTACCTACAAGACTTGCAAACAATGTTAAGACCTTGGGAGAAACTCATAAGAGCCTTCCTACCTACACCTTGGCTAGGTAGACCAAAAGGCAAGAGAGTACATGCATCCACATGCATGTGACACACTCGTGCACTTTAAGTTGTATACATGCATAAGATACGCAATGATGCATCAAACTTAACAAAAAAAATTGCAAGATTATATCAAGGATATAGATGAAGAAAATCTTCCTACTCTTCCCCAAAGACCGGCATCGAAGGGATGAAAAAAATTGTAACAATCAAAGGAAGAAGTTGTAGTTTTTCTTCTTCTGGTTGGTCACATTGGATGTAAACTTGGCATGGTCACATGCTAGAGCTTTTACTAGTTTAGAATTGGAGGGATGAAGATCCATATGATCACCTTCTTGCACTTTCATAAAAACTGACATCAATAACTTTTCTTAACTTCCAAGAAAAGAGCCTCCGCATTGCTTCTTGACATAAATTCCAAACAATTACATGGGCACATGGAATTGAAACCTCTACATGTACCGAATGAACCAAGATTACAATAAGAGTGGAAACAAGCAATCATAGGCTCATCTTGCACACTCTAATGGTGACGGATTTTCTCCTATATTTCAAAATGGTTACCACCAAGGAAAATAAAAGGGAGATTGACGGTAGAGCCCAAAATCTCTGGTTGTTTTCAATGCAAGCAAGACGGCATCTTCCCATATGCAATGATCTAGTGTGCATCTTAAAAGCATTGTTATAGTTCGAGCCATTTACAAGAGCAAGCAAACCCATGATGAGGTCTCAAGGCAGGGGTAGCTCAAACATGATATTGTATTGGGTGGTGCTCTTACCAGGCATAAAGTGTTCTAAAGAAGATCCCTTCTCGCAACGCTATTTGCTAGAGTGCATTGATTACAAGATATGCTCAAAAGAGGCAATGCAAACAAGGTCTAGAATGAGTTGAAGAAATATGACATAAGGCATCATTCCAAATGCAATGACCTATAACAAGCATCCTAAAAGTGGGTGTTGCGATTGGGGCCGTTGAGAAGGGGTAGCAAAGTTATGATGAGATTTCAAGGCAAGGATTGTTCTAGCATAGTATAGTCTCAGTATAGTATTGGGTGGTGCTCTTGTAGAGCCAAGTGTGGTAGTCTTCGTCAAAGCTCTCTTCTCCCAACATTGTCTCATGGAATATATTGATTGCAATTTGTATTCATAGGGGCAAGGTAAACAGGCTCTAGTATTTGACATGCCTCCATATGAAGTGTTCTACATGTGCATTCTAAAAGCATGCACTATGATTGAAGCCATCAATATGAAAAACTGAATTCACTTAAGATTTTAAGGCATGAAGTTGTTGGAGCATAGTATAGTGCTATGTATTTCTCTTGTAGACATGTATACCAATTGTGGTGTTCTTTCTTAGGCACAAAGTGTCCTTCTGAAGCTCCCTTATTGTGACCTCATGTCATAAAATATAATATCTAACTTTACCAAATGATTTTCTCATATTAAATTGATCACTTAATATGGGAAGGTAAAAGAGGAACAAGAGTTAGTATATATATATATATGTGCTTCTAGATCTATCTCAACAGGGGACCAAAAGGAGAAATGGTTGCATCTCAATAGGGGTCCAAAAGGAGACGGTCTACCAAAGAGCAATGTGCAATAAGTGCTTCTAGATTACCTCAGCAAGGGACCAAGAGGAGAGATGGTTACATCTCAAAAGGGGTCCAAACGGAGGTAGTCTATCAAAGAGCAATGTGTATCTAATGGAGCTTAAAAGACCTTAGGTCTAGCTTCATTAAAGACCTCCAAAAGTTAGCGTTAAAAAGTCCTTTGACCTTACGCAAGCTAGGGCTAACCTCGAGGTGGGAATCATATCCATGCATGAGGTGCTAAGACGCTTAAAGTGGTTGTGGGAACCTTGCCCAAAGCTTGAGGTGATTTTTATGCTTAAATGACTAAGGTTTTTGAAATGTTAAATTCAAAGGTAAATTCTCAAGAGGCATGAACATCCATGCTTGATTGACTAAGGGTTGAAGTATTCCACTCAAAACAAATGACTTAAGAAGCATAAAAGACAATGTTTGCTTGATTGATTAAGTCCTTAAAGTATTCCACTCAACTAAATGACTTAATAAGCACAAAAGACACATGTTCAAATGATCCTCCACATGTGGCCCTTATGATGTGTTTGAATGCTATTGGATAGGTTTTAAAGGGATCCAATGAGAATTTAGATACATAAAAATAAATAATTAAGTTCTTTCTCTCAAGGAGGAAAAAGAGGACACATGTCCAAATGAAATAATAAAATAATACGAGAGAGAGAGAGAGAGAGAGAGAGAGAGAGAGAGAGAGAGACGTGGACCAAGCCATGAGAGGGGGGGGGGGGGGGGTATATACTCTCCCACGCACACACATACATACACATTCTCTCATTGTGTGGAGTGCAAAATGCAAGAGCTCCATCTCCTTCTCAAAGTTTGTTGAGAAGTGGAGAGACTACACCAACACTCGTAGCTATGGAATGCAAATCCAACCAAGAGCCATGCTTCAATGCTTAAGCTTTCCATCTTCTTCATCTTCATTACTATGCTATTATGCTATGCTAAGCAAGAAGAGTGATGATAAGTGAGGAACTATTTCTTTCTCCTATGGAATGTTTCTTCTTCCTCTTTCCTACCCTCATTCCCCGCTAGCTCTCTCCACCTTCGAAGGTATTTGAGGCCTTGGGACCGAGGCTTGGGATAGTTAATGTTTTTTGCAAAGTTTATGTTAAGCTCGTGATGCATGAAGCTTTCTATCTTTATAGTATCACCAAGGTCACAAGGAACACAAAGATTGTATTGTAACAAAGTCTGTCTTAAAGGGAGAATCTATAATACAAATGCCTTTTGGAGGGGGGACCGGCTCCAAGTAAATCCGGTCCTCAACTATTGTCACGTTCTCTAATACTCTCTCTCTTGCAAAAGTATTGTTCATGCCAAGTTGATTAAGTACTATGTTAATGTTGCTACCATCAATTAAGTTCACCCTCTATGTTCTCAAAGCGATCTCACAAAAATGCTCACCTTAATTCTCTTAATTCTGCTATTCTTAAAGTTCATAGGCCATTCTCATTACATTGGTATCACAGCATTTGGTTTCTCTTTTCTTGCTTAAGAAGAGAGGTCCTTAAGTAGCCCATTAATGGTTGATTTTGTTAATTATATTAGGGTAAGTGAGACTCGGTCTATTATCGGTTTTGTTGAGCCCATTATGTGGGATATGGTGCATACCTCGGGAGCTTTGGTCTTAATAATGGGGTCTTTTTAGACTTGCTTACGGCTTTGCCATTATTGAGCCATAAGAAGTCTAAAAGGAGCTATGGCAATTTTGCTATGTTAGACCCATCCCACTACTCTCTATAATTAACCAATTCGAGCCATGGGTGTAGATACTTAAGTGCTTATTTTCAAAGGCTAAGAGGAGTAGTAACTAAGGTTTTGAATTGTCAAAGGATACACTAAGTAAACACATAAGTATAATTAGCATGGCCGACAATAACCAAGAGAGTAAAATGAACATTGACAACTTTGATTTTGCACATGAAGGTGCTAATGATGATGCCCTAATGTTTCAATTATCTTGTTACTAGGTTGCATCATTGTATGGGTAACCCTACTTTGCAAGCCAAAGTTACCCAACAACTTTGTGCTTATGGGAAGCAACTTGGATGGTTTCAGTCGACAGGCTTAGCAAGAAAACACGCTCTATGTCTGTCAAAACGACTATTAAGGCACATCAAACGGCAACCCTCTTCAAATCTTATATTTTCAAGTATCATGACTTGCCAACATCCATAGTGTTGGATATAGATCCTAGAATAATCAATAATTTCTGGAAGGGTCTCTTTGAGAATCTACGAAGTATATTAAATTTCCCTTTCGACCTATCATCCACAAACGGATGACCAAAGTGAAATAACTAATTTAACGATTCTTGAATCTACTAAAAGCCTATGTCTTGAAAGTAGATCAATGTTCTCAATGAGAGAAGTATCTACCTCTTATAGAGTATGTGTACAATGACATTGTACATACTTCTATGGGGAAAGCATCTTTCTGGTTAAAGAGGGAAGATTCAAAAGTCCCTTACTAAAAGTACATGGGAAGATCTTTGCTGCTGATGAATATAGCCGAGACTCACAATAATCTTTTCCAAAGATTAAAGAGGTTATATCCATCTCACAACAAAGGCAAAAAAGGCTGCTGCTAATAAGCACATAAGAACCTTAGCCTTTAAGGAAAATGATTGGGTATTGCTAAAGTTTCTCAAGAATTGTCTAAGACATACTACGAGAAAGAATCCTACGGGCCACCAAGAGTATTATGCTAAACTAGCAAAAAGATACTAATATGGTCCTTTTTAAATTTTGAAGCCAATCAATTAGATGGCTTATCAATTAAAGTTGTCCAACCATTCGCTCGTGCATAATGTTTTCCATGGGATCTTACTTAAGCCAATCTAAGACATACTACAAGAAAGAATCCTACGGGCCACCAAGAATATTATGTTAAACTAGCAAAAAGATACTAATATGGTCCTTTTTAAATTTTGAAGCCAATCAATTAGATGGCTTATCAATTAAAGTTGTCCAACCATTGGCTCGTGCATAATGTTTTTCATGGGATCCTACTTAAGCCTTACAAAAAAGCACCACCAAAAGAAGCAATAGTTGTAGACTCTCCAAAAATCAAAGATTCAGAAGAAATACTTCAATCTGAGTCTATCCTATGACATGAAGACTATGTACTAAGAAACGATAAGATTATCCGATGATATCTTATTAAGTTTAAGAATTATACTTTTAAAGATGCTAGATGGATGCAAGGAACCTAGGATTAAGGATAATATGAACCTTGTTAATGCTTCCAATCATGCCTTAGAGTAAGCATTTTAAATGAACAATGTTTTTGTCTTATAAGACTCATTCTTTCTTTTATTGTGCACAAAATTTAAGAAGTATGCATGCTTAGGATCATGTTTGTGGTGACGACGTCTCTCAAACACCAAGTAGAACTTGTCACTCTACTTTGGAAGTATGATATGGACTAAAGAGCAGACATGCTTGCGGCAGCTAAGTCTCTCGAGCACCAAATGGATTAGTCATCCATTCTGGAATGATGTCAAAGGGTAAAAAGGGATTCTCTACCCGCTAAGAAACATGGACTTATGACTAGGCTTTATGTTCTCTACCTCATAATCGAGGACGACTATGATTTCAAGAGAGAGGTAATGTCATAAAATATAATATCTAACTTTACCAAATGATTTTCTCATAATAAACTGATAATTTAGTATGGGAAGATAAAAGGGGAACACGAGTTCGGATATAGATATGTGCTTCTAGACCTATCTCATCAGGGGGCCAAAAGGAGAAATGGTTGCATCTCAATAGGGGCCCAAAAGGAGACGGTCTACCAAAGAGCAATGTGCAATAAGTGCCTCTAGACTTATCTCAGTAGGGGACCAAGAGGAGAGATGGTTACAACTCAATAGGGGTCCAAAAGGAGGTAGTTTATCAAAGAGCAACGTGCATATAATGGATATTAAAAGACTTTAGGATTAGCTTCATTAAATACCTCCAAATGTTAGTGTTAAACGTCTTTGGACCTAGAACCTTAGGCAAGCTAGGGCTGAGCTTGAGGTGGGAATCCGAACCAAGCTTGAGGCTCTTGTCATGCTTGCTGACTAAGGTGCTTGAGGTGCTTGTCGTGCTTGTTGACTAAGGTGCTTGAGGTGCTTGTCATGCTTGATGAGTAAGGTGCTTGAGGTGCTTGTCGTGCTTGCTGATTAAGGTGCTTGTCGTGCTTGCTGACTAAGGTGCTTGTCATGCTTGATGAGTAAGGTGCTTGAGAAGCTTTCCATGCATGGAGGGGGTAAGGTGCTTGAGGGACTTGCATCAAAAAGAGACCCTACAAATGAGGGGAAAAGCCCCAAAGCTAGGGGAATCTTTGACTTAACCTCCCACTCACCCAAAGGACACCCCCTTTCTCAAGGGGCACATGGACACATGTCAGGCTCTCCCTATGCTTAGCCACATGGTTGGCTTGAATATCCTTCTAGTTCAATTCAACAAATGTCTAGATATTTTCAATCTCTCTCTCTCAAAGGGGTGAGGAGGACACTTGTCCAAAGACTACCCATGTGGCTAGGCTTAGAGGGGTCCAATGAGATTCAAGCTTGAGCTACAAGGAAGGGTCGACCAAAGCAAGAAAGAGGTGTGCTTGGGGGTATACACCCTCTCACACATTCTCACTTGGTGGAAGTGCAAGAACTCCATCTCCTTCTCCAAGCTTGTTGAGGAGTTGAGAACCTACATCAACACTCTTGGCTATGGAATGCAAATCCAACCAATAGCCATGCTTCAATGCTTAAGCTTTCCATCTTCTCCATCTTCATTACTATGCTATTATGCTATGCTAAGCAAGAAGAGTGATGATAAGTGAATAACTATTTCTTTCTTCTATGAGTGATTCTTCTTCCTCTTCCTGAACCTCATTCCTTGCTAGCTATCTCCACCTTCGAAGGTGTTTGAGGCCTTGGGACTGAGGCCGGGGATGGTTAACACTAGGTTGGTAATGGGACACTTTTATGTCATGTTAAGTGACCATTTTCCTTGAATTATGTCAAGAGTTTCAAAATGGATTTTGAGGTGCTATCTGTTTAGAAAGTTGTCTCATGAGCTGAAAAAAACTCGACATTTTTTTGGAATATTAATTCCATCTTTAACCTTGTCCTTGCACAACATTTCACAACCTAAACTGTGTGAAAAAACGGGTCCTGTTTTTTGCTTTTTTCAACTTTTTGCAACTATACCACTCTAGAATTCATGTTTGTGAGGTCTATAGAGCTAGAGAACTATCTTTAGTAGTCCTCAACATGTCCTGATGCTTCTAGGTAGAAATAAATGTTAAAGTTGTAAGTTATGACCAAATTACAAAAATTGTCAAATCCTGTTTTTTAGCCAATTTTAGCTCTTCTATGATTTTTTTGGTGGCTTTCATGATATCCAAATGCAGTTTTGATTTTCTATGTCGCATATTATAACATAAAGCTAATGTTCCTTGAGTTTTGGGGCACCTAATATCCTATTTTGCATAGTAGACAACGATGGTTGATTTTTTCAATTATAGAAGAAAACGAAACATTCTAGTATATCAAGTATACCTTTTTCAATATTGTTAGTTTCTTGTGACAACTACATGCATTTTGTAGGTAGTAACCATATCTAGTCATAAGGATCAAATTTGGCTAGATATTGAATAGTTTCTATGGGATTCTACAACTCATAATGTTGAACCCAGTTTTTTCATGTTTGCTGTATTTAGCACTTCATCTTTGTCCCCAAGATTCCCCTTGGTAAGAGATGTATTATTCTTTTGACATGATCCATGGCTTCTTATGAACCTAAAGGACAATAGGGAACTAAGAAAACATGCATATATTATTTGTATTGAGCGTGGCTATAGAAACTTTGATGATAGGTTTGCAGAATGGTAAAAGATCAACTTTTTTGTACCTATTTCTTTTGGAAAAACAAAAAATAGTGAGTGAGAAGTAATCATATGTTTTGATCACCAAACCATTGAAGTTAACTAGGGAATTTATCTCACGTCCTACAAAAATCCCTAATCTTATTTTTATGCAACAAAACGTAAGAAATGACTGTTTTGATGAAAATGTACTGGTCCATCAACTTTGGAGGCTTGGTGTGACCAAAAGATAAGAAATTTTACAAGTTTCTTATTTTTTCCATGTGTAGTAGGCCTTGAACTATAATCTCATGAGAGGATTTTACAAAATGACTGGATCTACTATGGTTTTGGAGGTTTTTTCCAAAACCTTGAAAGGACACTTTTATGTCCTATTAGGTTACCAACCTAGTGTTAATGCTTTTAAAAAGTTTATGTTATGCTCATAATACATGAAGCTTTCCATATTCATGGCATCACCTAGGTCACAAGGAACACAAAGATTTTATTGTACCAAGTCTCTCTTTATGGGAGAATTAATTATACAAAAGCCTATTGTTGGATGGGGGACCGGATCCACATAAATCCGGTCCTCAACTGTTGTCAAATTTTCTAATTCTCTCTCTTGCAAAAGTATTGTTCATGCCAAGTTAATTAAGTATAATGGTTATGTTGCTACCGCTAATGTTCACCCTCTATGTTCTTAAAGTAGTCTCATAAAAATGCTCATTCTAATTCTCTTAATTTCGCTATTCTCAATGTTCATACACCATTTCCATGGATTAGCTTGCTGGTTATCCTGATTGTATGGCACTACTCAAGCACTACTCGAGGTCCTCTTTCCTTTCTATTATTGACCCACAAAGCACCATTCAAACCTACCCAATGATATGGTCCACCACATTAAACACATGGCATCACTCCAAGTGGTCTTCTTTGATTATTGTCTTGATTTCTCCAAGGTGGTCTTGGAGGTCTCTAAAATGGTGGTCTCCCTTTGAATGGAGCTACTTGATTAATTTCAGCATCATTTCTTCCTCTACCTGCAGTAGGAGTTGGTCTACTCATGCTATTAGGATTGTACCAACATTGTGTTATATTATGCCCTTATCTTTCACAAATGTGGAAATATTGCTTCCCCTTTCAAGCTACCACAGAATAACTAATCTTGTTCAATTGAGCGACCAAATTCTCCTCTTTGTCTTTATTATCCTTCTTCTTCTTGTCATTATGCTTCTTCTTCTTCTTTGCTTTGTTGCTTTCAACTTCACTATATGATGATTCTTCTGAATCACTTTCTTTCTCAATTTTAGACTCAGCTTCGGATTCTTCTTCTAAATCAGAGCTACCTGTGCTCTTGCTTCTAGTCTTGTTCATTCCAAGCCTTTTCTCAACTCTAGTGCAGGTGTAACCAAATTATCAAAGCCACCTACAATATCAATGTTGGCTACAACATTTTTCAATCCCTTTCTCAAGCCTTTCAAAAAATATCATACTAACATTTCATATGTGGGTCTTTCATTTCCCTGTAACCTATCCACCAAAATTTTGTATTTTTGAGCATAATCTTCCACCAACATACTTCCTTGCATGTTGTCCCTGATTTTCTTCAAAACATATGTTGGGGTTTTCTCCTTATTGAATCTCTGTAAAAATGCTACTCCGACTGCAACATATGTTGCAAAATGTGCAATACCATATTGGCTAAACCAACTCATGGCTTTTCTCTCCAATGTTGTTGCAAATTGCTGCAGTTTTATGTCATCACCATATACAACCTGATGTCCACTAGCTTGCCACTTGGTCTTAAGATGAGCCACATGAAATCAACATCTTCACTGGACCTGCCCCTAAATTTGGTTGCTTTAACTTGAGGGTTAGGACATGGTTGAGCCATTGGGATAGACTGAGGTAATCTCCTAGGTCTTTGCCTAGTAGATACCTGTAGTGGATCAAAGAGGAGTCTTCTTCTACTTCTTGTATACCTTGTTGTCAAGAGTAAAGCTCTGATTAATTGCCTCATTTTCCTTCCTTCTGGTGCTCCTGAATGTTGGGCCCTCTGCTTGCCAAGCCAAACTATCTTATTGTAGAGATAGTGAGAACCACGGGCATAAATGTCATACCGTGGGATGGAGTTGATTCGACTAGTGCTTGGAGGCTACGAGAGATTTTCAGCCTCTCGGGAAACACACTCAATCCCTATCTAACTCAAACCACACTCAACTGCATGTCAGGCAGCAAATGCTAACTACGACACTGCAAGCAAATCTCATCGATTCACCAAGCAAACAAAGTCCGAACGAGATAGAACTTATAGGATGGGTAGACGACATCTAAAGAAAAATTCCCATGTCTCAAATTCCCCTTTTGATCACTTGCCAAAATCGCGATTAATAGCAGCATGGAAAATTTGACCTAACCGTTTTCAGCCCAGAATGCACCCTAGAGCTTAGCAATGATGCCCCAACAACCCTCCTATGCATAAAGTGCAGTTTTCCTATGTAAATCTTGAGTTATGAGAAGATTAGAAGGATGTGAGCTGCAACAAAAACACAGTTTTACCACGAGAGAAGCACAATGTCGCAAAGAGCTTTCACTTGTGAACGCGATGAAGTAGACGTCACTTCAAACAGACACTTCACGAGGGATTTATGGTCTTGAGAAGCGAAGAGGAGAGTACACATTGTTCTCTGTAATTGCACATAGCTTCATTGTCCAAAGTGAACTTGAAAAACCTTTACAAAAGTTGACTTTTATACCTTGCCATAAGGTTTTAGGTCAAAAATAAGGAATTGAGGGATCAAGAGTTACAATCTAGAAGCTTATAGCTCAACTAGTATAGACTCATAATCACATTTTCAATAAATTACTTGCTTTGGGAATCATTAAATTACAACTTCTCATGGCTATAAGTGTCCATAGTGTATGAAAAATTAGAATAATACATCCTCATTGTGTCTCCAGATCATCCTGTGTTAGTTAAGCTGTTAGCATTCCCCCCCTCCTATTGTGGGTTGTCCGCGACACAGCTTCAAAACATGGGATAGTGTTCAGGCTTCCTATCTTTATGTCTCTTCTTTAGAGCCTCAAGGGCATCGTAGTACTTGATGCATCGTTTTGTCGGCATCAGTCAAAAGCTGCATATCAATCGGATGGCTGAGCTCCATAGTATGCAACAAAGCACTCTCGCAGGTTCTCTACCATGGGACCAAAAATATTCGATTAGAAGGTGAAGAAGTCCGTGTAGAAGGCCTCTTCAAAGGTTTCAATATAGTATGAGGGCAAAAACATGACTCTGACAAAAAATCTATAGAGTACTTCATCACTTGATTGATCATAGAGATCATAGCATTGCCCTTGATTCCCTTCCAAAAAAACCATCCAGAGTGCATCACTTTTTTCTGCACGGTGGAAGGTCTGTATGCATGTGAGGATCAGTTTAGCTATCCTGATCATCATAATACATGCAAGATCAAGGATATGCTTGAAAATCTGCATGGCTTCTGTGAGAGTGTTTATCATGTAATCCTCGTTTGTTGCTTGTCCTTTGGGTGGGACGAGCCCTGGGTAATTTAGCCAGGTAGGATGTTTCGTCAAGAGTTGTTGGTGGCTTCCCCAGCTCTTGACCTTAGGCATTGGGACAAAATAGGATCCTTGCAGATCTTTGGTGGAGCTTGAGTGTATAAAATTGTGTATCTCGGATGCCTCTTTAACCATGTGTTTCTCCACAGGGGATGTGGGTCCGATGCATCTATATTTTGATCCTTGGTTAGTCTTTCCTTCACTTTGAGCACTTCGTACTTGATCAGTGGATAGGGCAGGGATTGTTGATGCCAAGTAGTAGTTATTTGTTGTGAAGTGAGTTAAACTACATTAGCATAATGCAATATCCGGCCTTCTCACTCCATTGACTCCTTCTAGCTATCTGCAATCTCTTGGACTATCTAATCCTTGAGCTTCCTTTTAGCTTTTGCACTGAAATTGTCCACAAGACCTTCAGATGATGGATCTATTGTTTCTTCCTTTGGGATTGTGTTTGATGTTTCTGCTGGGTCTATGCTTTGTAGGAACTAAAGAGCTTCAATCTCTAGCTCTGCTAGTTTTGTTGTAGCTTTTTCAGAAGTATGTGTTTTCTCTTTGGATTGCAGTCTTGTTGTGTCTAACTCACCCTAGAGCTTTGCTATTTTCTTTTGATCCTCCTCTTCTTTGTTCATGAAATCTGAGGGAGGTTCCCTCCTTTGCATTTTCTCTACCTTCAGTTGTGTTTCAAGGTCTTTGCATTGCTTCTCCATCGCTTGGTAGGCGAGATCAGAGCCTTGAGTAAGTACTATAGGATTGGATTTTAGCTTGTCTAACCGTTCACCTTAATCTTTCAACCTAGCCTTTTCATGTGCCACTTGCATGTTGGAGATGTCTAGCTGCATTTGTAATCATTGTGCATGTGCATTGGTGTCAAGTATTGTAGAGTCCAATTCTTTGATCTTGTCTTCTTGTTCTTCTCTTGCAGCTATCAGCTATTCCACTAGTTTTGTCATTTCAAAGAGGTCTTCTTGTTGCTTTATGTTTGCCTCTAGGAGCCTCTGTAATTCTACTTCTAAGGTCTCATGCACAACCTTGTACTCCTCTAGAAATGCATCTGCAACTTGTAATCTCTCTTCTAGTAGTTTGTGATTAATCTGTGCAAATTGAATTTTCTTTTGTCGACGGTACTCTTCACTCTTTAGTTTCTCTAAAATCTTATGTGCATATTGAGTGTTCTCGTCGATGTCTTCTAAGTCTTTTGTGCTTGATGTGGAGGCCTCTTCTTATTTTTTGTCTTTATCTTCAATTGTTTCTTTTAGGTTTGACTCGGTAGTTGGGCCAGCGTCAGTTTCAACTTCCTTTTGTGGCTATTCCTACACCTTTTGAGCCTCAACTACTTGTTGAGATTCTGCTGCGACTTCTGCTATTGATTGGCCCACTTGATCTATCTCTTGTGCAGTTTCTTGTTCGAGTGTTTGTTCTTGAGTTGCTTATTCAAGCTCTTGATTCTTCTTAATTGAGGTTTCTTCATGTGGTTTTGTCGCATTGATGGGCGACGGAGACCTTGCTATTTCTTGAGCTTCCTATGGGGGTGAGGGAACATTGGTGGGCCCTGCTAAAGCTTCCTCTCATTCTGTCTCTTCCTTTTTGTAAAGCTGTTTGAGATAGGTATGAGGATCTTGGCGAGGGTGATACATGGAGTTCTTTGTTCGTAGTTTAAACCGCTTTGGTTTCCAAAATTCTTCAAAGTTTCCTGCCAAGCCCCTTTCCCTTTCAAAGGCTCTTCTTTCTCTTTCGAGGCGGGCATCTGTTTGTGTTGGTACATCGGTTCCTGCCAAGCCCCTTTCCCTTTCAAAGGCTCTTCTTTCTCTTTCGAGGCGGGCATCTATTTGTGTTGGTACATCGATGATTACAGGTGTCGGCACTTTTCTTCTTTCGCTTCTGGCATACATGAATCATTTAGCTTGGCCTGTTATCAAGCCCTGATCACTGCTCATTAAATGTGTAGGCTTCAAAGAAGCTTAGCTTGCATTTCTCTGCTCTTTTTCTCTTCATGGCAGCGGAGCTGCATGACATCCACCCCCTCTGAACCTGCACAGCCTCCGGTCTATGCCAACTACACTTTAATCTACATCTGCTTTAGGTACCTTAAGCTCTTTCCATCATCAGACTCACATTATAAAAACCAAAATAAGGCTTATACCCTATCATCAATTTTTTAGCTTAATCATTAGGTAGCTGCCCATCAAAAATCTCTGAACCATATCTCCCGTATCTTCAAAGCATTCAATCATGGATAACTTGTTTAGTGAACCCCCCCAAACTCAAGTGCTCCAGTTAATGATGCACACGGCTTGACCATTAAGCTCTCTTTAAGGAACCCTGTCAAGCTCAAGTATGCCTTACTCTGTCTGCACACGGAATGGCCGTCAAGTTCTTTTCTTCAAGTTTTGGTACCAGAACCAACTCAAAAGATGTGAAGATACTTTATCAATTATCCAAAGAAATCAGTTGGAAGCCAACCATGTGCGCTTAATGAACGCATAACCAAACACTCTTCTGACTTAACATAATCTAGAAAACAAAACCTAGCATCATGCAGCCTGCTACATCAGGCATATGGTATCCTCTGCATCTGCAACTTGCACTTTAGTAACCCCTAGGATCAAATGGAATAATAAGGAATTGTCCACACACTGAAGCATCATAATATCCACATGAGCATACATTTCCTGTATCAATCAACATCAAGCATTTTTGATGCAGATATGCTACCCCTGGTTCAAATAGCACGCAATTACTATGCATACTGATCAGTATCCATCCATATTGAATCTGCTTATGAATATTTTTGGAAAGTGACTCTTGCAACAGGAATGTGCACAATGCATCAAACTTGACAACTTGGGGAGTTCCTTGGGTCACGAGTCTCCAAGTACTAGCAAAAGTCTGGTAAGAATCTGGCAAGGCATCAAGAATAGTCTGCAAAAGAAAAATGTGTGAAATGACTTCACCTATGTTGCTTATTGATATCCTTGACACCAGCAAGAAAAGTGTACATATCCTCTTCATCATGCATAATCTTCGACTCCAGCTCTTCATGCAGCAATGCAATTTTTGCCTCATATCGACTTGCATAAAGACTAGCCAGAATATCCCAAGCCTGTTTTGCAGATTTCATTGAACGAATGTGAGGAGTAATGGTGCGCTTCACAAAAAACACAATCAATGCATGATATTATGCAATCAATGCATGAGATTACATCCCAACGAGCTTGTTCTGTCGTAGGCAAAACAACTCTAACAACAAAAATCCTTGCAGCAAGACCGGCAACATCTTCAACATTGCATGTATCCTCAGAAGCAGGACATACATCAATGTCCTGCACAATGTTCCAAACGCCCATCGACACAAGGACATGTTGCATCATATAAGCCCACATAGGGTAATTGTCCCCATCCTATCTATCCTCAGCAAAAAACATCTTGAACACATCTGTGTTGTTGTCAACCATAGTAATAGAGATCATGATCACGTAAAAGCGCAAAGACAGTTTGAAAATGTTGTTCATGTTTAGTGTGTGATTTACTGTAAATCAAAATATCATCAAAAAAGATAATAACAAAATGTTGGTGCTCCAAAAAGATTTTGTTCATCATGCAAGAGAACATTGTTGGTGCATTTGTGAGATCGAAGGGAACTAAATTAAATCCATAGTGCCCGAATTGTGTGCGAAATGCGGGATTAAAATTATCAGTTGGGTGCATTCGAATTTGATGATACCCGAACTTGAGGTCTATTTTGCTAAACACAGAGGAACCTTTTAACTTATCAAGGAGGTCATCTATGTTAAGTATGGAGCCTGATTTACCCTTGTAATTTTCTGTGGTAAAAACGCACATTTGTAAGGCCCCCATTATGAGGAGAAGCCATCGTGCGTGAAGGAAAATCACTCACCGGAAACCAAAATTTTCACAGACAAGAATCATGGGCAACTTTAAAGGCCTCGGGGGTGGAGGCCCCCGAGACTTTTTTTTCGCCGGAATATTATGGCCGGACGGCGGCCGGAAAGTGGTCGGAAAACAACCGGTCGGTTGGCCGGTGGCCGGTAGTCAATGGCCGATGGCCGGTGGCCGGTAGTCAATGGCCGGTGGCCGGTGGTCGGAAGTCAATGGCCGGTGGCCGAATTCAAAAGCGGACTTGTCTTCTCAAGGGCGGCCACACATGGGCGGATTGGAGGGTCCGATTTGGACTTATTCGCACAAGGGCGGCTACACATGGCTGTCTCTCATAAGAGAGGACAGCCCTTTTGGCCTATAAAAGGAGGCCATTTCTACACACATTTCATAGTGTGAAGTTGATGCAACAAGGTGAGTGTGAGGTGGTGAGAGTGAAGCAAGGAGGGAGCTCCATTAAGGGTATAATCCCTTTGTAAACTACTTCTTGTTTTGAAGTACTAAAGCCATTGAGTGGCTGCTTTCCCGTGGACGTAGCCCACATTGGGTGAACCACGTATATCGTGTGTACTCTCTCTCTCTCTCTCTACTCTATAATCTCGTGTATATAAATCTGTCTCTCTCCATTAAGTAATCTACTGAATTATATATTTAGCTACGTCTTATTTCCTAACAACTGGTATCAGAACAAGGTTTGCTCGTAGCTAAATTATCTCAAGGAAAGGATTCCTTGAAGTGAGTGGGAGTTATGGCGGAGGAAGGGAAGCTCAAGATTGAGAAGTTCAACGGCAAAAACTACCAACATTGGAAGATGCAGATTGAAGACTATCTCTACCAGAAGGACCTCTATTTGCCACTAGGCGGTCTTGCGAAGAAGCCCGCAACAATGGCAGATGAAGCATGGATTGTCCTTGATCGAAAGGCACTGGGAACAATCCGGTTAAG
Organism: Adiantum capillus-veneris; assembly: GCF_014529385.1. Classification (NCBI taxonomy): domain Eukaryota; kingdom Viridiplantae; phylum Streptophyta; class Polypodiopsida; order Polypodiales; family Pteridaceae; genus Adiantum; species Adiantum capillus-veneris. The sequence continues at coordinate 122,972,804 of NC_140951.1, read as the reverse complement.
CTTGGCGTCAACGGTGGCCTTTAATGTTTCGGAGATGAAGACCACGAAGGACTTGATGAAGTCACTTGACGACTTCTACGAGAAACCATCGGCATCCAATAAGGTATTTCTTATGAAGTGCTTGTTCAATCTAAAGATGGCAGAGAATGGTTCAGTTGCAGAACACCTAAATGACTTTAACACAAACATAAGTCAACTTCGATCAGTGAAAATCAATTTCGATGATGAAGTGCGAGCTCTCCTTATACTATCATCTCTACCGGATAGTTGGGACAGCCTTGTGATGGCTGTAAGTAATTCTATCTCTGGCACAAATACTGTTAAGTTTGATGATGTTGTGGGTGTTCTCCTAAGCGAGAAAATGCGAAGGAGAAGCACAAGAGAATCATCAAGTGCTGCACTATCAGTGGAAACAAGAGGAAGGCTTAAGGAGAGGTTCAAAAACCAAAAGGGTCGTGATCGCTCAAGGCGGAGCAAGTCACGCACAAAATCAGTTCTTGAATGTTGGAACTGCGGCAAGAAGGGCCACGTCAAGAAGGATTGCTGGTCCAAGAAGAAGAAGGAGACAGAGTCTCAAGACAACAAGCCAACATCGGAGGCCAATGTGGCAGGTAAAGTAGAGCAAGATGCTCTAATTCTCTCATTAGACAATGTGTCTAATTCCTGGATAGTAGATTCCGGGGCTTCATTCCATGCGACACCACACAAGCAACATTTCCAAGACTACACCAAAGGTAATTTTGGGTATGTATACTTGGGAGATGATGAAGCTTGTGAGATTGTCGGCAAAGGTACAGTTTCTGTCAAAACTGCTAACGGAAATGAATGGAAGCTTAAAGATGTTAGGCATGTTCCTTCTCTTCGCAAAAATTTGATCTCTACAGGACAATTGGACGATGAAGGTCACAACATTGCATTCGGAAACAAACGGTGGAAGATCTCAAAGGTATCTTTGGTGGTTGCCAAGGGTGAAAAAGTTGGTACACTTTACTTGTGTACTGTTAGCACGCAACCTTTAGCTTGTGCAGCAACTACAGAAGTTGACAGTGCGGTGTGGCACTACCGACTTGGGCATATGAGTGCCAAAGGAATGCAAATCCTTCAAACAAAGAAGCTTCTACCAGGTTTGAAAGAAGTGGACTTAGAGTTCTGTGAAGATTGTGTTTATGGTAAACAAAAGAGGGTAAAATTTCAAAAATCAGGAAATGAAAGAAAAAATAAAAAACTTGAGTTGGTTCATTCTGATGTTTGGGGTCCTGCAAGTACACCATCACTTGGTGGCTCATTGTACTATGTAACATTCATAGACGATGCGACTAGAAAAACATGGGTTTATGTCATGAAGAATAAATCCGATGTATTTTCCATATTTCAAAGGTGGAAAGCCTTTGTGGAGAATGAAACAGGTACCAAGGTTAAATGCCTCAGATCTGACAATGGAGGCGAATATTGCAGCAAAGCTTTTGAAAGCTTTTGTGCTAGCAATGGCATTCGGAGGCAAAGGACAACCCCAAGGACACCTCAACAAAATGGGATTTCGGAAAGGATGAACAGGACAATCATGGAACGAGCACGAAGCATGCGGCTACATGCAGGCCTACCGCTTGAGCTTTGGGTGGAAGGTGTAAGTACATCTGTGTACTTAATCAATCGGTCACCCTCAACGGCATTGGATGGGGGAGTTCCAGAAGAGGCATGGACAGGTAAACCGGTGAATTATGAATTTCTCAAAGTGTTTGGGTGTGAGGCTTTCATGCACATAGATAGAAGCCTAAGATCAAAGTTAGATGCAAAGTCCAAAAAGTGTTTCTTCATTGGCTATGGAGAAGGAGACTTTGGGTATCGCCTATGGAATCCTGAAGATGGTAAAATCTTAAGGAGTAGGGATGTAATTTTTAACGAACAAAATATGTACAAAGATTACTTGGAAAGAAAACAAACAAAAGAAACAGGTGATGAGTACATGGAGCTTGAGGACGGTGAAGACTCAAGGACTGCAACGGTGACAATGTGCAACAACGTCAACCAAATGACGAGCCTCAACCTATTCCCCGAAGATCTACAAGAGCAAGTAGACCTCCAGAAAGGTTTTTTCCTTCCTTCAACCATCTCTTGATCTCAGATTCTGGAGAGCCGGAATCATATGAAGAAGCTATGCAACATGAATCCAAAGAAGAATGGACGAAGAGCATGCAAGTGGAGATGGACTCACTACATCGCAATCAAACATGGGAGTTGGTTGAGTTGCCTAAAGGTAAGCGGGCACTTCAAAACAAATGGGTGTACAAGCTAAAGGAAGAAGAAGGTGGGAAGAAAAGATACAAGTCTAGGCTTGTGGTAAAAGGTTTTTCTCAAAAGAAAGGTATTGACTTCAATGAAATATTTTCTCCTGTTGTAAAAATGAACTCAATTAGGCTTGTCTTAAGCCTTGTGGCTGCTCATGATCTAAATCTCGAGCAAATGGATGTAAATACGGCATTCCCTCATGGTGACTTAGAGGAGGAAATCTACATGCTTCAACCAAAGGGGTATGAAGTAAAAGGTAAGGAGAAAATGGTTTGCAGATTAAAGAAGAGCTTGTATGGTTTAAAGCAAGCATCAAGACAATGGTACTTGAAGTTTGATCGATGGATGTTGGATCATGGATTCACAAGATGCAACTCGGATCACTGCGTCTACACGAAGAATTTGGGAGATGGGAAATTCATCATCCTAATGTTGTATGTTGATGACATGTTGATTGCAAGTGCTAACATGCAGGACATCAAAGACCTAAAAGAAGAGCTGTCCAAATCTTTTTCAATGAAAGATTTAGGTGCTGCAAAGAGGATACTTGGTATGAAAATATCAAGGGACAGGACGAAGAAGACAATGAAGCTATCTCAAGAAAATTACATCAAGAAGGTACTAGAAAGGTTTGCAATGCAAAATGCAAAACCAGTTTCTACACCTTTGGCTGGTCATTTTAAACTAACGAAGGATATGTGTCCAAAGACACAAGAGGAGATAGCCTATATGTCTAAAGTTCCATATGCTGCAGCGGTAGGTTCTCTAATGTATGCTATGGTCTGGACAAGGCCAGACATTGCACATGCAGTGGGAGTTGTGAGTAGGTTCATGGACAACCTAGGTAAAGAGCATTGGCAAGCTGTGAAGTGGATACTTAGGTATCTAAAAGGGACAACAACAAATGCTTTGTATTTTGGAGGAACTGATATTTTTCTAGAAGGGTATGCTGATGCAGATATGGCAGGTGACAAAGATACTCGAAGGAGCACTACTGGCTATGTGTTCACGGTTTGAGGAACGGCAGTAAGCTGAGCTTCAAAGCTGCAGAAAGTGGTTTCACTTTCTACCACGGAAGCAGAGTATGTAGCAATGACGGAGGCAAGCAAAGAAATTCTGTGGCTTCACAGATTCTTAGAAGAGCTTGGATTCAAACAAGACAATTGTGTCTTGTACAGTGATAGCCAAAGCGCTATCCATCTTGCGAAGAACTCAGCCTTTCATTCAAGGACAAAGCACATTGAGGTGAGATATCACTTCATACGCACACTTTTGGAAGAGAGACAGCTAAAGCTAGGAAAGGTGCATACAAGTGAAAATCCTGCAGACATGTTTACAAAGGTGGTCAACAAGGAGAAGTTGAGCTTTTGCTCATCTTCAATCGGCATTCAAGGATAAGAAGCCAGGATGGAAAACAGTCACAGGTTTGGTTTGGAGATCAGTCTCCAAGTGGGAGATTGTTAAGTATGGATCCTGATTTACCCTTGTAATTTTTTGTGGTAAAAGCGCACATTTGTAAGGCCCCCATTATGAGGAGAAGCCATCGTGTGTGAAGGTAAATCACTCACCGGAAACCAAAGTTTTCACAGTCAAAAATCAGGGGCAACTTTAGGGGCCTCGGGGGCGGAAGCCCCCCAGACTTTTTTTCCCTCGTCGGAATATTCCTTTTCGCCGGAATATTATGGCCAGACGGCGGCCGGAAAGTGGTCGAAAAACAACCGGTCGGTTGGCCGGTGGCCGGTAGTCAATGGCCGATGGCCGGTGGCCGGAAGTCAATGGCCGATGGCCGGTAGTCAATGGCCGGTGGCCGAATTCAAAAGCGGACTTGTCTTCTCAAGGGCGGCCACACATGGGCGGATTGGAGGGTCCGATTTGGACTTATTCGCACAAGGGCGGCTACACATGGCTGTCTCTCATAAGAGAGGACAGCCCTTTTGGCCTATAAAAGGAGGCCATTTCTACACACATTTCATAGTGTGAAGTTGATGCAACAAGGTGAGTGTGAGGTGGTGAGAGTGAAGCAAGGAGGAAGCTCCATTAAGGGTATAATCCCTTTGTAAACTACTTCTTGTTTTGAAGTACTAAAGCCATTGAGTGGCTGCTTTCCCATGGACGTAGCCCACATTGGGTGAACCACGTATATCGTGTGTACTCTCTCTCTCTCTCTCTCTACTCTATAATCTCGTGTATATAAATCTGTCTCTCTCCATTAAGTAATCTACTCAATTATCTATTTAGCTACGTCTTATTTCCTAACAATCTACGCAGGGAATAGGGTAGCGATTCTTCACAGTGACCTTATTGAGAGGCCTATAGTCTATGCACATTCTAAATGTTTTATCTTTTTTCTAGACAAGTATGATGGGAGCACCAAACGGAGAAGAGCTAGGTCTAATAAGGCCTTTTTCTAAGAGGTCAGAGACTGGGTGTTGGATTTCATGTTGATGCATGGGACTGTGATGATATGGTGCATGGTGCGGTGGTTGACTGCCAGGGATGATTTCTATAGTGTGATCTATGTCGCCTTGAGAGGGAGATAAGTGAGGTGGGTAATCGTGAGCAAAACAATCATCATATGCATGCAAAAACTGTTGTTGTTAGGAGAGAGAGGGGGCTACTCCTCTTCCTCAACCTGTGTGACATATACCATATATGCTTTGTTTTCTTTCCTAAGTGCATGTTTAACTTGAGTGTGGGAAAGGAGTGCGTGCGTCTATAGCTTGGGGTTGCCTGTGAGAGTGATGTGCTGACCTTGAAAAGTGAAGTACATCGTGTGTGTCGTGTAGTCAATGTTGGGGTTATGCTCATGATGAAAAAGTATACCTAAAATTACATCTGTGGATTGCAGTGGTGCAACGAGAAAAATTACACTTTTGGGTGTATGCACCTAAAGTGATTTCAAAATCATTAACCATGTAAATACCATTAAACCGTGTACCTTGGAATGCACTCTTCAATTTAAAGGGTGACTTTATTTTAATTACATGTAATTTGTGTGCAAGACGTTCAAAAATAAAATCATGTGTCATCGTCGTGAAAAATGAAACTGTTGTATCGTGTATAGAAACATTCATTCGCAACAAAGAGTGTATAGTAATAGGAGTACCTTTTGTATCGGTAGAGTTGAGATCAGCAGATGAGGGATCGTTAGTCCAGTCATCAAAGATTTTTGTATTTGTGTCAAGAGTATAAAGCTGAGACGTTGACGGTTGATTGGCCATGACATGGCCAATTTTGTGGCAGTAATGACACATATATGCGAGGATGATTGTTTGTGGGAGGTGCAGTGGTAGGTGCAGCCCGTGGAGATGCAACATTATGAGGTGTTTGTCCAAATGTAGGGCATCATGGATGAGAACTAAAGATAGTGCGTGGAGGTGGTGTATTATGTGGAGAAGTCAAAGCACATGCAGGTACAAAATTGTGAGTGCGTGGTGTCTGATAATTGTTGGGATTATACTTGCAATTATTGTTGAAGCATGAGAAATTGTTGACAAGAGGTGGTGATGCCACGGTGGATTAACTTGCAGCATATGTGTGATCGAGTTTATCTCCTTTTCAGCATCATGTGCATAAGAAATCACCTCGTAGAGAGTGGTTGGCTTGAATACCACGTTGAAGTCCATCTTCATACTTGATTTGGAGCATATCTTTGGGAACATCCTCCATCATGCGCAGGAGCAACAGGCGTTGCCAAAATCTGTCAGTGTACTGGCTCATTGTCTCGCCTTCTATCCAAGAGAAAGCGGAGTAGGCACGTCGAGCCTACAAGTGGAATTGGAGCGGGAGAAAGTTGTGCTTGATTTGGTTTTGAAATTTGAGTCAAGTGGCTGGGTTGTTGCGGGTAACGTTCCACCAAAGTGAAGCCTTACCGGTCATGTGGTTTGTAGCATACTTGATTTGGTCCTTCTCGGAGAAGGATTCGTCAGCAAAATAGTCATCAAATTGACTAAGCCAAGAATAGCCCGATGTGCGTGTGTGGGAAAGGACCCTTGAGGGGTTTTCTTTTTTTGTTATGGTTAAATGTGAGTGAGGTCTCTAGTTTGTGTTATGCACATCATGGTGCAGTGGGTGTGTGTGTATGTGTGTGTAGGAGCCAAAGTGGAGAGAGGAGAAAAAAAAAAAGAACGCAGGTGGGGTGCTTTGGGAAAGAAGGACATGGGAAATAGAGAACCACTGATAGAGAGGGAGTGGCATTGGTCGTGCATGTTCGCAAGAGAGAGAGAGAGAGAGAGAGAGAGAGAGAGAGAGAGAGAGAGAGAGAGAGAGAGAGAGAGAGAGAGAGAGAGAGAGAGAGAGAGAGAGAGAGAGAGAGAGAGAGAGAGAGAGAGAGGGTGATGGTGGGGTTGGTGGGTGGCTGGAGGCAGCCAGAGTGAGAAGTGCCGCAGTGAGGGCTTGCTGGGAATCGTCAAAAGAGGGGGGAGAAAATGAAAAGGGGGGCCGCCGAAATAGGAGTAAAAGAAGGAATAGGGTAATTTATGCACATGCAACCGCAGAGGAGGTTCAGTAATAATCGGGTGGTGAGTGTTGAAAGTAGGTCAAGGATTGGGGGGGGGGGGGTACTTATCCAAAAAACAAATTAGGGGCAGTGTGGTGCATGGGGATTGCATGCACAGACACTACCGGTCAAGGAGGATGGTTGGCCACTCACCATAGGAGGGTGGGTAGGGTACTGGTCGTGCTTGCTGCATGGGCTGCCGAGTCCCTGGCTGAGGCGGCGGTTCATATTGGGTGGGGTGGCATGCCATGCAGGGGAGAAGGAGTAGGGCGTCGTGGGTTGGATGGGTCCTAGGTTGCCACAAGCCCCTCGGTCAAGACCACGGATCTGTAGTATGTCGTGCGCATGAGGAATGACCTCATCGATGGAAGACAGTACGGGGCATGCGTGTGAGGGTCCAGGGTGGGCAGCACCATCACTCCGTTGCATTATCTACCCCACTGTTTTCACGAAGCCTCGAGGAATCTAGTGTTATGCAGAAAGTGTTAGTCGGCCACATTTGCAAGAATGTGCCGCTTCATGCTAAGTGACTCGATTTTTATGCTTGAACCTCCATAGCACAAATGGTCGTGCTTCTGTGTTGTACAGGGAGACATGGGTTCAAATGTAAATAATGTCACTAAAAGGGATTAATCAATTTTCCATATTGTCGTTGACAATCCAACAAGATCATACTCATAAACTTGCTATGTAATTAAACTTCAAAGCTTTACTTAGCTTCGCATGCGTAGTCTCCTCCTATGGGTTGCGTGTCTAATCTTCATGCCTCATGCCTCCTTGTTGTCATACCCAATAAGGCTTCTCGTCTTCATGCTAGTCATGACTTCGTGATTATACCCAACAAGGCTTCTTGTCTTCATGCAAGTCACGATGTTTGTGATTAGCACTGTCATAATCATAATTGAAAGTATTTTAATATGGTTTCTTGCTAATTAATCACAATTAGTCAAGATAATTGTAAATGATAATGATGCATAGAATACATTTATCTTTGTGTATGTAGGCTTTTTGGTGTGAGGTTGATTGGAGAGTAGCCAGGGCTCCGATACCACTATTGCACGTTGGAACATCGTAATGACAAAAACACACCTACTACCTGTGTACATGCTCTTCTAGACCGAGGATGCCATGCATAGAGAGAGAGAGAGAGAGAGAGAGAGAGAGAGAGAGAGAGAGAGAGAGAGAGAGAGAGAGAGAGAGAGAGAGAGAGAGAGAGAGAGAGAGAGAGAGAGAGAGAGAGAGCATTGGGTACAATCATTCCCCCATGCCTACAGTGAGCTGGCTTCCTCTAGGCATGTATTTATATTAATTCCAAAAGGGTCAGCTCATAAATGAGGCTATTTACATTCCACTTTGGGGATAAAGACTTTATTAAACTAACTAAAAACCCTAATTCTTGATGGCTTATTCCATGTCCTACTATCTGTTGTCAGCCACCTACCCATGACTTAGCTACCTTGACCTGCTACATATCATACACAGGACCATAAGTGTTAGTGTCCAACTTCTCAGAATCCATTCCATAACAGATGTGATGTATAGAGTTGTAACTCACTTGCATTGATGTATGAAATAACATTTAAAGAGCAGCAATTGAGGGAGCTATGATGTATTGTTAAGTTTTTGTGGGTACTATATATCTTTATTTACTATCACTAGATAGTACTATTTAATTCACTAAATATTCTATTGCACTTGTTTCAAAAATATTATACACTCATATAGTTGCAAAGTTTATTATGTAGTGATAAAATTCACTATACTACAGATAATATTCACCACATCATAGGAAGAAAATAGTCATTACTAGATAGCCAAGTAATAATTAATTATTCTTCACTAATGGATTCAAACTTATGTTGTTTCGTCCTTGAGTAGCTTAAACTAAAGGGGCAAAGGCTAAGCATTGTAGTGCCCTATTCTCACTTGAATTTTGCAATTCCTTGGAGATACTTTTGGTAGAGCAACCACCCCTTGTTTTCCATCCAAAGAGACCATGCACAAAAGACACAAGCAATTCTAGCAATGTCATAATAATACCTAAACCGTGTTGTGGGTGCAGTTTTGGATTTTTTCAAGAGGCACTAGATACTATGCTGCTTGCTTGTGGTCATTGTTGCTAACACTTTCTTTGTTTAGCACATATGGAATGTTCCTATAAGGGATGTGTGGTGCTTAATTGTGAGCAGCATGTGCCATCTAGGATGAAGGGAATGCTCGGGTTGCCAGTCGAGGGGCCTACCTCAACTAGCCTCCAACATAAGTGGCATCTAAGATGAAGGTAATGCTAGGTATTCCAATTGAGGTGCCTAGCTCAACTGATTGTGGGTAGCATGTGCCATCTAGGATGAAGGGAATGTTAGGGCTGCCAGTCAAGGGGCCTACCTCAACTAGTCCTTCCATGTAAGTGATGTCTATCACTTCCTTATTTGTGATATGCATGTGGGTCAGTGAATATGTTGCTAGGCCACTAACAAAATCTATGAGTTTTTTAGATCAATGCTCCCATAGTCACCAACAACCCACCTGGTCCCCTTGACATGGATCATGAACACTTGTTCCTAGACAGGGTGCCTTTTCATGCATTTGATGTTGGATCAATGGATCCTACTCCCTCCTCCAGTAGGGAGAATCCAGAGCCTCCTGCAGCATGGAGAGATCTTACTACCTATGCTTTAATGCAAAGTATTTTTTTTAGGGAACCTATTTGTTGAATGTATGACTACTTTTGGTGAGAGTTCAGTACATGCTCCCGAGAAGCTAGCGAAAATCCAATCAACTTGCCAAATTGAACCTAGTCCCGGCATTCGTATGTGGTGGCCATGTAGTGTCTATTGTACACATGTTTAAAATGGTGTGTGTGTGTGTGTGTGTGTGTGTGTGTGTGTGAAATTTTAATGGACTCTTGGAATATGGTTTACAAGGAAATCATGTGGACATGCCACAAGTGAGAAGGCAAACGATGTGGAGAAAGAACCCATCGTGAATAGCTCATTGCCCACAAGTGATGTGGACAACACATCTACTGAAACTTTAACTCCCCGTCTGGTAAATTAAATTCCAGTCCACTGACATTTGAGTTAGCAGCTTTGAATCTTATATCCACTATTTATCTTTGACAAGGCCAATAAAAGTTGAAGGTGGTGTTGATCATGTTGTGGCTAAAGAGTCAAAGGAACCAGTTGGGGATGTCCATTCCTACTCCCAAGGGTGATGCTCCAGCCATGGAAAGTGCACTAGGTGACCTCCATTCTTATGTAGTTGAACCTAAACAAGAAAGAAAAGTGGAAACCAGCAAAGGTATGTTCACCTCTTTGTATACCTAGGAGGAAAGTAGATTGCATTCCAACAACTGGCACTTTTTGCCACAAATAAAGATCATTTTTGTTGTAGACTTTTGGTCCAACAAGAGTTTTATCTAGTTACTTTCCATGTCTTGTCTCATGATGCATCTCTTCCATCCCTTCTTTATTGTTTCTATTCTTTTCAATGTGTTGTTTCAAGTTGTGGAATAGTTTCATAGCATGGATGCATCTTCAAGTGGATATAATGCATCCATGGCAAAATGGATATAATGCATCCATGCCACAAAGGTGAGGACATTGTGAAATCAGATAAGGTTTCCATTTAGCTGATGGTGTTTTGGTGGATTTTGTCAAGGAAGCAATGAACTTGATGGAGGTCGAGGCTGAGGAAATTGAAGGAAACCTTTGTCATAGTGTTCCACCTACACCAACATTGAAGGACCCACCACCATTGGAAGACAAACCAAGAGCACTTGTCCTTGATCTTAATGGGGTCTTGTTAGAAACCATGCATGAAAAAGAAGAAACCCCCGATTACGTTCAACACGCATGGTGAAGAAGGCAAGTGGGCATGCCACAACGTGTTTCTATGCAAAGGGGCATGGAAATTCTTGGAGTGGGCATTCCAACTCTTATATGTCTTCCTGTGGACTTGTGCCAGTAAAGAAAAGGCAGTGCAGCTGCTCCATCATTGCTTTCCCTCACAATCTTGCAGATTCAAGGATGTGCTTGGCCAAGAGGAGTGCTTGGTACAAACTAATATACTTCTTTCCAAAACCTACAAGCAGGTCATGTTCAATCCATTGGACAATTTTGGGGATGGCATCCAGAGTACAACAAAAGCACCACAATCATGGTTGATGACTCTACTTACAAGTGTTACCTCAATGAGAGGGCCAAGTGCTACATTGACGCAAAGATTGAAAAATCTCACAGTTGAGGAGGATGGAGAATTCTTAACAAGTACATTGCCAACGTGGCTGATGGGCCGGCTGCTTGCTGAATTTTTGTAGGAGTATACTTACCAAACTACAATAATTACCACCATACATGAAGAGAGTCATGAAGTTTATCATAAGTTTAGGATAATTTGAATACACTCCTTTTGTTTTTGTATGTTTCTTACCGTGCCTTTAATTAGATGATACATCTTTCACGTTTGCCCTAATTGTTAACTCTTACTCTCACACACCCTACATGGGTTTTTGGACATCATACTTCCACATGGTCTCGCATAACCCTAATTGTGTATTTGATACCCTCCTCCCTACTTGGGGGTGCTAGATACTAGCATCAATAATGTAATAATTCCCAAGTTGGTGTTTGTCTCATTTTTATATGATGACCATTGTTTGGCGGACTTTTGAAAGTGCTTAGCTATATCACATAGCTTACAGGACTTCGTGAAGCCCTCATCTCCAAACGCCGCATCAAATTGTTGGATAAAGGACAAGACTTTATCCGTAGCACCAAAGATGCCATCGTAGGTAATGAAAGAGATGCTCTTCCCTCCCTCTTTGAACTTCTTGACCTTGGACGACCTCTTCCACGTGGCATCGGATTTCCTATGGCCTCTTCTTTTTTATGGTTCAAAAGTTGCACCATCACTTTCTTCAGAAGATGAAGAATTTGAGGAAGATAGAGAAGAGGGTGACCTCTTTCTCGCCTTTTTCTTGCCTTTCTTCTCTTTGTCCGCACCATCACTTTCTTCATAAAAGGAAGAGGATGAAGAAGATGGAGAAGAGGGTGTCCTCTTTCTCGCCTTTTTCTTCTCTTGCTTTTTGTTATCCCTCTTTGAATTATGGTGTGGAGAAGTGTGCAATGGTCTTCTCTGTTTAGGAGGTGATGGAGAGCGTTTAGCTTGCCGTCTTCGTGGAGCCATCTCCACCGAGGTGGAAAGAGACTCACTTCTTTCTCGTTCCTTCGGTGGAGGCTCTTGAGTTCTCCTTTGGAAAGGAGATGCGTCATCCTGAAGCAAATTTTTGAGCCCTTCATATGGATCCTCTTCTTCTCCCCAAATCAGAGAGAGGCTCTTTTGGAAGTCTCACAAGGAGGCTTCCTAGGTACTCTCTTGTCATGGTGGGGAGATTGGAGAATCCAATGAGCACGAAGCTGCCGTTGCACTTCACTTTGGAGGGATGGATAGCCCATGGATTGTTGAAGCCTAGAAACAAGGTAGTTAACAAGCATATGGGCATCATTAGTAGCCTGCTCATTAGCAAAATCAAAGCTATCAACATTAATTTCACTCTCTTTACTATTGTCAGCCATTCTAGCAACTTTTAGGAGTAAACTTTTTAGGTGTACTTTGGCACTTAAAGCCCTAGTTGCTACTCCTCTTTACCCCTTTATAAAAGCACTCAAGCTATTGTACCCATGGCTCAAATACCATTAATTGCAAGGAATAGAAGAGAGGGTCTTTCAACACCAAAATAGCACCGGCTCCTATCAAGCTTCTAATAGCTCAATAGTGGTTAAGCCGTAGGCAAGCCCCGTAGGACTCCATAGTTAAGACCATAGCTCTCGACGGTGATGCCCCGTTATCTGCACAAAGGTAGGCGCACTACAAGGATGCAGAATCCCTATTCTACTTACTCATTTGCAATAAATAATAACAACCATTTATAGCTAGCTTGAGGACCTCCCTTCTTGAACAAGAAAAGATAAACCTTGTGCTCTAATACCAATGTAACATTTAATGGCCTAGTAACTTGTGTGTAGCGGAAAATAGCATGAACATAGTGAGCATTTCATTAGAATAGATTCCTAATGAGAATAACAAGAGTGCTTGGGTGGAGAGAGCAACAAAAAGTATAACACCTAGTTAGATAGCACTAACAATACTTTAAAAGAAAGAGAAATTGATCTATTGACAACAGTTGAGGACCGGATTTACATGGAGTCGGTCCCCCCTCCAAAAGGATTTGTATTATGGTTTCTCCCATCAAGAAATACATTTTACAATACAATTCTTTGTGTTCCTTCAATACTAGCTAGTGCAATGAAGATGGAAGCTTCAAGCAGTAAGCAAAACACTTATAAAACACAACATCAATTCCCTCACTGTCTCAGACCCAAGACCTCACACACCTTCGAAGATGGTGAGAGCTAGCAGGGTATGAGAGTAGATTGAGAGGAATAAGGAGTAGTCTTACAAGAAAGATGTACATCTCCTCACATAATCACTCATATTAGCATAGCATAGCTTAGTAATTAGCATGGTAGAGGAGATGAGCATGCATTGAAGCTTGGATCTTGGTTGGATTTGCATCACAAAGCCAAGAGTCGTTGGTGTAGGCCTCCCTTCTCACAAGCTTGGAGTAGGTGATAAGCTTTCCATTAAAGCTTGAGAAGGAGAGAGCCTGAGTCTTCTAGCTTCACACATCAGCTTGTGTGAGTGTGTGTGCCATAATGCCTTTGGGAATTCAGCCCCCTCTCTCTCTTGGTCGACCCCATTAGACCTCTCCAGGCTTAGACAATAGGATTTAAGGAGCATAAGTGATAGCGTCTGACATGTGTCCCCCTTTCCCCTTTTGTGAGAGCTTTAGCTAATTAATTAATGCAACTAAACTCTCATTGGACCCCTTGGGAGACTATCCAATAGTCTTCTAGAGAGATTAATTCTTATTGGTTCTTTTATTAAGTGTTTTTAAATTGATTAAACTAGATTTACTCTAGCCTAATTCTCATTGGTCCACCTCCATGGCCATCCAATAGGATTTTAGTACACCTTGTGGGCATCTGGGCTAGGGAGCTAACATGTGTCCCTCATTCCCTTTATGTAAAGGAGGCTTGTGAGTGTGTGTGTGTGTGTGTGTGTGTGTGTGTGTGTGTTTCTCTCTCATCCCCTACTTTCAAGGCTTGCCCCCTCCTTTGTAGGATCCATGAAGACTTTTGTACACACAGAAAGCATCCAATCTTCCTAAGCTTAACCATTGGACACAACCTTTGATTTTTGGAACATTAGCATTTTGGAAGTCTTAATGGGCTGAACCTTGAGGTCTTTAAAGACCATTGTTGCACCTTGCTCTTTTGCATATGGCACCCTCCTTTGGATCCTATTTTCCCTCCTTTGGATCCCTACTGTGGCCGGTCTTCCAGCTTAACCAATATTCTAGCTTTTTCTCCCTAGCACTTCCCCATATTAAATGATCAGTTTAACATGAGAAAATCATTAAGGAGAATTAGATGTTAGTTAGTATGACATTACCTCTCTCTTTAAACCATAGTCGTCCTCGACTATGGGGGGATAGAGAAGATAAAGCCTATTCATTAGTCCTTTTTTCTAGCGGGTAGAGGATCCCTATGTTACCCTACGACATTGGTCCAGAATGGATGACTAGTCCATTTAGCGCTTGAGAGCCTAAGCTACCGTAAGCATGTCAGCACATTAGTCCTATCAATCTTCCATAGTACAGTGACAAGCTCTACTTGGTGTTTGGGAGACGTCGTCTCCGCAAACTTGATTCTAAGCATGCATACTACTTCACATTTGTGCACAATAAAGAAAAAAAAAGTCTTATAAGACAAAAACTTTGTTCATTTTAAACATTTGTATATTTGCTTACTCTAGGGAAGCATTGTAAGCATTGACAAGGTTTAGGTTATCCTTTAATTGTATGCCTTGCATCCATCTAGCATCTTCAAAAGGATAATTCTTAAAATTAATAAGATATCGTCGGATAGTCCTACCGCCTCTTAGTACCTTGTCTTCATGTCGGAGAATGGACTCGGGCTGTGGCACCTCTTCTTCGTCCTCGATCTCCGGTGGGTCTTCAATAGTTGGTTCTTGAGGTGGCTCTCCTTTGTATGGATTTAGTAGGCTCACATGGAAAGAATTGTGTATGAGCCAATGGCTGGGCAACTTGAGTTGATAGGCCATCTCATTAGGAAGGGACCATAGTACCTTTTTGCTAACTTAGCATAGTACTTTTGGTGTCCCGTAGGATTCTTGCCCGTCATGTGCCTTAATCAAGCCTTGGGAAGTTTAGGTAAGACCCAATCATTTTCTTTAAAGGCTTGGGCTCTTCTGCCTTTTGCCTTTGCTGTGAGATAGAGATAGCATCCTTAATATTTTGGAAAGATTCTTGTAGGTCTCGGCTATACTCATCTGCAGTGAAGATCTTCCCATGTACCCTAAGTAGCAGGGGACTTTTTGATCTTCCCTCAATTACCTAGAAAGGTTCTTTTCCCGTGGAAGTATGTACAGTGTTATTGTAGGCATACCCCACTAAGGGTATGTACTTCTCCCATTGGGATCTTTGATCTACTTCCGTTACATAGGCTTTTAGTAGATCAAGAAGTGTTAGGTTAGTTATTTCACTTTGGCCATCCGTTTGCGGATGATAGGCCGAAGAGAATTTTAGCCTTGTCCCTAAATTCTCAAAGAGACCCTTCCAGAAATTACTGGTCATTATAGGATCTCTATCTGACACTATCGACATTGGCAAGCCATGGTACTTGAAGATTTATGATATGAAGAGGGTTGCCATTTGATGGGCTTTGATAGTCTTTTTGACAGGTATAAAATGAGCTTGTTTATTAAACATGTCTACTGTCGTCCATATTCCCGTATTCCCATGGATAGACTTAGGCAATCCAAAGATAAAATCCATGGATATGCTCTCCCATGGTGAATTAGGGATTGGCAAAGGTTGAAGCAATCTAGGTTGCTTCCCTCTATCAAACTTTGTCTTTTGGCATACCACACATTTAGAAACATACCTTATATGTTTGCTTTCATGGTAGGCCAATAGAAATATGTTTCAATCCCCTTTAGGGTAGAGTGAATCCCTCTATGCCCCGCATAAGGAGGAGCATGAGATTCATACATTACTTTCTCACGTAGTGAGTTAGTAACGCATAGTCTATTGCCATAGAGAAGATAACCATCTTGTAAAGTAAATGGTTCCTCTTTCTTCCCTAATGCAAGGGCTAAAATAACATCTCTAAAATCGGTATCAATAGCATGCTCATCTATCATAGAAGATAGATCATTGTGAGTTGCTATGGAAACCACATTCACTCTCGGCCGTCTTGAGAGTGCATCGGCTACTTGATTATGCTTGCCAACAATGTGAGCAATATGAAAATGAAATTGCGAAAGCAAATTTGCCCACCTCATTTGTTTGTTGAGAGCTTGGTCTGCGTCATGAAGTCCTTAAGACTTTGGTGATCCGTTTGCAGAATAAAAGGAGTCCCCAAAAAATAGTGCTTCCATGAGTCTAAGGCATGTAGAACTATGAGGAGTTCCTTTTTATATATGCCTAGAGCTTGCTCAATAGGGTCGAGCCTTCAACTTTCATAGGCTATGGCGTGCCCTTCTTGGAGTAAAACAGCTCCAAGGCAATCACCACAAGCGTCACATAATACATTGGACCACAAATGGCTTTGAGAGATTCGGTAGTGTAAGCACAGGTTGAGAGATAATCTTTTCTTTAACCTTTTCAAAAGCATTGTTCTCCTTGGCAGACCATGTATACCTAACGTTTTTCTTGGTTAGGTCATGTAATGGTCCTGCTATTAGTGAGAACTTTTCTATGAAGCCTCTATAGTATGCACATATACCTTAAAGATTCTTAGTTCATGAAGATTCCTTGGTTTAGGCCATCCTTTTATTATCTCTAACTTTGATGGATCCATTTGGATGCCATCTTGAGAGATAATGTGACCTAAATACTTAATCTCTTGTAAGTAAAACTCACTTTTCTTTCGATTAATATAAAGTTTATTATCTCTTAAGACTTGAAATATTACTTGGAGGTGTTGCTTGTGTTCGTCTAATGAATTAGATTAGATGATAACATCATCAAAGAACACTCCAGTAAAGGTTCGGTGAGGCCTGAATAGCTTCTCCATCAAGCTGTTGAATGCGGCTGGTGCATTGGTCAAGCCAAAAGGCATGACAATGTATTCGTAAAGACCAAACGTAGTGCGAAATGCGGTCTTTACAATGTCTTGATCAACTATCCTTATTTGATGGTAGCCACTTTTTAGGTCAATCCTATTGAAGTAGGTGGACCCTTGTAGCTTATCAAATAGTCTTCTACCATGGAACGAGAAACCTATTTTTGATAGTGATCCTATTTAGTGCTCTATAGTTGACACACATACGATATGTGTCATCTTTCTTTTGCACTAATAACACAGGTGAGCAAAATGGAGATGAGCTAAGCCTAACCATGCCCTTCTCAACTAACTCATGCACTTGCCGCATAATCTCCTCTTGTTGAGCTTGAGAAACTCTATAAGGAGGTTTATTAGGCGGTGAACTTCCTGGAAGAAGTTCAATTGCATGGTCATCATTGCCTCGTTTAGGAGGTAGTTCACAAGGGATGTCATCAATAAAGACATCTTGAAACCCCTTGAGAAAATTGGATAACTCCAATTCCTTGTGGTTGTTTATATTTTCTTTTGCTAAAGCATTAGGTTCATTTTGATGATCTTTAACAAAAATCATGTACACAGAAATAGAGCTCTTTATTGACTTATTGAAAGCTTGTGTATGTACAATGGGTATGGTGTTACCCATTTCCTTAGCATCTATGTACATATCTTTTTCCCTAAACCAAAACTAGATTTTCCTTTCAGGGAATTTAACATTGGCAGCCATGCAATCAAACCATGGTGCCCCTAGGATTACATCCTCGTGCTTGAGAGGAGAGATAAAGAAGTCCTCTTTGTCCACATAGCTTTGGACATGGAGCCTCAATTTCCCGATTAAGGAAGTGACTAAATCTTCTTGCCCCTTGGAAGTACCATCTACGAGTAGGAAATCTCCCATCTTATAAGCTTGGATGCCTAGCTTGGTGGCCAACTCTTTCCCCAAGCATGGCATAGAGGAGATCCTTTGTGATGAGCTTCCTCTTCTTGGATTTCGACCAAGGTAGCTCTAGGGGACAAGCATGGTACGCATGCCCTTTCTTGCCGCACTTGAAACAACGGTTATCCTTGCGATAATGCTCAAGCTCTTCAGGAGAGAGTTTTTTCTTTTTGCCTTTGTAAACTCCCTTCTCCTTAGCTTTGTTGGAATTACCCTTCGGAGACTTTTGGACATTGTCCTTCCCCTTAGGCTCATTGGAACCCTTGTTTTCCATGGGCTTAGAATTTCTCTTAGCCCCTGTTTGGAAATTGTTTCGAGAAGCCACCATAGTATGGGGCCTTTGGGAGTTGACATACTCCGCCATTTCAGCCCGCACAAAATTTCTGCTTCTGCTCTCCATAATCCATCTTCTTGAAGAAAGTGGCTTTGAGATGTAGGTCCCAAAACTTGTGTACATATTTGTGAATGGATTCGTAGGGAGAGAGCTTCAAGCTTCGCCATTCGGAGAGTACTTTTTCTTTGGCATCGGTGGCCAACAACTGCTTCATAATGGAATCTCTTAAAGCTTTACATGTTCATGGAGCTTTACCATTTGCCCGTAGGCTAGACCACCATTGCCTGGCGGACTTTTGAAAGTGCATAGCTACATGGTGTAGATTAGAGGACTCCGTGAAGCCCTCATCTCCAAACGCCACATCAAATTGTTGGATAAAGGCCAAGAATTTTTGTCAGTAGCACCAAAGGTGCCATCGTAAGTAAGGAAAGAGATGCTCTTCCCTCCCTCTTTGAACTTCTTGACCTTGGATGACCTCTTCCATGCGGCATAGGATTTCCTACGGTCTCTTCTTTTTTATGGTTCAAAAGTTGCACCATCACTTTCTTCAAAAGATGAATAATTTGAGGAAGATGGAGAAGAGGGTGACCTCTTTCTTGCCTTGGTTCTCTTTGTCCGAACCATCACTTTCTTCATAAGAGGAAGAGGATGAAGAAGATGGAGAAGAGGGTGTCCTCTTTCTCACCTTTTTCTTCTCTTGCTTTTTGTCATCCCTCTTTGAATTATGGTGTGGAGAAGTGTGCAACGGTCTTCTCCGTTTAGCAGGTGATGGAGAGCGTTTAGCCCGCCGTCTTCGTGGAGCCATCTCGGCCGAGGTGACAGGAGGCTCACTTCTTCGTTCCTTCGGTAGGGGCTCTTGAGTTCTCCTTTGGAAAGGAGATGTGTCATCAAGAAGCAAATTTTTTATCCCTTCGTATGGATCCTCTTCTTCTTCCCAAATTGGAGAGAGGCCTCTTTTGGGAGTCTCACAAGGAGGCTTCCTAGGTACTCGCTTGTCATGGTGGGGACCTTGGAGAATCCCATGAGCACGAAGCTACCGTTGCACTTCACTTTGGAGGGATGGATTGCCCATGGCTTGTTGAAGCCTAGAAACAAGGTAGTTAACAAGCATAGGGGCATCATTAGTAGCCTGCTCATTAGCAAAATCAAAGCTATCAACATTAATTTCACTCTCTTTACTATTGTCATCCATTCTAACAACTTTTAGGTGTACTTTGGCACTTAAATCCCTAGTTGCTACTCCCCTTTACCCCTTTATAAAAGCACTCAAGCTACTGTACCCGTGGCTCAAATACCAAGGAATAGAAGAGAGGGTCTTTCAACACCAAAACAGCACCGGCTCCTGTCAAGCTTCTAATAGCTGAAACCCGTAGGCTAGCCCCGTAGGACTACATTATTAAGACCATAGCTCTCAAGGGTGATGCCCCATTATCTGCATGAAGGCAGGCGCACTGCAAGGTTGAAAAATCCCTTTTCTACTTACTCATTTGCAATTAATAGTAACAACCATTTATAGCTAGCTTGAGGATCTCCCATCTTGAGCAAGAAAAGACAAACCTTGTGCTCTGATACCAATGTAACATTTAATGGCCTAGGAACTTGTGTGTAGCAAAAAATAGCATGAACATAATGAGCATTTCATTAGAATAGATTCCTAATGAGAATCACAAGAGTGCTTTGGTGGAGAGAGCAACAAAAAGTATAACACCTAGTTAGATAGCACGAACAATACTTCAAAAGAGAGAGAAATTAAGCTATTGACAACAGTTGAGGACCGGATTTACATGGATCCGGTCCCCCCTCCAAAAGGCTTTGTATTATGGTTTCTCCAATCAAGAGAGACATTTTACAATACAATTCTTTGTGTTCCTTCAATACTAGCTAGTGCAATGAAGATGGAAGCTTCAAGCACTAAGCAAAACACTTATAAAACACAACATCAATTTCCTCACGGTCTCAGACCCAAGACCTCACACACCTTCGAAGATGGTGAGAGCTAGCGGGGTATGAGAGTAGATTGAGAGGAAGAAGGAGTAGTCTTATGAGAAATATGTACATCTCCTCACATAATCGCTCATATTAGCATAGCATAGCTTAGTAATTAGCATGGTAGAGGAGATGAGCATGCATTGAAGCTTGGCTGTTGGTTGGATTTGCATCACAAAGCCAAGAGTTTTTGGTGTAGGCCTCCCTTCTCACAAGCTTGGAGTAGGTGATAAGCTTTCCATTAAAGCTTAAGAAGGAGAGAGAGAGAGAGTCTTCTTGCTTCACACATCAGCTTGTATGAGTGTGTATGCCATAATGCCTTTGAAAATTCAGCCCCCTCTCTCTCTTGGTCGACCCCTCTTGCTATTTGGTCATGCTACCACCCCATTGGACCTCTCCAGGCTTAGCCAATAAAATTTAAGGAGCATAAGTGATAGACTTCTGACATGTGTCCCTCTTTCCCCTTTTGTGAGAGCTTTAGGAATTAATTAATGCAACTAAACTCTCATTGGACCCCTTTGTCTCCTGGCCAATAGGAATCAGGCAAGCCATTGGGCTGCTAAACGCTCATTGGATCCCTTGGGAGACTGTCCAATAGTCTTCTAGAGAGCTTAATTCTTATTGGTTCTTTTATTAAGTGTTTTTAAATTGATTAAGCTAGATTTAATCTAGCCTAATTCTCATTGGTCCCCCTCCATGGCCACCCAACAGGATTTTAGGTACACCTTGTGGGCATATGGGCTAGGGAGGTGACATGTGTCCCTCATTCCCTTTTTGTAAAGGAGGCTTGTGAATGTGTGTGTGTGTGTGTGTGTGTGTGTGTGTGTGTGTGTGTGTGTGTGTGTGTGTGTGTGTTTCTCTCATCTCCCCTACGTGCAAGGCTCGCCCCCTCCTTTGTAGGATCCATGAAGACTTTTGTACACACACACAAAGCATCCAATTTTTCTAAGCTTAACCATTGGACACAACCTTTGATTTTTGGAACCTTAGGGTCTTTAAAGCCTATTGTTGCACCTTTCTCTTTTGCTGATGCCCCCCCCCCCCCCCCCCCCCTTTGGATCCCTATTTCCCTCCTTTGGATCCCTAGCGTGGCTGGTCTGCCAGCTTAACCAATATTCTAGCTTTTTCTCCCTTGGCACTTCCCCATATTAAATGATCAGTTTAACATGAGAAAATCATTTAGGCCCATTTTACCACTGCCCTTGCACCATCATGTTCACCTTTCCCGTATCTAGACCCAAAGAAGTTCCAAGTCATTTGCATTTTTGTTAGTCCAACATACCTACAAGTATGGAAATGTCAAACTACAAACCTATATTTGCATCTATATATGCTGATACATAACTATCATGTGGACACATTTACCTACCCACAAATTAGAATGGCCTTGCCGCTTTGAACTATGATGCAGCACCATCTGACCTTACCCAATGCCTACAGACATTGATGCATTCATCACCCATCCACGTGTAGTGAAGCATGAAGCAATGTTAGACAAATAATGTAGCATGCATGGTATCATCTGAAATGTAGAAATGAAACTCCTTTAAAAGTTGTCCAGTCTCTTTGTTGCAACGTTTAGTTATGTGCACCGAGATAGAGCATTGCTCCGTATGCCAATGTTGGGATTGTACTTCATTTTTCTATTTAAAAGAGTACTTTTCCGTAAATTCAACGATCCAGATAATAACACCATTAGGAAACTGATTGATGCAACATCAAAATGGATCTGCCTACCATATGTATCTAAAATTATTTAGAATGAACTTCTTTGTATGTGTCACTGGTAACAACTGATGCTTTGACTCTAGATGCTTTCCCACCTTCCCTTTCTTGTCACTATGTTCCACATATTGAAATATTTTAACAAGGCATAACTTGCTCACCTCCTTTTTCTTTGAAACACACATCTTCCACCTATTTGTGTTGCATGATGTACAAGTGCCATTTAAGTAGGCGTGCTTATGATAAAGCTTGCTAGAAAGCTTCTTACATAGGAATCCTTCCCACATATCTATGATTCCTTTATATAGGTGTGTTCTCGGTGAGCATTGTTCACCTCCATCTGTTGTATAATAGACCTTGCATCCTCTAGTACAATTACAAGCAAGACCATAGTAGTTGAATCCATGTGACCTAACATGGTTGATTGCCTCCTTCAAGTACAACATCTGAACATGATCTTGGCAACAAGATGTGTTACAGTCTTCCATTTTCTTCACAAAAATGGCTTCAACTTCTCAAAGGTATGTTGTGCCAACTGCAAATCAAGGTGAGATGCTTTAAATTTGAAATAATATTCAGTGTATGGCAAAAGAGCACAACATGATTATGAAGATATCTAATCTTTAACTTCAAAAAGCACTATATAATTACTAAGACACTGCATATATCTCTATATTATGTGATTTATAAACTACTTTATATACCACTATGTAGTACCATCTAGCTCTCACCTATGTTGAATGGGACTATGCTATACATCTCTCTAAGCTATTTGTAGTGCATTAAAATTAGTCAGATATATAGATGTATAGAACTATACAATAGTAGTTGTGTACACTAGACTAGATAGCTATACAAAGCTATGTAGCTCTATCTTGTACTATGTAGCTCCATTAGGGATATATATTTATAGTACACTATATTGCAATGCAAAATCTATATTGCTTTGTAGCAAAATGTTAAGCTATATAGCTCAATGTGGTACTATATAGCTCCATCCAACTGCTATATAGTAATACACTATGTAGAAATGCAAAGGCATATAGCTATGTAGCTCAATGCAAGCTATATAGTTTTGTGGCACTATATAGTCTCATACAAGTGTGTGTGTGTGTGTGTGTGTGCGCGCGCGCGTGCCTGCATATATATGTATGTATGTATATTAATATGTGCATATATATGTATGTATATTAATATATATAGCAATGCAAATCTATATAACTCTATAGAAAAATGTAGTGCTATAAACTTATATGAATGCTATGTATCTGCATATATGATTTATACTTATATAAAAGCTTTTTATCTCTATATGATAAGGTATAAATGAGTGCAAAGATATATAGCATCTTAGAGAGCTATGAGAACTTTGGATCCCTAATAATAAATTAGTAGTATGTCAAATTATGTAGCACTTGGCAGCACTAACTGTCTTTATAAGAATACTCTCTACACATAGTATATATACTAAACTATTGTTACAAACAATCTAGTGCTAGCAGCTCACAACCACATTTAGTACTCCACAATAATAGAAGTTTCCCTAAAGTATTGACCATTACAAAGTGATACATTGTACCTAAAAGCTAGGTTGTACTAAAGACAGGTCCATAGGTGTAAATATAGGTTTTTTCCACGACCCAACAATATATTGGGGATGTGAAATGCACTATGTAGAAGAAAGCAATTCTTTATACAGTGTAGCACTAGATACAATATAATTAAGAGTTCTACCAAATACTATATGAAACTTTGTAGCACTACATGATACACCAGATTAGTTATTGTGGCTCAAGGTTAAAAAGGAGATATGTATAGTGAATATGCCTATTCACAGCAAAGTAATACAAAGGCTGCCAAATGCATATAGCTTTACGATATAGAAGATTTACTAAATAGTGAAAGACTATGTGAGTAGGTTCTCTTGACTTACACACTTTCACGTATACTAGTAGTAGTACCTTTAAAAGGCAACATTTGTATGTGTATATTCCTAGAAAATTCTACTCAAGTGTAATCAATGTTACCAACCTTAAGTTACTAGAATATATGGCTATATTAATGGTAAAGAAGGAATACCAATAAACAATGCAGTAAGCATTACCTTGTTCTCAACTCTTACATCGTACACGTGGGTGATGAGGCCGCATTGGATGACGCTTCTTGACCTATGAATGCAAATAAAGGGATTATAGTATCCTACTTGTACGCATGAGATCCTTTAGTCAAAGCAACAGCTTCCATGTTCAAAAGGCGCCTGTTGGATTAAAGCCTACTCAATTACTAATGTTGAACCATGCCCAAATCGCAAACCTTTCAAAAGTTACCAAGCATGAAAGTGATAGAATTGTACAGTGTTCATAAAAAGATGAAGGAAAACACATTAAAAATAGATATTGAAATCTTGGTTTCAATAGTTTGAAGTTGCACTCTACTTGTGTTTCATCTAGATAGTGGATTGGATGTTCAGTGTATTGTTTTGGACCAATTCTCAGGCGCTTGACACCCTTCTGATGGGTGAGACACGAGTATGGGCCGTCCAAAACTCATCAATTATGTCCCTCAATGTACTTGAGAGTGCATCACAATGCTTCCTTCATCTAAACATCAAGATGCTTCCTTCGTCTAAACATAGCCAATGTTTTCTTTGTTGCATACAAGTTTCTCTTGTGCACATCCAACATCTTTGCAACCGTTTGCAAACTCATGCCATTTTGGTCTTGCATATGCAATGCAAAGCTACCACGCTTCATAATCAATTGGGCATCTGATCTCGGGCATTCTATACTCATGATGGAGCTCCAACGTGTAGACACAAGGGAAGACTTTGCTTGTATGTTCTCCAAGAACCTTGCAATTTTGAAAGTCTCCAAAACTCCTTCAGTGTCTCCAAAACTCCTTCAGTGATGATATGAATATCATCCTTGCTAAAAAAACCTTGTTGTTTGTGACACAATCCAGACAATCTTTGCTACTGCTAGCTAGACTTCCTTCTCTCTTGAAGAAAAGTCTGCTTCTCTCTCCTTCATCCTAGCTCTGTAACAATGCTTCTTCTCAACCTCATACTGTTTGACTATCTCCTTCATCCTAGCCCGAGAGGCACCTCATACCTAGCTAGGTACGATTGGGGGCAGGGGGCCCCCGGCCCCCCCACGGGGCCGGCGGCCCTTGCCCAAATTGTACCTAGCTAGGTATGCGGTGCCTCCCTCACAGAAGCTCATGATGTTGAGGTAAGTCACAGTGTGGGAATTATTGTGAGAATTTGTCCAAAACTTCTTGTGTCTAAGTGTTTTGGTGTATGAGAGACAAAGAGAGAATCTGCTTGTGTGTGCTTCTATGTGTACCAGAGATTCCCGTTGTTTGAGGAGCTCGTCGGACTAGTTCATAGTCGACTGCACGGTGACTAGCTGAGGAGTCCCCATGCAACTCCAAGATTCTGAACAAGAAATGTACCCTTGAGGATGGCATCCTTGCGGTTATGTTGCCCCTAAGGACTTAATCAGTGCTTAATTAATAACAATGGGTCTTTGTAGCCCCTTGTGTTATTGTTCCTCTTTCCCTTTAATCTACATAGGCTATTAAACGCTGCATTTGTGCAATCCTTGAGATGCTCCCTCTTGTGTTATGCAGTATGTGTAGTGCTTCCTTAGTATACGCATGAGATCATTTTTATGGTTACTCAAGCACAAAAAAACAAAGGGAAATCATCACCTGCATTAATTTTGTTTTGTTTTTGGAGTCGGGTAGGGCACGCCCGGCCGCTCCCCTCATACACCAAAAAAGTAAACAAGAAGAACGACCAGGACTATGCAGCCAGAAACCGAAGGCGGACGCTTTTGTCACTAGTTTTCTCTGGACTACGAGAGGCCATAATTATCTACACTCTTAGGGCCATGAATAATCCCTTGAGAGACCCATGTCGCCAACTTGATTTGGACTTGCATTAATATGCATATGTGCATGGATCCCCATTCACAAGCGAGAATTACTTGCTTTGATATTAGCGTTACATAAGCAGAATCCTAGGCGTCGGATGCCTCCATAGGCATCAATCCTCTTGTGAAGAAAGAGCTCTCTGCATAGGAACACTCTTATAATCTGTCCTCCCATCCATAGGAGTCTCTCTTATATAGGATTGGTTGTTTACACTTGACCGGAGCATTGACCGGAGCATGACTAAGCCTGTGGTGTGCTGGGCTACACACCTGTGTGGCCGTCCTAGGCCTCTTGAGATCCCATGTGGAATTCATCCCCTAGCTCTACACGAGCAGTGTGCACTAAGCACCTTACCTGCACGTGCCACATGTGCTCCATGGTCCCAATGTTATAGGTGACGTGACAACTATGAACGCCATTACATAGAAAACAAGAAATCAACTAGCCTATTACCTTTTAACAAGAGGAGATATTCAATTCAAATTTTCCTTCTTCGTTTTGATTCCTAACTCAAAAGGGTGGATTGAAATAACATTTAAAGGCCAGGGATACATGTCATCAACAAATGCTCACCAATTTTTGTGATTTCTAGCAAAAAAATCGTCACATGGTCCAAAATTATATCGTTTTTATGGACCTCTTGCCAAATTGGAACAAAGAGAAGTTCTCTATCTCTAACATAGAGGAGACAATAGTGTTACATTTGTGTGCACATAGCACTCTCCTATTTGCCTAATCTTAGTGATTGTGAGGATTTAGCCACTCCTTCAAGGCTTGATTCATGACGCACATAATGGTTTTTTCAAGGAGTGATATATCTTTGACCCCATCTTCAATTTTTGTCACAAATTTGGGTCCTATGTGTGATGAGGATCTCATGGTACTGCTTTTGGACATTGAGAATGTTACCAATTTGCTTATTTTGGACAATCTAGGTATTTAAATTATGATTTTTTATGTCATATATGTAAATATCATTCGTAAATAGTTGAAATATTGTAATTATGTATATAAATCAACTTCAACTACCATTTTTAGAGAAGAGTAAATTACCTTTTCTATTTTGGAAGCTAGCACACAATATAAAGCACTCTCAAAATCGTACCTGGAGCATGCGGTTTTTTTTACAGCAATCACACTATGGAAACCTCATGAGCAAGATGAGCGATCTGAGAGCATTCTAATCTTGTGACCTAATTTTTTCGCTCTTTTCGAAACCAAGGGAGCCTTCAAAAGCTCAGTTCAGAAATTATGCTTTTAGATCTTTGATTGCTTTTTACTTCTATCAATCTTCAACTTTTTACTTCTATCAATCATCTTCAACCTTACTCTCTAATTTGCCTATGTGTTTACACATAAATTTCTATATTTTCGTAAAGTTGAACCAATTCATCATAATAAGAGGTGGAAGGAAAATACTCAATGGATTGATTGAGAGAGATGGTTGGAACTTGGTACCCAATTTTGTGTCAAGTTACAACCTTTGTTTTGTGTTATTGCAATTGTTTCTTTCATGTTTGGTGTTGACTCTTATTGTAAAATGATTAATGTGTTGATTTTATTGTGATTAAAGAAATCCGAAACTTGTTGACAGTATCTCATGACTTGGAGATTATTGTATATGCCTATTTTTGTTAAAAGACTATCAGACCCCGAACGTTGCAAATTAGAGTGCATTGCATTCACAAGAAGTTTTGGACAAATTCTTACAATAATTCCCACACTGTGACTTACCTCAACATCATGAGCTTCTGTGAGGGAGGCACTGCATACCTAGCTAGGTACGATTGAGGGCAAGGGACCGCCGGCCCTGTGGGGGGGCCGGGGGCAGGGGTACGATTGAGAGCAGGGGACCACCGGCCTTGTGGGGGGGGCGGGGGTCCCCTGCCCCCAATCGTATATGCGGTGCCTCTCGAGCAGAAGCTCATGATGTTATTCATTGTATGAAAAACATTGGAAAAGACTCTGTTTTCCTACATGAGAAAATTTCTAAATCTTCTTGTAATTTGCATCGGCAGGAGGGCCAATTTGTTAGAGAGGGCTTAAGTACAGCAAGACAGTTGCTTTTTGTATTGTTGAGACATCCAACCATCATTCGTTTTAGATTTCTCTAGGGACATACGTGCAATACTTGAGGACTTGAGCCAAAAAGATGGTGGCTCACTATGCCTTACTACAGGCAGAGAGCTTGTGCAGGCCAAGGTTTCCAAGGAGATCATCACCTTACCTTGCTGGGTAGATTGGGACTCATAGACCCTCTATTTCAAAGATGGGCGCCGCTAAGGAAACTCATTGCTCGCGGTCTCTTCTCAGATGGTAAGCCCTGGAATGCTGGCTAGCATAGCTCTCCTAGCAAACGGCCCATGGCAGCCAGAGATTTTGATGGATTTGCTCACAGATGCGCCGAGTTCAAGCATTGATTTGGAACCCCTTATACACACGAAACATGGACAGATGCTGCTACTCACATGTACCTTGCCTACAGCTATGGGGAATAATAACTCCGATTCTATAGCCTGCTAGAAAGTAAATTTGGCAGTTCCTTCCTTTTAGCATACATTATTGATGTCTACGTGAGAGGCCATCATAGGCCATAACAGCTACAGAGATATTGGAGATGATCGACATTACCAAGGAGATTCTATCTGATTTCTGGTTGGAAGTCTAGGTTGATCACCGAGCTCGTGGTGGCTCATAGCAAGTAGAGGGGTATCGGTTTGCCTCGAGTGCAGGTACTCAATGGAGACTCGATGTCATTGCTCAAGGGATTGCCTCTGCATGCATATGGAACTTGGCTCAGGATTCTCCTGTGATGGCCCCCATCCTCCCAAACATTGTCTTCACTTCAGGGTCAACAGTATGGTCAGCGATGATTGGGCTACTACGAGAGGAAGCAAGACAGTCTAGCCGTTAGGCTCTAGGCTGGGCATACTCAACAGTAACTTTGCGCATGGTCTCGAGAGAGAGACCTTAGATCGGAGTGGATCGGCATCCTAGGCCTCTGATTCTCTCTCTCTCTCTCTCTCTCTCTCTCTCTCTCTCTCTCTCTCTCTCTCTCTCGTACACGTGCAACACGCACACAAGCCCGTGCATACGTGCACGCACGCACAAAGTAGCTGTATACCTTTATCCGCCATAAATTATCCAAAAAAGCACAGTTCCAATATCATTCTAAGGTAGTCATCCACAAGACTTATAACCATCAACTCTATCAGCAGACTTGTTCAACTTCTTAATCTATCTTTGAACACCATTGATAAATAAGCATAAAATCATTATGTGCACTAACAAATGGCAAAATGTCATCGAGAAATTCCCTCCCCCCCCCCCTCCCAGGGGGGCCGAAGGGAGGGAGGCAGGGAGGGAGATTGGGTGTTGGTTTATATGAGGCTCATGAAATGTTTTAAAAAAAGGGCATAAGGCCTGGATAATTCTATGAGGCTCATGAAATTTTTTTGAAAGGCATAAGGCATGGATAATTCTGAAACACACTGATGAAATTCGGATTCCTCCATGTATTACAAGATAAACAAGCTCATTATTTCCATTTGAAATAAACAAAAATGTCATGAGGCACACCCATTTGCTCAAATCTGATACACAAATGAGCTTTGAATGAGGTCAGTGTATTACAATATGAGCAGAGTATGTTTGTATATGCCCAATGGTTTGGGCCATCAGGAGTACATTGATAGTGGACTGCAAGAACTGCTCTAAGTCTTGAGAGGGAAAAATCTATCAGATACATGTGGAAGGCTCCACCCAAATTGATTGTGTGCATATTAAACTCCATGTAAAACTCCTCCTGCAAAGGCACCTAAGCTAGACTGATGTCTCCTGCAGAGAGTCTCTCCAACATAATGATAACACATCATGCTATACATTGCGTATTTTAGGCACTTTCTCTGAGAGCTCCAGTTGTGACAAAGACGACTCTCACACGAGGTGTCAAAAAATTTCTTACAACATGCACAAGCCACACCTCCAGCCACCATGCCTCCTATTGCCACAGATGAATATTCCCAAATCTGTCCGCACTAGCCAGCGGCTTTCCTAAATCGCTCCATGCACAAGCTAATACAGAACCGGCATGCCCACTCAAGGTGCTCTCTACAAGACAGTTCTTTGTGTTCCACACGACTACGGATCCATTTTCTGACCCTGCAGCCACATAGGTCTCATCTGCACTTATGCACGACCTAGTCCAGTTGCTTGACACTCTATGACCCTGTGCTTTTAAAGAGGCACATATCTCCATTGAACGAACATCAAACAGGTTGTGCTGGTTGTCTCTACCACTCGTGAGAACCATGCGGCCACTTCTCGAGATCGATACTGAGGTGATAACTTGTCCGTGCGCTGCTATTTCATTTGCTAACTTCCCCATTCGAGCATCCCAGAATCGAAGGGTACCATCGATATGCCCAGAGCAAAACATCGAAGCATCTGATGTGAAACAAAGAGCATTACAATTGCTATGACAAATAACCGTGCGGGTAGCATAGCCCTTCTGCAAATCCCAGAACTTCATGGTCCGGTCATGAGCACCACTGATAGCTATGTTATTTGAGACTTTGCTAATGTCCACAGAGCAAACTTTCTCTGTGTGTCCCGTGAGACAATGCCGAATTCTCCCAGAGCTTATCTCCCAATAGTAAAGTTTATGATCCCCGCCCGCTCCAAGAACAAACTTGTTATCAGCAGGAAGTGCTAAGTCTAGAACAGAACTTAAACAGCCAGAGAGACTACTGATTGTAGAGCCGGACTTCGTGTTCCATAGCTTCACTAGTTTGTCATTTCCGCCACTCACCAAAAAGTCACTATTATGCTGAAAGATGGCTGCAGTACACCCTCTGTCATGCCCTTGGAGGGTATGTCGCAACTTTGTCGGGTTCCTCATCTCCACATAATCCTCGGCCCCTGATTCGCTGTATCTCACAATGCCATCAACTTGCTGCCTTGCAAGCTCCTCCAGTCTGCCAGCTTTCACTCTCGCCAAAAGATCCTCATACATGGCATTTGCCTGCAGTCATTCATTTCAATATTGATCTCAAATATCCAAAACCGAATCCAGAATAGAAGCAAAGTCTCCAACATTTTAATACAGAATTATGTTAGATAGATACATGTAGCTCACATAAGCACAACACAGCTATACTGACTGAAAATTCCTTTTAAATGGTAAGCTTAATCCATCTCAGCATACACTCACATTTTTCTTGTGTATTTGCTCTCAATTTTCAAAATCTAACCCCTAGTGATCATGGCATAGAATAAACAACTGGATGAAAGGGGAAGGGGTGCCGCACATGCCCCACTGCAGAGCGAAAAGAGGAATCAAAGTAGTTAATTATACAAGATGAGAGCCTTAGGTCTCATCCACAAAAGTCGTCTCCCTATTGTGTGAACCAGGGGTGGCTCATCTTGCTCTCTATTGTGAATGCTCTTGATGGGAATATGGTGCTTTCATAGTACAAAGAGCAGGAGTATGATGTTCAAGATTATTCAGCAGAGTTATTTGACATCTCGTCTGGAAGGTGATCAGGTGATCTGTTCAAAGAACTTAAGGGCACATAACGTGAAATTGAAAGAATGTGTTTGTTGAGTCCCATTTAGAAATTTGACCATGGAGGAACGGGTGGGTGAGTATGCATGTGTGTGTGTGTGTGCGCGCGCACGCACGCACGTGCGTGCACGTGTGCGCCGGGGCTGCAACGCAGCTGAAACAGCAGCTCTGTTGGCATCGACACCATCAGCAATGGCTATGACAACAGCCGCAGCATAGGAGCAGGGGTGGAGAATCTCAGCGCCATGGAAAGACCTGGGCGTGTGAGCTGTGCGTGAGGCAGTGGATGTGGGTGCAAGTGTGTGCAATGCTGTGTGCAGCACAGGTCTCGCAAGGTACAGAACCAACCTTGCGAGCCAAATCTCTCTCTCTCTCTCTCTCTCTCTCTCTCTCTCTCTCTCTCTCTCTCTCTCTCTCTCTCATCGACCGAGCATTGGAGCTACAGAGATACAGACGACCGCGACTGAGGAGAGGAGCTACACAGCATCGACGGAGACTACAACAGAAGATTCGAGCCATACTCTCTCGACATCCAGAGTGCAGATGAGGATGGATCCTCACCATTTCTTCCATCTTTGTTTCACACACTGTTACATCCAGTTTACCGGGTACCTATTGTATCAGCTGCTACACCCACGTAGTTTTAGATTGTAGTAGTAGTAGTAGTATTTTGTTCCACTTCTAGTTCTTTTCTAGTTCTTTTGTACCCAGACATGGTATTAGATTCACTATTTTGTAACTGATTGGTCTCATAGGTCATTTTGGCCTTTTGAAGACGTTAATATAACATTTCATTTTTCTCTCTCTCTCTCTCTCTCTCTCTCTCTCTCTCTCGGCTGATTCTATTACTTGAAAATCTCCCAAAACACCCAAATGGTGCCTATTCTGAGAGCTATTACATCACTGTTTACATAGCAGGCCCGTAGGAAAAATGAAAGATTGACAACAAGGCACATGGCCAAACGGAAAAGACAGAAGGCCAGGGTAAAAAACCTCTCCTAAAGAGAGTAAAAAGTGCCCTAGCAAGCCAAGTGGAGAGGGGACATCAGTAAAGTTGTAGCCTCTAGCAGATATGCACTTCGACCAAAAGCCCAGTCAGCAACTGTAAATCAAGAACCGAAGCCAACAAAAGCCACCAGCGGTGAAGAGGGCAATGAACAACTGCTAGACGCTCGGTGTCGGGCAGATGCCGAGCCAATTGGTAAAATCTGACAGCAAAATGGAGGAATAGCAGGGAAAAAGCAATTGGTGGCAGAGATGAGAGAGAAGAGGCGACTGACATCACCAAGATACATCAAGAGGATGGCATGAGGTGGGTAACAAAGCACTGCACCGGAGATTGAGCTAGGGAGATCCAGACACCCAAGACCACGGGGGGCTTCACAATATTGGAGGAGGCTGCAACAGAGGATCCGGATCACCTAGCTCGACATGTGAGGCACCCAGTCAAAGTACTGACTATGGAGGATATTGACGAGATTTGCCACCGATTGATGAGGGATCTCCTCTGACCCCCCCTCTTTTCAGTTGTACTCGAACATTGTACTAGATTCACCACTAGTGACTTTATTGCTCTCATAGATCACTTTGGCCTTCAGTAGACGTTAATATATCATTTCATCACACATCTCTCTCTTAACAGGTCTTGGAGTTCAACTCTCCTCGTCGGATAGATATGTAAGGTCTCTTGGAATAGTTTGCTACGACGTTAAAACTCTCTTCTTCTTGCTTCTTCTTCTCTCTGTGGATTGTCTATAAACCTTGGTAAAACTAAGGTTATGGTGTTTAACACCACACCATAGTGGATCAGGAAATACTCACTCACGGTCAAGAGACTGTGGAGTACACAGATGCATACACTTATCTTGGGATAGTCTGCACTTGGGCCAAAGTTTTCTTTGAAGAGAGAAAAAGAGATTGGGTGCAGCGGAATGAATGTTTGCACTTTGCTCAAGATGAGTGCTCTGAACTATGCTCAAGGTTCCTTTTGTTCTTATGGAAGGGAGAGCCTTCCGTTCTTAATGAGAGAATGCTATGATCACAAACAAAGTGAATGGACACTGTGTGTGCAAGTGTATGAGATTGAGAGATAGAGAGAGAAGAGAGATACGACACCAGACACGTTGTAAAACCCTCCTCTGAAGACCCCAGTCTCGTCGGCGACAGTGGTCTACTTATGATTGCACAATCTGGTACAAACTGAATGCATGTGACTGATGCATGTCTAGGCTATGTCGGCGACCACGACGGTGATGACGAAGTCGACCTAAGGGCTGAAATCTGCTATCTTTCTACTGCTGTCCAAAAACGCTATGGGCTAAAATCTGCGACTAGTCCAAAACGCTGATTTGAGGGTTGTTTTCTGTTTCGACGCTGAAAATCTGCAGGTTTAGGGCTGAAAGCTGAGGTTTCTTTAGGCTGAAAATTGATGGTCTTCCCGGGCTGAATTTGCTACCTTCTTAGGGCTGAATCTGCAAGTACTTCATTGCTGAAAGACGCTGCAGGCTAAGATATTCTGGCGGTGCAGATCTGATGCAAAAACGCCAGGCTGATGATGCTTCCAAAAACGCTAGGTGTTGTGGGATGCTTGCAGGAAGATCTCATGCAAAAACGCTAACTGATGGGATCTCTGTGGCGATAATGCTGAAGCAAAAACGCCAAGCTGATGCAGCTTTCCAAGAACGCATCTTAAAAAACACTAGGGAATGCTGCTTTTTCCTGCTTGGAGAGGGAAACCGCCAAGGGGTCTTGTTGAGAAGCTGCCTGTTGAGCTTGGCTCCTCTTGCCTCTTCTGCCAAATAGTGCTAGCTCTAGTTTGCTTATATACAAAATTACTCAATTTGCCCTACCTACTTTCCAACAAAAGTCGCTTAAAAATAATAAGTGAAAAACGTCAAAAATAGGTAAAATAGGCTAAATGCACTGAAAAATTCCCCTGAAGGATTCTGATGGATTCTGATGGGAATGCTTATGATCTTGTTGTGTGCAACCAGAGAATATGCATCTACACTAAGTGACTGGGCATGCACGGTCTACGAATAGACTCACAAAAGTGCCATATCACTTCTAATCTAGATTGACTGGACTGACTGATCCTGATCATGTTGTAGCTTGTCCACGGACACATAGGGTTGGATGTGTCACGTGAAATCCCCTCCTTTTCAAAGTAAGGTACTGGTACCGAACTGTATGGCGTCGAGGGAGATCGCCAATAGCATCCAGAATCCTATAAAGGAACTCTTCACCGGCCCACTCTGATGTGTGGGTCGTGCGGTACTTGAACTTCATAAAGGTCTGCAACGCTTGCTTCTTTGAGCCGCGCCGAAAGCGACACAAAGTCTTATGTGGCTCCTTCAATGATTTAACTTCGTCTAGAGTCATGCTTCTTTCTTCTTCAAGAATCTCCATGGCTGAAAATTCCTAAAACCATTTCCAACACAAAACCATGAACATACCTATTCCATGTAAAGTGAATGGAAAAAATCTTGTATTCCTAAAAGACTGTGTATGCAATGTAGATGAACAAAGAGACGGAGTGCCAAACCAATCACCACACACACGCAAACAATGAGATCAAATCTTTCTCGTTTGATCTAAAGCAATCAACTGTGGCAATTCACAACAGAAATGCCCATGCTTGGTGCTCATACTGTCATGTGCTCTTTCTACAACTATGTCATGCCAAGGAAGAAACATGGAATGTGACTTCCTTACATGCATATTTTTCAACTTTTCATGAACAATCCGCATACGTTCGTGCTCATTCATGAGTGAAACGTGCTCAACGTACAATATGTCATGCTTACGAAAAGGGACTAAAATACAAGAAACGATCACGAATGAAACACTCGAACAATACGTGCGTATCAATCATGCGAACACATAATACTTCCTGTGAGGTTTCTTTGGACCTAGGCTCGAGAGCCAAGATCGGTTCTTCTTGAATGATCGAATCGTCCTGTGGGGTTCTTTGGACCTCGACTCGAAAGCCAAGATCGATTCTTCGTGATTGATCGACTCTACAACGAGGTTAGCTTCGCTAGAAAAAGCATCAACTAACACATCATCCTTCTTGTGAACAATCACATTCTTTTCATGCAACTCATCATGCTTGTGAGAAATCACATCTTGATCATGCAAATCATCATGCTTGTGAGAAATCACATCTTGATCATGCAAATCATCATGCTTGTCATTGTTATCCAAATCATTATGCAAATCATTGGCATCCAAATCATCATGCTCATCATTTTCAATCAACTCATCATGCTTCTCATAATCATGCAAATCCTGTGTGTCATGCTTTGGAGAAGAAGAGACTGAGAGAGTCTCCTTTTCCCGAATCTCTTGCATCTGTGCCTGAACTTAAGAAAAGAGTCGCAACATCTCTTTCATGTGTCGGACGCTCTGTTCTTCATACTCTTGCATTCTTGCTTTATTCTCGCGATCAAATCTTGCTTGACTTTCGTTTTCTTCCAAGTCGTATTGACGCTCTATGGCTGCCATTTCTTCTTCGTAGGCCTTTCTTTCTGCTTCTCTTTCTTCGCGTTCTAACTTTCTGTCCAGAAACAACTGCAGCAACTCCTTCATAGGAGTTAGTGCAATCCTTGTCGTAGATGGGGAAGGGGGAGGGTCGGAAAAACTTCCTGGTGGGGAAAATTCTTCTTCTCCTCTCTTATGCTCATCACCTCCAAGCGAAGTATCCATCCCACTTCGAGTGATGACCATTCTGAAGTCATGGGTTCTTGTGGGTACTTGTGGTCTGGGGTTCTTAAGTTCACAAGAAACTTGGGTTCTTGAGGTTCTTGAGTTCTTGAGGGTCTTGAGGTTCTTGCGGGTTCTTGGGGTCTTGGGTTCTTGTGGTTCTTCTTTCGCTTGCAATCTGTGTTAGAGAACGATCTTCTCTTCACCCGAGTTCTGCTCTTTTCCGCAAGCGCACCCCTTGGCGGCCTTGCGCTCACACCGAGATTGCTTTTTCCCACCTCACGTCGATTGGCCGACCGCTAAGTGCACGGTCCGCTCTCAATGAGTGAAAAGAGGCACAAGGGGAGGTTGGACAAGCCCTTCATTCCTAGGATTCCTGTCACTCTTCAAAAACACGATTAGGAATCGACACGCCCAAGCGAACTTGGGTTCGTGCGACCGCAACAAGCAAAAAAATTGTTGTGATTCTTGTGGTTCTTTCCTTGAGTGATACAGAACACTGCCAAAGCTCTGATACCAATGTTAGGTGCAGCGGAATGAATGTTTTGCGCTTTGCTCAAGATTGAGTGCTTCGAATTGTGCTCAAGGTTCCTTTTGTTCCTATGGAAGGGAGAGCCTTCCGTTCTTAATGAGAGAATGCTATGATCACAAACAAAGTGAATGGACACTGTGCGTACAAGTGTATGAGATTGAGAGATAGAGAGAGAAGAGAGATACGACACCAGAGACGTTGTAAAACCCTCCTCCGAAGGCCCCACTCTCGTCGACGAGAGTGGTCTACTTATGATTACACAATCTAGTACAAATTGAATGCATGTGACGGATGCAAGTCTAGGCTATGTTGGCGATGACGACGGTGATGACGAAGTCGACCTAAGGGCTGAAATCTGCAATCTTTCTACTATTGTCCAAAAACGCTGACTGAAATCTGCGACTAGTCCAAAACGCTGATTTGGGGGCTGTTTTCTGTGGGTCTTTGACGCTGAAAATCTGCAGGTTTGAGGGCTGAAAACTGAGGTTTCTTTAGACTGAAAACTGATGGTCTTCCCGGGCTGAATCTGCTACCTTCTTAGGGTTGAATCTGCAAGTACTTCATTGCTGAAAAACGCTGCACACTGAGATATTCTGGCGGTGCAGATCTGATGCAAAAACGCTAGCCTGATAATGCTTCCAAAAACGCTAGGTGCTGTGGGATGCTTGCGGGAAGATCTGATGCAAAAACGCTAACTGATGGGATCTCCGTGACGATGATGCCGAAGCAAAAACGCCAAGCTGATGCAGCTTTCCAAAAACGCTAGAAGAAGGGATCTTCAAAAATGCTAGGGGATGCTGCTTCTTCTTGCTTGGAGGGGAAAACCGCCAAGGGGTCTTGTTGAGAAGTTGCCTACTGAGCTTGGCTCCTGTTGCCTCTTCTACCAAATAGTGCTAGCTCTATACAAACTTACTCAATTTGCCCTACCTACTTTCCAACAAAAGTCACTTAAAAATAATAAGTGAAAAATGTCAAAAATAGGTAAAATAGACTAAATACACTAGAAAATTCCCCTGAAGAATTTTGATGGATTTTGATGAGAATGCTTATGATCTTGTTGTGTGCAACCAGAGGATATACATCTACACTAAGTGACTGGGCATGCACGGTCTACGAATAGACTCACAAAAGTGCCACATCACTTCTAATCTAGACTGACTTATTAGGTGCAGCGAAACGAATGTTTGCGCTTTGCTCAAGATGAGTGCTCCGAACTGTGCTCAAGGTTCCTTTTAGTTCTTATGGAAGGTAGAGCCTTCCGTTCTTAATGGAAAGTGCTATGATCACAAACAAAGAGAATGGACACTGTGCGTGCAAGAGTATGAGACTGAGAGATAGAGAGAGAAGAGAGAAGAGAGATACGACACCAAAGACGACGTAAAACCCTCCTCCAAAGGCACCACTCTCGTCGACGAGAGTGGTCTACTTATGATTGCACAACCTGGTACAAATGGAATGCATGAGACTGATGCAAGTCTAAGCTATGTCGACGATCACGACGATGATGACGAAGTCGACCTAAGGGCTGAAATCTGTAATCTTTCTACTGCTGTCCAAAAACGCTATGGGCTGCAATCTGCAAATCTTGTATCTGCTGAATTCTGACTCTATGTCGATGACGATGTCGATGGCGACGATACGACGACGCCGCGCTGAAAACGCAGATGCTGAAATCTGCGTTTTCCGGGATGAAACTGTAAACCTTGCAGAAACTGACCGTGCAGCGAGGAACTGCTGCGGAAAGGTGAGATCTGCGAACTGCTGAAAACTGAAAACGCTGGTCCTAGGGCTGATTCTGTCGCGATAGATCTGCAAAACGCTGAGGTTGCTGGCAGATGCAAAAACGCTAGGGCTGAAAATGGTGTTTCTGTCGCCGAGGTTTTGCAGATGCAAAAACGCTAGGCTGATCTGCTGTGGTCTTGTTGCCAGGGATCTGCAAGGGCAAAACGCTGGCTGATCTGCTGTGTCTTGTCCAAAACGCTAGCCAAACTACTGTGGAGCAAAAACACTAGAAGCCTTTGGGATCCTACTGAGAAGGTGCCTGTTGAGCGGTGCTCCTGCTGCCTCTTCTGCCATTGAGTGCTAACTTGGGTTTACTTATATACAAACTTAGCAAAATTGCCCTACCTACTTTTGTTGGGAAGTCACTTAAATTAATAAGTGAAAAATGTCAAAAATAGGGAAAATAGGCTAAAATCGCTGGAAAAATCCGCTAACTGATTCTAATGGATTCTGATGGGATTTCTGATGATCATGCTGTGTCCAACCAGAGGATATGCATATATACTAAGTGATTGGGCATGCACGGTCTTCGAATAGACTCACAAAAGTACCATATCACTTCTAATCTAGACTGACTGGACTGAACTGAACCCTTGTCGTGTTGTAGCTTGTCCACGGACACATAGGGTTGGATGTGTCACGTGACATCCCCTCCTTTTTAAAGTGAGGTACTGGTACCGAACTGTATGGCGTCGAGGGAGATTGCCAATAGCATCCGGAATCCTGGAAGGGACTCTTCGCCAGCCCACTCTGATGTGTGGATCGTGCGGTACTTTAACTTCATAAAGGTTTGCAACGCTTGCTTCTTTGGGCCGCGCCGAAAGCGACACAAAGTCTTATGTAGCTCCTTCGATGCTTCAACTTCGCTTAGAGTCATGCTTCTTTCTTCTTCAAGAATCTCCATGGTTGAAAATTTCTGAAACCATTTCCAACACAAAACCATGAACATACCCATTCCATGTAAAGTGAAGGAAAAAAATATTGTCTTCTCTAAAGACTGTGTATGCAAAGTAGATGAACATAGAGATGGAGTGACAACCCGTTCATCAAACACATGCAAACAATGAGGTCGAATCTTTTCTGTTTGATCAAAATCAATCAACTATGGCAAATCACAATGGAAATGCCCATGCTTGGTGCTCATACTATCATTTGCTCGTTCAAAAACTGTGTCATGCCAAGGAAGAGACATGGAATGTGACTTCCTGACATACAAACTTTTCAACTTTTCATGCACAATCCGCATACATTCGTGCTCATCATACAATATGTCATGCCTAGGAAAAGGGATCACATAACGATGTTGACTAAAATAAAGGAAACCTTCACGAATGAAACACTCAAACAATGCGTGCGTATCAATCATGCGAACACATAATACTTCCTGTGAGGGTTCTTTCGACCAAGGCTCGAGAGCCAAGATCGGTTCTTCCTGAAGGGATTCTTGGGACCTAGGCTCGACAGCCAAGATCGATCCTTCGTGATTGATCGAATCTGCAACAAGGTTAGCTTCGCTAGAAAAAGCATCCACTAACACATCATCCTTGTGAACAATCACATCATCTTCATGTTCACATCATATTCATGCAACGCATCATGCTTGTCTTTATCATCCAAATCATCATGCTTGTCTTTATCATCCAAATCATCATGCAAATCATTATCATTCAATTCATCATGCTTCTCATAATCATGCAAATTTTGTGTGTCATGCTGTGGAGAGAAAGAGAGTGCGAGAGTCTCCTCTTCCTGAATCCTTTCAATCTTGTCTTGCATATTAGCAATGAGAGATGGAGAAGGAGCAATGTCCACTCCATGAAAGACAGTAGGAGAATCGCTTTTGGCATTGAGAGTTGAAGTGTTAGCCTCCCAATCAACGAGAGGGTTCAGTTCACGAAACCATTTCATGCTTAAAATCATATCACATCCTGAGAGAGGAGAAACAACAAATCTTCTAGTGAAGGCAGTCTGTTGAATTGCAAACAACACATCAAGGCACTCCTCCGTGATGAGAGCGTCAATACCGGGACGAAAGCCACACAATCGTGTTATCATTCATTGCATTGACAGATGTAGTGGGTTCTGTAGATTCATTCGATTCAAGCTTAGGACATGTTCGTTTTATGTGACCCTTAATGTGACAATGAAAACAACGACCTTCCTTAGAATAAGTGTTTTGTTCTTCCGAAGTGATGTAACCTCCTACAATTCCTTGTGCTACCTTTTTATCTAGAGTAAGCTTAGGTTTAGTAATTATGTTAGCCTTATCCTTAGATTCATTGGAAGAATTCTTTGATGAGAGACTGTTGAAAGATTGGTTAGAAGAGTTATCATTCTTACCATTCTTGCCGTTCTGAGGGTTTTGAGAAGTCTGCGAGGTACTTGTGGAAGTCTTGTTCTCCTTAGGCTTTCCCTTGTTGTGCTTCATCTCCTGTGTGAGAGCAATCGCTACCGCCTTGTTGAGATCGATTGGATCGAATACCTCGACATCGTACTTGATATACTTGTCCAATCCAAAAAGAAAAGCCTCTTTACGCTCATCATCCGACATGCGTAGTTGGGTACCTAGCTGCAAAACACGATTAGAAAACGACATAACCGGCATACCATTTTGCTTGAGAACATGCCAATCGTCCTTCAATCGTGCGAGATACTGAGGTGGTATAAGCCGCGCCTTAAGCTTGTCTTGGAAACCAGCCCAACTAAAAGAGAGGCGTGAAATCGTCGGCTGCCTCTAGGTGCGCGGCTAGCTGTGCCTCTTGCCATGCGTGGTACCAATTGATGGCATCACCGGCAAGGTACATAGCTGCCGTCAAAACTTTGCTATTTCCTGTCTTCTTAATTGTCGCAAAATAAGCATTAAATTGATGCAACCAAGAATGAATAACAGTAGCATCCATCTTACCGTCATACTTACTGAAAGTCAACTTTTCTGTGACTAGATGATTGGAATCCGCGTCGTGGCTTGCGCCACTTGACGAACTCCCACGATCTTTGGGTGGTTCGATCTTCGAGGCTAGGACTTGGGCAAGCAACTCTTGAGTGTGTAGCTCTCGTCGAGCTTCACGCTCGGCCTCCAAAGTTGCGGCTCGTGTTGCCGCTTCCTCCTTTCGTAGTTGTTTTCGTTCTTTTCTTACGTCGCGTTTGCGTTCTAAAGCAATGCGATTTTCTTCTTGTTGTGCAGCAAATCTTGCGTTTCTTTCGTCGCGCTCGCAATCCTTGGCTTCTTGGTCTACGGCCATTCTTGCAATTCTGTCGTCGCGTTCACGGGCTCTTTCGTCGCGCTCACGGTGAGCAAGGCGCTCACGGTCCTGAGCAAGGCGATTTGCTTCTTGTCTATCCATCATGGCCATCATCTGCTTGACCATTTCCTCCATAGGGTTTGGTGGACTTAGTGAAGTAGATGGCGAAGGGGGAGGGTTGAAATCATCTCCGAGTGGGAACGAGTCTTCGTCGCCTCTCTCATGCTCATCACCTATATGCGAAGTATCCATTCCGCTTCGAGTGACGACCATGCACTATGATCTTGGGGTCTAAAGCTCGCGAGGAACTTGGGTTCCTGAGGGTCTTGAGGTTCTTGAGGTCCTTGATTCGTGAGAATCTTGGGTTCTTGAGGTTCTTGAGGGTCTTGGGTTCTTGGGGTTCTTGAGGTTTTCTTTCGCTTGCAAATCGCGTTGGAGAAGGATCTTCTCTTCACACGAGTTCTATTCCTTTCTGCGGGCGCACCCCTTGGCGGCCTTGCGCTCAAACCAAGGTTGCTTTTTCCCACCTCACGTCGATTGGCCGGCCGCTAAGTGCACGGTTCGCTCTCAATGAGTGAAAAGAGACACAAGGGGAGGATGGACAAGCCCTTCTTTCTTGGGATTCCTGTCACTCTTCAACAAAACACGATTAGGAATCGACACTCCCAAGTAAACTTGGGTTCGTGCGACCGCAACAAGCAAAAAAATTCTTGTGGTTCTTGTGGTTCTTCTCTTGAGTAATGCAGAACGCTTCCAAAGCTCTGATACCAATGTTAGGTGCAGCGGAACGAATGTTTGCGCTTTGCTCAAGATGAGTGCTCCGAACTGTTCTCAAGGTTCCTTTTAGTTCTTATGGAAGGTAGAGCCTTCCGTTCTTAATGGAAAGTGCTATGATCACAAACAAAGAGAATGGACACTGTGCATGCAAGTGTATGAGACTGAGAGATAGAGAGAGAAGAGAGATACGACACCAGAGACGACGTAAAACCCTCCTCCGAAGGCACCACTCTCGTCGGCGAGAGTGGTCTACTTATGATTGCACAATCTGGTACAAATGGAATGCATGAGACTGATGCAAGTCTAAGCTATGTAGGCGATGAAGACGATGATGACGAAGTCGACCTAAGGGCTAAAATCTGCAATCTTTCTACTGCTGTCCAAAAACGCTATGGGCTGAAATCTGCAAATCTTGTATCTACTGAATTCTGACTCTATGTCGATGACGATGTCGATGGCGACGATGCGACGACGACGCGCTGAAAACGCAGATGCTGAAATCTGCGTTTTCCGGGCTGAAACTGTAAACCTTGCGGAAACTGATCGTGCGGCGAGGAACTGCTGCGGAAAGGAGAGATCTGCGAGGTTCGGGACTTGATCTACGAAGTCTAACTGCTGAAAACTGAAAACGCTGGTCCTAGGGCTGATTCTGTCGCGATAGATCTGCAAAACGCTGAGGTTGCTGGCAGATGCAAAAACGCTAGGGCTGAAAATGGTGTTTCTGTCCGCCGAGGTTTTGCAGATGCAAAAACGCTAGGCTGCTCTGCTGTGGTCTTGTCACCAGGGATCTGCAAGGGCAAAACGTTGGCTGATCTGTTGTGTCTTGTCCAAAAACGCTAGCCAAGCTGCTATGGAGCAAAAACACTATAGAAGCCTTTGGGGTCCTGCTGAGAAGGTGCCTGTTGAGCGGTGCTCCTGCTGCCTCTTCTGCCATTGAGTGCTAACTTGGGTTTGCTTATATACAAACTTAGCAAAATTGCCCTACCTACTTTTGTTTGGAAGTCACTTAAATTAATAAGTGAAAAATGTCAAAAATAGGAAAAATAGGCTAAAATCGCTGGAAAAATCCGCTAACTGATTCTAATGGATTTTGATGGGATTTCTGATGATCATGTTGTGTGCAACCAGAGGATATGCATCTATACTAAGTGACTGGGCATGCACGGTTTACGAATAGACTCACAAAAGTGCCAGATCACTTCTAATCTAGGCTGACTGGACTGAAATGAACCCTTGTCGTGTTGTAGCTTGTCCACGGACACATAGGGTTGGATG
Source organism: Adiantum capillus-veneris (assembly GCF_014529385.1). Taxonomy (NCBI): domain Eukaryota; kingdom Viridiplantae; phylum Streptophyta; class Polypodiopsida; order Polypodiales; family Pteridaceae; genus Adiantum; species Adiantum capillus-veneris. The sequence goes on along the minus strand of NC_140951.1, from coordinate 122,929,034 downwards.
TGTCACGTGACATGACTGGACTGACTGAACCCTGATCATGCCGTAGCTTGTCCACGGACACATAGGATTGGATGTGTCACGTGACATAGATTACCGAAGGTATCTGGGAATACTGTGGAAGGGGTAGTATCCACCTTTATAGATGGCACACATGTCTGAAGCTACACTTCACACTTGAATGGTATGCCAAAGATAGAACCCATCTACCTCAACATGTTTGGCAGTCAAAATTGCGCAAGCAGCTCTAGAAAAGCTATTTTTACTGGATACTTTGGAGCTCTTAAGCATCTCTCAAGATTCGTCCAATCGGGACCAAGTTTCTCCCAGGGAAAGGTTTCAAGGAGTGGGGGCTATTTTGTGGCTGGGGCCGGCCAATATGAGGCTGTTTTCTCATGCCAGGTTGTGTTTAGCCATGTTTAGCCTTGGGTTTTAGCTTGGTTCCATGGCCATTGTGTCTTTTGCAGTCTTAGGGTAGTTATACCCAAGTGGCCCATTTTTCTCCCGGCTATCTAGCCCCTTTTTCCAGCTTTTCCCTATTTTTGCCAAGTCGTGGAGGTATAGAGCTGGGTCGAGCAGACTAGATTTGGGCCTATATATGGATTTTGTGCAATGTAGATATAGGGCTAGGTCGGGCAGATTGGATTTGGGCCTATATATGGATTTTGTGCAATGGAGATATAGGGCTGAGTCAGGCAAGCTGGCTTTGGACCTATATATGCGCCGGGGGGGGGGGGGGGGGGTCACCTCCTATAGAGTGCACTATAGCCCAGAGGAGGGCACCCTACCCCAAGGGGCTCGTATGAAATGAGCCATGCAGGGCAGCCCAGAGTTTTTGCTGCAGTTTAGCCTGCGTTTTTGCTCATGAGCAGCAGTGGCATTGCTTGGAGATCATCTCCACAATGCAATGCATCCTCAGAGCAATCCTACACAAGCATTGTGATCATGGAATGGTACGGTGTCTCATTCGAGATCCACATCTAGATATAGATCTAGCCAAGAGGAGGTGCACCACATTTGTCTCAGAGAGCCGCGCTCGAGGGGGGAGGCTCGTCAGGGTTAGCAGACGGGCTTGTTATGTAAGGATTCTAGTCTCTAATCCTTAATTAAGTACTTAAACTCATGATTAAAACTTAAGAAACTGAAACTGAACTTAGAACAAGATTTAGAAGACTCTGTGTTTGATTGATTGAAAGTGTGATACAAGGGTTCCTTTTATAGGAATTGAATAGTCATCAGTGAAGAGGCATGTCTCTTTGTGAAGAGACATGACTTTAGGCGAAAAGACACATCCTTTCGACGAAGAGCTGCAACCATTGGGTGAAGAGTCGCATCCGTACGGTGAAGGGGTGTGACCAGTCGTCGAAGGAGTGTGGCTTTTGGCGAAGAGGTATGTCTTTTGGGCGAAGGGGTATGACCATTCGAGAACAGGAGTCCTCCTGGGTTAGTCACACTTCGCATCTGTATCTGTAATGAATCAAGAAGAGTGTAACAAGTCACAATCGTGACATTCCCTCCCATTTACATTAAAACCCCGTGTTCAAATGAAAGTCTTCCGCTTTTCAAAAAATTCTTGAAGGAGGTTTGGGTACTGCTGCATATCTTCATCCGTCTGCCAAGTTGAGTCCGACTCATCAAGATCCATCCACTTGACAAGAAATTCTGTTGTGATCTTTCGTCTTGTTTCTTTTTGTCTCACATCAAGAATCTTTTTTGGAACAAGAATTATGTGTTCATCTTCAATTTCTGGCACATAAGAAGATAAGTCTGGAATTGGCGAATCTCCTTGTATGTATTGTTTGAGCCAAGAAATGTGGAAAGTTGGATGAAGTTTTCCCCATGAGAGTGGAAGTTCCAACTTGTAACTGACAACTGAGTACTTCTTGATTATTTTGAAAGGTCCATACAAGCAAGGGCGCAACTTTGGAAAGACCGATTTCACAGTTTTTGTAGCGATGAGCTGCTACATATAATAAAACTAAATCTCCCTCTTGGAAATCTGCATGTCGTCGATGCTTATTGGCTTGTTTCTGGTACTTTTGTTGGACATGAACCAACTCGTCACGTACTTGAATAAGTACATCTTGCATTTCTTGAACCAACTAATCTACTAGAGCTACTTTGTGTTGAAGAACAAAGTTTGTCGGTATAAGAGGAGTATGCCCATAAGCTGCTTGGAATGGAGTCATACCAGTTATTGAATGGATAGAGTTATTGTATGCAAACTCTACAAGTGGCAAATACTCTTCCCATGATCCCAATCGAATTTGTATGTAATGTCGAAGCATTTCTTCCAAAATTTGATTCACTCTTTCAGTCTGCCCATCAGTTTGAGGATGGTATGCTGAGCTGAATAACAAATTTGTACCAAGGGATTTGAAAAGGGATGTCCAAAAATGCCCTGTGAATTTTGAATCTCTGTCTGAAACAATAGACTTTGGTAATACATGTAATCTGAAAATGTGTTGCACAAACAATTGCGCAACGTCGGGTGCCGAGGCAGCTTTCTTGCAAGGAATAAAGTGTGTCATCTTTGAAAACCGATCCACCACTACGAGAATCTGTGCATTGCCTTTTTTAGAACGAGGCTAAAATCCATGCTGACACTTTCCCATCTTTCTTGAGGTACGGGCAAAGGATGAAGTAACCCTTGAGAAAGTTGTCGGGAAGCCTTCATTGTTTGACAGGAATGACAAGCTTTGACAAACTTGATAACATCTTGCTGCATTTGTGGCCAAAAATATGTTGCAGATAACAATCTGTATGTTTTGTTGATGCCTGGATAAGCAGCAAAAGGGACTTCATGATGTTCTTGGATCAAAATTTTCCGCAATGGTGTATTGTGTGGAACACAAATGCGATCAATGTAATACAGCAAGTCATTGACAATGGTGTAAGCTGCAAACATATTCATCTCTGCAAAAGTCGGAGTAGAGGATTTAAGAACTTGAAATGCATCTCGATCTGTCAAATAGCAGGTATTTCCATCTGCACACCGGAAATGGCAAAGTTGATGGCTCGAGGAAGGCGGCTTAAGGCATCTGCAACTGCATTTGCAAGGCCTGGCACGTATTGAATAATCATATGAAAATTTGCCAAGAACTCAACCCATCGTCCTTGACGAGGATTCATCACAGGTTGAGTAAAAATGTATGTCAATGACTGATGATCTGTCTGCACCACGGAATCTGCGCCAAGAAGATAGTGTTTCCAAGTGCGGTAAGCATGAACAATGGCTAAAAATTCCTTGTCATAAACTGGGTATCTCATTTGTATGGCTGAAAATTTGCGGCTGTCAAAAGCAATGACACGCTCATTCTGCATAAGAACACCTCCAGAAGCACGATTTGACACATCGGTCATGACCTGAAAAGGTTGAGTAGGATCTGCAATAGCCAAAACTAGAGTTGTTGTCAAGGCATGTTTAAGGGCTTTGAACGACTATTCTGCTTCTTTAGTCCATTGAAGTTTATCCTTCTTGGTAAGCTCAGTCAAAGGAGCTACAATGTCGGAGAATTTGTGGACCTTGGTATGATAGAAGTTTGCAAGTCCCAAAAAGGGGCGCACATCTGAGATAGTGTATAACCGGCCTATACAACATTGAGGGCGGTACTATTTCAATTACCTATTAACTTTACACAGAGCACTGAGAAGGGAAGAGAACACAGTTGCGTCCAGCGACTAGAATGTCACTGCGCACACGAGACCGACACCCTGTAGGCCCCAAAGACTGGCGCCCCTTTCGGTATTTCTTTATTCAAATTAAGGTAGGCGATCCGACCACTTAGCACAAGCTTTCACAAAGCTGTCCAAACCTGGTGAGGGCTGAAAACGCACGTTTTCGACCGGATTTCAACAACATAATGACGCAAAAACCCCTGTAGGTCAAAAAAACCTGTCTAGGACAGATTCCCTCGATATCTGGAAGCTTTCTGGTGAGCTGTCACAGAAATTCAGCGGACTGTAATTCTCTGTTTTTCACTGCCGGGAGCCCAAAAGCCTGTACACGCATCCCAAGGCTCTCACGAGGCTCCCCCGATGTTCCCTTGCAGTTTAGGTGCGAAACCCTAAACCTGCAGAAAAACACAGCAAGCTGTAATTCCCTGTTTCGGATCGTTTTTAGCGGAGCGAACACGCCTACGCGTGTCCCAAGGGCTCCTGCACGCAATGGGACAGTTCCCCTGTGAATTGGACGAGTTTTCACGCGAGAAAACTCTCCAAACTCGCAATCTTTCGTGATGGAATTGTGCGTACCTGTGGGGGATTAGCAATTAGCTAATCCGGTTCCTGTTCAAAAGGCTCTTGCCTTGGCAAACGCGCATAAACCCCAGAACTGTACATAGGTCAAATGAGAAGCCCACTAGTGGGGCATAACATATTGTACGTAGGGGAGAAAGAGAGCAATATGTAGCGTGCGGGGCATCACTCCCGTCACCATACTGTGCATAGAGGGCAAGGTAAGCATTCCATAGCTTCTGTACCTGCTACAATCCACCTGAGGCTGAAAATGGCGCCCCCTTTGTTGATATGCAGCTCGTTTTTGCCTCCCAGAGTGGCAGAATCGCTCACAGGCTGACACGTCGCCCAGTTTTCGAGTTTGGGCTTTCCCTGCTAAAAATATCTCAATTGGTGCGTCAGTTGACTTGACAGCAGAGCAATAAAATGTTCCCCTTGTCATTCCAGAGCTAATGACGCAAACACATTTTCTGGTCAAAAATAGCAGTTCCCTAAATTTTAGGAGATGCTTCCATGGCGTCCCTATCGGTCTCCTGACCATCATTGAAGACTACCATTTGACCACCATCTACAATGTGGGTTAATTTACTAGCCCCTTTCAACTTATAAAGTTGCAGTGACTTGACGAGTGGCCCAAATTCCAGTTTGACGCACACGAGCTTCCATACTCATCAGAATTCAGTGCTAATTGGCCCGAGCAGTCCCTATCTCACCGACCTAGATCCCCGATGTGAGAAACCCATTTGGCTACAGCCGTTTCACACTGGCCATGCAATGTCCACTTGCACCTTTTCAAGGGTTTTGGGACAAACAAGTAAAAATAAAATAAATATATCTAATACTTATTTACGGAAGGCAACAGGAAAAATACACCTCCTGGTGACACACCCCACCCTTGAAATACTGCAAGTGACCTCGCTTGCATGCCAATAATACATGCGGATATCTCCTGATATCACATATATTCTATGATGGGAATCCAAGATATACATGCTTCCGGAAATGTAGCGTTGGACGATTAAACAATCCCACCAACCTGGCTACGACACATATATCAAGCATAGAAGTCTTCTAGTGTACTCTTGAGCACAAACTTCTCTAGCTAAATTCTGTATGGAAAGAGTAGATACAATTGCTTAACTACTCTCTTGAGCATCATGAACCATGCTCTTGCCTTGCTCCAAAAAGGTTGCATCAAGTCACTGTGGGTTCCATTTGAAAGGCTTCAAGATACAATTGCAATAGCTGAGGTGAATCAAGCAATTCAGACTCTTCCATCCATTTGGCATCTAATGATGGATAGTTCTTGAACTTCACCAAATAGCGTCTTGCAACTTTTCCTCTAACCTTTCTTTCTTTATGTGCCAATATCTGTTCAGGAACAAGGATTTCATCCAATTCTTCCACTTCGGGTTGTTCCTCATCAAGCATATTCTCTGGCACATCACCAACAAAGGGCTTTAGAAGGCTGACATGAAAAGCATTATGTATTTTCCAGCCTTCTGATAGCTTTAACTTGTAAGCTACATCGCTGATCTTTTCTGAAATCTGAAAAGGACCATAATATCGCATACTGAGCCTAGGAAACAAGCGTTCCTTGCCTTTCCTTTTCCTTAACCTGGCCTTTTCAAAGCGCAAAAGCACCCAATCACCAAGTGAAAATACAAGTTCACGACGGTGACGATCAGCAGCTTTCTTTTGCTTAGCCTGAGTCTTCTCAAGAGCAATCTTTATCTTCCTGCATGTTTCATCCATATCTTGCACATACTTGTCTGCCTCAAAAATCTTGTCCTTAGTCTACAAAATGGGCGGGACTTTCTTTCCTCCTTCCACTATCTCAAATGGTGCCTTACCTGTTGAGGTATGCACAGTGTTATTGTAAGCATATTCAACCAATGGAAGATGGTGTTCCCAAGTTGCCTTGTGCTCTGAGACATAACATTTGAGTAGGTCCAAGACAGTAGAATTTGCCTCTTCTGACTGTCCATCAGTTTGCGGATGAAACGAAGAAGAGAACTTGAGCGTAGTGCCCATGTTCTCAAACAATGCCTTCCAGAAAAGACTCGTCATACGTGGATCCCTGTCACTGACAATTGACTGAGGCATCCCATGATATTTAAAGATATTGCTCATGAATATCTTGACCATCTGTTCTGGCTTTATCTTCTTCCTAACAGGAATGAAATGGGCCTACTTATTGAACCTACAAATGATAGTCCAAATCCCATCATTTCATGTTTGCGTCCTTGGAAGATCAAAGATAAAGTCCATTGCTATACTTTCCCATGGCCTATCAGGGATTGGCAATGGCTGCAACAATCCCGGTTGCTTTTGTCTGTCAAATTTGACTTTTTGGCATACTAAGCATGATCTTACAAATGTGTCAACATCTTGACGCAAAGCTAGCCAATAGAAGAATGCCTCAACCCCTTTCACTGTCGCATCAATTCCACGATGCCCAACATAAGGTGGAGCATGACTTTACATCAAAATCTTTGGCCGTAACTGTTTAGTAACGCATAACTTTCCATGCATCATGAGAAAGTCATTCTTAAGCATATAGTGCTCATGATGTTGCCCATCAACAAGCTGGTCATAGATCCTTCCAAAATCTGAATCTTCAGCATATTGTGTCTTCATTTCGTCTAGTTCACAATGGTACGGAATTGACACTACTGAAATTTGGGACTTTCGTGACAACGCATCAGCCACCACGTTCTTTTTCCCTTGCACATGCACAATCTGAAAATGGAACATTGACAAGATGTTTGCCCATCGCATGTGCTTCTCAGACAACTTCGTCTGTGTAAGAAAATATCGCAAGGTTTGATAATCCGTTTGGACAACAAAATCAGCCCCTAGCAAATAGTGTTTCCAACTAGTGAGAGCATGAATTACTGCCAGCAATTCTTTCTCATAGACTTGCAAGTTCCTTTCAGTCTTCAAAAGAATTCTGCTCTCATATGTGACTACTCGGCCATTCTGCATTAGAACTGCACCAAGACTATGGCCACACACATCACATTGAACCACAAAAGGTTTCGAAAGATCTGGCAAAATGATTACCGGATCTGAAGTCGGCTTCTCTTTCAAGTGTTTGAACGCTAAAATTTCCTTGGCTGTCCACTTGAAAGTAACTCCTTTTCCTAGTAGTGCATGGAGTGGAGAAGCAATCTCAGTAAAATTTCGGATGAACCTCCTGTAGTAGGAACATAAGCCTAGAAAGCTTCGAATGTCATGTACGGACTTCAAGTCTGGCCATGACCTAATTGCTTCCACTTTAGCAGGATCCATGCGTACCCCATCCTTTGAAACAATGTGCCCAAGGAAGTGAATCTCTTGCAAAAAGAATTCACTCTTTTCGCATTAATGAGTAGCCTGTTCTTTCGTAACTCATTGAAAACTGCAGTCAAGTGATCCCTATGCTCCTCTTCAGACTTTGAGTAGACAATTATGTCATCAAAGAAGGTACCCACGAAGTTTCTATGTGGTCTAAAAATTATGTCCATCATTCTATTAAATGTGGCAGGAGCATTTGTGAGACCAAATGGCATGACAAGAAACTCATAGAGACCAAATGTTGTCCTGAACGCAGTCTTATGGACATCTTCTGGTCTAATGCGTATCTGATGATACTCGCTCTTTAGGTCTATTCTTGTAAACAATGACGCTCCCTCAAGCCGATCAAGAATGTCATCTATCCTCGGTATGGGGAACCTGTTCTTGATGGTATTCTTATTCAAGACGCGATAGTCAATGCACATGCGCCATGAACCATCCTTCTTCTGCACTAAGAGTACAAGCGAACAAAAAGGGGATGAACTCGGCTGAATCATCCCCTTCTCTAAAAGCTCGTTGACCTGACCCATAATCTCTTTCTGCTGGGCTGCACTAACCCTGTATGGTGGTCTATTCGGTGGACTAGAACCTGGCACAAGATCTATAGTATGATCCTCAAGTCTCTCAGGAGGTAACTCCCCTAGCAAAGAGTCCAAAAAACAATCACTGAAACCACTCAAAAAAGTTGACCTGTCTTTATCTAAGGTAGACAAATTAGATACAACTTGAGGTACTTCTTTTGCAAAGATCAAGTACGCAGAAAGATGATTCTTTATTACAGATGAAATAGCAGAAGCAGAAACAACTGGAACAGACTCGCCTTTAAGCTTTACATCAAGGACATGAGTCTTTCCTCTATGTACAAGGGTAATCTTTTTGTTGTAAGTATCCACCATAGCATGCAACCTGTAACACCATGGGATACCCAATAACACATCACAGCCCTCAAGCGGCATAATATGAAATTCTTCCGCATCCACATAGCTCTGAATGTGCAGACGAAGCTTTCCCAGAATGGGAGTAACAGGCTCTGAATGTCCTGGGCATGCCAAACCTGCTTCGCTTGTCATACCCATCTAATGCCCAACTTTGATGCCAATTCTGGTGATATGAAATTTACACGGGCTCCTGGATCATAGAAAACCAGCACTGTCTGGTCTCTAACTTTGCCCCAAGCTCTGCACAGCTCCGTGGCATCTGTGTTTGGCTGATCTCCAATCAAATCTAGAACAAGTCCTGCACTCGGCTTTGGCTTCTTCCCTTTATGGTCTGACTTGTCATCCTTATCCTGTGACTTCTTCTGTGGGCACTCATTTGCAAAGTGTCCTTCCTGTTCACAAATGTAGCATTTCTTGGCCTCCCTAAGAGCTTTCGTTTCTTGAAAAGTTTTGCCAGAAAAATGCCTTTTTTGTCCTTGTCCTCGTTCCGAAGAAGATTTAGACTGCTTCTTGGACATATCAGCTTCTTCAGTGGAGGGTTTCTTTGCAGGAGACTCAGAAGGCTTTGCTGCAACATTGCCCTTGGCTGAAAACTGTTTGCCCTGGGCCCCTTTCTTGTGGCTATTAAATCCATCGGAATCTCCCTTCGACAAATTGTTGGCCACTCTTGCATTCTCTATCAATTGAAACATATTCATGACAGTAGTCTTTGTGCAGTAGTCCCTGATTTTCTTGGGCAATCCGCAACAGTACTTCTCAATTTGTTCTGACAAAGGCACAAACCTGTAAGAGGTGACTGGCAACAGTGCGGCCCAAAACTGTTTATTGTACTCTTCCAAATTCGCACACTCTTTAGCATTCAACTCGTGCCATTCTGTCACCACATCCACTTCAAAAGTGTTTGTCAACCATGCAGGCGCAAAAAGTTGTTTGAATTGGACCCACGTTGTTGGGGCTTGACCTTGGTTCAACAATGCGGTCCACCATTGAAGCGCATTCCCTTTCAAGAAAGTGGCAGCCTTGCGTATCTTTGAAGATTCCGTGAAGTTGCCTCCAGCATAAGCTGCATCGAACTGCTGTATAAAGGTCAAAGCCTTTAGTTGGTCCTCAGTTCCTCTGAAAGTTTCAAACTTCACTCCCTGCCCACCTTCCTTGTAATCCTTATGCTGACTCAAAGGAGCCACATTATCATAAACAGGTGACTGTAGCAGTGGTGCTCTATGACTGTTCATTCCAGCACTCGCATCAACTGTTTTCCCTGTCATATCTGCATTTTGTACGTATGGCTGCGAAAAACCAGCCATACCAAATTGTGTTCCAATCACTCGAAACTGGCCATAGGCACCCTGAAAACCTGGTTGGACACCCATGTTCGCGTACATAGGGTTATCCATGCCTGTTTGCATTGTCCCAAACACATTCCCTGGCATATAACCTGTGGAAGGTCCAGCCATAGCTTGAAACACTGAACCACCTCCAAAATAACCAGGATAAGTATTAGGTAATGGAAGGGTCTGACGCACAGTGTGTTCATTACTCCCTTGACCATTCACAAACAGTTCCTGTCCAGCTAAAGCAAGCTGCTTTGGATCATTGGACACCGCTAGTTGCTCAACCACATGGGCTTTCCCTCGAGCATCATGAGTCCTTTTCCTGCAACGGCTCAGTCATTCCCTGTGTAGGAGGCTTAAAACCCTGTGTCGGAGCCTGTAAGAATTCCTGCATCCTTGGGTTGTTAGCCAACTGCTGAAACATGTCCGTGCAGCACCGCAGTTGAGTTCTAAACAACCTGTCCTCTTCTTGAAGAGTTGAAGCAATTTTCTCTGTGCCATGTGAGGAAGATCCCTCTTCAGGTATTTGGTCTCTCTTCTCTACCATATCGACAAGCTTTGTGTTGCTTTCACCCACAACAATCCACGCTACACTTTTTGAAGAAAAAGTGACTATCCCGTCGATGGAAACATATAACCGGCCTATACAATGTAGAGGGCGGTACTATTTCAATTACCTGTTAACTTTACACAGAGCACTGAGAAGGGAAGAGAACACAGTTGCATCCAGCGACTTGAATGTCACTGCGCACACGAGACCGACACCCTGTAGGCCCCAAAGACTGGCGCCCCTTTCGGTATTTCTTTATTCAAATTAAGGTAGACGATCCGACCACTTAGCACAAGCTTTCACAAAGCTGTCCAAACCTGGCGAGGGCTGAAAACGTAGGTTTTCGACCGGATTTCGACAGCATAACGACGCAAAAACCCTTGTAGGTCAAAAACACCTATCTAGGACGGATTCCCTCGATATCTGAAAGCTTTTTGGTGAGCTGTCACAGAAATTCAGCGGGCTGTAATTCTCTGTTTTTCACTGCCGAGAGCCCAAAAGCATGTACACCCATCCCAAGGCTCTCACGAGGCTCCCCCGATGTTCCCTTGCAGTTTAGGTGCGAAACCCTAAACCTGCAAAAAAACACAACAGGCTGTAATTCCCTGTTTCGGATCGTTTTTAGCGGAGCGAGCACGCCTACGCGTGTCCCAAGGGCTCCCGCACGCAATGGGACAGTTCCCTTGTGAATTGGACGAGTTTTCACGCGAGAAAACTCTCCAAACTCGCAATCTTTCGTGATGGAACTCTGCGTACCTGTGGGGGATTAGCAATTAGCTAATCCGGTTCCTGTTCAGAAGGCTCTTGCCTTGGCAAACGCGCATAAACCCCCAGAACTGTACATAGGTCAAATGAGAAGCCCACTAGTGGGGCATAACATACTGTACGTAGGGGAGAAAGAGAGCAGTATGTAGCGTGCGGGGCATCACTCCCGTCACCATACTGTGCATAGAGGGCAAGGTAAGCATTCCATAGCTTCTGTACCTGCTACAATCCACTTGAGGCTGAAAATGGCGCCCCCTTTGTTGATATGCAGCTCGTTTTTGCCTCCCAAAGTGGCTAAATCGCTCACAGGTTGACATGTCGCCCAGTTTTCGAGTTTGGGCTTTCCCTGCTAAAAATATCTCAATTGGTGCATCAGTTGACTTGGCAGCAGAGCAATAAAATGTTCCCCTTGTCATTCCAGAGCTAATGACGCAAACACATTTTCTGGTCAAAAATAGCAGTTCCCTAAATTTTAGGAGATGCTTCCATGGCGTCCCTATCGGTCTCCTGACCATCATTGAAGACTACCATTTGACCACCATCTACAATGTGGGTTAATTTACTGGCCCCTTTCAACTTATAAAGTTGCAGTGACTTGACGAGTGGCCCAAATTCCAGTTTGGCGCACACGAGCTTCCATACTCATCAGAATTCAGTGCTAACTGGCCCGGGCAGTCCCTGTCTGACCGACCTAGATCCCCGATGTGAGAAACCCATTTGGCTGCAACCGTTTCACACTGGCCATGCAATGTCCACTTGCACCTTTTCAAGGGTTTTGGGACAAACAAGTAAAAATAAAATAAATATATCTAATACTTATTTACGGAAGGCAACAGGAAAAATACACCTCCTGGTGACATGGTGAGTGGTAGAGGCCAATCCACTATGACCTGTATTTTCTTGGGATCTACTGCAACGCCACTGGCGAAAATAATGTGACCAAGGTATTCCACCTGATTCTTGAAGAAATCACTCTTCTTCTTATTGATGTATAGCACATTGGTTCGCAAAACTTGGAAGACAAGCTTCAAATGTTCCTTGTGATCAGCCATCGTTCGACTGAAAACTAAAATGTCATCCAAATACACGATCACGAACTTGTCCAAGTATGGTCCGAATATTTCGTTCATCAACGTCATGAAAGAGGCCGGGGCATTGGTTAACCCGAATGGTAATACCAAAAATTCATAGTGACCATACTTTGTGCGAAAAGCTGTCTTGTACTCATCACCAATGCGAATGCGAATTTGGTGATACCCTGATTTTAGATCAAGTTTGGAGTAGATCTTTGCTCCCAGTAACTGATCAAATAACTCGTCAATGCGAGGCACAGGAAACTTGTTTTTGATCGTCAACTTATTCAAAGCACGATAGTCGATGCAAAGACGCATAGATCCATCTTTCTTTTTGACCAACAGAACAGGAGCTCCAAAGGGACTTTTGCTTGGGCGAATATGACCTTTATCCAACAAATCTTCTAGCTGCCGCTGTATCTCTTGAGACTCTGAGTATGAAACTCGATAAGGGGCTCGAATTGGTGGAGGTTGGCCGGGGATCAAATCAATGGGATGATCCACGGGACGCCGAGGTGGCAAAGTTGTTGGTAGCTCGTCGGAAAACAAGTCGAAATGTGGTTGAAAGAAGGGTTGCTGCAAATAGGCAATGTTTGAGGAGGATTTAACTTTTGCTTCTTCTGCACCGGGTTTAACATCTCTTAACATGATTAAGGCAGTAGCACAATCACGTTTTCGAACCAGCCGTTTGACTTGTAAAGCAGAAACCAAGATAATGGGTTTGGCATTGAAAAGACCACGAAGCTCTATTTCCTGTTGCTTGTGAAAGAGCCGAATTGAGTGATCTCTGAAACTGATTATTGGATCATACTGAAATAACCAAGATTGGCCAAGGATCAAGTCGTAATGTCACAAGGGCATAACTGAAAAACCAAGCTGATCTTCGTAATCTTGTATCTGAAAATCCAGCTTTTCAATCCTTTTGTTGCACTCGAGGAAGGAACCATCAGCAAGTTCTACTTGGTAAGCTGCCTCACTAGGTTGAGTTTGAAGACGCAGTTCAGTAATCAAAGATGTGCTGACGAAATTAGTAGAACACCCACTGTCCACAAGAACATTGATTGGCTGCTTGCCAACAAAGCCAAGGAGGTTGAGAACCTGATTCGAAAGATCCAATGGAGCAGTGACGTGATTCCGAGCATTCATCATTAAGGCACTTACAACCTTGGAAACTCGAACACAATGTGCTGCCTGTTTGCCTTTGTCTTGGACAGGAGGTTGACTGTGGATAGGTTCTGAAATTGTGGTCTCCATGTGAGAATTCTGGCGAGGATTTGAAGGATTTGGCTTCTTGGGCCATTCATACCACATGTGATCTCCATGACAAATTGTACATAATCCTGTACGGTTGGAGTTGGAGGTTGAAGGAGCTGATGAAGAGGATTGCTGTCAAGAGGACGTATTCGGCCGAAAATCACGACGACCATTCCTTCTATGATTGGAACCATTGTTTCGTCGATTCTGATTATTTGCCGAAGAGGAGGCTCTGGAAGTGGCTGCTTGTCCAGAATTGGGGTCGGAAAGGAGTTTGTCCAGCAGAGTATTGTCTCGAAGAGTGAACTCCTGAGAAAGAACGCTGATTCTGACCACCTTGTCCTTGGTAATTACGTTGTGAAGAGCTTGCAAAATTGGAAACTCGATCACCAGGAAGGAAACTTTTGAGTGGGCGCCGATTGTCACCAAGACGCTCAACATAAGCGCTTGCAGCATCCAGTGTGGCAGGGTTAAATTTATGGATATCATCTCGCAGGGAAGGCTCAAGTCTGTCAACAAAACTGTGGAGTTTGTCGGAAGGACTGAGAGTCTCTATCTCAAGAGTTAATTTCTGAAACTCTGAGATGTACGCGGCCAAGGAACCAGTTTGGCTCAGGCGGCGGAGAGAAGACCGGGCATGAAAATCGGCATTTGCAGGCTCAAAAGCCTTGCAAAGAACGCGCCGGAATTTGTCCCAAGTAGCGGTGATTTTTCAATCTTTGATGCGGCGACGCCACCAAAGGAATGCAGTATCCTTTAATAGAGAGCTAGCCAAAGAAACTTTCTTGCTTTCAATGAGATCACTATTTGAAAAGTAAACCTCCATTTTGAAAAGCCAATGGTCCAGCACGCGCTTATCGCGGCGATCGTTGTATGGCTCGGGCAACTTTGCATCTATCTTCTTTTTTTGTGCTGTGTTTATTATCTTAAAAAAATATTTCAATTCAGGATTGTCTACCTCTGGTTCCGGAGCGTCCACTTGCTCAGGAACTGACTCTGCTACCGAAGAAACTGAATGGGTAGCTTGCTGCGTCCTCGAAGAAGAAAAGGCCTGCAGGACATCCAATCGTGCGGTCATCGATGCAAGACCGGTGGAGAGGGCCTCCTGGAGGACGGACATCTGTTCTCTGAGGATGGCTATCAGATCGTCTAGTGCAGCACTGCCTATCTCTGACATTCTGACGGCTCAGAGGGAATATCTCGGAGAAGCTGGAGAGGTGTGGTTGCCGTAAAAGGATGAAGCTGCTGCTGATGCTGCATCCCACTCCTCTAAGAAATCTGGTCCAAGATCCGAATCCTCGATATTTTCCACCTCGTCGATAGGAGGCGTGTCGTCTGGCGTCAAAGGCGTGTAGTCCAGAAGCTGTAACTCGCTGTGAACCCGAACTAAAGGCTGCTTGGAAATGATGTCGTTTACTGAATCCACGCGACACTCCGTCAGAGAATAGGCCAAGTGGGGGTATCGGCTCAGTATGTGCTCGTAGTGTGGCAAATGAAGAGGCTCGCACGTAACTATGATATGCCACACCACCCAGCCCTGTGAGCGCGAGGCATGCCGATGAGTGACATAAACCAGGTAATTTTGTGGCGATATGCCACACCACCCAGCCCTATGAGCGCGAGGCATGCCGATGAGTGACATAAACCAGGTAATTTTGTGGCAACACTGCTGGCTGTAATGCAGGTACAGGTGCAGGCTCGGGTGCCGGAATGAAGTCGGGAACCTGTCTTTCCTCTCGAACTGAAACTAGAGATGGGGAATCCGAAATGAGAATTACTTCCGGTTCGAATGCGGGTTCCGATTCGGGTACGGGGTCTGCTTCGGCGGTATCTGGTATAATTATCACCTCGGGAGCCGGAGGAGGATTTTCTGGCAAAATTTCTTCGGGCACCTCGTCTATGTACGAGAGAAAATTGACGGGAACGTCAAGGATATCGTCTTCCATGACTCTGAACAAGCCCGCGTGCGCGTCTGGCGATGGCTAGAATTGGTGGCGCTGGGAATTAGCAGAAGAGGGGGCGATGGATTTCTTTCTTGCTGGAGCTGGTTTGTCATTACGCTGGCTGTCGTTGGCCTTTTGTTTTTATTTAATTATTCCCCAAAGGGGTGCCCAAGAGTGCCCACTTAAAAGTGAGGTTGGGCGGCCGGCCAAAAACCCTTTTAATTAAAAGAGGCCTTGCATTTTTAAATCCAGCGCTAATTAATAAATGAAACGCTGCGTTGCTTCAGCAATAAATTGAACGTTGCTGCCTCCAACGAAAACAGCCAGCGCTTGCCAACGTGGGCTGCCGTGTGTGAGTTGCCAGGTGAAGGGGCGGCCTAGATGCACTGGCTCGTGTCAGATGCGCAAGGAGGCAGAGCAAGTCGTCCACGCGAAGAGTCACCTACTGCTGGAGAGACTTACTCCAGGAGTGCAACCGGTATGCCGCGACATCCACTCTTTCTGTCATCTTCTGCTTATCTTTATGTATGTGTTTGAGAAAAAATTACCTCATGCTGACATGGGTCCTGGCCATCTTTCTTCTGCTTCCATACAACTCCGGGAAGGGAGAGAGTAGCGGCGAGGGTGAGAGGCTCACAACCTTCGGGTCCCGGGAAAAATTTGCTCTGATACCACTGTAAGGATTCTAGTCTCTAATCCTTAATTAAGTACTTAAACTCATGATTAAGACTTAAGAAACTGAAACTGAACTTAGAACAAGATTTAGAAGACTCTGTGTTTGATTGATTGAAAGTGTGATACAAGGGTTCCTTTTATAGGAATTGAATAGTCATCAGTGAAGAAGCATGTCTCTTTGTGAAGAGACATGACTTTAGGCGAAAAGACACATCCTTTCGGCGAAGAGCTACAACCATTGGGTGAAGAGTCGCATCCGTACAGTGAAGGGGTGTGGCTTTTGGCGAAGAGGTATGTCTTTTGGGCGAAGGGGTGTGACCATTCGAGAACAAGAGTCCTCTTGGGTTAGTCACACTTCGCATCTGCATCTGCATCTGTAATGAATCAAGAAGAGTGTAACAAGTCACAATCGTGACATGTTAGGGTTAGTAGACAGGTTTGCTATGGTTCGTTGGACATCTCTCTCTCTCTCTCTCTCTCTCTCTCTCTCTCTCTCACACACACACAAACACACACACATTCATTTTACGTTCTGTTCACTAATGATTACCACCCTAATGCTGCAAAACCACATGACAAAAATACCTCATTAAGACGCTCAGCATCTTGCATCTTCTGTGACATCCAGCGATCAATAAGCATCTTGTTTTCTTCTTCCAAGACCCTTGACTGTGCTTCAAGCTTTTCTACTTGTTTGCGAAGTTCTTGGTTTTCGGGAGTGATCAACTCCAGTTCACTCAATTTCTCATCCAATGTAGCTTGTAGTCGTGATGCTTCTTCCCTGAAAAACATTACAGCACAAGCCCCCCTCAGCTTGATATAAATGCAAAACCACATACTGCATAAAATAGAAATGCTATAACTAATAACCTTAGCATGATGCTTCTCATTGCACATTTCCCCCCAATTCAATTAAATGAAAAACTGACCTGTTGGAAAGAAGGTCAGCTTGGTAGCATTCCAGTGCCTCAGTTTTCTGCGATAACTCTACCCTCATAGTCTTAACAGCTGCCACCTCCTCCAGAAGCTGCTCCGAGACTTGTGCTTGTGCTCGATAACACTGAACCAGCTCATCTTGAAGGTCCTGCACCTTTTCTTGGAGACCTGCACCCTGAGCGTAAGGAAGATGTCGTATAGTTTTCACATACCAGTTTTTATTATCAAAAAGATTTTGCTCGATGTTAGTTCTCCAAAACTAACATCCACTGAAATCAGTTGTGTCCTCAAAACCTGAATGCCTTTTATATAATGATGCCAAAAATATGTACTTGCTCAATATTGAATATACGTACGATGTATAGCTTACAATATGGAAATAGAGAAAATATTTTGCACCGAATGCAGCCTTGCACGAGAGAGAGAGAGAGAGAGACAGAGATTAACGTCTTCAAGAGGCCAAAACAACCTATGAGACCAAATCGTTACAAATTGGAGAATTTGATACCATGTCTGGGTACAAAAAATAAAATGAAACTAGAAGTGCTACTAGCTAGAACTGTGTGGGGTATATGTGACCACTGAATCCATCCTCATCTGTACTTTGAATGTCAAGATGGTATGGCTCCAATCCTCTGTTGTAGTTTCCGTCGATGTTGTGAAGCTCCTCTCCTCAGTCGTGGGCATCTCGATCTCCCTAACTCCAATGCTCAATGAGAGTGCCGCGGGTGTGAGTTTGGGCTGAACTTTGCAGTGGTAGCTGCTCCTCTATCTATCCAGTGTCTGGTGTGAAGAAATCAATAATCTGTCTTTGGGATTCTCTCTCCAGATCTCCTCAGTAAATTGTCTCTGTGTCTGTGTAACTCAAGCAAACACAATCCAAGACATCTCTTGTCCTAATAGCTCATGATTCTGGAGAAAGGTCCAAAGCCTTGTGCAACCAGAGGGTATGCAACGACTCTAAGTGCCTAGACATGCACGGCTTGCACACAGGCTCACAAAGGTGCCAGAACACTTCCTAGGCTATCCTAAACCCTAGAACTAGTGTAGCTTGTCCACATGCACAAAGAGTTAGATGTACACGTGACATCCCCTCCTTTTTAAAGTGAGGTACTGGTACCGAGTTGCATGGCTTCTTGTAGTCTGCCAACAACTCCGGGTGATCTTTAAAAAAGTCTCTGTCTACCCACACAGCTTCGTGGGTTCCTCAATCTTTGAGCTTTAAAAAATAATGTCGCACTTGTTTCTTTGAGCCATGACGATACCGATGCAGCAAGACTTGCTCCGGTTCCATGACTTCAGCTTCATCTATGATGTCTGGTTCTACTTCTTCAGAAATGTCCTTTGGAGGTGTACCCTGAAACACTTTCGACCAAGAAACATGAAAAACGTTGTGCATTGACCATGAGTTAGGCAACTGCAATTTCATAGAAACCTCATTGATCTTTTTAATAACAAGAAATGGACCATATATTCTGAAAGACAACTTAGAACACTTCTTCTTGACTTGCTTAAGACGTTGCTTCATGATTCTCAAATAGACCCAATCCCCTTCCTTGATAGTAACATCCTGACGGATGCTTATTAGCCTACCGTGAATAGGCTTGCTTTACTCGAAGCTTCACTCTTAGTTATCTCATCCAATGACTGACTGACACAACGAATCAAAAGAGACTGGAACGGACGGCCAAATGCAGCCTCATACGAGTTCTATCAATGGCAGAGAAATAAGAGTCATTCAAAATTGCTTGGAATAATGGGAGATAGAGCTCCCAATGAGACTGTTGATCATGTACATAAGACTTTGAAACATCAAAAGCCAACTGATTGTAGATTTCTGTTTAACCATCTGACTGTGGATGAAAAGCAGATGGAAAATTTGACTTTGTGCCAAAATTTTCAAAGAGAGCTCGCCAAAAATTTGACGTGAACTTAACATCCCTATCTAAAACGATTGACTTTGGCAAACCACAGAGGGGGTACTAATGCTTAATGAACAACCGTGCTACATCTTGTGCAGTGACTATGGCTGTAGAAGGAATTAACATGCAAAACTTACTAAAACGATCAACAATTGTTAAGCATTCTGTGTTCCTTGCATGCAAACTAGGTGGAAGATTAGTCAAAAAATTCATAGAGATATCTTGAAAAGGTCCTTCGGAAATAGGCAACGGCATCAAGAGACCCTGCTACCTACCCCTAGGGGCTTTTACCTTTTGACAAATAGTGCACTGTGTGACATAATGAAACACATCTTTTCGCATTTTAGGCCAATAAAAGAATCTCTCTATTTTTTCCAAAATGGTGTTCATTCCCTTGAGAGAGGGCAACACAGATAGATGATGACGAAAATACAACAAACCTTCACGAATGAGATAGTTGTTGGGCCCTTGGGAAGCAAGAGCCTGCATTCATTGCTTACTAAACTCGGAATCTACATATTGATTTTTCATGCTGTCGAAAGCGACATCCTGAATAGAAACTGTGGTGCTTGACTCAAGAGCCAAGATTTGTCCTTTGCGACTTAACGCATCTGCAATAGGGTTAGCTTTCTAGGCACATACTCAATCAGACCACTAAATTGCTCAAAAAACTACGACCATCGTGCTTGGCGATCACTCCAACGTACACTAGGCATAGACATGAGCCACTTGAGGGCTTGATGATCTGTGCGGACTGTGAACTCTCTACCATACAAAAAAATGCTTCCAATGCTTGAGAGAGTGAATAGCAGACAAAAGTTCTTTGTCATAAACTGAATAGTTCTTTTTGGCAATATTTAACTTCCGACTGAGAAATGCAACTGGACGGCCATGCTGTTGAAGCTCAGCTCCTATGGCGACATTGCTAGCATCCGTCCATACCTCAAAGGAGTCGTCCCAAGAGGCAAGGATGAGACATGGCGCTTTTGTCACCCGCAAATGTCACAAGCTGTTGGCGTGTCAAAGCCTAAAGAATGGAGCCAACTTACAGATGTCGGCCGAGGGGCCTAAACCCTAAGAAGAACAAGTAGGAGAAGAAGAAGAAGTCCTACCAACTTATGGGGACCCCGTCCGATGGGGCCCCAGTGACATAAAGGGATTAAAATAAAGCAGGGCACACACACGCAAAGATGATGACGTGGCAAGCTGTACGGAAGTTCCGAAAATTAAGTTGACTGATGACGTGGCAGGCTGTACGGATCATAGTCACATGGGGACGGGGACGAGGACGAGGACGGGGACGGGTCTCGGGGACGTGACGGGTCTCGAGGACGAGGACGAGGACGGGGATGTGGCAAAACAGGGGACGGGGAACAGGCCAAGGGACGCGCATTAAAAAAAAACTTGTTTATTCCACCATGCCCATGTGAAGTTGAGGGAGGAAGGGGATTCAGAAGCCATGGTGGGGCAGAAGGGAGGAGAAGGAGAAGGGCTTAGAGAAGCTCCGGATCCATCTTGAGATGCCATAGATATTAGAGAAAAATTAAAATGGAAGCTCGGAGATCCGGAGAGAAGGAGAGAGGGGTAGGCTTCAAGGCTCTAAAGTCTCGACTTCAAGAGGAGGAGAGATGGGAAAGAGAGGGAAAGGAGAAACTAGGGAGGGGAGGCAAGGCTCAAGGCTCAAGAGTCAAGCTTGAAGCCCTTGGATATGTAGTATGTAGTACGAGGCCTTAGCAAGTTAGCTTGAAAATGTGTCCTCCTTGGGCCTATTATATAGAAAGACCCCCCTAGTGAAACGGCCGCAAAACGGCTCCGTTTTTTACTTTTGAAATTTGAAAAAACCCCCCCTGGCGCCCCCTGCCCGCGTCCCATTTGCATCCATCACCGGGGACGCGTGTCCCGAGACGCGTCCTACCTGCGCACCCATGTGAGGGACGTCTGAGCGTCTCATTCCCACGTCTCGTCCCCCATCCACAGATCCCACGTCGCGTCCCCACCATAAAGGCCCCCGTCCCCGGGTCCCCTATTTCTATGGTACTAAGGATTTTCGTAAATTACGCTGACAGCTTTTGGCATTGCTTTGGGACCAAAATCTTTTGAGTTTTGAAGACTTTTCACTGTAACTGCTTTTCAGGCCAAGGGCCTTTAAATATGAGGTTAGGGTTCATTCTCTGGCATGCTTCCTAGAGAAGGTGCACAGTCTGGAGTACCGGCTTGTACTGTGTTGATGCAATAAAAAGAAATACCGAAAGGGACGCCAAGGTTTGGGGCCAATACTCTGTGGGGTGGAATTCCGCCACTTCTCTCTCTCTCAGTTCAGTTGTTATTGAAGTGCTAAAAGTCTGTTCAGTCTGTTCTTTGCATTGGCACGTGGTGCCCGTCTCGTGACAACAAATTTGAGAGCTTCAAAAGCCTCAACGGTTGCCTCGGGCAAAACAACACGCTGACGACGAGTTTTCACCCCTTTCTAAACATCTGTCATGGGTGCGGCAATGCATGCGAAATTCTCTATTGTGCGAACTATATGCTTGACATAAACAAAGAAAAGAACGCACATCATATGTAGTTTTGGGCAAATTCCACATAGCAAAACCCTTAATTTTGGCCCGAATATGATCCAAACTTGAGTGCCCCCATTTTTATCATTGCTATTATGTCCAAGTGACTTGCCTTACCCAAGGTTGACACGTAAGGTCACGTACCTTCAGTATCGGTGCAAAGACATGTGGTCTAATCAAACTACAAAAATTATAGCATGTCGTGGATGTTACGTATGATAAAAATAAAAGACTTGTTATTTCAACCTAGTATCTAGTCTTTAGAGAATAAACATGAGAGGAGAGAGCTTAATAGGATAAGAGGCTAAAAGGGCTAGAGCCCAAACACATCGAAAAAGGCCAAAAATGCAACCCACAATTGTCAAAAAATGGCCATTTTAATCAGTCAACAAAGTCCCCAACGTTGACCTGAAAACGATCGAAGGAGTCTATAATAAAACATATTAGTTCATGGTAAAGAACTGAATATACAAGTTATCCCGTACATCGAACGTAAACCTTACCAAAGTCACTTTTTCAGATAGAAGGGACCGTCCACTTAGCAGTCATTGTGTATCAGATCTCATTATAGCCTCCTTGATTTATTGAGTTAGTA
Organism: Adiantum capillus-veneris; assembly: GCF_014529385.1. Lineage (NCBI taxonomy): Eukaryota > Viridiplantae > Streptophyta > Polypodiopsida > Polypodiales > Pteridaceae > Adiantum > Adiantum capillus-veneris. Next base: position 122,906,922 of record NC_140951.1, on the reverse strand, counting down.
GCTAGAGTAATTGTTCTGCAATGTTGCCAAGCCCATATGAAACTTACGTACGAAACAAGATTTCATAGGTATGAAATGGGTTTCAAATGTCTTTTGAAACGTAAGAAACGCGATATAAAAAAACTCAAAGATATAACCATATTTAATTAATCCAGTGGAATTTCCTATAAACATGGTTCAAAACATTGAACTTTATTGACACAATTAAACAGAAAAAGTTACAAAGAACACGTTACGTGTGATACATTTCTTTAGCATCTACTACCAATCTAGTAAAATTTCAAGGTTCAAGCAAACACAGGTCCACTGCTAGGGCATGCCACAATCTAGTAAAATTTCAAGGTTCAAGCAAACACAGGTTCACTGCTAGAGCATGCCACAAACTACAATCTCCACCATTTTGAAATAATAGTTATCTAAGCTAGTAGCCAATGAGCATTCAAATGCTCAAAATAAGAACAATACATATCCGGGATTACGTGCAAGCTATGTACCCTCTACTCGATGTGACTACAAAACGTACGAAACGATTGGGCACAAATTTTCACAATAGAAACCCCTTTCAAGTAGAGTACGGTTTAAGGTATAAAAAACGCATTCCATATGAAAGAAACGTTTTGAAACGTTTCATAAGTTTCATATGGATATTAAACGCGTTTCTATGCAGCATTGTTGCTCGCTCTCTCTCGCTCTCTCGCTCTCTCTCTCTCATTGTCTTGTGTGTCCCTTCTCCTTCACCTCACAACTCATATTAATACAATGCATAAGACACATGCAGACATTGATGGTTATCAAAAGCTTTAAAAGCGCATAAAATTTATCCATAGCATGCAGCAATCCTTGAGTTTTCGAACAAAAAAATTCAAAAATCTGTGCACTTGCTCTTAAACCATAATATAGCTCAACCTACAGTAACCCGAGAAAAGCAGGCAATTTTTCTGTCTCACGGCATGTTGTACTTCCTGAGGTTCTCTCTCTCTCTCTCTCTCTCTCTCTCTCTCTCTCTCTCTCTCTCTCTCTCTCTCTCTCTCTCTCTCTCTCATGAATTCAACGGTTATGAGGATAGGCACCTGTGACTTGAGGGCAACAGCAAGAGCGTCGATGGCAGGTGCGTGCGCCGCTTCCTCCACTAGGTGACGCTGTCGCAGAGCCCAGCGAGCTTCTTCGATGGCAGCAGCCATACGCTCTTCTCTAGTTGCCATGACAAAGACCTACATATGTATATCTCTGCTTACGTTCTGTTTCAGGAACCTCTGCAGGTGTTGCGCTTTGAACGATTGGCAAGGTCGGGACTTGGGGGAAGAGCGGCAGGAGTTCGAGGGAAAAATCTCAAATTCCAATATTTATTGGTACTTCCCTCTTGAACTAACCGGTCTTGAGTTCAAATCTCCTCGTCGGCTAGATCTTTAAGGTCTCTTGGGATAGTTTCCTACGACGTTAAAACAACCTCTTCTTCTTCTTCTTCTTCTTCTTCTTCTCTATCTATCTAGAGCATCTTCCACGGTGGAAGGCAATGAACTCTCTTTCTTCCACCTTGCTAGTGTTCGGAGATTCTCTTAAGGGTGGGCCAGAGATGGTGGAGGCATCCCATTGGTTCCTTTTTGTTGTGTTAGGGGTGGAAGAGAGTTTGGGCTAGGGGAGGGAAGCCGAAAGAGTGAAAGGGGGGTGGGAGAAAGAAAAGCTCTTTCTTCCATGACATGACGGAAACTTTTGTTTCTTCCATCGCCTAATGTGAACCCCATTCTTTTTTTCCTAAGTTGGGATTGGTTGGAGCCTTCACAATTGAGCTTTCGCCGCCTGAGTGAACCCAACCTAAGTGAAGCACTGCTTGCAAATGTCTCTAGATGCCTTGTTTTCATATCTTCAAGACTTTAATATTGGCTACCATGGACACGATTACACAATTTGAATCGTGTTGATAGGGAAAAAGGTTGTAAATCATTCATGCCAGAGGTTTAAGACTCTTGTAATTTATTATTTATAGATACTCTTTATACTTTAGGTTACACAAATATCAAGTCTTATTATGGAGAGGACTTGTCACTTTGATTTGCACTTAGTTTAAATGTTAATATTCTTTTAAGCCTTATAGTCTTACAAGCTATCAAACATCATAGGTTGATTGTGCATTGCAGGTTGATTGTGCATTGCAAATACACTGCACAATAGTAGTTAGCATGTATATGGGACTTTACATATCTTGCATCAAATAAATAACTCTGAAATTTCTCGTTGATTCAACCTAGTTTTATGTCATCATTGGTAGGCCTCGCTATTTTATCACCTATTGGCATGCTAAAACATGGCCCTAAAGGAGAAGGGAGAAAGCTTTTACAAATTTTCTCTATATATATTTTTAGTTTGCAAAAGAGTCATATCTCCTCTATTTGATGTCCTCATGGTATGATCCCTTGTTTTCGAATGCCCACATGAGGCTTAACCTTGTTCAAAGAGGAAATTGCAAAAATTTGAGGTATTTCATTGAATGTTTACACTATTCTTCCCAAATATTAGGTCAAATATCTCCTTTTCCTCTTGCTCTTAACTAGTATTCTTGAGTGTCCAAGCTATATTATCATAAGCTAAGACTCACTTTTTTGGTACACTACTATTAGATGCACACACAAAGACATTGTTCGGACAAAGTGCTTCTCTCTCTCTCTCTCTCTCTCTCTCTCTCTCTCTCTCTCTCTCTCTCTCTCTCTCTCTCTCTCTCTCTCTCTCTCTCTCTCTCTCTCTCTCTCTCCATTATCTCTTCCCTCTCTCCTTTCGTTGCACACTCGGACATGGTAAATAATCACAAAAGGTGTTCTAAGCATAGGTCTTCCCAACGCCTTCCCCAAGAGCTTCATCTTGATTGTTTCCATTACTGGTGTTTCGGTGGCTACCCTATGTTGTTTGGCGATGATTTCTTAGATTTACCCTATGTTGTTTGGCAATGATTTACCCCCTTCCATCCAAGTGCTACCCCCTTTCCTTTGCTTTTTTGCCTCGCAAGAGGATTAGCCATCGGTTTTCCCCTTTGGTCATGCCCTTTTATTGCTAAAGTTTCATAGCATTTTTTTCAAAAAGCCCTAGTTGATCAACTATTTTTTGTTGCATGAAAGCAAGTTGCAGTTTTGGAGAGCTGCCCCTTTCATTTTTCATTTCTAAGGCCATCACTTCAACTTGGAGTTCATTCTCGTGTTGGATCTACCTTACATTTAAGCATGAATGTGCAGAAACAATAATGGGTGTGCACTCCACAAAAAGAGAGAGCCATGTTGAATATCTACGGTGTGTCTTTGAGAAATGCCATCTATATAAGATTTGTTTAAATCCTGAAAAATGCATTTTTATGATTAGACAAGGCAAAATTCTTGGACATGTTGTATCAAAAAATGGTATTGCCACAGACATGGAGAAGGTGGCAGTGATCATTGAAATGTCTAGACCGACAAACATCAAGGAAGTTCAGGCATTTATGGGACATTGTGACTATTACCGTAGATTCATCTACATATATGAGTCATAGCTAACCCATTTATAGCCTTATCACTCATTTTAAGTGGACAAATGAATGCAAGGAATCATTCCAGAAGCTTTGAACAAGCCTTGACCACAACACCAATATTGAAAACTCCAAACTGGAACAAAGTTTTCCATGTGCATGTAGATGCTTCAAATTTTACTATTGGTTGCATATTAGCTCGGCCAAGAGAGGGGAGTATGGATTTCCCTACATCATATGCCAGCAGGTAGCCAAACCTAGCAGAAAAGAATTACACAACCACTGAAAGGGAAGGTCTTAGAATGGTGTACGCAGTCCAAAATTTTTGACATTACTTGTTAGCTAACAAGTTTGTCTTTTTTGTGGATCATCAAGCCTTACTCATTTGGTGAACAAGTTGTGCAATACAGGAAGAATAGTCAGATGGTTCACCATCCTACTTGAATTTGATTTCATAGTGGTAGTCAAAAAGGGCACCACGCACCTAAGAGCGGATCATTTGTCAAGGATCACCTCAAGGGAAGCACCAAAGGAAGTAGACGATGATTTACCAGATGCTTATCTGTTCTTTGCGGAAATGATTGCTAGATGGTTGGAAGATCTAGTCTCCCTAATGAACATAGCGCAAGTAGATTCCCAAATACCACTTCCTATTACACCACGATTGATAGAGCAATCAACACTATCAATTGTTGGCTGGAAGACTATATCGGAAGAACAAGGATGGAATTTGGCTTTTGCGCATCAACCCAAAGGAACAAGAAACATACTTGAGTCAACCTCATACTACGATGGTAGGTATGCATGTTGCAAAAGACCAAACCATACAACGATTGCCTTTGCTTGGGGTTTATTGGCCTACCATGAAGAAAGACGATCATGGTTACATAAATAGTTTCCCTCAATGTAAGAAAAAGGCGCCATACCCCATGCCACGTTATTTTGGATTTCAATGACACAATAGTGGAGTAGATATCTGGTGGAATATTTGACCAACGAAACATTCCCTGAAGATAAAAGTAAATGACGATGAAGAGCAATAGATACTGAAGCAACCAACTATACAATGATTGGGGATTAGCTCTATTGATGAGGAGAGGACCAACAACTTAGGCTGTGTGCCAATGAAGAGGAATACCTTCCTATCTTGCAATAAGCGCATGCGAGTCTTGCAGGAGGCCATTTCTCTCATGAAACCATGGCCAAGGCTATATTGATGGCACGCATCTAGTGACCAACATTGTTTGTCAATGCCAAAGAATTTGTTCAACGATGTGCTTCATGTCGGTGAGCAAAGATGCCGACACAAATTGATAGCATGTCATTGCGACCTATGATGGGAGCTCACGCATTTGCTAAGTGGGGTATAGACTTTGTGGGTCCAATACAACCACTGGCATACAAAACTCAGGTGCAATGTATCATTGTGGCTACGGATTACTTAACCAAATGTGCTGAGGTAGGAGCCACTAGAAAGAACAATGCTAGAAACATAGCTGCATTTTTGTACGAATGCATATTCACTAGGTATGGACTTCTTATTGAGCTTGTAAGTGATAAAGGTTCACATTTCCTCAATAAAGTGATCAAAATTTTTTTAAGCGAGTTCATGGTGATACATAACAAATCCTCACCCTATCATCCTCAAGCTAACAGTCAAGTAGAACATACAAACAAGATCCTAAGCTCTATGCTTACCAAGATTGTTAGTTTAGGTAGAACAGACTGGGAGATGCATCTTCGTTCAACCTTGTGGACGTATCAAGTTTCATTCAAAACAACCTTGAACAACACTCCTTTTAACTTGGTATATGGATTAGATGTAATTCTACCCATGGAAATTTTATTACCCACTCTCATAGTCAAGTCGAAACAGAATGGGCACAAGTTTTCAAAACGACTTGAGGACTTAGAACGACTCGATGAATAAAGATTAGCGGCGATCACCCATATATATGCACAAAAACAAAAACAAAAACAGTTTTTTGACTCACATTTGCTGACAAAAAATTTCAAACAAGGGGATTTGGTTCTAGTTTACTCCTTGAAACAACATATATCCAAGTTCAAGAAAAAGAGACACGGTCCTTTTTTCATTGAAGATGTTTCACCGAGTGGTGCCATCAAACTAGCTACATTAGATGGAGAAATCATGGAAAATTGGATTAGTGGATGTCGACTTTGCAAATACCATCTGTCCTTGACTAATGACCTTTTGCAAAGAATGCATGCAGTGAAGGAACGAAAGCTAAAAAACCCCTCAATACACCCTAAATTGGATTAGTGGATGTCGACTTTGCAAATACCATCTGTCCTTGACTAATGACATTTTGCAAAGAATGCATGCAGTGAAGGAACGAAAGCTAAAAAACCCCTCAATACACTCTAGATTCAACCTCTAGTAGATGATGAGGTAGAGACCGATGACGAATGGCAGGATGGATTGGACATGCGTATAATCGTAACTTTGAAGGATGGTTCAAAGTCAAAGCCCTAGCTAATACGGGTGCACAGCTTAATCAATCAACTATACAACATACAAAAAAGCAACAACACGACCGTTGAAACATTGTAGAGCACAAGTAAAAGGCTGCCATAAGGAGCTAACACCAACATTGGGACTGATCAACCTCAACGTCTTTGTGCATGGATTTTTGTGCCCACACATCTGCATTTTCATTACAAATGAGCATATGAATGAAGATATGGTTCTAGGAGTTCCATGGATGCGCACTTACAAATCATTCCAAGACTGGGATGACAGAGTTCTTGAATTAACCCTCAAGGGTGGAAAATTACAAGTGCATTTTGCTCATAGCCGTGAAGAATGGAAAGCTGCCCTCCACACTTAGAAGCTCCCCAACCCAAGTCCTATGGCCGCTCTTTGACACCAAATTCATTCGCACAAAACTGACATGCAAGGAACCAGGCAATTTCGGTTACCCAAGACCCAGCTCGCTACCAATCCTACATAATATATGGGTGCTTAAAAAGTTGATGCACATTAAGAAGAAGCCTACTATGGCACCATTCTACCCACATCAACAACGGAAATTTCAATTACAAACGAAAAAATGGGTATGAAAACCTAAGCAGGAATCTAAAGCTAAGACCGAGGCGCCAACTATCCTCAAAAGACAAGGCACATCCAAAGGAAGCGATATATCAATGGGTACCCAAGACCCCACCAGTACCAACCACTTCCAGCACAATGATTGCGACCAGTATGTATAGCACTATCAAAGAACGAGCTCAACTGCTACAGGATTTACTCTTCAAGTGAGTTAAAAACAGATTGCTTCGCCATCGGCAACCCTTGAGTACACTACTCAAGACCCACCTCTTGCACCGCATACTGTTTTTACAAGCATTGACATCAGTAGGATTGTCTATGTATGGCCAATCTCAATCATGCATAGACACGATTTTATCACCCATGCACTACACAACCCGAGCTATACTCTATCATCCTAGAGGACTCATGCAAAGGGGAATTGGGGGGGGGGGGGGGGGGGGGGGGGGGGGGGGGTGCATTTTGAATGCGGACCCAAGTGTATGAATCTGATAGAGAAAAGGGAAATGTTTAAAGTAATTGTGTGTTAACATGTAATTTTTTGGGGAAAAATTACATGAAAATGCCCTAACAACTAAGTGAATGGGGAGAATACATGTCAAAATAGAAAAAAATATTGCAATTTTACTCTTTTTGTGTGTTTTTGGGCCAAAAATATGATCAAAATGGAGTAATTCACAAAAATATGGCCCAATACTGAAATTAGGCATGTTTTAGTATTTTTGGGTTTGAAATTCTATTTCTAGAGTGATTTTGTTAATTTTTGCTATTTTTTCTAAGTATAAAATAATAAATAAATGCCAAACAGATTCAGATGGAAGAATGGAAGGAACCATGATGATCAGGAAGCAAAGACGGTGTCGTGCAACTCCACTTCCATGAAGAGAAAAAGAGCAGAGAAATGCAAGCTAAGCTTCTTTGAAGCCTACACATTTAGTGAGCAATGATCAGGGCTTGATAACAGGCCAAGCTTAATGATTCATGTATGCCAGATGCGGCTTAAAAGGGCCAACAAATGTCTCAATGATGCCAAAAATGAGTATGCTTGCAATGACCATAGATGAGAGATTATGATCTAGAACTGTAGTGCTTGAAGTGCTCTACCGGCCTGTCTTTACGGCTCGTCAATTGGAGCTACGATGAAGAAGTTATGGCACTTGGAAGTTTGAGTTAATGCAGATCCGTACCGGATTGGGCCTAAAGTGCTCACTTTGTGGGGCGCGTCAGTCTTTTCAGATCAGGGATCGGAGTTTTGGTTGCCAAGTTATTAGTCGTTAAAGATTCACCGGGGGCCGGCTCCGTACCATACCAGTCGACTCGACCGGAGTGCCATCTGGGAGATTTTGGCTCTCGCTCGGATTTTGGAGTACAGCAAAGTAAGTGCTCGAGGAGAATCTTGTCCGAAATATTATCTCGAGCACTACATTGATAGCATCTACATGTACGTCAAATGTGGTGTACGTCTCATTAAGTACAAAAACTGCTTGAAGAGCTTCATGTGATCCCATGGAAAGCATTGATTGCGGGATTTACCCCAAGGGGAGAGAATCCCTGATGAGACTGTTGGCAAGGACTGCTCGAAAGAGATGTCGTGCTTGGCAGTGCTTTGGCCGACATGTATGCTAAATGTGATGCCAATCCAAATGGCCGCCCACTCAAACCCAATTGGCCGCCCAAAAGGGCCAAAATAAATGAGCACCATAATTTATTAAGTGTAAAAAGGGAAATAAAAAGGCCATGGCGTGGACAGGGCAGCAAGGACGAGTGCAGCAGGGAGGTGTTTTGCTCGCGCAAGACATGGGAACGGGAGGATGCTCTCGCTGGTGAAACGAGAAATGCTCAGCATGCTATCGCGCATGTTTTCGGTGCCGATGCCGGCGGATTCGACGCTGGTCAACTCGGGTGTGCCACGTCATCAGGACCGCTCCCATGCCACGTCAGTCATGGCGTCGTGACTGCGTGGTGGGGGCAAAATTTGAGAGGGCTATTTTAGGGTGTTTTTTCAACAACGAGAAAAAAGAAGGGAATCAACGAAGAGAAGGGAGTTGTTCGAAGAAGGGAGGAGGACCAAGGCGAGGAGGTGAAGGGAGCCAAGGCGAGGTCTCTCTCTCTCTCTCTCCATCTCCAATCAAAGCAAGAGAGGGTTCTGTATCTTTCTCGCTCTCGTCCTTCGCTAACCAAGCAATCTCTCTCTCGGCCATAATCAAGAGAGGAGCATGTACGGGAGAGAGGAGCAATCGAGGGGTTACAAAGAAGCAAGGCGAGACAAGCAAACTAAGGGAAGTGAAAGCTCTCTCTTTTGAACTCGGTTACCAAAGAAGAAAAAAGTAAGGCAAATCAAAGGGCTCTATCTCTCTCGGCCTTCTGGTAAACTAGAGGAGACTCGCTCTTGAGTAAGCAAGGGGAGATGATAAACTCTCTCTACAGTATTTGGAAGATACAAGGGTATCAAGCAGGAGATACTTACGTCCTACTCAGCTTATAAAGACTCTAATGGCGAGCATAAGTGAAAATTTTACAGTCTTGATCTAATTCGAGAGCATTAAACTCTCCTAACTCCATCAGTGCCGTTAACGGCACACATTTGTAATCGAATTCCACTTCGGCTAATCATTAGCGGTTTAAACCATTTCGATTGTCAAGTTTTAAGTATTTAAAGTGTTGACAAAATCTTTTGCCTTGTTCCGTTCGTCTTGTCTCTCTTATGTCCCACAGCAAGCAGCCCGGTGCTGACCCGACTCACCTCGCGAACCCATATCCCCCGACATCTTTGGTGACTCGACGTGAAACGAGTCGGGGTGGGAGGTAAAGATGGAGATGCCATAACAGTTAAAGCATTTTATTGAAGATTTTAGTGCCAATGGATTTGATAAAAATCTGGCAGTTACAGATTTTCCAAAAATGATGGAATTGGTTCAGGGGTATCTACAGGAAGCAAAAGCCATACAGATAAAAAAGCAGATTGATGATGCTATAGAGCTAGCACTTGATGTTGTATGTGAGCAGTGTTATGTTTTTCAGGGATATGATCCAGAAGGTTTTATTGCATGTTATAAAGAGCCGAAATGTTCCAGAAGATCGGATGATTGCAGCTTTTGAGGAGGTTGTAAACTCTGATTTTAAAAAGCAGGTTCAAGAACTGGCAGAAGAATATCCCACACAGTGGGAGTATTTTGCAGAGGAATTTATTTACGAAAGCTCAAGGATTCTAGATCGGGAAATAAAGGAGATTACTGAACGAAATAAGGTTGTCTTTAGTAAAGGTGAAGGGGATCAGATGCAAATCCTCAACTATTATGAATTTTGGGCGCATATTTCTGCAAGAAGTAAAGCCAAAGAGAATGCTAAGCTGGAAGTAGCAGATTCAGTTTCAGAGGAGCTTAATTTGAGCAAAGAAGAAAAGGTAAACAATGAATTTAAAGCTGGAACAGATTTATATGAATTTTTTTCAAAGATTGCTTGCATGGACGCTACCTCTAATAATGGTTCAAGCGAAGACATAGACTGTACAGCAAGTGGTTCACAAGCTGCTGACCTTGACATGGTTTCTTCTGAAGGAGTTCATTAAGTAGATGAGCCTCTACATGATATTTCTAAAACTATCAGCACTATAGGCGAGCATGTTAACATGTTTGCTACAGATGATTGCATAAACAAAGCTATTATATACACAATAGCTGATGAAGTGACTCAGATTGTGGACCCAGCACAGGATGAGCCTGAGGATTGCTACTAACAATATGCTTGCAGATGATGCTATCACAGAAGAGGATGCTATAATCAGTGAATTTTTGTCTAGATCTGAAGGAGATGTTTATGACAGTATAGAAGAGCTTTCTTATGCATATACCTCTTCAGAGGGGGTGCCAGATGAGCCTTTACAGCTCTATAATGTATTGCTAAGTAACATGGATGTAGATGAGGAAGCAGAGAATGATATGGATGAGTATGAAGATTGCTCGGATCATGTTGATTGTGAACAGATTATAGACAAGGATTTTACATCTATGCTTGTACATGGGCTGCATGAGGAGATAACTCCTATAGTTTTCATTAATGTTGAGACTTCCAAGGGTGATTTTCTCGAGGATATTATGGATGAAGATCTACATGATAAAGCTGTTTTTCATGATCAAGCTAAAATCCCAACAGATGAAAATTCGTCTGATGATACAGGTCGAGAGACTCCCAAGTTTTTTCGTGATGGCTATGAAGCTAGAGGGGGTGATGATGCTAAATCATCCTTGATACTGCATAAAATGCACAGGGTTTTTCATGTGCTTGGACAATGTGCCATATGTGGCTGGATTTGGATGCTATTCCTATTGATGCTTATGTCAGTGATGTCTTGGCTGCCAGTAAAAGGGAGCCAGATTTCTTTAATGCTTTCTGGTAACGAGCTTAAGCTGCCAACAGTCTACGGGATGTGGGTGTTGCACTATGCTTCAGGTGAAGCTCTAGTATATTGTGGAGCCCATCAATGCTATGTGATCTCGATGGTGCTTGATCCAAGAGATTCTAAGGGTAACAACAATGCAGCCCCTCCTTATGGTTCTTCTGTGAGTGAAAAATCACATGTTCCTAATGCTTTTGTTGGCAGCAATTCGTTTGGAAATTTTGGTGATAAGGGCAAAAAGAAGATGCATTGCCATTATTGTAAAGCTAATGATCACTTGATCAAGCAATGTTCTAAGTTGAATATCAAAGCGGCTAAGAAGAAAGAGGATGGTTCCACTGCAAATGTTGGTTCCACTACAAATGTAGCTATTGTTGAGTTGTGATGCTGATGTTGATGCAGAATGGCCCTTTTAGTGGAGAGGGTACATATAATCCTGCTATCCATGATGCATGCATGTCAGTTGCTGCAGATTCACATGTGTGGTATTTTGACAGTGGTGCTACAAAGCACATTACCCCACATCGTGATTTGTTCACCTTTCTTGAGGGTGTCCCTCATGTGAATTCAGTTACTTGTGCCAACAATGCCTCTTATTCGGTTCAGGGAGTTGAAAAGATTGTGCTTACTATTGCAACTGGAAGTTCTTTCAGTCTGTATCTGCACTTGCTAGACCTTGTCTTGTAGTCAAATTTGTGGATGACAGAGGTACAATACATGATCTTAGTTTTTGTGATGAAATTATTGCATCTGGCATTTTATGATGGGGGATGTATAAGTTCACTTTGTATGACAAGTGTGGGCATAATTTTGCAGATGCATATGTGGATTCAAAGGCTATTTCAGATGCAAAACTTTGGTTTGCACGTTTAGGTCATATGAAGTTTGCTACGTTTGCTTCGTTTTGCAGATAATTGATATGGTTGCTTCTTTGCTACTTCTTGAAGCACCTATCAAACATGTTTGTGAAGGTTGTATTTTGGGTAAGATGTAGTGTTCTAAGTTTCCAAAGGATGGTTCAGTTAGGGCCACATGCAGGTTGCAGCTTGTGCATAATGATGTTTGTGGGCCTATGCAAACTCCGTCCTTGGGAAATTACCTTTACTTCACGACTTTCATTGATGATTACTCCAGGCATACATGGGTATTTTCACTTAAAGTGAAGTCCGAAGAATTTATGTGCTTCAAACAATTTCTGGCTATGGCTGAAAATGTCTTGAAATGGGCACCCTCCATTCCGATCCAGGGGGGAGTATATGTCTCATGAATTTAATGCATTTTTGGCTCATCATGGGATAAAACACCAATGTACACTGCCTTATAAACCTCAACAAAATGGTGTTACTGAGAGGAAAAATAGGTCACTTACAGAAATGGCACAATGTGTGGTCAAAAGTCAAGCTTTGCCACATTCATTTTGGCTTGAGGCCATCATGTGTGCCACTTATGTACTGAACAGATGTCCTACAAAAGCTTTGCAGTCTATTACTCCATATGAAGCATGGCATGATAGAAAGCCTTCTATTGAGCACATGCGTGTTTTTGGATGTTTGGCATATGCTTTGGTGCCACAAACACAACGCAAAAAATTGGATGATAAGGTTGTCAAATGTATTTTTGTTGGTTATAGCACTGAAAGCAAAGGTTATAGTTTGTATCATCCACAAACAAAGCATATTATGGTTTGATGGGATGGTGTGTTTGTGGAAGATTCTGTTCAATCCTTGTTGTCATGTACTAGACACACTAATGTAAGCTCACATGACATTTATGACACTTTGTTCCCTCTTTTCAATGGTGGGAGTTTGAATGTAAATTCCAATGAGAAAAATGTACATCCTATGGAAGTTTCTGAAAATGTTACAGATATGCCTATTACTGATGATGAGTAAAGGGATGAGAAGAGGCTGGGAATGAGTAGGCTAGAGGTATTCCTAAATGGCTAGTGCATACTTTGTGTGACAGTAAATTGGATGCACCTTTGTCTAGTCGTACTCGTTCAAGGTCTCGCCATGCATTTTATGCATCAGATTGTTATGCTTTGGCTGAGTATAGCTTACATGATATTGAGGAACCTCTGTTTTTTGATGAAGCATATAATCCAAAAATTTGGATGGCTGCCATGCAATTGGAGTATGATGCACTTATAGAAAATGACACATAGACTTTATGTGATTTGCCTCTTGGTAAAAATTCCATTGGTACGAAGTGGGTTTACAAGTTGAAATGCAAGCCCGATGGTGTGATTGATTGGTATAAGGCTCGACTTGTTGCAAAGAGTTATGCGCATAGATTATGAAGAGACTTTTGCTCCCACTTGTTGTATGACTATTGTGTGTTTTCTATGTGCATTGGCAGCTCATTTTGGTAGGATGTACATAAGTCAAACATTGTTACTGCTTTCTTTAATGGTGACATATTTGAGGAAATTTATGTAACACAACCTCCCAATTTTGTCAAGAAAGGACAAGAGGATAAAGTGTGCAAATGTTACAAAACTTTGTATGGGTTGAAGCAATCTCCTCATGCTTGGTATGAGAAGGTTGACACTCATTTTTTCAAATGAGGCTTTCGTTACAGTCCAACAGAAAGCACATTGTACATAAAGCGTGAGGGTGATGTACTTCTCATTGTGGTTCTTTATGTGGATGATTTGTCAATCATTGGACCAAGTGAGAGACATATTGCTGAATTTAAGGCTGATTTGAATGCTACTTTCTTTCAAGATGAAAGATTTGGGACTGTTGCATCATTACTTGGGTATACAATTGAAGTGGTGTGATAATGGTATTGCCTTGTGTCACAAAAGTTACATAGAGACATTTCTATGTAAGTTTGGACTTGAGGATTGCAAACCTATTGCCACTCCCATGGAAACAGGTTTGAAATTAAGTCTTCATGATTTTGGTGATCCTGCAGATGTCACTCTTTACCTAACTGATGTTGGATGCCTCATTTATGTATGCAACACGAGATTGGATATTCAGGTTGCAGTCTCACAAGTCAGCAGATTTATGCATAGCCCATGGTGTAAGCAGTGGCAGGATGTCAAGTGGATTTTATGCTACTTGAGTGGCACTTTACATCTTGGATTGTTTTATCCCAAGGAAGGATCATTGCCTTCAGACTTACATGCTTTTTCAAACTCATATTGGGTTGGTTGTTTTAACAAGCGAGTGTCCACAAGTGGTTTCTCTTTCATGCTTGGCAGTTCATGACAATTACGATTGAGTGTGTATGGCTCAGACGCCTTATGGCTGATTTGGGTGTTGGACAGGACACTGCCAACACTATCTACACTGATAGTCAGAGTGCAATGGAAGTTGCAAGAAACCCAATTTTTCATGCTCTCACAAAGCACATTGAGGTGCATTACCACTATGTCAGGGAGAGACTCTCAGCATGAGAGATCAACTTGGCTTATGTGCCAACACAGGACAACCTTGCAAATCTTTTTGCAAAGGCATTGCCTCGTAAGAAGTTTGAAGCTTTCCGAAAAGGTTTGGGCTTACTCCCCTTTGTGGAGTGATAATGTCCTCATGGCATGGCACTTCCCTTTACTCTAAGTGCTAGCTCTCGTTCACCGCATCACTCCAGGGGGAATTTCTTACCATATACATGTGGTAGTGATGTGTGTGAACACACATAGTACCGCCGGGGCATTTTTTCCATTTTTAGGAGGTTTTTCCCCCGTGCATTGTATATATGCCCATCATTCTAGGGCTATCTATATTTCCATTGCACACTAAGTAATACACTCTCTGTTGTGTGCCTTGGGCTTCCTTTATTGTCTCCAAGCCGTGTGTGTCTTCCCGCAACCTTAATTCCAACAAAAACAGATGGTCTCACCTTGGCATCTTCTAGAGAGTTTCTTAGTGTTGCAAAGCTAGATCCTCCAATGTCAAACTTTGAAAACTCCTCATGTAACTTCTAATATTTCAGATAATCCCGCTCCATAGTTGCAAGAACATCTTTGATGGTCTTGGCCAATGCTGTGAGCTTAGACCTGCCCTCCTCTTTGAGTAGCTTTTGCTTAATCTCCTCAACCTGTACATGTTTCTTCTAGAGAATATCTTCAAGCCTCTTCAACCTTTCCCCGAATCTTTCATGTAAATCTCGGAGCAGTGTCTTCTTACAGTCATCAAACTGTGGGCGACTAGGGACCCCTTGGGCCTTGGATGATGTGGGTTTTACAACACTACGTTGGGTAGCACATTCCATCTTCGAGAATGCACTCAAGAATCTAGCTCTCTCTTTGCTTCAACCTCTCCATTGGCCTCACAAGCATGCATGATGATAGCTGCCTCTTGTACCCAATTCTCCCTCTGAGAACCAGTGTCCTGAGCACTTTTGGAGTGCTTCCAGAAAAAGCCCCTTGCAAACAGATGGAGAGCTCTTTATTGATGGACATCTCTTGGTACACCCTCAAGTGCAACTCCATCAGCTGTGCAAATATAATGCTCTTGTACCCAATAACACTTTATCTTTGTGCCTATTTTGGGGCAGCCACAAGTGAATAGAGATGTCCAGTCCTTATTTGAAATGTCATTGGTCCACATGCTTGGGGATTGACATTGCTCTCATGCCACCCATGGATCTCTTTGAACTCAACCTCAACTATGTAGAATTCCATGGCAAAGCAAAGTGGAGGTCAGGAATGTTTAAAAACCATGAAGGACATTGCGACGCCTTTAGGTGTTTGGGACAAGTTGTTTTGGCCCAAACCTTTTGTTTCTTGGAGCTTGGGGAAGCTTTTGTAGGCTTTGTGGGTGTATATCCTTTCTTCTTAGGATCACACATTCACATGCAAAACCAACAGCAAATCAACTTTGATCAACACCAAACTTGGCAGGCACATTCCTTACTAGGTTAGAAACACTTCTTGACCAACAAACATAAAATCTGCACACTTGCAAAAATTGCAATTTTCTCTGGCAACAAAATTACAAATCATAAAAAATGGTGCCGAACACACCTACTAGGTACTCTCAAGTGTTGGGAATCCAATGCAACTAACAAAATCTCAAAACAACACTCAGATAGTGAGATATGTCACCTGGAAGGTCGTGGGAGTCGATGCTTGGATCTCGCGAGACGCTTGCAATGTAGATATCGATGTGTAGAGCTCCTCGAGGCTATCACGGTGATTCTCTCTGCTTGTCGATACGGTAACCATATGATGCAGTGCAAAGAGATGAAATCTTGACAGCAAGAGGGAGCTCACGACGTACAGAGAAAACCTTATCTCTTATTGTGAATAATGAATTGTCCCTCAAAACCTTACAAAGTTTCCTTTTATACCTTGGCTATGGATATTTTATGTACAAAGGCTAAAACTACTTCAAAAATAATTGACCTATCCTAGAAGCTTGTCTAACTTATGATACATCTTGGAAGCTCATAGGCCCGGATTTCACATAAATGAAAAGTGATCAAAGATCTAATGGTTTTTTGACAGGGAAATTATAATCACTTTCTGTTTACAAGTGCTCAAACAACCTCTCAAGCATCTTCTTCTCATGAAATGGCATCTATTGTTGGAATCTTCCAACTCTCTCTCTCTCTCTCTCTCTCTCTCTCTCTCTCTCTCTCTCTCTCTCTCTCTCTCGTTGTTGTCTCTACTTTTAGTAAAGAGCTCTGCTTCAAAATTCTATGAAGCTAATTTACAAGGTTAGAAGCTACATGAACACCATTGCACAACCAATTCTAGGTGGTCCAAGAACTACTTGCGCATGCATGTACAAGACTTGCCTTGTCACCCACGGCCTGATTGCAGAAAATTGCTCAAAAACCAAAAATCAAGATAAGGGCACTCCCCAACAAAGAGGTCCAAACATTTGAATAAGCAGCGCGACTTTTCTTTAGTGCCAAGATTGGAGGAAAAAAGACAAACTTCAAGACACACTTTGGCATCATAATCTTGCAGCTGACATGTTAAGGGTTTAAACTCATACAAACAATGATCTCATAGACAAAACTTGCTCTCTCTCTCTCTCTCTCTCTCTCTCTCAAAACACACACACACACACACACACACACACACACACACACACACAGATTATGCATTGACCATGCACTTCAGTGAAGATAGGTATTTGGCAAGAAAGGTTTGGCTCAATTACCTTGATGATGATGTTCTCTACCACTGTGGAGGTAGCAACTTGCTTTGTGTGCTATGAGAGGGTGGAGGGAGCTTGTCTATTAATAAAATTTTGGCTAGAGGATAGAGAGACTTCCAAGGTGTAAGGTACCATTACCTAGGAGCTATGTTGATGCAATTGCATGCATGAAGTGGAAAGCAAGATTGCCAATGTGCAAGGTATCATCACCTAGGATCTGTGCTAATGTAGTTGCATGGATGAAGTGCCAATCAAGATTTTACAAGGATTTCAACAATGCGTGTTTGTGAAGTGGGCGGCCTAAGCAAATGACCAATAAATTTTTTGAATTTTAAAGGTCCATTGGCCCTTAAATTTCAAGATGACTATGTGCCTCCTTTTTTCTCTCCAAAAGAGTTAGCTATATAGCACAATGGACTTTTCCTTGTTTATGAATAAAAAGTGGGCCACTTTACCCAACTTCCAGCCAAATGGATTACTCATGCAAACATGTTAAGAGGAGGGTATGGAAACCCATGGAAAAATACATACTAACGTCCAAAGGGACTTGGCAAAATTCTGAAAACATTCGTCGTGCATATGAGTAGGTACCAGTAAGATGGTATGTGATGGCCAATCTAAACTTGTGTTGAGAGGATGGGACACAAGTTTTAAGGGAAAGAAAAGACATCCTTCACCCCACATTAATCACGCAATCTGAATGCGCAATATGTTAACATTAATATGTCATATGGAAGTAACAGTTTGTAACACGCTGCAATGTAATTTTGTTCTCTACTTAATATAAAGCTCTCGCGCTCTTTATGGTTTTAAAAAAATAATAAATAAAAAAAAACGCTAGCATCTATAAGATACTAAAAGGGGGAGGGATTCCGGTCCCCCCCCACACCACGCGGCAATCCTTGCTTGCTCCGGCCTCCCCCGGTAGTGATTGCTTGCGCAAGAGAGAGGAGACGCGCAAGAGAGACAGAGGTGGGCACTGTCCCCTCATGGCATCCAGTCCGTTGGTTGCCTCCTTGCTCGATCGTGGCTCACGTAGCTCAGTGTGCATGAAAGCTCACCTAAGGCCAATGGCCATGTCAGACCCACCATCAGCGCGTGCGCGCGAGAGAGCGAGCGAGAGAGAGAGAGAGAGAGAGAGAGAGAGAGAGAGAGAGAGAGAGAGAGAGAGAGAGAGAGAGAGAGAGAGAGAGAGAGAGAGAGAGAGAGAGAGAGAGAGAGAGAGAGAGAGAGAGAGAGAGAGAGAGAGAGAGAGAGAGAGAGGTGGTGCGAATTCCGAGCCCACAACAGCGTTGTGACCTGTCTCTCCAACCTGGAAACGGTGACGGCTCTCACAACATGCTATTACTCTCTCACACTTGCTAGAGGTTGCCATGATGGGTGACGAAGGTGGTGGCCAAGAGTAGCATTGAGGCAGTAGGATCAAAGAGTGAACATGAGAGAGAGAGAGAGAGAGAGAGAGAGAGAGAGAGAGAGAGAGAGAGAGAGAGAGAGAGAGAGAGAGAGAGAGAGAGAGAGAGAGAGAGAGAGAGAGAGAGAGAGAGAGAGAGAGAGAGAGAGAGGCTCTATGTGTTTGTAGGCGATAATAAAAGGCAGACAAAGGCCACAAGCTTGAAATTCATACAACACCAGCAACCTACGTGCATTGCCCATGTCCAACAAGGCGAAAAGAGGGGTAGACAAGAGGTGTCGTTGAAGGAAATTGAAGAGGCATGGAGAAGAAGGAAGTACCACTAGCTACAAATAGAGAAGGGGACCAACAATAGCATGAGTTCAACATTTTTGCTCCTCCACATCCCATCATGCCTTTGCTTCAAACTTCTTTTGCTCATACCATCCTCCTCTTGCACGTTCGCACAGAATCTTTACACAACAAAGGGATAAATTACAGGTTGTGATGTAAAATGAGCTTGATTGTGCAAATTTGAAATTTTTACGGGTTATGGATTTCAAATCCTTTTGTGGATCTCTACATAGCACTGTTAGATGCAGTGTCGTTGCCGAAGGCGGCGCCGTTTTACTAATATGAATAAACAAAATGAAGAGCATGCTAGTGTGGAAGCCATGCGATGAGGGTATACATGCGGTGAGTGTAGTAATAGATTGTGTGCGTGTGGATGGAGTACTCACTATTAAATGAGTGAGACCCGTTATTATTTATGTAGAAAAAGTATGGTCAATTGTGAGTAAAGTTAGTGGGCAACTGACGAACAACGGTGGATGTTTGGCTTTGGGGCAAGGCACATGCCACCTTTATCTCCAACATGCTCCCACTTGAAGGCGAATGTCCCAATAAGTGGGTTCTACTAGCTAACTACTAGTATATACAAGTATACTAGGTGAGAGACTCTCTGAGCTTACACCCATGGGCTCACTCTCTTGATCTACATAAAACCATATTGGCTCTAGTGATAGGTGAGCGCATGAATCCATGCTAGAGCATGAATGCAAGTCTTATAGACATATCTGTATGGTCTGTATAGGTCCACAATGCATCATGCTAGTGTCAATAATCATATGACTGATAATACTTGCTAGATCAGAAGGCCTCAACACTAGTAGGTCGTACATGAGATGCTCGAACGTTGAAGAAATTTGTGCAATCTTAGTTGTACTAGCCTTGTCAATGCTATCTGCATACACTACATCATCAGAACTACTCATCACATATGGATGTGTCATCTTTGCAACTAGAATGGCTATATCCCTTTCATCCATAGGTGGAACTATGTATCGTGGCATCACCTCATCAACATCTAGCATGAGCATATCAAAGGACTCCAT
This sequence comes from Adiantum capillus-veneris, assembly GCF_014529385.1. Lineage (NCBI taxonomy): Eukaryota > Viridiplantae > Streptophyta > Polypodiopsida > Polypodiales > Pteridaceae > Adiantum > Adiantum capillus-veneris. The sequence goes on along the minus strand of NC_140951.1, from coordinate 122,887,060 downwards.
GTCGTCCATCTTTGTTTGTGTCTCTAGGGAGCAAGCCTGCTCAACCTCTATTTGCACAGACTCGGATAACAACTACTATGTCTCACTAGAGCACTGCCACTCTACCTCTGTCTCTACAAAGTCTAGTTACATGTCCTGCACAGCCAAAGGCTTTGTCTCTTGAGTATATTGGAGCTCACTCACGAATGAGACATGTTTTGTTTCTCGCATACTACATGACAATGATGCAGTCAAGATGAAACCTGCTCGAACCTCATATATGAAAAAAAACCATATCTATCTCGTCTTGCAATCAAAAGCAGTTCACAACACATGTGGAAAGACTTCTCTCAAAGCAATACATAATTGTCACATTATGCTAGTTGCCTCATCATATCAAAGGCTACACAATCTTAAGAATAATACCCACATGTCGTAGCGTAAAAGATGCACCACTATAGGTAATGACAAGCATATGTCTCTTGCACCCTCTATGTCATATTATGTCAAACCATCAGCTAAGTGAACATGGCCAAGCCTCCCACTAGAGAAGCTACTAAACCACTCACGACACGATGTGATGTGAAAGATCACATCTACATTTAGTATTGGGAGGAAGTACCACATGTGTCAATACATGTAAGCAAGAGGAACACTAGAGGTAAACGTGACATTACTATCACTGACAGACTAAGACACCTCTCTAGCATGTGTCAAAATCATTTTTGCATCTCGCATACATTGTTGTCGCTGCCTCATACATCAAAAGCAACAATGCCTAATGTGCCCTGTATGATCACAATGACAAAAATGCAAGTATCGGCATGAACAAGACCTTCGTCTCTCATGAATCATGTCTATAGACTCTGAAACATCCACATATCTACTAAATGGATGTCAAGAAACCAATTAGTTGAAGAGCATGCCAATGCGGAAGATGTGCGGTGCGGGTGTATGTGTGGTGAGTGTAGAGCTAAGTTGCATTTATATGCCCATATATAAAAAATTTACGTATACTTTGCCTTTATATGTTGTATACCTGTATTATAAATGTGAAAACCATATAAGTAGTATTTTTATCAAAATATATATTTTGATTGAGCTAATGTTTTAATACATACAGGTGGAGGCATAGGCACAATTTGTTCGAACTGTCACATGCACCGACCTCGTGCCTCTCGTATGACCTGCTAACTCTTCTTGCTCTTCTCTCCCTTGCAACCCCTCCTCATGCATGTACCTCTTCTTCAGGTACTAGCGAGTAGTTTTCATTCTCTCTCAAGCTTCAAGTATGTTCTTTATCTACCAATTTTGCCCGACCCCTTTTGTTGTAGAGCATTGGTTGCACCTCAGGGTGAGTATACAAGTTTGATTCCTATCCTTGGTTGTGTTGACCTTTGTGTCACATTGCAAAGAGGACAAGGGCTTAGACAACCACCCTTGCCTTTGGGTCACACTAGAACTTAGACGCTTCATCCCTAGCTAATGTTGACCTTCACGTCACACTATAGGGAGTGGCCTAGGGAATACAACTAGATTCCTTGCCCCTTGCTACTACTGACCACCATGCCACACTACAAGGGGGTTAGGCTTAATAAATTCCTTATCTCTGGTTGTTGCTGACCACCATGTTGCACTACAAGGAGGGGTTAGGTGTAATAGATTCCTCGTCCTTGGTTGTTGATCACCTTTTTGTCACATTGAATGGAGTTTCTTAAGATGTTGTAGATTCCGGATCCCTAGCTATTGCTAACCTTTGCGTTGCACTATAGGGAGTGGCTTAGGGTGTTCTAGATTTCTCATCCCTGGCTGTTGCTGACCATCACATTGCACTATAGGGAGGGGCTATGTGTAATAGATTTCTTGTCCTTGGCTATTACTAACCTTCATGTCGCACTATAGGAGTTTCTTAGGATGTTTTAGATTCCTTGTCCTTGGTGGTTGCCGACCTTGATATCGTATTGTAGGGTGTGGCTTAGGGTTTATAGATTCCTCATCCCTAGTTGTGTTGCTAACCACTACGTCACACTGGGGGGGGTGGGGGGAGGAAGGGGGGGTTAGGTCTAAATAGATTCCTCATCCTTGGTTGTTGTTGATCACCACATCACATTGTAGGGAGGGGTTATAGATCAAAAAATTACTTGTCCTTGGTTATTGCTAACCACCACGTTGCACTGCAAGGAGGGATATCGTCATTTTTGAAATGTGAATAAGCATGTTACATCATTAGCCGTGATTTTCTTTATGTAATTATAGCCATATTATCAAAGCTATATACTTTTTACAACTATTTTATCCTATTGTTCTTTTGTATGCTTTTAGTCATGGTAGACATGAAGATATTACATTAGCATTGCAAGATCATTTGCGATGCATTACTACATTCAACTAATCTATCTTTGTATTTTAACTATTAATTTATTAATTAGAAATGTTACTTTCTAATTGATAAATCAAGGGAAGTTTTTTTTTGGGTACTTTAGAGCTTACTTTTTTAGGTGGGCTCAAGGCATCGCTTTCAAGAGAGAGCCTGCCTAGAATGAAAACGAAGTCCATGGGTTTTAGTTAATAATAACTAGTATTTTGATTGAAATATTAGTTTGATCAAAATATATTTCGATCAAAATTCTAATAAATTATACAAAACACCGATTTCAAGCAAAATATATTTCGATTGAAATTCCAAAAAATTGTACGAAATGTTCATTTTGTTGATGTGGCACTGTATAATATGGCCGGATAATTGGGAGTGCCATATAATACGCCTATTTAAGGTGTCTTATGCGTACATCCTATAACGTGCAATGCAACTTAGGTGTGGAGTGATAGATTGTGTGAGTGAATGGAGTGCTTGCTACTAAATGAGTGAGACCCCTTATTATTTAATGTAGAAAAAATAAGATCAATGTTGAGTGGGCATCTGGATAGCAGATGCTCGACCTTGAGACAAGGCACATGCCACCTTTACCCCAACACAAAGTTAGTTGCAATGACTTTCTTGGACTATGGGAAGCCTGACAACGTTTATAAATTTAAACGCTCAGTTAAGGCATTAGATCTAGAACGCCTATTGAAACTATTAAAGACAATTTTGGTAACAAATTGAGAAGTAGTTTATGTATGTCTACCTAAAATATGAAAAATTTGGTAGCGGCATATTCTTGGGTAGCGGCATATTCTTGCTTTTATTGCTTGGCATATTCTTGGGTCACAATTTTGATGAATTAATGCATTCAAGGATAACCTCAATCCTTGATGAGTGATGAGATGGCTCTCAAACAGTCAAATTTTCAAACATTTCAATGTTAAGCTTGGTGTCTCTAGCATATAGCTTCCCATGTCCATGATTAGGTTATGAAGGTCTTGATTGACTTAGACTTTACATTTTTATATCCTTATGATGTTTCGTGTTTTTTACATGTAGTGCTTTGGTAGGAGCCTAAGCTTTGTTTGGATTTGGTCATGAAATGGTAGAGTGTGAAGATTTAGGCTGACTTAATGCCAAAATGTTTTCAGTGCCTTGCAAGTCCCTTCTCAATGAGATCTAATTCAATTCTCTTATCAAGCTTAGGACACCAATGGCACATACTAGTCACATACCGTGATCACACTATTACATGCAATTACTCAAATCTTTGAACTAATTGATGCCCACTCTCATGAGAATGTCTCAATGTTTTAAAATCTGGCCATTAATGTGTTTCCAATCATCCTAGCTCACATGTATGCCTCCCTTGAAGCAAACCTAACAAAAGTTTACATTTCAAAAACATTTGCAAAGCCTTCTATCATTGGGACAAAGGTAGAACCAAGGGAGGCGCGATTGGCTAGGCATACAAGTCAAGGGGTTTCCTAAAGTAGGTCAAGAAGCCTATAAGAGGAGTACAGGGTACCGTTTGGCATAAAATCGAAAAAACAAAACGAATCAGAAGTGATGCCTTTACTGGAAGGAAGGAATGAAGGCAGAGAATGGGCGGGGGTTGCCAAGATGGCAGGCGGCATGGGGAGCGTCGAGAGCAGGCAACGATGGAGGGGAGAGAATGCAACACATAGTAGCAACACCTACCTAGCTGCAAAAGAGGAATCATTTTTTTAAAACAATTGGGTATATGGCAACCACCTGAATAGACTGGGCGATTTGGTTAACTGAACACAATTAGAGTTGAACTCTTGGTATTCTGAGTTCAACCTGTGCCTTGATGCCTTGGATGCTTTGATTGGCATTGACAAATGTGATTTGTGGGCCAAAAAAGAATCTACAAAGGTTTTGCCTAATGACGGAATAAAATAACGGAGTTGCCAGTAGGGAGATACCAATGTTTTTTAAAAAAGAAACAAAGAGAGAATCAAGAACAATGCTGTGCCATATTCAATAGTGAGAATTTATCAAAATTTTCATGCGAAGAAGGAGGAATCGTGCAGGTGTCGATGCTAGCAATTGACAATATCGTGAGCACGATTAGCAACAAGGCGGCAACACTTGTCCGTGTTCAAAATCGACAAAAACACTTGCACACAATTGGAAGTAGGTTGTGGGATAGAGGTAATGTGTAATCATTGAAACCAACATGATGAGTTGGTTAGCTAAACAATGTTGAATCATGGAGGTTCGGGTTCAAATCTTGAAAGGGAGGTTTTTGTTGGGCGTAGTAGAGGTGATGGTATGGTTAGGTGGAGAAAGGCATGCGTTAATCCTAGGTCCTCATGGTATCAAAGCTCATGGACTGCCTTGAAAAAAGGAGGGCTAGTTTTTGTGTGGTCAAGGAAGCTCTCTCTCTCTCTCTCTCTCTCTCTCTCTCTCTCTCTCTCTCTCTCTCTCTCTCTCTCCAGCGCTGTCGCATAGAGCCGCCATGGCATTTTTGTTGGAATTAGGGTTGCAAAAAAACACACACAGCTTGGAGAAGATGAAGGAAGCTCAAGGCACACAACAGAGAGTGTTTTACTTAGTGTGCAATGGAAAGATGGATAGCCCTAGAATGATGGGCATATATACAATGCACGAGGGAAAAAACCTCTTAATGAGGGAAAAATGCCCCGATCGTCCTAAGTGTGTTCACACACATCACTACCACATGTATATGGTAACAAATCTCCCTTGGAGTGATGGGGTGCGAGAGCTGGCACATGAGTAAAGGGAAATGCCATGCCCTGAGGACATGATCAACACACAAAGGGGAGTAAGCCCAAAGATTAGCAGAAAGCTTCAAAATTGTCATGATACGATGCCTTTGTGAAAAGATCTGGAGGGTTGATCTATGTTGGCACATAAGCCAAGCCGATCTCTCCTGTTGAGAGCCTCTCCCTAACATAGTGGTAATGCACCTCAATGTGCTTTGTGCGAGCATGAAAAAATTGGGTTCCTCGTAACTGTCAATGCGCTCTGACTGTCAGTGTAGATAGTGTTGGCAGTGTCCTCTCCAACACCCAAATCAGCCATAAGGCGTCTGAGCCATACACACTCAACCGTAGCTGTGAAGATTTCCATGTACTCAGCCTCACAATTAAAAGTGGCCACGATAGGTTGCTTCTTGCTCAACCATGATATACATGAACTACCAAGCATGAAACAAAAACCTCTTGTGGACACTCCCGTGTCAAAACAACCAGCCCATTGGAGTCCGAAAAAGCATGTAAGTCTGGCGGCAATGATCCCCCAAAAGAAGCCAAGATGTAAAGTGCCACTCAAGTAGCGAAAAATTGTCTTGACAGCCTGATAATGCTTAGACCCTAAGCTATGCATAAATCTGCTGACCTGTAAGACTGCAAACTGAATATCCGGCCTCGTGTGGCATACTTATAATGAGGCATCCAACATGAGTTTGGTAAAGAGTGACATCTGTAGGATCACCAGCATCTTGAAAATTTAATTTCAAACCTGTTTCCACGGGAGTGGCAATAGGTTTGCAATCCTCAAGTCCAAACTTACATAGCAATGTCTCTATTTAACTTTTGTGACACAAGGCAATACCACCATCACATTGCTTCAATTGTATACCCAACTAATGATGCAACAACCCCAAATCTTTCATCTTGAAATTAACATTCAAATCAGCCTTAAACTCAGCAATATGTCTCTCACTTGGCCAGTGATCAGCAAATCATCCACATAAAGAACCACGATGAGAAGTACATCACCCTCATGCTTTACATAGAATGTGCTTTCTGTTGGACTGTTATAAAAGCCTCGTTTGACCAAATGAGTGTCAGCCTTCTCATACCAAGCACGAGGAGATTGCTTCAACCCATACAAAGCTTTGTTACATTTGCACACCTTATCCTCTTGTCCTTTCTAAAAAATATCGGGAGGTTGTGTTACATAAACTTCCTCAAATATGTCACCATTCAAGAAAGCAGTAACAATGTCTGACTAATGTACATCCTAACCAAAATGAGCTGCCAATGCACATAGAAAACACACAATAGTCATACAACAAGTGGGAGCAAAAGTCTCTTCATAAACTATGCATTTTTGTTGTGCATAACCCTTTGCAACAAGTTGAGCCTTATAGCGATCAATCACACCATTCGGCTTGCGTTTCAAGTTGTAAACCCACTTCGTACCAATGGCCTTTTACCAGGAGGCAAATCACATAAAGTCTATGTGTCATTTTCTATAAGTGCATCATATTCTGATTGCATGCAACCATCCAAGTTTTTGAATTCTGTGCTTCATAAAAAAATAGAGGTTCCTCAACATCATGTAAGCTATACATAGCCAAAGCATAACAATATGATGCATAAGATGCATGGCGAGAACCTGAACGAGTACGATTAGACAAAGATGTATCCAATTTACTGTCACGCAAAGTATGCACCAACCATTTAGGCATACCTCTAGCATGCTCATTCTCAGCCTCTTCTCAGCCCTTTCATCATTATCAGTAATAGGATGATCTGTAACATTTTTAGAAACCCCCATAGGCTGTACATTTTTCTATTGGAATTTACATTCGAACTTCCACCACTGAAAAGAGGCAACAAAGTGTCATAAATGTCCTGTGAGCCGACATCAATGTCTCAAGTACATGACAACAAGGGCTGGACAAAATCTTCCACAAACACAACATCTCGTGAAACCATAATACGCTTTGTTTGTGGATGATATAACCTATAACCTTTGCTTTCAGCATTATAACCAACAAAAATACATTTGAAAACCTTATCAATCAATTTTCTGCGCCGTGTTTGTGGCACCAAAGCAGATGCCAAACATCCAAAAATACACATGTGCTCAATAGAAGGCTTTCTATCATGCCATGCTGCATATGGAGTAATAGACTGCAAAGCTTTAGTAGGACACCTGTGCAGTACATAAGTGGTACACATGATGGCCTCAAGCCAAAACGAATGCGGCAAAGCTTGACCTTTGACCATACATTGTGCCATTTACCTAAGTGACCTATTTTTCCTCTCAGCAACACCATTTTGCTGAGGCTTATAAGACATTGTACATTGGTTGTTTTAATCCTATGGCAAGCTAGAAATGCATTAAATTCATGAGACATATACTCCCCCCCTCGATCGGAACACAGAGGTGCCCATTTTGAGACATTTTTAGCCATAGCCAAAAATTGTTTGAAGCACATAAATACTTCGGACTTCACTTTAATCGGAAATACCCATGCATGCCTGGAGTAATCACCAATGAAAGTCACGAAGTAAAGGTAATTTCCCAAGGACGGAGTTTGGATGGGCTCACAAACATCACTATGCACAAGCTGCAACCTGCATGTGGCCCTAACTGAACCATCCTTTGGAAACTTAGAACACTACATCTTACCCAAAATACAACCTTCACAAACATGTTTGATAGGTGCTTCAAGAAGTGGCAAAGAAGCAACCTGCAAACGCAGCAAACTTGCAAACTTTAGATGACCAAAACGTGCATGCCAAAGTTTTGCATGTGAAATAACTTTTGAATCCACATTTGCACTTGCAAAATTCTGCCCACACTTGTCATACAAAGTGAGCTTATACAACCCACATCATAAAATGCTAGATGCAATAATTTCATCATCAAAACTGAGATCATCTGTCATCCACAAATTTGACTACAAGACGAAGTCTAGCAAGTGCAGATACAAACAAAAGATTCCTTGATCCCAAGTACATAAAGTGCATCAACAAGTGTGAAAGAACTGCCATTTGCAACAGTAAGCACATTCTTTTCAACTCCCTGAATCGGATAAGAGGCATTGTTGGCATAAGTAACTGAATTCCCATTAGGAACAAACTCAAGAGAGGTGAACAAATCACGATGTGAGGTAATGTTCTTTGTAGCACCACTGCCAAAATACAACACATGTGAATCTGCAACAACTGACATGCATGCATCATGGATACCAAGAGTATAGGTACACTCTGCACTAAAAGCCCATTCTGCATCAACATCAGCATCACAGTCTGCTTTCACAGAAGATTCAACAATAGCTACATTTGTAGTGGAACCAGCATTTGCAGTGGAACCACCCACTTTCTTCATAGCCTCTTTGACATTCAACTTAGGACGTTGCTTGATCAAGTGATCTTAGCTTTACAATAATGGCAACGCATCTTCTTTTTGCCCTTATCACCAAAATTTCTAGACGAATTTCTACCAGTAGAAGCATTAGAAACATGTGATTTTCCATTCGCAGAAGAACCATAAGAAGCGCCTGCATTGTTGTTACCACCCTTTCTTTGAGCAACAAATAAAAGCCTGTTCAACTGTACGCTGTCTACTCATGTTTTTCTGGAAAGTGACTCTTCCAACAACAATGTGCACAATGCATCAAACTTGACAACTCCGAGATTTCCTTGGGTCACGAGTCTCCAAGTGTTAACAAAACTCTAGTAAGAATCTGGCAAGGCATCAAGAATAGTCTCCACAAGGAAAATGTCTGAAATGACTTCACCTACAGAAATAAGTTGCTTATTGATATCCTTGACACCAGCAAGAAAAGTGTACATATCCTCTTCCTCATGCATAATCTTCGACTCCAGCTCTTTATCCAACAATGCAATTTTTGCCTCATTGCGACTTGCATAAAGACCAACCAGAATATCCCAAGCCCGTTTTGCTGATTTCGCTGAACAAATGTGAGTAATGGTGCGCTTCAGAGACAACACAATCAATGCATGAGATTACACAATTAATGCATGAGATTACATTCCAACGATCTTGTTCTGCCGTAGGAAAAACAACTCTAACAACATCAATCCTTGCAGCAAGACCTGCAACATCTTCAACAACGACTGTATGCTCAGAACGAGGACGCACATCAATACCTTGCACAATCTTCCAAACGCCCTTTGACACAAGAACATATTGCATCATATAAGCCTACATAGAGTAATTGTCCCCATCCAATCTGTCCTCGGCAGCAAACATCTTGAACACATCTGTGTTGCTGTCAACCATGGTAAACGCCGCACTGAATGTGAAAACTATCCGAAAAGAGGAGAAGGAGAGCATGAACAACACGTGCTATATAGCACAAACCATAGAAGACCATAAGGAACTTGTTATACAAAAAATGACACTAACAAAATTTTTGCACAAAATGAAAAAATAGCCTATGCAGTACTGCCTGTAGTGGAAACGGAGGCCGAAATCAGCCCGATTTACCAAAGCTCACAGAAATCGGAGAAAGTGAGCAAGCGTATGTTGGAGCTTCTTGCGACTAAGCTCGGGAGGACGCAACCTGCTCTGATACGAATTATTGAAATTATGGTTGCAAGAAAACACACATAGCTTGGAGAAGACGAAGGAAGCTCAAGGCACACAAGACAGAGTGTTTTACTTAGTGTGCAATGGAAAGATGGTATGTATACAATGCAGGGGGGAAAAACCTCTTAGTGAGGAAAAAAATATCCCGACAGTCCTAAGTGTCTTCACACACATCACTACCACATGTATATGGTAACAATTTAGGCTCTCTCCATTTCACAATAAGGCACCCATTTTTTGGGCTTAATGGGCAAAGCTTGCATAGACGCCATTTCCATTAGCAAGGCATTTGGACTTGGCTCTAGAGTTTGAAAAAGTTGAGGAAGGTCAAGTATATCTCGAAGCTTCTGGTTTTCCTCTTTCTTTTATTAGTTTTTTTTTTCCAAAAATTGAAGCGAATCCAAAAGAAGTTATAGGGTTTTTTTTGGTCAAATTTGCTAGCACACAAGGGATGCTGTCCAAGGTAAGTGTTTTGAACACTTTGAATGCCACTAGTTTGGGTAACCAAATTGAGGTTTTTCCAAATGACGGCAAAGGTTTTTGTTTCCTCAAGCTTTTCAAATGAGAGAAATACGTTTGTTACACGATTTCTCAAAGATCTCTTTAATTAGGCCATAGTTTTCAAAGCTTCCACGAAACCTTATAGAGGGAGAAGCCAACCTTATAGAGGGAGAAGCCAACAAAGGCAGTAGCAACCACACTTGGGTATGAAAAGCCATGGAAAGTTCCTGAGGAGTCCACTATGTAAAAATTGCTATGTGCGTGCAAACAAAAGGTATTTAAATAATCTTTTACATGTATATTTTCAAGTATTATATGCACTCTTTATGTATGCATTTTTGTAGAAAGACTAGCCCTTATGTTTGAAAATTTTCACTTTCTCAATTAAAAAAACCCTTTATGTAAGTACATTTTTTTGTAAATGTACCTAATTATAAATCCCTTGTTTTGTTTGCTCGTGCTATTTTACATATTTCTTAGTGGACACTCGGGGGGGAAGTTTCAAGCTACAAGGAAAACTGCAGACTTTGAGTAAGGAGAGGATCCATCAAAACTTGACGAGCTTTTCATCATCAAGAGGTTTAAGCAAGGCTCAAATACAATTGATAGCTCAAGTTTGACAGAGCATGCCTTTGTATATAATGTGTGCCAAGCAAGGCAAGGCCATACACAACCATGCAAGGCAAGACATGCCAGTTTGGTGGACTTAACTCCACACAAGAAGATTTTTTTTAAACCGCTTCCACTGCGATGTACGACACTCAACAAGGTCGATTCTCTAGTTGATGATCGAAATGGTTGATTCTAATTAAGTTTTGCAAGGTCTGCACAATGGTGCATGAAGTATGTAAGTTTTTAGTTAGGACTTTTTGCTAGAGGGTGCTGGAAATTCTTCGTAAGGGGTTTATGATTGGCATTTATTTTGTCCTACATGTATTTCTAGTATGTTTGCGAGATAATATATCTTCCAGATGATATGTTGTGTCATGTGTAACGATTTGGGCAAAGTGCACACCAAGCTTCGATGTTCACTACTTCAAGACACTACATGTGTACAATAGATGTGTTTCTACTTCAGTTTTCCACATCAATATTTTCTTTCCGAATATTTTGATGTATATATGGATACAGAAGGACACTACAAGTGTGCAGTTTGAAGTTATCTTTGATCATATTTGGCTACTCAAACTAGAGGCAATGTGTAGCCGTACGGGCACAAAGTTTTATGTAGAGGCATATACGTTATTGAAAGGACTAGGGATTAATACATGCATTTCTTCTCCCAATCCAATCATACTCCTCTCATAGACTTCCTGGCCTACTGTCAGGAGATCCTTTGTCTTTCATGCTTAGCCATCCCTATGAGGGCCATGCCCCCCTTGGTCCTAGCCTTGTCTTGACATTATTCCACCTTTGAAGGAGAGTTTCTGTCCTTGAAAACATCAGTATACTATGAGGACAAAGGACTAATGTATCCTTTTCTCCACCTGATCATACTCATACTCCTCTTATAGGCTTCTTTGCCTACCTTTAGGAGACCCTTGATTTGCATGCCTAGTCAGTTGTGTCCCCCTTGCTTCTACCCTTTTCTTGACACCTTTAAACTTTGATCTAGAAATCACAAAACGTATCTTTAGCCCTAAAATTATTTTTGGTGAAGCTCTTGCTTGGAAGAAATTTCCCCTGATGTGCATTTTGTCTTAACATTTTCCAATGCAATGTATCCTTGGAAGAAATTTCTCTTAATGTGGGCTTCGTCTTACATTTTTCGATGCAGTGTATATCCATGGTTTTTTCCCCTAGTCATGGGAACACTTCTCACAAAAGCTCCCGCTTTTTTTGGGGCCTAGCAAGGGCCATAGTGAGAGGATTGGGTTTGGGCATGTAAAGTTTTTGCCATCAGATAAAGCATAGTAAATGACACCACTTGTCCAAAGTTTAGGTTAGGTTTCCTAGTTCATTTTCTAAAGTTGTATCTTATTTGTGCTATTAGGCTCCACATGTTGGGAGACTCATCTACTTCCTTGTGTTGATGGTCTATAGTCATTGGCTGCCACCTCGTTTCTTGCCATGATAGTCTGTAGTTTATGACCACCACCCATAAGAAATGGTGTTGTTATTTAGTAGCAATCCTTGGATATGGAATTTGCAGGCTACCCTGGACAGGAAATCCCAATTACATGGTCCTCTGGCACCCCCTCTAGCCCGCCATTGAATGACACCTACCACTTTTGGGTCCCGTGAGCCATTCCTATGCCCATCTCGACACCTTTGTGAATGACCCAACAACAAAGCAGTGATTTGAGAATCTAGAAAGTCTACAATTTTTTCTTGTTGATGGGGCAAGTGTAGGCATGGAATGTCTTGGCAATGTGGACATACCAAAATTGTGCTTGTTCAAACAGTTTGTACAATTCTGGCTATAGAGTCATCATCTCTCTCTCTCTCTCTCTGTCTCTCTCTCTCTCTCTCTCTCTCTCTCTCTCTCTCTCTCTCTCTCTCTCTGCCCCCTTGCATATTGTCATGCATTGCCATTAGGGGCCAATCGACATGCCGTTCTTGCAAGTTGTCATTCCAACAAGGAGGCATTAACTATGGTAGGTGCAGCCAATAGGTAAGATGTGGACACACCAAAATTGTGCATGTTCAAGGGATTTGCCAAGTTTTTGTCCATTGAGACAACATGACTCCCTCTCTCTCACTCTCTTATCACATATTTTCATGCAATGCTCCATGTATGTTGGATATGTCCCTTCTCTAGTATTTTAGTGAAGCCCCTATTTGCATTTCTTCTCAAGTGTGTGTAGTTTTAGTGTTGTAGGTTAAGTGCTCTCCACCCTTATTGTGCTCCGAATTTGAGCATGTTAACTTGTCATGCTTTTTGGTGTCCCGGACAATGCTAGTAAGAGGTGCTTGTTAGCATCTATTCAAAACCAAAGAGCAAGTGAAGTTTGAAATTTTAATAACCATAAGATATATTATTTGTTCCCTCCCATATGGGGTGTGGACTCTGTTTTCGGTTACGAAGACGACGTGAGGTGTGGCCTCTGTTCTCTCTCTCTCTCTCTCTCTCTCTCTCTCTCTCTCTCTCTCTCTCTCTCTCTCTCTCTCTCTCTCTCTCTCTCTCTCTCTCTCTCGCATTGCTTCTTGCCTCGAAGTTGAGTTGTCAAAGCTTAGCAGACTTGCAGATATGGAAAACCAGCAGACAACATTATTGCCACTAGAAATGGAGGCAGAAGGGAGCCATTACAGAAGGGAGCCATTACAGGAAATGAATCACAACTACCAACATCCAGCTCTTTCTATTATCAGGAAATATGAGACAGAAAGAAAGCGAAAACAGTGGGAGCACCGACAGATGACATCTAAACGAGGACATCATGCCATCGACAATGAGGAGAAAAGGAAAATCTCCTTCGAGATTGTGAAAGCTTTCAAGAGCAGGACTAAAGGTCTCAACAAAGAAGCAAAGTGCGAAATCTGGAATCTTGTTGCTCAACATCCGCTTGTTCGGGAAATCCGTGATCAGTCTTTAGAGGAGGAGGCTGCTGTGCAGAGTGCAATTGTCTCCAATGTCCGCAACACACTAGCTATCGTCAAGCAGCCAGCTTCTAATGACGAGCTGTTTTTGAAGAATGCAGCATTGCAGATGATGATAAATTCAAAGGAAAACATGCCTATTGCCAAATTCTCCAGGGTCCTAAAAGTCGACCGTCGCAGCTTGTTCAAAGCAAAATCACGGCAGGTGAAGTCTGGTGTCAATGCTCGACTGTTTTCATTGGCTGAATGTCACAAGCACCACCGTCATAGCCCTATCACAGATGAAATTAAGGAATTGGTCTACACATTTTGGATAGAGGAGACTCGTGTTTCACCCAACAAGAAGGATGTTTGTCGAAAGAGAGTGGGAAGGAAAAGCTACATAAAACACCCTGTGCACCAAGCAAACGTTTGACGACTGCATCAGAAAACTCATTTGAGCCTGTCTCAAACACATTATCAGCAACATATGCTTTCCGATCATCCGTTTGCAGCCAAAGAAAAAGCCAGGACTTCAATGTTTCTATAAGGAACTTTTCCCTCTGCTCAACACTCTGGTGCTCTAGACTGGGAGTAACAAGCCAAGTTTGTGGTGGGTTCTGAAACACTTTGTAGAAGCTATTATCGATTATAAATGTGTTTTGGGCATTGTACCTTGGAGTGTGTTTCCAGAACAAGGATAAGTCTTTCATAAACACAGGTTTTCTCTGGATTTGCCAGGATTTCTTTGTATAGTGCGTTTGAGCAAAAAACCCAGTAATCTTTGGCACGTGCTCTTTAAAAACAGTACGGAAAATACTCATGACTTTACTATGGAGGCTTGTGATCCATATAAACACATTAAAGAACTGCAGGCACCAGTCCAAAAAAAAAAAGACTGTCCTTGCGACAAAACATTTGCTTATCAAGTACATCGTATTTCAGCATTTCATCGTTTTGGCTTTTCACCAAAACGAGGCTCTACCATTGACACCAAAAGACCGTTCAGGTCTAGCACTAGAGCCCTTTTTTCATCACATAAATGCTTAGGCACCCATATTAGGTTTGGTAGAGGATACCATTCAACAAAAATAATAGGCCCACTTGGGTGCACATAATTTAGGCGCTCAATAATACTACGGGCAAGCTGTGAATATCGTTCAAGGTGTTTTTCAATCTCCATTTTCTGTCTCCTTATCTGCCTGGCTTTGTGGACTCGCCATCTCCGTAATTTCTGCCATTGCATGGCCGCAGTTGCATCAGGCATGACGATTAATGCATGTTTCTCTTCCTCTGCAGGGAAACCGCGATACGAAATGAACAAGTTTAAAAAAGAAAAACTGCAAAAATTACAATGAACTATTACAATGAAGTGCTGCTCAGATTTATATTGCACAAAAATACATTTTCATTGGAAAACAAAATGCATGTCAGTTACAATACGCATTTGGGTTTCAAAATGGTCTAGCATATACAGTGAAGGGCACAACCGGGTAGGGAGTCTTAACACATTTTTTTGCAAGCTCTTGAGCGGGTGGCTTTCTTTTCACCTTTGGAGCTTTCAGCCTTGTTCGAACCATAGGCTGTGCTTGCAATGTCTTCGGGTACCTCTTCAAGGCCAAGTTTTCTTTTCAGCTGAGCTTTACGCAAAAAACCCTCGAGAGGGCTGTTGTCACCAACTTCTTGCTCATCTTCTATGTTGTCATTCTTCAAAGTTTCCCCTGAGCCACTAGCCACACTGTCAGCTGAGAAGCTTCTGCTTTGTCAGTTGCAGCAGGCATCGCTGGCACACGAGGCACACGAGGAGCCATCACAAAAAAATCATCTTCTTTTTCATCTTCTGAGTTCCTGCTCACATCACCGCCTTCCTCCGTTGTTTTCATGCTTTCATTTGGCATGTGCTGGGAGCCCTCATCCACCCCTTCACTCCTTGCATCCAGCTCAACACCCTTCTCCGTCGAAGGGTTTCACCTGTATCCAGCTCATCACTCTCCTCGATCGAAAGGTCCTCCATTACAGCCTTTCCCTTGCCCTTCGTGTCATGCACACTGCCCACATCACAGAGGGACTGCCCCAGGCCTGCAACAAAAAACGTGGATTAAGACTCATATAAGCATGTCATGTATGCTAGAAAATGTTTGATATGCTATGACTATGTGTGTGGCCTGGCATACATTGGAATCCATTATGCTGACAAGCCCAGTATGCTAATTCGAATTTCTGAGTATGCTAACTAGCATATCCAATATGCTAGTTTGCATCTGGAGATGGTAGCTTAGTTACTAGATTTGCCATTATGACAAACTTACTCTAGTCTGTACACTGAGCACAAGTATGCTAATTAGCATACAAGATATGCTAATTAGCATACTGGGTATGCTAATTAGCATACTAGATATGCTAATTAGCATACTGGGGCTGCTGGTAACTAGCATACAAGGACTGTCTTTAGTATGCTAATTAGCATATCCAGTATGCTAATTAGCATACCCAGTATGCTATTTAGCATTCCCAATATGCTAATTAGCATATCCAATATGCTATTTAGCATATCCAATATGCTAATAAGCATATCTAGTACGTGAATCAGCATACCCAGTATGCTAATGAGCATTCCCACTATGCTAATTAGCATACCCAGTATGCTATTTAGCATATCCAGTATGCTAATTAGCATATCCAATATGCTAATCAGCATACCCAGTACGCTAATCAACATACCCACTATGCTAATCAACATATATAGTTTGCTAGTTAGCATTTGGATATGGTAGTTAACTCACTAGATATGCTAATATGCCAAACTTACTCTAATCTGTTCACTGAGCACAGGGTATGTTAATTAGCATACAAGGTCTGCTAATTAGCATATCCAGTTAGCACACTCAATATTCTCACTGGGTATGCTAATTAGCATACCCAATATACTAATTAGCATATCTAGTATGCTAATTAACATATCTTATGTTCTGATTAGCATACTGGGTATGCTAATTAGCATACAAGATATGCTAATTAGCATATCCAGTTAACACACTAAATATTATAATTAACACACTGGGTATGCTAATTAGCACACCTTGTACAATCTTACCAGATGTTGGTGTGATTGGATGTCTTTGCCCTGTGGGTTTCCAACACCATTCTTGTGAATCCTTTGATGGCAGGTCACAGCTCTACATTTTGTCGATAAGGAGCATGCAGCTGCAAAGCAGAGAAAGTGGTAGCTATGCACACAGGGCATCTTGACCGTGGCGGAGATTCCCTTTACTTCAAGTGGCAAACTACAGCCACTGCACGGGTTGATCATCGTCCCATCGCATACCCCTTCTATACTTTCTATAAAAGTGCCCATAGCCATATTACACAGGGCAATGGGAATGGAGGAGCCTTGTAGCATCTTTCTCATGTGCATTAGGAGCTGCAGTTGACCTTCACATGCATTCACTTTTGCTTCCATAACCTCCACATTAATCTGCACACCAAAAAAAAGAGGAGCATGGTAAGTACATAGGTTTGTTGTGCACATATTCCAATCATACTGTAAAAGCATAAAAGTCATGCACTTACACGCTGACAAGTTGAGTTAGCGCAGCAAGAGTGTCCTCACTGTCAGGAAATGCCAAACCTTCCAATGTCTCTTTAAATGTCTCTATTTTTACTTTACACTCTATTTCCCTCTTTGCATCCATGATGTCGCTCTGTAGTAACCTCTGTAATTCATTTTTAGCGTCGTGAAGCTTTTGTCTCATAGCAAGCACAATTGGGGTGACCCTAGCATTGCTTGCTTGGACAACCCTTGTAGCTTCAAAGTCTGATTTTGCAGTTAGAAGATGTTCTTTAGCATCTTGCAGTTGTTTGATGAGAATTTTAGAGGCAGCCTTTATGTGCTGCAAATTCTCAACGCCAAAAAATGACAGGCTTTCAGCCTGCTGGTGAGTGCTGTGGCGAAAGACGGGTGTCTCCTTGGTATCCTCCTTCATTTCAGCTTGCGCCTCCTCGATGTTTAGACATACATTGCGCATCCTCCACTTTTCGACATGGGCCTCGTAGTACCCTTTCTCTCGGAGGTCCTGCAAATGGTGGATAGCGAATGCAGCCCAATTGAATTGCATGGCTGAGCTACTTGCAATTGCCGCCGGGCTGAATTCTTTTACAAACCCCTTGGCAAATGCAGAGTTGATCTCCATGTTTGTTGGGGGCTTCTGGTACACCTTGTAATGCAGCTGCATCACCTGGTCAAACATATCAGTACGCAAACAACTGCATTTAATGCGATAGTGACTACGATTCTTTGACTCTCTGAAAACACTGAACCACTCCACATCACTGATCTGATCCTTCCTCACTAGTTTGGGGTTGGCACTAGCCAGGGAGAGGCCATGAACATCATTGAACTCTTCTGCTGTAATACAAAACTTGCTCTGTACTGGGACTGTAAACTTTGGAGCTTTCCATCGGCCTGCACACCCCCAATGTCACAAGAGTAGCAGTAGGAAAGTGTAGTATTGAGCACTTCCTTCCAATTTCAAGGTTCAAATCAAACACTGGTTTGTGCTTCTTGAGCGAGACTTCGACTTGAGCGATTGTATTTCAAGTGACTATTCACAAGATGTCCTACTGCTAAAGCCAACATCAAGGGACAACTCTCCAGCCAAGACAACACCAGCTACTATCCTCGCAAATCATAATGAGGTAGAGAGAGAGAGAGAGAGAGAGAGAGAGAGAGAGAGAGAGAGAGAGTACCTGAGTCATCCTTCCCCTTTGTATGCAAGGTCTTTGCCATTGGGGATGCTGGGGAATCAGAGAGCTTCACCCTTTTTCGGGGCGGAGAAGAAGCAACAGAAATTTCAGAGGTCGACTTTGTTTTTGGTTCTCTCTTACCTCTGGCCCCTGCGCCCCTCTTACCTCTGGCCCCTGCGTCCCGCTTCCCTCCATGCATGTTAATTGCCCCACTCCGCTTCTCTCCACGCATTTTGACTGCCCCACTCCCCTCAGAGTAACACTGCGTAAATGGTTAGGAAAGTGGATTCAGGGTGGTCTCCCTATTTTGAAATATTCGATGGATTCCCACACGTTTGAAAAGTTACACTCGCATTATGCTTACACGATATGCTTGTTGCCACATGATAACTAGCACAAAAAGTATGACAAGTTAACATGCTTATACCCTTAAGTGCTATCTCCGTTTTGTTGAGAAATCTCCTAAGTGAAACTATTGATGGAGTGCAAGAATTAAGTATCATATTCCACCTCTCCCCCCAATAGTGAGGGATGTGGTGGTAGTGACACATTTAGAGTTGTTAAAAGTATGGACTCTCAGGAGGGTGAGCAATTGTCATAGATCTTGAGTTCTTCAAAACATTCTATTGCTTTTGTATCTAACAGTAGAAGCTTAAATTTAAAATTCCTTTGTAATCGTTTGCACTTTTTTATTGAATTGTGTGTGTGCGCGCGTGCATGCATAGAGCTTGCAAATTATTAAGGGGTGGTGCACCTTTAAGTTGTTGCTATTCATGCATCTTTGAGACCATACAATTTGCAAAAGTTTTGTTTTTGTACATTGTCTTTGTAGTCAAATCTTTTGCAACTTAGAATTTGGTAAAGTCTTGCTACCATGCTAGTTTTGCACAATTTGTAGATTTTGGGTGTGTGCATTGCCTGTGCAAGAAAAATTTCTATGTTGTTTGTCCGAGTGTTTGTGTGTTGAAGTGCGAATGTTATGTAGCTCAGTCAAGTTTTTGCTACTAGTGAATCTTGTAGTTATTTATTATTTGTGAATGTGTTTTTGGCATATGCTGTATTGCTGTATTATATTGCCGTGTCAAGCCACCTTGACTCACCTATGAGCATCATGAGGGATTTTCAAGTGATCAAGCTGAAGCTAATAATACTAGCTTGATACCATACTCCCAGAAAACTTTGTTGCTGTACTTGATAGGTGATATATGTGACTCTAGCCCCCATTTCTCCATTGAAAGCAAAGTCTTGAATGTATATGGCACATGGAAGAGTGCTTTTGACCAATCCAACTACAATCGATATCTGAAAGTATATATAATGGATGTGCAATGCACTAGCACAGCTACAATTGTTGTCATTGATCCATACATAGGAACATTTGTGGATAGGCTTCGTACACGTGACTTCATTTGAATTGATACATAGGAACATTTGTGGATAGAGGCTTCATACATGTGACTTCATTTGACTTGATAGCCCTTCTATGAAACCCAAAAATAAATTGGATGGAGGCGCGTCACTTTTTTCAGTTCATATTGATGCAACAATAGATTGGCCTCTGTGGATCCTTTTCATGTCTCTTTGACTTTTGACTCTACTCTTTGACTTTTACACTAGAGTCAAAGACACATGCATTATTTGATGAAGTGAGTGCTCTAAAGCCATCTAATGGTTATCCTCCACTTACCACATTAGCCTTAATCTATAGACAAGGTTTGGCATGTTTATAGGAGACCACTTGGTAGCAAATAGACCGTGTCCAACCAACAAAGCCACGGTAAGCATCAATTTCTATTATAACAATCTTGTATTGTCTTGTACTACTTTTAGATTTACTATGAGAAATTTTTTATGTTGATGTGTAGGTTAGCTTTGTGAACTCTTGCAAAACTGAATGTCAACAACTGCTTGGAAAGATAGATGCATCTGGTTTTGTGATGTGCATTTCCAAGAACATAGGACCATTTGTGCGTAAAACATTACCTTTTTTTATGTTGGATGCTACCATATTGTTTCCAATTTGTAGTTCTTGCTTATGAGAAGAATTTTGACACATTGTTTTGCATCCAAATTGATAGTTGGGGTTAAAATCATGAGGTACATCTATTGAATCAAATGTTAGTATTTATGTGTTGAATGTATTTCTTGTCTTTCTTTTTCAAATTCAAAGTGACTACTGAGAGCGCGAGAGAGAGCATTGATTGTTTTAGCACCCCATTCACTGAGATCCAATATTTCCCTTGTTCTTGTTACTGTGTTGAACACTATTGAATCACCACTAGTCTCAATTCGCTTCCATTTACAAATATCCGAGAGTTAGCTTATGATAGCTAGTACGGTTTAAATGGAAGCATAAAATTGTTTTTAGAAAACACTGAGAAAGGACAACAAGGTTTGCCCTACTTCATTGAGGATAGGGCCTCAATCTTGGTAGCCATTAAACACAAGTTAGAATACAACCATTGTTATCTTAGCTACCAGGTTAGACCATTACTCACAATGAAGTCTACACATGCCCTTATACCACTTCTCTATATGAAAGAGAACACATAAAGGAAAAATTGGTTTTGTCATTTAGAACTAGATACATAATCCCTAGCTCGTGCCTTTTGTATACATGTATACTTGAGAACAAGGACCATGATACCATTTACACACATGTCATGCTCCATGGTATTAGCAACAATGAACAATTTTTGGATTACAATGATAGAATCCTCAGCATAGCACCATGTGAAGGCAAAACCCCACTTGGTTTATTTGCAAAAAAAATTGTGAGGAACAACTTTCCCACAATCTTCTATACAGAGCCAAGAAAACACTAGAACTATGTTTCTAATAAGTATGAAATGGCTCAAACGGTCGTAATTTTGTGACAAGCATCCAATGATTGCGTATCACGATTTTCACCATTCTTTGCCAAATTTTGATAAGCCCATAGTTTGACATCCTATGAACTTTTGAATATTGGATATGTTGAAAGTGCTTCCTTTGAGATTAATTGTTTGCTTTAAAATTTGTCAAATTTTTATAGTTATTTATATTATCAAGTAAAAAAATAGAAAATAAAGCAAAAACGTATTATAATTGGCCCAAAATTTAGCCAAAATCATTCTCTCACTTTCTAATCACTCAAAATCACATTAGACTTCTTGATGATACAGATCTAGCCCGTTTGAAGCATTATTATGCAAAAAATAAGAGAAAAATAACAAAAACTTATAAAAATATGTTTTTTACAATATGTACATATCAAACACTCAATTTACTCCGTTTTGCTTTGCTTTGCATGTGTGTCTTCCCCCTCACAAGTGGAGTCCTCCTATATGACGTGATTTCAAGGGTGGAGTGCATGCATGTGTTAGAAAGAAGTGATGGTGCAAGGTCGTCTAATGTAACCCTATTATGCTAACAATGTCAATGCAATGAAGAACAATGTGTTGTGTAAGAAGTGGATTGAGAAATGTTCTCAGGGTTGTCCATGGGTGAAGCTTCCTGTGGTGGCAACCTTTTGTAGAGCAGATTGTGTACTTTGAAAGATCGTTCCTTAATGGAAACTATATTGAGGTGTTATGTGTGATAGCGAGTTTTTTTCCACCATACCTAGTTTGGTCATGGTGGATAAGAGGATTTTTGGACTGTGTTGTTTTCTTCTTTGAGGTTCCAAACCAAATGGTTGTTGGGTGAGGGTGGAGTTGGGTTTTCAGGCCTCCAAACCCATCTTATTTTTGGGGGTTGAGGAATACACTTTAGAGGACTCCATTGATTAAAAAAAGGCAGTTTTAATGATGGGTGACATGACAGGCACAATTGTATTTGGTATTTACCCTAGATCTAAAAGTGGGTAGATGGGAGTATCTTTTTGGGGACCCAAATAGAAGTAGGTGTCTTGCAAAGAACCAACTTGGGTACTCAAATAGAAGTACTTTCCTTGTGAAGCACTCACTTGGGTAGCCAAATTTTCATGGTTCTTGCATAATGTTTTTGGAATTCTGAGTTGGGGCTAGTTTCATTGAATTGAAGCCAAGCCATTCATAATCCATCGTAGGGAATGAAACTATATAGGTTTGGCCATTGCTTACAAACTATAAAGTATCATTGGAACACTGTGGTGTAGCCTGGTGGGTACACCTCCATGGTACTCGGAAAACTATTGATCTATTGGTGCCATGGTCAACCATTATATGATGGCTAATGTCGTTCAATAGTGAGGTTGTCAGATAGCCCATACTAACCTGGATATCTTTACTTATAGATTTGAGCTTATGTTGTTGATAGGGAAGTGATTTTCTTGTCAATCGGAAATGAGTTGTGTAGTTCATGCCATTTGCCACAACTTTTGTATCCACTAATGCTATGCCCAAAGTACCATATGTGAGTTGAATATTATTTTGGACATCTATACCTCCAAGCCATGATTGAATAGCATTAATTGGTGTTGGTGGTGATAGATTTTCTTGTGGTACATCTTCACGTGGTTGTGTTCTAGCTTTGTGTTTGAGGATTCAATTTTTGCTTCTTTCTGTTCTCCATTGTTTTTTCTCCTTTCATTCTCTTGCAATGTGAGCTTGTGAAAGCACCTCTGACATGAGAGAAAGGTTGTACTTTTTAAGCCTACAGCCACTAATCTAGTTAGGCATTTCTTCTCCCTAAATTGTAATAAGTGTGATGGCATTGCTTGATGACATAGTATGAATCACAAAGAGTCCATTACCTTGCTTGTTTAGTTTCTTAGCATGTTGTTTCAGGGTGTATACAAGGACATAATCACCCATCAATAACTCCTTTCTTTTTACATGTTGGTCATGAAATTCCTTCATGCCCCTTATTATGCATAAATATTTGCAACTAAGTTTAGTCTCATTTATTTCTTTAAGTCAATCTATCCTATACGATAACTCATGGCCGGTCCATGGTAGTTCATTCGTGATGCGTAAGATAGAAATTAAAAATTCCAGGGGTAATATGGAATCAAGTCCAAACCCCATACTAAATGGTGTTCTTCTAATGAAAAATCTAAGGGATAAGCAATAGAGCTGAGTGTAGTTTTTAATCTTGTTTCCTTTACTATCTTGGTGAGTATTGTGCACAAGATTTTGTTAGTGCTCTCAATTTTTCCATTGGCTTAAGGATAGTAAGGTGCTAATTTTTGATGTAGTACCAGGAATCCATCCAAACGATGCTCAATTAATATATTATGAAAATACATCCCTTGATCACTCACTATCTCAATAGGTAAGCCGCACTTTGTAAAGACATTCTCGTACAAGAACTACGTTGTAGTCCTTGCATTCATTTTTCTATGTGTGGCCTTGGCTTCTCCCCACTTAGTAAGATAATCCGTCACCACTATAATGTATTTTGCATGTGTTCTATAGGCAAGTGGATCTATGGAACCTACAAAGTCAATTCCCCACTTGGCAAAGGCTCTTGTTTGCATCATTAGTTTCAAAGGAATTTCATCTCTTTTGACAAGTACCTTGATACACTAGCATTTATCACATCGTTTGACGCAAGCTTCAACATCCATCAGCAATGTATGCCACTAAATCCCAATAACCATTTTTTTGTTGGCTATTTTGTCAGCAACAAAATGACCTTCGGGTGGACCTACATGTGCTTGCTCGAGGATGGGTATATACTCACTTTCTTTCACACACATTCTTAGATACCCATCTCGTACTTTCTTGTAGAAATGACCTCTAGATTGACCTACATGTTCTTGCTAGAGGATGGGTATATACTCGCTTTCTCTTGCACACATTCTTAAATACCCATCCCGTACTCTGTTGTAGAAATGACCTCCAGCTTGACCTACATGTGCTTGCTCGAGGATGGGTATATACTCACTTTCTCTTGCGCCATTCTTAAATACCAAAAGTAGCTATGGACATAATAGGCACTATTGGAGCACTTCCAAAGATTAAAAAATAGCTCTTAAAGATGGCCTATAAAAATATTTATGTACCTATGGAATATTTATAAACGTAGAAAAGTACTTTCGACAACACATTGTACTATAGTGGCTATGGTCACCACATGAACTCATGCACATCATAAGGACTTAAGGAGTTCATAAAGTACACAAGTACTTATGGTCATTATAGGCACTTATAGAGTACCTATGAACATTGTAAGCACTCCTGGAGTAACTATGGAGATCAACAACAACGCTTCAGGAAACCCTATAAAAGAATCTATGTAATTGAAGACCACCTATGAAGGTAGAAAAGTACTTTTGACACCACATTGTACTGCAATTTTTATGGACACCATATGTACTCATGTATATCATACCCATTTAAATATTCCCCATAAAACACACGAGTACCTATGGGCATTATAGGCACTCTTAGAGTATCTATGGAGGTCAACAAAAGTACCTATCGACATCATAGGATCTCATGGAGTACATATGGAGATCAAAAAACCCTATGAACATTATCCATACTCCTGAAGATCGACTTAAACCTCCCTATAGAATCACTACTCTATCCATAGAGTACTATGAAGGTAGAAAAGTACTCTTGACACCACAATGCATTGTAGTGGCTATGGACACCATATGTACTAATGCACATCATAGGCACCTAAGAAGTTCTTATAAAATACATAAGTACCTATTGGCATTATAAGCATTCCTCGAGTACCTATGGAAATCAACAAAATTACTTAAAAGCATTATAGGATCTTTTCAAGTATTTATGGAGATCATCAAAGATATTATAAGCACTCATGGAGCACCTATAAAAATCCACTACTACTCCTAAGGACACCCTAAAAAAGTACCTGTGTACTTAAGGAGTACCTATGAAGGTAGAAAATTACTTTTTGACACCACATTGTATTGCAATAGCTATGCACATCAACAAAAGGATTACTTATGAAAGTTTCTTTCATAGTACACAAGTTCTTAAGGACACCATAGATAATCCCTCTATACATATGTATGTAAACATAATTTTCTAATTACAGAGGTACCTTTATGGACAACAAAGGTACTTTTAGACATCATAGTTTACAAATTATTTCTTATGAACATCATAGGTACTTCAAGGGACCTATGCATATTACAAGACTCCCACAAAAGTACGTTTTATGTAGGTCAAAATAACCTTTAAGGTACTAAAGCCCCTCAAAAATAGAACATGTACTACAATTTAGTTTAGATCATACAAACAAACTTGGTGAGGTAACATATTTAATACGCAAACCTTTTGCTATGACACGATTTTTTTTTTTGTTTCGGGTAAAGAAGCTGCTTCCCACTAGCTTTTGACATGTTGATTATGACTATCAAAGTGCAATAGGCATGAACAATACTTCAAAAAGAGAGAGAAATTAAGCTATTGACAACAGTTGAGGACCGGATTTACATGGAGCCGGTCCCCCCTCCAAAAGGCTTTGTGATATACGTTTCCCCCCTCAAGGGAGACATTATACAATACAATACTTTTTGTTCGTTCAATAACTTGCTGGTGCAATGAAGATGGAAGATTCAAGAACCAAGCTTACACTTATAAAACACAACATCAATTCCCTCACGATCTCAGACCCAAGACCTCACACACCTTCGAAGATGGTGAGAGCTAGCGGGGTATGCGAGTAGATCAAGAGGAAGGAGGAGTATTCTTACAAAAAAGAAGTATGTCTCCTCATATAATCACTCATAATAGCTTAGCATAGCTTAGTAATTAGCATGGTAGAGGAGATGAGCATGCATTGGAGCTTGGCTCTTGGTTGGATTTGCATCACAAAGCCAAGAGTTGTTGGTGTAGGCCTCCCTTCTCACAAGCTTAGAGTAGATGATGAGCTTTCCATTAAAGCTTGAGAAGAAGATAGTCTTCTTTACTTCACACATGGTTTACCTCTATGGCCATCCAATAGGATTTGAATGCACCTTGGGGGCAACTAGGCTAGGGAGCTCACATGTGTCCCCTATTCCCTTTGTGTAAAGAGAGCCTGCTAGAGTGTGTGTGTGTTTCTCTGTCATCCCCTACTAAAAGGGTTTCCCCCTCCAAGATAGGGATGTGGGAATATATTCCGTAGGTTTTGACCATTGTACCTTACCTTTGATTTTTTAAACCTTAGCATTTGGGAAGTCCTAATGGACTGAACCTTAGGGTCTTTGAAGCCCATTGATGCACATTGCTCTTTTGCAGATGCCCCCCCTTTGGATCCCTATTTTCCCTCTTTTGGATCCCTAATGTGACCGGTCTGCCAGCTTAACCAATATTCTAGCTTTTTCTCCCCTTGTACTTTCCCATATTAAATGATCAGTTTAACATGAGAAAATCATTTAGAAGGATTAGATATTAGTTATTATGTCATTATCTCTCTTTTGAAATAATAGTTGTCCTTGACTATGGGGTAGAGAAGATAAAGCTTATCCATTAGTCCTTTTTCTATCAGGTAGAGGATCCCTATCCTACCCTACGACATCATTCCAGAATGGATGACTAATCCATTTGGTGCTTGAGAGCCTAAGCTGCCGCAAGCATGTCTATGCATTAGTTGTATCAATCTTCCATAGTAGAGTGACAAGCTCCACTTGGTGTTTGGAAGACATCGTCTCCACAAACATAATCCTAAGCATGCATACTTCTTAACATTTGTGTGCAATAAAGAAAAAGAGAGTCTTATAAGACAAAAACTTCATTCATTTAAAACATTTTTGCATTTGCTTACTCTAGGGAAGCATTGAAAGCATTGACAAGATTTAGGTGATCCTTTAATTTTTTGCCTTGCATCCATCTAGCATCTTCAAAAGGATAGTTCTTAAACTTAATAAGATACCGTCAGATAATCTTACTGCCTCTCAATACCTTGTCTTTATGTCAAAGAATGGACTCGGGCTGCAACACCTCTTCTTGGTCCTCGATCTCTGGTGGGTCTTCAATAGTTGGTTCTTTAGGTGCTCTCCTTTGTAAGGCTTTAGTAGGCTCACATGAAAAGCATTGTGTATGAGCCAATGACTGCCCAGAAAATTTAGTTGATAGGCCATCTCATTGATTGGTCTAAGAATCTGGAAGGGACCATAGTACCTTTTTGCTAACTTAGCATAGTACTTTTGGTGTCCCATAGGATTCTTGCCTGTCGTGTGCCTTAATCGAGCCTTGGGAAATTTAAGTAAGACCCAATCATTTTGTTTAAAGGCTTGGGCTCTTCTGTGCTTATTGGCAGCAGCCTTTTGCCTTTGCTGTGAGATAGAGATATCATCCTTAATGTTTTGGAAAGATTCTTATAGGTCTCAGCTATACTCATCTGCAACAAATATCTTCCCGTGTACCTTAAGTAGTAGGAGACTTTTGGATCTTCCCTCAATTACCTCGAAAGGTGCTTTTCCTGTGGAGGTATGTACAATATTATTGTAGGCATACTCCACTAAGGGTAAGTACTTCTCCCATTGGGGCCTTTGATCTACTTCCGTTATGTAGGCTTTTAGTAGATCAATAATTGTGAGGTTATCTATTTCACTTTGGCCATCCGTTTACGGGTGATAGGCCAAAGAGAAGTTTAGCCTTGTCCCTAAATTCTCAAAGAGACCCTTCCAGAAATTACTGGTCATTCTAGGATCTCTATCCGACACTATGGACATCGGCAAGCCATGGTACTTGAAGATTTGTGATATGAAGAGGGTTGCCATTGGTGGGCTTTGATAGTCTTTTTGACAGGTATAAAACGAGCTTGTTTGCTGAGCCTCTCTACTATCGTCCATATTCCTGTAGTCCCATGGATAGACTTGGGCAATGCAAAGATAAAATCCATGGATATGCTCTCCTATGGTGAATCAGAGATTGGAAAATGTTGAAGCAATCCAGGTTGCTTCCCTCTATCAAAATTTGTTTTTTGGTATACCACACATTTATAAACATACTCTTGTATGTTTTCTTTCATGGCAGGTCAATAGAAATATGTTCCAATCCCTTTTAGGGTAGACTGAATCCCTCTACGCCCCACATAAGGAGGAGCATGATATTCATACGTTACTTTCTCACATAGTGAGTTAGTAACGCATAGTCTATTTCCATAAAGAAGATAACAATCTTGTAGGGTAAATGGTTCCTCTTTCTTCCCTAGTGCAAGGGCTGAAATCACATCTCTAAAATCGGGATCAATAGCGTACTCATCTATCATAGAAGATAGATCATTGTGAGATGCTATGGAAATCGTATTCACTCTCTGCCATCTTGAGAGTGCATCGGCTACTTGATTATGGTTGCCAGCAATGTGAGCAATATGAAAATGAAATTGCGAAAGGAGATTTTCCCACCTCATTTGTTTGTCGGAGAGCTTGGTCTACGTCATGAAGTACTTAAAGCTTTGGTGATCCGTCTGCAGAATGAAAGGAGTCCCCAATAAATAGTGTTTCCACAAGTCTAAGGCATGTATAACTACGAGGAGTTCCTTTTCATATATGCCTAGAGCTTGCTCAACACGGTCGAGCCTTCCACTTTCATAGGCTATAGCGTGCCCTTCTTGGAGCAAAACAACTCCAAGGCAATCACCACAAGCATCACATTGGACCTCAAATGGCTTTGAGAGATCCGGTATTGGAAGCGGAGATTGAGACATAAGCTTTTCTTTAAGCTTTTCGAAAGCATTGTTCTCCTTGGTAGACCATGTATACCTAACATTTTTCTTTGTTAGGTCATGTAATGGTCCCGCAATTTGTGAGAACTTTTCTATGAAGCGTCTATAGTATGCACGCATACCTATAAAGCTTCTTAGTTCATGTAGATTCCTTGGATTAGGTTATCCTTTTATTACCTCTAGCTTTGATGGATCCATTTGGATGCCATCTTGAGAGATAATGTGACCTAAATACTGAATCTCTTGTAAGAAAAACTCACTTTTTCTTTCAACTAATATAGAGTTTATTCTCTCGTAAGACTTGAAATATTACCTGGAGGTGTTGCTTGTGTTTGTCTAGTGAATTAGAGTAGATGATTATATCATCACTCCAGTAAAGGTTCGGTGAGACCTGAATAGCTTCTCCATCAAGCGATTAAATGTGGCTGGTGCATTGATCAAGCCAAAAGGCATGACAATGTATTTGTAAAGACCAAACGTAGTGCAAAATGCGGTCTTTACAATGTCTTGATTAACTATCCTTATTTGATGGTAGCCACTTTTTAGGTCAATCCTAATAAAGTAGGTCGACCCTTGTAACTTATCAAATAGGTCTTCTACCCGTGGAACGGGAAACCTATTCTTGATAATGATCCTTTTTGTGCTCTATAGTCAACACACATATGATATGTGCCGTCTTTCTTTTGCACTAATAACACGGGTGAACAAAATGGAGATGAGCTAGGCCTAACCATGCCCTTCTCAACTAACTCATGCACTTTCTGCATAACCTTCACTAATTGTTGAGCTTGAGATACTCTATAAGGAGGTTTATTAGGTGGTGAACTTCTTGGAAGAAGTTCAATTGCATGGTCATCATTGCCTCGTTTAGGAGGTAGTTCACAAGGGATGTCGTCAATAAAAACATCTTCAAATTCCTTGAGAAAATTGGATAATTCTAATTCCTTGTGATTGTTTATATTTTCTTTTGCTAAAGCATTAGGTTCATTTTGAGACGTAGCTAAGTAGATTGTGTGTTAGGAGATATGACGTAGCTAAGTAGATAACTGAGTAGATTACTTAATGGAGAGAGATAATTTTCCCACACAAGAGATTATAGAGTAGAGAGAGAGAGAGAGAGAGTACACACGATATACGTGGTTCACCCAATGTGGGCTACATCCACGGGAAAGCAGCCACTCAATGGCTTTAGTACTTCAAAACAAGAAGTAGATTACAAAGGGATAATCCCCTTTTGGAGCTCCCGCCTTGCTTCACTCTCACCACCTCACATCAACTTCACATTGCACCACAATGCTTCACAATCCGTTTTTGTGTGTAGAAGAGGCCTCATTTTATAGGCCAAAAGGGTTGCCCTCTCTCATGAGAGGCAACCATGTGTAGCCACCCTTGTGTAGATAAGTCCAAATCGTACCCTCCAATCCGTCCATGTGTGGCCTCCATTGAGAAGACAAGTCCTCCTTTGAAATCGGCCACCGGTCACCGGTCACCATCCATTGACTACCGGCTGGTCGTTTTCCTACCACTTTGCTCGAGACTCGCCATGAAATTTTGGTTTCCATTCAATGATTTTGATTTTTGGCGAGTGATTTTTCTTCACGCACGATGGCTTCTCCTCATAATGGGGGCCTTACAAATGTGCGTATTTAATACAAAAAATTACAAAGGGTAAATCAGGCTCCATACTTAACAATCTCCCACTTGGAGACTGATCTCCAAACCAAACCTATTCCAACCTGGCTTCTTATCCTTGAATGCCAATTGAAGATGAGTAAAAGCTCAACTTCTCCTTGTTAACCACCTTTGTAAACATGTCTGCAGGATTTTTAGTTGTATGCACCTTTCCTAGCTTTAGATGTGCCTCTTCCAAACGAGTGCGTATGAAGTGATACCTCACCTCAATGTGATTTGTCCTTGAATGAAAGGCTGAGTTCTTTGCAAGGTGGATAGCACTTTCGCTATCACTGTACAAGACACAATTATCTTGTTTGAATCCAAGCTCTTCTAAGAATCTGTGAAGCCACATAATTTCTTTGCTTGCCTCCGTCATTGCTACATACTCTGCTTCCGTGGTAGAAAGTGAGACCACTTTCTGCAGTTCTGAAGCCCAACTTATTGCTGTGATTCCAACCATGAAGACATAGCCAGTAGTACTCCTTTGAGTATCTTTGTCACCTGCCATATCTGCATCAGCATACCCTTGAAGAAAAATATCAGTTCCTCCAAAATACAAAGCATTTGTTGTTGTCCCTTTCAGATACCTAAGTATCCACTTCACAGCTTGCCAGTGCTCTTTACCTGGGTTGTCCATGAACCTACTTACAACTCCCAATGCATGTGCAATGTCTGGCCTTATCCAAACCATAACATACATAAGAGAACCCATCGCTGTAGCATATGGAACTTTAGACATATATGCTATCTCCTCTTGTGTCTTTTAACACATTTCCTTAGTTAGTTTAAAATGACCAGCCAAAGGTGTAGAAACTGGTTTTGCATCTTACATTGCAAACCTTTCTAGTCCCTTGATATTTTCATACCAAGTATCTTCTTTCCAGCACCTAAATCTTTCATTGAGAAAGATTTAGATAGCTCCTCTTTTAGGTCTTTGATGTCCTACATGTTAGCACTTGCAATCAACATGTCATCAATATACAATATTAGGATGATGAGCTTCTCATTTCTTAAATTCTTCGTGTAGACTCAATGATCTGAGTTGCATCTTCTGAATCCATGATCCAACATCCATCGATCGAACTTCAAGTACCATTGTCTTGATGATTGCTTTAAACCATACAAGCTCTTCTTTAATTTGTAAACCATTTTCTCCTTACCTTTTACTTCATACCCCTTTGGTTGAAGCATGTAAATTTCCTCCTTTAAGGGGCCTCTAAGTCACTGTGAGGGAATGCCGTGTTTACATCCATTTACTCAAGATTCATATCATGAGCATCCACAAGGCTTAAGACAAGCCTAATTGAGTCTATTTTTACATTAGGAGAAAATATTTCATTGAAGTGAATAATTTTCTTTTGAGAAAACCCTTCTATCACAAGCCTAGACTTGTACCTTTTCTTCCCATCTTCTTCTTCCTTTAGCATATACACCCATTTGTTTTGATGTGACTGCTTACCTTTAGGCAACTCAACCAACTCCCATGTTTGGTTGCAATGTAATGAGTCCATCTCCACTTGCATGCTCTGCATCCATTCTTCTTTGGATTCGTGTGATGCATAGCTTCTTCGTATGATTATGGCACTCCAAGATCTGAGATCAAGAGATGGTTGAAGGAAGGAAGAAACCATTCTGGAGGTCTAATTGCTCTTGTGGATCTTCGTGGAATAGGTTGAGGCTCCTCATTTGGTTGACATTGTTGCACGTTGTCATCTTTTGCACTCCTTGATTCTTCACCATCCTCAAACTCCATGTACTCATCACCTCTTTATTTTGTTTGTTTTCTTTCCAAGTAATCTTTGTACATATATTGTTTGTTGAAAATAACATCCCTACTTCTAAAGATTTTACCATCTTCAGGATTCCATAGGAGATACCCAAAATCACCTTCGCCATAGCCAATGAAGAAACACTTTTTGGACTTTGCATCTAGCTTTGACCTTAGGCTTCTATCTATGTGCATGAAAGCCTCACATCCAAACACTTTGAGAAATGCATAATTCACTAGTTTACTTGCCCATGCCTCTTTTGGAACTCCCCCATCCAATGCCGTTGAGGGTGATCGGTTGATTAAGTACATAGACGTACTTACAGCTTCCACCCAAAGCTCAAGCGATAGGCCTGCATGTAGACACATGCTTTGTGCTCGCTCCATGATTGTTCTATTCATCTTTTTAGAAATTCGATTTTGTTGAGGTGTCCTTGGGGTTGTTCTTTGCCTCCGAATGACATTGCTAGCACAAAAGCTTTCAAAATCTTGGTTGTAATATTCGCCTCCATTGTCGGATCTGAGGCATTTAATCAGTACTTGCTTCATTCTCCACAAAGACTTTTCACCTTTGAAATATGGGAAACACATCGGACTTATTCTTCATGACATAAACCCATGTTTTTCTAGTCGCATCGTTTATGAATGTTACATAGTATAGTGAGCCATCAAGTGATGGTGTACTTGCAGGACCCTAAACATCAAAATGAACCAACTCAAGTTTTTTATTTTTTCTTTCATTTGTCGACTTTTGAAATTTTACCCTCTTTTGTTTACCATAAACACAATCTTCACGGAACTCTAAGTCCACTTCTTTCAAACCTGGTAGAAGCTTCTTTGTTTGAAGATTTGCATTCCTTTAGCACTCATATGCCCAAGCCAATATTGCCACACTCCACTGTCGACTTCTGTAGCTATTGCACAAGCTGGAGATTGCATGCTCACAGTACACAAGTAAAGTGTACTGACCTTTTCTCCCTTGGCAACTACCAACAATCCCTTTGAGAGCTTCCACCGTTTGTTTCCGAATGCAATGTCGTGACCTTCATCGTCCAATTGTCTTGTAGAGATCAAATTTTTGCAAAGAGAAGGAACATGCCTATCATCTTTAAGCTTCCATTCATTTCTGTTAGCAGTTTTGACACAAATTATACCTTTGCTGACAATTTCACAAGATTCATCATCTCCCAAGTATACATACCCGAAATTACCTTTGGTGTTATCTTGGAAATGTTGCTTGTGTGGTGTTGCATGGCATGAAGCCCCAAAATCTACTATCCAAGAATTAGACACATTGTCTAATGAGAGAATTAGAGCATCTTGCTCTATTTTACTTGTGCCACATTGGCCTCTGATGTTGTGTTGTTTTCTTGAGACTCCAACTCCTTCTTCTTCTTAGACCAACAATCCTTCTTGACGTGGCCCTTCTTGCTGCACTTCCAACATTCAAGAACTGGCTTTGTGCATGACGTTCTCTGCCTTGAGCGATCACGATCTCTTTGGTTTTTGAACCTCTACTTAGGCCTTCCTCTTGTTTCCACAGACAGTGCAACACTTGATGATTCTCCTGTGCTTATCCTTTGCATTTCCTCGCTTAGGAGAACACCCACAACATCATCAAACTTAACAGTATTTGTGCATGAGATAGAATTAGTTACAGCCATCACAAGGCTGTCCCAACTATCCGGTAGAGAAGATAGAATAAGGAGAGCTAGCACTTCGTCATCAAAATTGATTTTCACTAACCAAAGTTGACTTATGTTTGTGCTAAAGTCATTTAGGTGTTCTGCAACTGAACCATTCTCTGCCATCTTTAGATTGAACAAGCGCTTCATGAGAAATACCTTATTGGATGCCAATGGTTTCTCGTAGAGGCCATCAAGTGACTTCATCAAGTCCTCCGTGGTCTTTATCTTCGAAACATTGAAGGCCACCGTTGACGCCAAGCTTAATCGGATTGTTCTCAGTGCCTTTTGATAAAGGACAATCCATGCTTCATCTGCCATCGTTGCGGGCTTCTTTGCAAGACCGCCTAGTGGCAAAGAAAGGTCCTTCTGGTAGAGATAGTCTTCAATCTGCATCTTCCAATGTTGGTAGTTTTTTGCCGTTAAACTTCTCGATCTTGAGCTTCCCTTCCTCCGCCATTACTCCCACTCAATTCAAGGAATCTTTCCTTGAGATGATTTAGCTACGAGCACACCTTGCTCTGATACCAGTTGTTAGGAAATATGACGTAGCTAAGTAGATAATTCAGTAGATTAATTAATGGATAGAGATAATTTTCACACACGAGAGATTATAGAGTAGAGTAGAGAGAGAGAGAGAGAGAGAGAGAGAGAGAGAGAGAGAGAGAGAGAGAGAGAGAGAGAGAGAGAGAGAGAGAGAGAGTACACACGATATACGTGGTTCATCCAATGTGGGCTATGTCCATGGGAAAGCAGCCACTCAATGGCTTTAGTACTTCAAAACAAGAAGTACATTACAAAGGGATTATACCCTTTTGGAGCTCCAACCTTGCTTCACTCTCACCACCTCACATCAAATTCACAATGTACCACAATGCTTCACAATCCGCTTTTGTGTGTAGAAGAGGCCTCCTTTTATAGACCAATAGGGCTGCCCTCTCACGAGAGGAAACCATGTGTAGCCTCCATTGTCTAGATAAGTCCAAATCGGACCCTCCAATCCGCCCATGTGTGGCCGCCCTTGAGAAGACAAGTCCTCCCCTGGGGGGTTCATTATGTGTAAAACTACCATATCATGTGCGTTCAAGGCATGTTTGTAAAACCCCTTATCTGTGAATTTTGTTAAGAATATGATGTACCCTTTTCTTTTAAAATATGTAAGGTTTTTTCAAATTTGAAAAAATAATGCCCTTTTGTATATATATTTCTGTAAGTTTCAAGAACTTTAAATACCCTTCTGTTGAACTCACGTGATAGGTTACATTTTTATTAGGTGACCTCCCCGGGAGTCCTCCTTTGAAATCGGTCACCGGTCATTGAATTCGGCAACCGGCCAACCAAGTGATTGTTTTTTGACCACTTTTTGACCGACGTCTGGCCATAATATTCCGACAAAAAGGAATATTCTTTGGTCGAGACTGGCGTGAAAATTTTGGTTTTCGGTAAGTGATTTTGATTTCCGGTGAGTGATTTTTCTTCACGCAAGATGGATTCTCCTCATAATGGGGACCTTACAAATGTGCATTTTTAATACTGAAAATTGCAAGGGGTAAATCAGGCTCCATACTGAACATTGTGGTGAGCATCCTCTTCTTGGATTTGGACCAAGGTAGCTCTAGGAGGCTCATTTTGTGTATTCTTGTGGGGAGAAGCACGATAGGCATGCCCTTGCTCCCCACACTTGAAACAATAGGTTATCCTTACGATAACGTTCAAATTCTTCAGGAGAGAGTTTATTTTTGCCTTTATAAACTCCCTTCTCCTTAGCTTTGTTGTTGTTGGCGTTGTCTTTAGGAGACTTTTGGGCATTGTCCTTCCCCTTAGGCTCGTTATTACGGTCCTTGTTCTTTGTGGGCTTAAGATTTCTCTTAGCCCCTTGTTGGAAATTGATTCTTGAAGCCACCATGGTATGGTGTATAATTGCAAATATGGTGCGTGGCCTTTGGGGGTTGACATACTCCGCCATATTTTCAGTTAGACCCGCAAAAAATTCTTGTTTTTTATCTCAAGACAGTGACTTTGAGATGTAAGTCCCAAAACTTGTCTACATATTTATGAATAGATTCATAGGGAGAGAGATTCAAAGTTCGCCATTTGGTGAGTACTTTGTCTTTGGCATCACCGACCACCATTGCTGCCTGGCGGACTTTTGAAAATGCAACCTATAAATAGAGCCCTTTTCCCTTTGTAAAGGGCATGTTCTCAACACTATTGCTCACTAGTTTGAGTGTACCATTCTCCATCTTAGTTGTAGGGAGAGAGAGCGACCTCTCTATACAACGTTACTTGTGGTGTATAGGAAAGCTTCTTTGAGCTAGTTGTAGCATTGCAAGGGAGTGAGTGATTCTTAACTTCAAATAAATATTGTACCTACTCTGTCACATCAATTGAATCGATAAGTTGGATGCAATCACGGTTCAAAACTCTCTTCAGTCTCTTTAATTCATGCTTGGCAACCTCATCTCGTTTGGTTTAACGTGACGCGTTTTCATTTTGAGATTCTTGTGTAGTATTTTCTTGTATGTGACTCAAGAGCTCTTGTGTTTGTTTTGTTGCTTGGGAAAACATTAAAAGAGGGTTATATGATGAGAGGGTTCCCATAACCCTAAGATAATGTGTAGAGTGTATCATCATCAAAACTTAACTGTGTCTCTTAACTCTCCTCTAAGCTGTTTATACATCTACGTCAATCATTTTATTGAAGCTTAATTATTGCACAAATCTCTCTCTCTCTCTCTCTCTTGGTGTTTGGTGTGTGTATGTGTGGCATTGATATTAGTGTTAGTGTACCCTTCCTTCTCGCTTGTATTGCTCAAGGATTCTCTTCTTCTGTGTCCTAGTTCGCACTCTTACTAGGTGGTGCCCCTTCACTTGTTGTTGACTGTGGGTTTGTTGTGGTTTCTCTTGTTTGTGGTTCCCCAGCCTCAATTAAGTAGCATAGGAGCCTTGGGGGGTGTTTAGAGGTCGCCTCTTTTGTTGCTTATCTCGGACCGCTGCAATTTTGATGCCCCCACTGAGGATGGCTTGTGTATGTTTTTGTGTAGGTTCAACCTTTAGAATAGTCAAGTAGTTTGCATGGATAATCACAAGAATTTGTATGATCCTTTCATTCCCATTGCAAGGCAAAAGGTACACATAATTGTTAGTACTAAGTTGTAATTTCAACGTGTAATTCATAGAATTTTAGGTCCTCTTAGGTTGGCTGAGATAAGCTTCAATAAATCCTTTTATTTTGCCTCTCATTAAGTACGATATTAGCTTAGATGTCTATATTTTTGTGTTATTTTAAGCATTAGGACATGCATAGACCATGGATAATGGCCCAAGAATAGAGGTTTTGCTCTTTCATTTCACTCCACACATTAGAATAAACATTGCAATTAATAGAAAGATCCATTTTCAATAGCGTATGGTGTTCATGTTTGGTGGCCAAAGAGTAGGAGAAATTCTAGCATCACCAAACCCTGTCATCCTGCCTCTTGTTGACTATCACAGATCATTTGATGTGCATATTTTTATTTTGTTGTAGAATAGATTGCAATTTAGAAAAAATTATTGTGTAAATTATCTAAGAAAGAAAAAAACGTGTTGAGATCACTTTGAAATCGATTCAATGGAGGCCCAGTGCCAAATCAGGATATCCTCTCTTTTTTGGAGAGCCTGGAGAGGATTCCAAATTATTGCTAGAAAATTTCAAAATGGCTTGCCACATAAAACGAGTGATAGGAGATGAGGAACACTTAGAAATGTTTGAGGTAGTTATGAGGAACGATGCTAACACTTGGTTTGACTCTCTATCTCAGGAGGTTAAGGGAAACTATAACGAATTTGTTGATCATTTCAAGCGATACTTCTTTGACCCCCAAAACACTCAAAAGATATGGCAAGACATCATTTCTCACAAGAAAAAAGACTTAGATGACTACTACATACATATAAACAAGAGTTTCTACGTCTTTGGGTTGTATGAGTAAGAAATGTTGCTAACCCTGGTGATGGTGCAGAGTTCCTAAATAAGGAGAGGTTCATAGCCGGCGGTCTCTTTCCCGCACTCAAGATTAGAGTTGAGGTGGGTGTACCTACTACCTTTGATGCATCTGAAACTAGGGCTGTTGAGAAGTATAGGAAACTCAAGTGTCTAAGAGGACAGGTTCCAATAGAGGGTCCTAGACCTAAGGAAAATTTGCAAGCATCAACATACTTTAAGTAAATTGTCAAACCTTGCACAAGTTTTAGGTCCCAAGGGACAAACAAAGAAAGCAGAAGAGCGAGAGAGGTGAAGGAACTAGTCAATAACCACGTCTTCTACAGAGGCCAAATGGAGCAAGACCACCTCTCCAAGGAGTGGAAGGAGTTCCACCTTTGCTAGATCCAAATGTGCATGTGGTAGAGGTGACAAATTCAAATGAGATTGACATAGAAGCAAATGGCATCAAGCGTGGCTGTGGAAAAGGTAGGGAGAAAGGAGTCACGTCACAGAGTGACTATGGACGAGAGAAGAAGCCAAAGGAGACCAAGGAAGCCAAAAGGACTCGACGTCGTATCAACCTCCAAGATTTTCCTCTTGGACATGGTATGGATCCATACAAATTGTTGGAAGACATGAGAGGTAAGGGTCTTAATATCTCATGGCCTCAATTTCTTGCATTATGTCCACAAGTTAGGAGAGAGTGTGCCTGTTGTAAAAATTGCACAATATGAAATGAATGAGGATATTACACCTATGCTAGATTGTTACATCAAAGGAAGGTTATTTAGAAAAGGTCTAGTAGATGGGGGTGCATAAATTTGCATCATGACATAAGGACTTATGCAAAGACTAGGCATGCACATCCATGAGACACCTGAAATCAAAGTGAAAATGGAAAACAATAGCAAGGCTAGGTGTGTAGGCATCTATAAAAATGTCTTTGTGGAGGCCTTTGGCATTAAGAAGGTGGTGGATTTTTATGTTATGTCGACTAAGGGAAGTGGCTATCCATTTATCCTAGGAAGACCATGGCTAATGAAAATGGGAGCTTTACATGACTGGGAAAGTGGAAAGTTGATTTGCAACAATGAAGATCATAAGAAGGTTGTCTTTGACATGAAGGAGCAACGTCAAGAGGATCCCCATGAAGAATCATCTCAAAATGAGATGGAGAAAGAGTGGATTGATAACACTTCACAAGAAGAAGGTAGTGGTAGCACTATGGAAGAGGAGTCTTCCATCAAACCCATGGGGTAAGGTTTAATCCAAACAACCAAAAGACCTCTTGTCAAGGTTTGGAGGAGGTAGGTTCCCAAGAGAACCAAAATGTGGAAGATGAAGGAATGCTAGAAGGTATGTTATCTACAATACTTACAAAGGATGAAAGAGAGGAGTTCAAAGGTGTGTTAAGGAAATTTCCTAGGCTTTTTGCTAAAGACTACACCGACGTGCGTGGAGTAGATTGTTAGGAAATAAGACGTAGCTAAATAGATAATTGAGTAGATTACTTAATGGAGAGAGACAAATTTACATACATGAGATTATAGAGTAGAGAGAGAGAGAGAGAGAGAGAGAGAGAGAGTACACACGATATACGTGGTTCACCCAATGTGGGCTACGTCCACGGAAAAGCAGCCACTCAATGGCTTTAGTACTTCAAAACAAGAAGTAGTTTACAAAGGGATTATACCCTTAATGGAGCTCCCGCCTTGCTTTACTCTCACCACCTCACACTCACCTTGTTGCATCAACTTTACACTATGAAATGTGTGTAGAAATGGCCTCCTTTTATATGCCAAAAGGGCTGCCCTCTCTCATGAGAGGCAGCCATGTGTAGCCGCCCTTGTGTAGATAAGTCCAAATCGGACACTCCAATCCACCCATGTGTGGCCGCCCTTGAGAAGACAAGTCCGCTTTTGAATTCGGCCACCGGCCCCACCGGCCATTGACTTCAGACCACCGGCCACCGGCCAACCGACGGTTGTTTTCCGACCACTTTTCGGCCGCCGTCCGGCCATAATATTCCGGCAAAAAGGAATATTTCAGCGATGGAAAAAAAAAGTCTCGGGGGTTTCCGCCCCCGAGGCCCCTAAAGTTGCCCCTGATTTTTGACTGTGAAAATTTTGGTTTTCGGTGAGTGATTTACCTTCACGCATGATGGATTCTCCTCATAATGGAGGTCTTACAAATGTGCGCTTTTACCACAGAAAATTACAAGGGTAAATCAGGCTCCATACTTAACATAGATGATGTTCAACACAAGATCGAGCTAAAGAAAGAGGCCACACCTAAGGCTCAAAATCTACAAAGGCTAGGAGTCATCAAGGAGCAGGCTTTACTCAAGGAGGTAAGAAAGCTTCTAGCAGCAGGTTTCACTTATCCAGTGGAGAATTGAGAGTGGGTCTCCCCCGTTGTTGTCACTCCCAAGAAGAATGGCAAGTGGAGGGTGTGTGTGGATTACCGTCCACTAGATGAGGCAACAAAAAGAGATCACGTTTCCCTCCCATTTCAGGATGAGATACTAAATGAGGTAGATCGTCACGAGAGTACACTGTGTGCAATGGTTATTCATGTTACTTTCAAATAGATATCACATTGGAGGATTAGTTGAGAACAACCTTCATCACTCCTTGGGGTTGTTATGCTTTTAGTCATGCTATGGCCTGACGAATGCTCCTGCAACTTTCCAACGCTTCATGAACATGGTGTTTCAAGCATTTTTTGGAAAGTCCATTAGGGTTTTTATTGATGACTTTTTCATTTATAGTTCAAAATCATTGCACCTACAAAAAGTAAAATAAGGTTTGAAGAAATTGTACGACGTGGGAGGTCAAATCAATCCTGACAAATGCCACATAGGTGAGGATGAAGTGATCTTACTCGGTCACAAGGTTTCATATAAGGTATTGAGGTGGATCCTTCAAAGTCAAAGGCTCTTATTGAGTTACCATCACCCAAGAGTCTTAAGGAGGTCATTTCATTCATTCAAAAGGTGAAGTAAATGTCACACTTCATTCCCTTAGTCTTAGAGTTACTGTGACCTCTTGCAAAAATTGACACAACAAGTTGAATTTGCATGGTTTGATGAGCTTGAAGAGTAATTTTGTAGCATTAAAGTCATTTTTTCAGAGCTACCAACATGCATGCCTCCTTGTTTGGAGTACACATTCTTTGTTAGCTCTAGTGTTGGGAAGGAAACAATTGTTGCAGTTTTATTACAACAAGATCCCCACAGTACCAGGATGCAGCCCATCTACTTTGCTAGTAGGATCATGAATGCTTTGGAGAGAGGCTACTCGGAGGCCAAACTCATGATGCTTTCTCATATGTTTGCAGTGAGGAAGTTTAGATCCTACTTGCTACCAAAACCTTTTGTAATTCTCACTGCATAAAATTTGTTCCCTTGGGTGTCATCTCAAATGAATCTTAGTACTAGGATCTCAAAGTGGATTATGGAGTTGCAAGAGTTCTAATACTCTTTCAAGATAGAAGATAGTGTGCGTGCTTAATTGGCAGGGATTCTCACTTATAGGGTACATGAGAAGGAGATTAAGGTGCCTAAAGTAAAGACCCTACCATTGCCACCACCTAAAGGTATCCCTAATTCTTTTACCTTGTTCTTTGATGGAGATGTTTGTCGAGCCACAGGAAAAGCAGGAGAAGGGCTAGTGTTGCTCAACCTAAGTGGAGAGGTGGTCCTAAAGATAAGGTCAATCTACCAAGTTCAACTAGAAACAATGAAGGAGAATATGACACACTACTTCATGGTTTAAAGATGTGCATTGGCGATGGTATACAACGTCTCATGGTAAAGGGGGATGCACTTCTCATTGTGAAGCAAATTTTAGGCATTTGGGCATGCA
The DNA here is from genome assembly GCF_014529385.1 of Adiantum capillus-veneris. NCBI lineage: Eukaryota > Viridiplantae > Streptophyta > Polypodiopsida > Polypodiales > Pteridaceae > Adiantum > Adiantum capillus-veneris. The sequence continues at coordinate 122,845,056 of NC_140951.1, read as the reverse complement.
AAAATGAAAGCCTAAGGACAAAATTTCATGCCATTCATAGGTTGTTTAATCAATTTGAAGAAGTGAAACTATATCATATTCCTAGGAAATAGAATGAAGATGCTGATTTACTTGCACAACAAGAATTTACATGTGTGGAGAAAGAAGTGTAGGCCATCATGGTGGCAGTCACAGTCAAGTAGCCAAGATACCAGGGACTGGAGTCATTGGCTTCCATTATTGGCTACATTTTGGAGGGAAAGTTTTCACAAGACTTCACAAAAGCTCAAAAGAGGAGGTTCATAAAGAAGGCAAGTGTCTATCTCTTCCTAGAAGGCTCCCTCTATCAAAGAGGAAAAGATCAGGTGTGTAGAAGAGTACCAACAATGAAGGAAATTCTAGCCATTCTAAAAGGTGTGCATGAAGAAGCATGTGGTGGTCATTTTGCCCAAGAGTTAGCTGCGAAGAAGATTTTGCTTTCGGGGTATGTTTGGCCAAGCCTGCATGTGGATGTCCAGCATTGGTGTAAAAGTTGTCACAATTGTCAGGTAAATTGAAATAGGAGATTGGCACATGGTCCAAGGAAAATCGTGCTTGCAAATGGACCCTTTGAAAAGTGGGGCATTGATGCTATGGGTTCTCTGTCTATAACAAAAAATGGTAAACTCTACATTCTAGTGGCTGTAGATTACATGACTAGGTGGGTAGAGACTCAAAGTGTGGCAAGGGTAAATGGAAAAACAGTGAGTAGGTTTGTCTACACTAATATTTGTTGTAGATTTGTCATACCTTTGGAGATTGTTTTTGATAATGGCCCAGGGTTCAGGAAGGGTTTACTCACGGAAGTTTGTGAAGAGCTTCACATTCTACATTGTCATAGCACACCCTACTACCGACTGTCAAATAGTGTCATTGTAGGAATCATTAGGAGGATGGTGCAAAACAAGACAAAGTTGTGGGATGACTTATTGGATGGTGCCTTGTGGGCATATCAAACCACATATAGGGAAGCCACAAAATTCACACCATTTCACTTGGTCTATGGTCAAGAGGTTTTGCAGCCTATCGAGCTCAACATTCCAACAATGTGGCTTCATGGAAGAGGTGCACTAGATGATCAAGAGGTATGGATGGATTGACTTCTTACATTAGTGGATCTTGAGTGGAAAAGAGAAGCAGCCTATGAGTGCCACAAGAGTAAATTTACACAAGCGAAGGAGACGCTTGACAAGAAACTCAAGGACAACGGCATCAAGGAAGGAGAGCTTGTGATAAGGCATGACAATCAACTTGAAAATTGTTTTGATGCCAAGTTTGAAACTAGATGGCAGGGATTGTACATAGTCAAGAAGGATTTCAATTCAAGTTACTATAAGCTTATGGACTTGAATGGTAAAGAGCACTCCAGGAAGGTAAACGGGTATCACCTAAAGCCTTATTTGAGCTACTTTCTAAAGGATCTACCAAAGATCTGTCAAAAGGCAATCATCTCATGTAAGTTATGTTGCATGAAGCATGAGTGTAACTCAAGCCAAAATACCAAGGGGCCAAACAATAAAAATCTTGTCAAGGACTCAGAAGCACTCTCTTTGGAAAAAATTGTTTATGATGGTATATGAATATACCATCATCTTGGGGGAGGGCTAATGATAGCCGTTTTTGGGCTATCCAAATTGCCATAGTAAGCTACCTCACCCTACCAAAATCACCCAAACATTGTGGCTATCCCTACCATTTCATTGTACATAGGCGTGTGTGAGTTAAGAGACATTCCCCATATCTTCTTAAAACCCTCATTGGGCTAGTTAAGCCAAAAAAATAAATAAATTCAAAAGAACAAAAATATATCATGGCCCATTTGTGTGTAAATATTTCATTGTATATAGGGTCTAAATATATGGATTTATTATTATAATTATTTTGGTGATTATTTAAATATTTCTTCCTAAGTGTGCGTTATTTGTTCAAGTATGTTTTACTCACCATTATCACAATTTTTGTTACCATTTTGCATACTCTTTATTTTATATTGAAATATTTTCACGCAAGCCTCTCTTATTTTTGGTTTGAATCCACCCCTCAAGAAAATACCTAAAAAAAGCACTTTCGCTATCATTGCCTTTCACTAAATTCCTATCTTCTATAGGTATTCTTTCTTACCTCTTGTAGATAAATATACTTCAATAAAAACAAATGAGAGTCCTCTCATTTGATTACCTATATTTTTTTATATTTATATATAGCTGACACTATTCTAAATTGCACGAATTGTTTATATACTAGCCAGTTTTTTTTCATCATATCCATATATTATATTTATGCATAATCCACAAACATGCATATTTTCAAATCCCTATGAATCCATTAGGTCATGCTCTCATGCAAGGAGGGACTCACCTTTGGAGCCATATACAAATTCAACAAGAAGGGAAGTCTTTTTGTGAAGAAAATCAGGCATTTTAGTGGGATTTTTTATATCCATCTCCACTTTGAATTTAAAGCAATGGTTAAAAGTGAAGATGTGGTCTAAGAGCTGAATAATGGACTCAAAAAATTTGATAACTTTTGGAGCTACCACCAGTGAGATATGATTTTTTTGTGTGGACCCCAGTCTACCCACTTTTATCACAAGTAACCCATAGTCTTCTCTCACCTTCTTTCCTACTTCCACTCTCTCTCTCTCTCTCTCTCTCTCTCTCACACACACACACACACACACACACACACACACACACACACACACACACACACACACACACACACACACACACACACACACACACACACACACTATCTTAACTCTCTCTAGCTATGGCCGCTACCGGGACCTTTACACCTACTCTTACACTACCTACCCTAAAACTAGATTCCTAAACCCCCTAGCATGGGGCGCACACACACACACACACACACACACACACACACACACACACACACACACAATACCTATGAAGGCCGCTAGCTATTCAAAAACCTACATTACTCTTGACATTTATTCCTACACACTCGTACACTTACTCTAATACTACCTACCTTTAAACTGGATTATTAAACTCTCTTGCATGGGGCACTACCCTTACATGATAAAACTTATTATCTCCTAATATTGGGGGGCATATGGCCATTACACTTAATGCCCTCCCCCAAATCGAGCCGACCTGCGATCTCTGTTCTGTCTCCCCACTCTACACGGCGCACTCATTCCCTCACTCCTGCACTCTGTCGCGCGGGTTCCTATACGCTCTGCTCTGCTCACTCAGAACGCCACCGAAGGCATTAACCTCGGGGATTGTCCGTATGGATCTCTCCCACTCCTCCAACTGCTGCGCGAGGTGTATATAAAGGTGAGCTCTCTTGGAGCTCACTTAGTGTTGTGCACTTGTTCATTTCGTTGTGTGTTTGCAAATACCACTTAGTCGTCGCACTATCTCTTGTTGGGGAAAAGCTTTGAGTGATGGTTAAAGGGAAAGATAAATTGGCAGTCGTGGAGCTGGCTGCTCCAACTCAAACACAGGTATTACTGTTGGACATGGGCTTTCAAATACTTGATCTCTTGTTTAATTTTTGTGGTAAAAAGCTGGCTTGCGGTTTGGAAGCAGTCTAAATAGTTTTTTTCTCTCCTTTACTTAACTCAATGTAGTTGGTTGTTTCCGATATAATCCGACTGTAAGTTGCCTACGACGTTTTCATATCGTTGTTTTGGTTATCTACCCATGACTAAATGAGTACGAAAATCTCATTGGATTGGTTGTTTTCTACTGGCCGGAGATTTTGGGGATGGTGCTGTAATGAGAAAACTCTGATCTGGAAAATTCTGAGGTTAAAATATCACCCAGGTTCTGTCTCTATTTTGTAATAGTAAAGGATATCCAGATTTTGTCGATTATTCTATGAACTTCTGTCTAGGCTTTCTTGCTTTGGAGACCGGACTGTTTTTAAAGGGCTCTTGTGCTTAGCCAAGCAACTTATGTTCTATGGTTATAACTAAGTAGTGGGATTTTGGTCTTTTGGCGTGAATACCATGCCTGACTTAAGGATACTCGCAGAACTCGGTTGATTGAATGCTTATGCCTGCATTTATATTGAGCTTTATTTAGGTTCAGCTTCATGTGGTTTTATAGCTGCTCTTCTCCATTCTGATAGGCCATGTGTGGCATTACAGCAATATAACATACATATTATGACTGGTGATTTTGGTGGAACTTGGCCTAGTGGAGCTTCTCTAGGTCTGCCTATGGTATATGAATGGTTCTCTGTTTGGGAGATGTGTTACTGTTCTGTTTGGGGTTGAGCTACATCTATATGGCTCCATGAAAGTCTGGCCATTTCACCGCTTTGCTTAAGGGGGCAACTGATTGTGACTGAATTCACTTTTGCACTATTGACATGAACTTTATTTATTTGTTTGGAAAGCCGTATCGGTTATATTCTGCAATCAATTTACCTATACAACTATGAGGTGGATACCTTGCTTTTTAAGCTTCATGTGTTGTTGCTGCTCTTCTTTATTTTAATAGGACTTATATGGCTTATGGACTGGTTCTTATGGTATTTTTTCCTACATCTCATGACAGCATTATGGCTTGTTTGATACAGCCGATGGTTTTGATAGAACTTGGCATGCTGGAACTCCACTAAGGTTGACTATGGGTTTGAGAATATTTGAGTTTTGGAGCTCTGGTTGGGAGCTAGGCCGCTTCTCTGTTTGGGGCTGAGGTGCATCAGTATAAATCTATGAAAATCTGGTCAATGTGTTGGATAATGGAGTGGCTAATCATGGCTGCACTCTCTTTTGTTTTGTTACTAACCTGAACTTTTTGCTTATGCAACTATATAGTTGGCTTGTGACTTAATGCAACTATGCTATTTTGTGGTATTGGCTGTCTCTTTGTTGATTGAATGCTTATACGTGCATTTGAATTGAGCATCATTCTTGTACAGATTTTTGTGTTTTTTTTGGCTGCTATGGTGTCCAAGAACACAACTTTGGCAACATTCGGATACCGGATTCTTGGTTTTTTGTCAAGATAGCTTGCGGATCTGGAAGCGGTCTAAATGGTTTTGTGTCTCTCTTTTACTTCACACAATATAGTTGGTTTGTGTCCTTTAGGCCTGGATGTTTCAACAGCATGTGGCCTACGATGGTTTCGTATCTTTGCTATAGTTTTCTATCCATGGTTAAATAGGTAGAAGCATCTCATTGGGTTGGTTTGTTTTTTGCTGGCCAGAGATTTTGGGAATGTTGCTATAGTGGAAAACTTTGATCATGCTGATCTGGAAAAATTCTGAGAATAATTTTCTTAAAAAGTTATCCAGGTTTTTTGTATTAAAGGGTATCTCATGGCCCTTTTTCACTGGGTGCTGATTGATTTTCTGTACTAGATTTTGGGCTGGGTCTTGCTTATTTTGGATGTTTAGCCATAACCAAATATGGCGCTCATAAGCTGGCTGTTGGCTAACGGTTATTGGTTAGAACTTACTTTTCTTCCGTACATCAGGTTATGTAAATACTTATGGCTTAGTAGATGATGATAACATCCATATACTGCCGTTATAACTAGTTTCTACTCAGTACTGAGCTGCCCTTGTAAATAATGAGTGCTGACACCTGTTACAGTAGGTCTTATGTGTTTATGTTATGGTTTCCTTGAACCTCCAAGATGGGGAAGAGGATACCTTTGTTTCTTTTTGAGCTAGGATCTATTGGATCAATGCTTAAAAAACACGATCCTGGTTTTGAAAAAAATCTAGCAGTTGTCATCACTTTGGTGGTTGCTGTTTAAAAGCCTAAATAAAGCTTGGGAGTGGTTTTCCTTTGGTTGATTACTTTAAATATCTTTTTTTCTAACAATAGCTCTGCTCTGTAACACATTTTTTATATATTTGATTGATTTGCAGTTTCTTGACAAACTGGTCCCTCTTTTTATTTTCTATTTACTGACCTTTTTTTTGGGGATCTTTGGAACTTGGTAGGATCTCCTCGGGAGTATGCTACCAGGACTGAGCTGAGTCTTCTTGGTATTTTAAGTCTTATAAATCTCAGACAGATGTTTTTTAGGCCAACTCCACTTGGCTGTAACTGGTTTTTGCACTTTGCTTGTTTTTCTAAAAGCTTATTACATGTACCAGCTGATTGTGTCATCTCTTTTTACATGCTAAAAGAGGGCTTATACTTCTTATGGCTCTTTTTTGAAACTTTGTGATATGTTTCTTGTAATTGATAATTCTGGCAGGGCCGTCACCTAGTAAGAGTATTGATATTTACCTTTGTGTCATCTCTTTTGTTCTCTGAAGACCGGAATGAAACTAGCTATTTGGCTGTTGAGAGTTTCTTTCTGCTAAAACCTTAATAGCAGCAACTTTTTTTGGGATATGACTAAGATGACCCGTAGATGGGATGATGTAAACCTAAAAGGTAGTAACTAATTCAAGTTATTATTATTTACCTTGGGAGCTAATACTTGTATATTTACAGGAAACACCAAAATATACATTAACGGCACACATGAGCACAATTTCAGAACCTAAAAAATTGCGGCAATAAATGCCAAACTCCGCCAAGTGGAGAGACGGGCGTACGTAGTCCACTTCGGGGCAAAGATAGCCTCTAAAGCTCGCCTCCGACCTTTCCTTTTTAGAGCTTGTAAAATTAAAAAGAGCTCCACTTAGAATTCCTAAATCTAAGTTTGTTTTGGTTAGACAAATCTGTTTTGAAATCAAGAATTCTGCTAATTAATAAAAACTACATTTTGTCCCCATACAGCTTGGTTTTTTATGATTGTTAAACTGATAGAGTTGTATGGTCTTTGATATCGTGAAACACATAAGTCTAAAACATTTTTTCCCATCGCACTGGTTAAAAGTTTTCATCTCTTTACTTTAATTGATAGCAATTTTAAAGTTGGGTGACATCGATAACAAGTGGGATACCTATGCATCACCTGCAGTCAGTGCCAATACTAACTAAATGTTATATTGTCTCTATGGATGCAGGTGAGGGTTACCTTCTCAACTCTAAGCTATCAAATTTTTGCTGGTCTTGAGATTTGCAGGACTTGTATCTCTTCATCCTTACTAGGGAAGCTTTTTAAATTTCCCCACTTGTGTATAAGACCATTTTTTGACATGATAATGGAATTATACAGCCCTCTTTCCTGACATAGTTTCTAGTGTCTTTTGAATTTGGTCAAATTCTTTGGTGTCTATGTATTAATATTATTGAAACACACACACACACACACACACACACACACACACACACACACACACACACATTCATCCTCATCCTCCATTACCAAAACCTGCACCTTTCATGCCTTCTTTCATTTTCTTCACCATTTTAATCTCTCCCTTACTCCATAGATAAAAAATTATCGTCTTTACACACATATAGCTCAAATTCTCTCTCTAGAATCAAGCTCATATTACCATAACCTCTTCATCCTTTCACAAAAAGAGAAAAAATCACCAAATGAACAAGCTCAAGCTCTACAAAAAGAAGAGTTTGATCATGGAAAATTCAACTTCTCCATGGTCACAAGAACTACAACGACAGAGTTCTACAACCGCTTCATTTGCCGGAGGAGATAGGTGGAAAATTCCCTTTGCATCTTGTGGTTTCCATCAAATTGTGTATATTTTAATCATTCTCTTACTTTTTCTCATTGTATACTTCATATAATGCACCTTGAGTGCATATGCCATGTAATTTTACCCCACCTACTAACTACAAACTACTAACACAAACTGCTAACCCTTTTTTGTAAATTGCACCCACTCTACTCTACCTTGGAGTAGGCAACCTCACACAAAAAATCACTCACCTCTGTAGAATATTCTCTATTTCACCTCAATAATTCTCTCCTCTTGAGCTTACATCCATGTGACTCAAGAGACAAGAGAGACCCACTCTCATAAGGACATTAAAAAGTTTCTCATAGACATGGTTCTCTATGTAAATGTTGATCAAGAGATAATCCTACTAAGAGCTCTCCCCATCTATAAATAGAGCCCTTTTCCATTTTTAAAGGGCATGTTCTCAACACTATTGCTCACTAATTTGAGTGTACCATTCTCCATCTTAGTTGTAGGGAGAGAGAGTGAGCTCTCTATACACCAATACTTGTGGTGTATAGGAAAGCTTGTTTGAGCTAGTTGTAGCATTGAAAGGGATTGAGTGATTATTATAATCAATAAGTTGGGTGTAATTGCGGTTCGAAACCCTCTTGAGTATCCCCAATTCATGCTTTGCAACCTCATCTTGTTTGGTTTAAGATGACGTGTTTTCATTTTGATATTCTTGTGTACTACTTGCTTGTATATGACTCAAGAGCTCTTGTGTTTGTTTTGTTTCATGGGAAAACATTATAAGAGGCATAACCCAAAGATAATGTGTAGATCGCAACATCATCAAACTTAATTGTGTCTCTTGACTCTCCTCCAAGTTGTTTATACATCTGCGTCATTCATTTAATTGAAGTTTAATTCTTACAAAAATCTGTCTCTCTCTCTAGGTGTTTGGTGTGTGTATGTGTAGCATTGATATTAGTGTTAGTGTATCCTTCCTTTTTGCTTGTATTGCTCAGGGGTTCTCCTCTTCGGCATCTTAGTTCGATCTCTAACTAGGTGGTGCCCCTTCACTTGTTGTTGGTTGTGGGTTTGTTGTGGTTTCTCTTGTTTGTGGTTGCCCCAGTCCCAATTGAGCAGCATGGGAGCCTTGAGGGGTGTTTAGAGGTAGCCTCTTTTGTTGCCCACCCCAGACCGCCTCACGATGGTAGCCCAATAACAATTGGACTACTTGGGTTGTATGATATTGAGCACTATTCTTGAAACATGCTCCTTTAATGTTACTTATATGGGACGAGTTTTATACCTAACATTCCCTGAAGCGAGGGGACGACCATCAGGGACTTCTACAATTTGCTGGATTAGAATTCTCCACAAGTGGTATGCCTTTTTCTTTTGCAAATTCTCTGTCCATGAAGCATGCCATTGCGCTTGAATCTAGTAATGCTTCACAATCCATGTGCCTACTGAACATATGGATCTTGACTGATAGCATAAAACTTGAAGTGGAATCAACGGGTAGAAAGAGACCTTCTTTTTTTTAGGCTTTGGTCCAACCGTCTGATCTCTATTGAGGTTGGACATCCATGTTTTCTGAACATGTTGAGGCCGTTGCACCATGAATCTTAATCCTTCTCTTCCTTGGACACAGTTGAGCAATGTGCCCCTTCTTTCCGTAATACATACATAACCATTAATGTGTCACCCTTGCTTCTTCTGAGCTAAAAGAGATTGAAACCGTGCTGAATCAATTTACATGGGCTCAATGTTTGATTAATGGCCCTCTTAAGACATGTAGTTTTCACATGTCACTTTTGTTTCATACCGCAATGGTACCCCATGACACCTCTCCTCTTGCCTCTCAAACAGCTGGTTATCACATTCTATTGCTTGAGAGATGAACTCGCATAGTGTGTGAAACTTTGGCATAGTCAATAAAAGATTTATTACGTCATCCTTTAATGCCCACCAAAATTGGCTAATGAAATATTCTTCATGCCAAGTTAAATCACAAGTAACTTGTCAAAATTTGGATGCATAGATGGATGCAGGTCTTGACCATGGCAACAATTTCTAATTTTGGTTTCCCAAAAGGTTTCAGAGAACTCCCGCACAAAAGATTCAATGTCATGGAGGCGAGGAGATTATTTTTCAAGTGGGATAACACTCTTGTTGCAATTTGATCTAGTCCCATCAAAGTTTTCAGACAAGCTAACCTTTAGGTCCTTCTGATGTTGTTGAGATTCCCCGGATCTTGTGGTTTGTGCTTGTCTCTTGAAGCCGCTTTGAATTTGATGTTGAAGATCTTGCAGCACCGGTCCCAAGATTAGGTTTCCAGGCTTGAAGTTGAGCGTTACCCTCACGAAGTTCTTGTAACTCAGCTTGAAAGCTTTGCAATGCGTTGATGACACCTTCCATCGTTGGCTCCATGATGTATTGACAAGTTTAAGAGATGGGAGTCTTGCCAAACTGTTATGAGTACGTCTAGAGCTAGAAGAAAGCAAGAGTAGGCGCTCACAATGTACAAGAATTAGGGACTTGATTATAAGATTAATGTTGATTACAAGACTAAATACTTCATTAAGAGAACTTGATACAAGACTTGGCTTACATGACTGGAGTACAAGACAAGGCTTGATTGCAAGGTAAGACATGAACATAAGACAAGAACTAGAAGAGGGCTTACCTCATAGGATCCTCACAACTGGTGCTAGCAAGACTGAGGGGCTTGTAGCCCAAGACCCCTATTTATACTAGTGCTGAGGAGGCTACTTGAGAAGGTTGGAACTTTCTAGGTTCTTATTGAGGAGGCTAGGATCTTCTCTAGTTCTTTTAGAATCTTCTTTCTAGAAAAATTCTAGATTCTTTCAGAATCTTCTCCAAGCTTCTAGAAACTTCTATATTATTTTTCAAGCTTCTAAAACTTTGTAGATTCTTCTAGCTACTTCTAGAATCTTCTTGATACTTTTAGAACCTTCAAGAATCTTTTAGATCCTTGTAGATTCTTCTAGAGCCTTCTAGTGACATTGCAAGACGATGACATAAGTGATGATGCAAGCCATATTCTAGAACATTCTAGCACTTTTCTCAATCTTCTAGAATCTTCCACACCATTCTTCAAGAAGGCTCTAGAAACTTTTGGAAGCTTCTAGTGCTTTCTTTTAGGAGACTTGAGCGTCCATGACATTGGAGACTCAAGAAGACTGGATCTCAAGCATCCATGAGAGATAGAACACACTTCGTTGTCAAACTCTAGTCCCTATGCTGTCAATTAACTTAAAAGTACATTGAATGTATCAAGTCTCTGAAAATGTATCACCTTCTTTCATGAGAAGCTCAAAGAGCTTCTTCATCAAGTAAACCTTGTCACTTGCACTTTTTCTCTCATATGTATTGCATAGCTTGTCTCATAAAGCTTTAGCAGTAGCTTCATCCACTATTGTGAAGCACACAAACTGTGCAGGGTGTAGATATGTCCTCTTTTGACAAGGATATTTACAAATATTAGAAAGTTTAATGATACACATTTTTCTATGTGGAAAGAAGAAATCCAATGTAGCATGTATTAATTCAAAAAGGCAAATTAGAACCACTCTTTGAGAGGGCCTAGAGGAAAATGGTTACATAGTTGCACATTGGAAGATGTTTGATGTGAAAGCTATGTCCAATATACTCTTACAAGGCTTGAACGTTTCATAAATTAACACTTTAAGAAAAATTTCATTGAGTCTATACTTCCCATCATGGGCTCAAACTCTTATGAATACACTCCGGTATCTCTTGTTCTCTAAGGTCTTTTTGAGTAGACCAAAAACAAAGGTGTGAGTTCATTGGCTTACATAAGGCTATTGAAAGGAATTTATTAATAAAAGGCTTCTTTACTAGAGAAAACGACAAAGTGACACTGGCATTAGCATTTCAAACATTTGTTATCACAATAAAATCACGTTTTTTTTTTTTCAAACAAGTGTAACAACAATGAACTATTTAAATTATAATATATTCCAAAAGCATAAAAAATAATGATTGAAAAACACGTGGAAGCACTATAAGACGATGAAAAACAAGGTGACGAGGCAAGAAGGCCTATTAAGTTTTGGGGGTTTGGGGGGGGAGGAGGGAGAGAGATGAGATTTATGAAAAGTAAGTACAAATGAGTGTTTACAATCATATGATTTTTTTGTGTGTTTTAATTTAAATTTAAATTATCTATTTTATATATAGAATCACAAACTGTTTTATAATAAGGTGAAAGGTACATATTGCACATTATCATTTGAAAACAAACTAAATGAAAAGAAAAGAAAAAAAAAATATTATATTATTCTTTATACACACACAAGCTAGCTTCATAAGAGCGGGTAGCAAAAATCTCTCACTCTTTCTTGGACACCTTTCCCTTGATTAACAAGGGACATAGGTAGCTCTAAAATTTATTCTACACCCGATTTTGACGATGAGTGAGTTCTTGTGTAGTGGTAGTGTAGTTGAGCACATAGCCATTGGATTCAATTCAATCACGCTAATCCACGTTTTGTGCTAAAAAGTGGATGATAGAGCTGCTTTTCAGAGGGGAGGGGAGGGGGACCTTGCTTTTTTTGGACTACATAAGTAGTACTTAATAAAGGGTGGATTTATGGGTGCAAATCTGAACCATTGGAAAAAGCTAGCCAATTAATGCCACATGGTAAGTTAATGCTAATAAACTTTATTTTAAATTATTTCTTTTAAGAACTTGTGAGAGGGTGTTGACATTTATGTACCTCTCTTTAAAGAGGGGGCATTGAGAATCGTGTCGAACATTATTTTCTACTAGTACAACGGCGCCGCCTTCGGCGGTGGCACTACCTCTGGTAGTGCTATGTGGATTTCCCCCCCCCCCCCCCCCCCCCCTCTCTCTCTCTCTCTCTCTCTCTCTCTCGTGCGCGCGCTATATCTTGCCTCAAAATGTCTTCTCTCTTTAAAATACCTACCCACCCACTCTCTCAGGTGTGTGAGTTTGTGTGTGTGTGTGTGTGTGTGTGTGTGTGTGTGTGTGAGTTCTTTTCCAGAACATACAAAATTCCTTTGCTTGAATTTGCCAAGAGGAGATTTCAAAAAGTTGGGTTACTTTCTTTATTTTGGGACGGAATTTTTCCTTTTTCCACCGGCATATTTGAAATTGAAAACGACATGATATTAAGTTGAGACACATTTTTCCCGAGCACAGCCAATGTGTGTTCTTCTTCTTCTCTCTCTCTTTCTCTCTCTCTCTCTCTCTCTCTCTCTCTCTCTCTGGTTTGTGCACCTTGTCTCGTTTCCGTAGATTCGTTGGCCTACCCTGGTTCACCACGCCATAATTGGCACCCCCACAACCTGCTACGCTGCTGCGACGGTTGATCCCAAGAGCCAGGGCGTGAGGCCGTGAAATTGCTCGGGTCCGTACATCTCTCTCTCTCTCTCTCTCTCTCTCTCTCTTTGTCAATTCGAGAAAAATCATTTTCCCAAACGTACAAAAATCCTTTGCTTGAATTTGCCAAGAGGAGATTTCAAAAAGTTTACTTTTCTTTATTTTGGGACGGAATTTTTCCTTTTACCCTTGTCCTCGGTATTTTTGAATTTAAAAAAGAAAGGATATTAAGTTCAGACACATTTTTCCCGAACACGGCGCAGCAGTGTGTGTTCTTCTTCTTCTTCTTCTCTCTCTCTCTCTCTCTCTCTCTCTCTCTCTCTCTCTCTCTCTCTCTCTCTCGCCCACTACGACTAACCATCTACCTGGTTCTCGGCGTTCGCGCACAACTAGGACAACCTCTCTCTCTCTCTCTCTCTCTCTCTCTCTCTCTCTCTCTCTCTCTCGTTCGTGCACCTTGGCTTGTTGCCACTGATTTGGTGGCCTACCCTGGTTCACCACGCCGTAGCTGGCAGCCCCACAACCTGCTACGACGCTGCAACGATTGACCCCAGGAGCCCGAGCTTGAGGACGTGCCATTGTCCCGACCCGTACATCTCTCTCTCTCTCTCTCTCTCTCTCTCTCTCTCTTTCGTGTACCTTGTCTTGTTGCCACTGATTTGTTGGCCTACCCTGGTTCATCACGCCATACCTGGCGCCCCCACAACCTGCTATGACGCTGCAAGGATTGACCCCAGGAGCCCGAGCCTGAGGCCGTGCCATTGTCCTGACCCGTACATCTCTCTCTCTCTCTCTCTCTCTCTCTCTCTCTCTCTGGGTGAATTCGGGGAATTTTTTTTCCAAACGTACAAAATTGCTTTGCTCGAATTTGCCAAGAGAAGACTTCAAAAAGTTTAGTTTTCTTTATTTTGGGACGGAATTTTTTCTTTTCTGATCCTTGTCCTCGATCGGCATTTTTGATATTGAAAATGGCAGGATATTAAGCTGAGACACATTTTTCCCGAACACGATGCGGCAATGTTTGTTGTTGTTCTTCTTCTTCTTCTGTGTGTGTGTGTGTGTGTGTGTGTGTGTGCGTGTGTGTGTCAGTTCGGGAAAAATCATTTTCTGAAACGTACAAAATTCCTTTGCTTGAATTTGCAAAGAGGAGATTTCAAAAAGTTGGGTTACTTTCTTTATTTTGGGACGGAATTTTTCCTTTTCCCAATGGCACATTTGAAATTGAAAACGACATGATATTAAGCTGAGACACATTTTTTTCGAGCACAGCCAATGTGTGTTCTTCTCTCTCTCTCTCTCTCTGGTTTGTGCACCTTGTCTCGTTTTCGTAGTTTCGTTGGCCTACCCTGGTTCACCACGCCATAACTGGCGCCCCCACAACCTACTACGATGCTGCGACGGTTGATCCCAAGAGCCCGGGCGTGAGGCCGTGAGATTGCCCCGGCCCGTACGGCTCTCTCTCTCTCTCTGTGTCAATTCGAGAAAAATCATTTTCCCAATCATACAAAAATCCTTTGCTTGAATTTGCGAAGAGGAGATTTCAAAAAGTTTACTTTTCTTTATTTTGGGACGGAATTTTTCCTTTTACCCTTGTCCTCAACAGGTATTTTTGAATTTAAAAACATTTTAGACATAATATTAAGCTCAGACACATTTTTTTCGAACACGGCGTAGCAATGTGTGTTCTTCTTCTTCTTTCTCTCTCTCTCTCTCTCTCTCTCTCTCTCTCTCTCTCTCTCTCTCTCTCTCTCTCTCTCTCTCTCTCTCTCCTTAACCATCTCCCTGGTTCTCGGTGTTCACGCACAACTGGGACAGCCTCTCTCTCTCTCTCTCTCTCTCTCTCTCTCTCTCTCGTTCTTGCACCTTGGCTTGTTGCCACTGATTCGTTGGCCTACCCTGGTTCACCACGCCATAGATGGCACCCCTACAACCTGATACGACGCTGCAACGATTGACCCCAGGAGCCCGAGCCTGAGGCCGTGCCATTGTCCTGACCCGTACATCTCTCTCTCTCTCTCTCTCTCTCTCTCTCTCTCTCTCTCTCTCTCTCTCTCTCTCTCTCTCTCTTTGTGGGTGAATTCGGGAATTTTTTTCTCCAAACGTACAAAATTGGGACGGGATTTTTTCTTTTCCCCTTGTCCTCAATCCCCTTGTCCTCATCGTCTGCAGGCCCTGAGCCTCTCTCTCTCTCTGCGAAATTCCCATTAAGCTGAGACACATTTTTCCAAGAGGAAATTTTAGAAAATTAGGCTAGTTTCTCTATTTTGGGGCGGAATTTCTCCTTTTCTCCTTGCCCTCAACCGGCATTTTGGAAATTGAAAACGGCGTGATATTAAGCTGAGACACATTTTTTCCGAGCGCTGCAGGCTTGTGTTGCCTGTGTCAACGGGTGCAGAGCTGCTCGTTGGAAATTGAAAACGGCGTGATATTAAAAGCTGAGACACATTTTGGAAATTGAAAACGGCGTGATATTAAGCTAAGATAAATTTTTCCCGAGCGCTGTCCCAGTGCCTTGTGACGGCGTGATATTAAGCTGAGACAAATTTTTCCCGAGCGCTGCCCCAGTGCCTTGTGTTGCCTGTGCCAACGGGTGCAGGGCTCCCCCGTACACACACACACACACCCAGGGCAATCGCGCGTGCCATGGCAGATCACTCATGACCTTGAAGACTCAACCGTCAAACAGACTGACCATCGCGCGTGCCAGTGCACTGCCAGTTCAACCTTGAAGACTCAACCGTCACACAGTCGCAGTGCGCACTGGCTCCGTCTTCTGTCTCTCTCTCTCACACACACACAGCACGCTGGCTGCGGGGCACAATCCCGTTGGATGAACGCCGGATGAAGCAAATGTCGACACGTGTCCGAGGAGAGGGGTCGGAATCCCTTCCGCCATTATCTATTAGTATAAATGCTTTTGTAATATATTATAAACGAAATAGTTGATTGTTGTCACACTTTTTTTTTTCAAAAAAGGTAATCTTTTATCGTGATACCATATGTTTTCCAATCTTAGTGTTGCTTTCTATTCTTTCCTCTCACAAAGAAACCTTTATTATGAAACTCTTCTCAACAGCCTTAGCCTTATGTAGGCTATAGTAAATTTTCACCTTGTTTTTGTGGGTCTAAAGAAGTGTAATTTCCTTTTGTGCCAATGGAAAAACCTCCATGGTGGAAGCACACTCCCTTTATAATGTCTTTCGTCATATTTTGTAAACCCAATCATAATCACGAATGATTTATAAAAGCAATATAAATAGACTTAATAAACATAGAGAATAACAAAACAATTTAATAATTTAATGAAATGAATCTTTGTGTAAGTCTTTAAATAAAAGGACTCTTTAGAAGTGAGAGTATGTCCCTACTATCTTTTCTTCATTTGTTTAGATAAAATCTCGAGAGATGCCAATTTTGGGGAGCAAGCAAAGGAAGAGGCAATCGTAACATCTTCGTAAAGGGATTTTGTATGTTTGGGAAAATGATTTTTGATGAACAGTGATTGGCACAGATGTTACGACAGCGCGAAGAAAGGGGCGACTGCTATGTGGAGGAAAGGGCGAGAGAAAGCAGGATCCAAGAGAGAGTCGTCTTTGTTTGCTATCTGCTTAGCCGTCGTGAGTCCTTTCGATTGCAGGGGAGGTTGCGCAGCAGGGGAAGAGATAGAGGCGGATTTGAGGGGATTGCAGATTGGCATCTTGAGGAGAACAACGTGGAGGGAAGAGAGAGAGAGGGAGAGCGACAGAGACAAATACCATGTGCAGCGATGATGAAGGCCAAGAGAAACGAGAATGTTTTACGGCACAGTGGAAAACAATGTGATTGACTTTGCAACCATCGCGCAAAAAAGAGAGACGGGGATCTTTTCTGGCGCACCTAAATGAGAGTTGAGGATAGCGAGGGCAATGCGGACAATGAACACAGAGATCAGAGCGAGAAAGGGAGATGATTGCAAGAAGGGGGGAAGGTGGAGGGACAACTATGCCTCCAAGGGGAGGAGCTACGTGGGAACAATCGAAGCTAGCCTTTTACGAAGCTTGGGTGAAGAATCTTAGGATTTGATTAATTAATGAAGTGAAGTATCCAGCCAATATGGAGTACTGAAGTATATATAAAACCATTATATTTCATATCACCTATGAATACTCTTTAATCTTTTGTTCTCTAAAGTCTTTTTCAACATCTCAAAAAAATACATAGCATTCCAAAGGAAATGATTTCCTTCTTTTCAACTTTTAAAAAGACACATGTCCAGCAAGTAGAACTGAAGACCTTCACCTATATGGATACTAAAGCCTTTAGCAAGCCAAAAACAAAAACAAAGAGAATGAAAAAGATTGTCTGTGACTACCTTCACCCATATGGATATTAAAACTTTTAATAAGCCAAAAACAAAAACAAAGACAATGAGAAAGATTGTGTGTGACCCAATATCTACTGCCCCTCTTTAAAGAGAGAGATAAATAAATGTCAACACACCTTCACAAGGGCCCACATAAAATAATACTTGTTTAATATCTCTCCGATGAGAAATAATAAAATAGAAAGTTTTTCATCATTAGCTTACTATGTGACACTAGTCAACATGCTTTATCCAATGGTCCACAATTGGTTCTACAATACAACCCTAAACTAAGGCCTTATGCATGCCTCAGGACTAAATAACATATAGCATTAAAAGGGGGGATAAGGGGATCGAGGACAGAAAAGTGCGCGCATAAAAATCGGGGAGATTGCAGTCGTAGATAGACACTTAAAAACTAAACCTGACCACAGACTAAACCCGGCCACATATTAAACCCGGGCAACGCTTATGTTTTAATAATAAAACCCAAATAAAGGAGCCATGGTAACAACATATACGCACGGATGGGATGGTTATCCCATGCGTCTCAATCTGGGCGACGAGGCCCTGGGTTCAAATCGAGTCGACGTCCGTCCACATTTTTGTGTTGATTTGTCACGCGTCCGGGTTTAATCTGTCTCGGGCTTTCCGCGCGTCCGGGTTTAATCTGCCTCGAGCTCCTTGCGTCCACTTCGGAGCCCTCGATCCCATCACCCCCCTCTCTTTAATGTCATGTGTTACTTAGTGTCGTGGTTATGCATGCTAAAAGGATAATGATGAGGATTGGCCCCAACCAACAACTTGATCATTGTATTCGCATGGACAGGCATAGCCTAGCAGCATTCCACAAGGACTTTGTCCTCCACTCTATAGAAAATCCAGTTATCCATGCTATAAAAAATGATACAATTGCTCGCCAAGGTCCTTATTAATCGACGGCGCTTGCAGGGCCCACCGAGAGCATGTGCATGGCATTGAATTCGAGCGACTCTTTCCATTGACAAGTAGTGCCACGTGGGAATGTTGTCCCTAACTTTGGCAAAATTATTTCCAGCATTAGCAAGGCCGGGGGTCTAGCACCCGAAGTGCGAATCTTCGTCTCTTTCAACTCAAATAAAAGACTACCGGCAAACGTTAATAGCATTTAAATCATGCAAACCTATGGTGTCGACGTGCGTATAATAAGAGGACTTACACGGTGGTGGCGGTGGGGAGGCGACAACATGGTAATAATCATAGGCTATGTCGGTTCGTTCTCAGCATTGTCGATATAAAATGGCACGCGGGGATATTAGCGTCTGTGCAAGCAAATCGAGCCTCTGCCTCAGTACACCCACTCACCAAGCCTTCGCTCTCTCTCGCTCTCTCTCTCTCTCACACACACACACACACACACACACACACACACACACACACACACTCGTCTCAACTGATCATGACCACCGTAGGCGCTGATGACACAGAGAAGAATATACGCAGCATCCAGGAGCTAGTGAATGCGGGGCTGCAGCGCGTGCCGGCCGTTTATATCCGGCCGGTGCAGGAGAGAGCACGCTGCACGTCCGCACCCAACTCGATCACCAACGTCCGCGACCACCAGCTGCCCAGCGTGCCTCTGATTAGCCTCAGCAGTAGTAGCAGGCAGCTGCTACAGCAGGTCACGCATGCCTGCTCCCACTGGGGCATTTTCCAGGTCATCACTCAGCTAGCACACTGCTACTTTCCTTTCTTTTGTGAATCAAACAGTTTTTTTTAAAAAAAAATCTTCCAGAAAACAAGATGCAGGTTTTCGTACGTAAAAAAAAGGAAGTCACATGAGTCTCTTAAAATTTGGTGTTTAAAGTTGTTGATAGAATGGCAGTCAGCGCCAGCAAAAATTTGGTGTTTAAAACCCAGCGCTAGAATTTTCTTTTTTTTGTCTTTTCGAGACCATACTCACAATTGTGAGTGTTGCCCCAAAATGAGATGATGTGAAATCCTCAAGCACAAACGCTGCCTTGAGGAAACAAATCACATAGGCGGGGCTACACCATCCCTCTGAGAGCCGAGAGTTACAAGGAAGTTACATTGTGGTGTCTGGCAAAACCTAGTCCTTTTTAATGATTGCTAGATTCTACTCTTCAGAGTTCTTCCGTTTTCCCATAGCTCGTCCCTGCTCTTGCTTTCTTTAATAATCTCGTCGAAGCTTGCCATCAAGTGGTCTTTTTCAAAGATCCACTTGTTTTAGACTTGACTATAATAATTAGGATGGCTTGGTTCTTCCAAACTTTGCCTCCAAAGAGCAAGTTGTTCAAGATCTTCCAAGTCGTCTGAATCCATTTGCATACTTTGCCCACTATGCCCTTCGTAGATGGACAATGTCGAAAAAAGTGGAGGGAGTCCTCACTCGCTGCTCATTGAGTTAGGTAAATTTCTCTAGCTTGTCTTTATTGAGTGGAAACAACTAGTCTGATTTGAGAATAAGCTTGCAGTATATTTCTTTAGTTGGCGGTTTGGTGAAGTGTCTATTCTTAGGCCAATGCCAAACTTTTTAATCAAATTCAGCCTCATATATTGGTGAAGGCACAAAGCTGAGCCCCTCGACAACTTTGCTAATTAGTAGTCGTTCAATGCCGTGGAGATTGAAATGGGAGCTCAACTGCTCTATCTCTTTCCAACACACTTTGTCTCGTCCCAACATTGGGTTAGGTGGGTGAGACCTTTGTTATTGTCTTTTGTAGCAACTTCTCTCCAGAACTAATTCAAATCTTCACTTCCCACTTTGGAGAGCCAAGGGGACCAATGGGTTTTGGAGTTTTTTAAGTATCTGGATGTCTCTCCCCATTCTATTGTCTATGAGGCTTTGGTGCATTTGCGTACCATCTCTCGCCTATATTACCCCCTAGCTTATGTTTTTCCCGTTGTGGTGCCAACAATTTTTTGTGTACTCCGACCTCTTTTCACCTGCCCCCGTGGTAGCTTCGCCTGTTGATCATGTCCCATGCCATGATGGCGTGTGCCTAGTCTTTTTTGGTCAACTTTGACCATGAATTTGGCACATTGTGCTTCAGCATGCACTACAGGATTGAGGGTTCCAATCGCACCTTGCTCCTTGGGTCTAGCAACATATTCCCATTTAGCCCATTGTCAGGGTAATGTATCTTTAGTGTTGTTTTTCCATAGGTTTCAGGAATTCTTTCAAACCCTAGCTAGATTTTGAACTTGCTATGAAGAAAACCGAAAATTTCTACAAGTTATAGTGTATATATCAGCAAATGCTTCTACGTTTATCCAAAGAACTTGAAAGTTTTAAGTGTGCTCTTTTTTTTTGGAAAAAAAGTTTTTTGGTAAGCCTTGACTATAACTAAAGGTGAAATTTTCAAAATGCGTATGAGACTTGTGGAACTTCCCACAATATCCTAAAATTTCCAAAGTTCCTCTCTTATTTGGCTAAAAGTTCCGAAAATGCCCTCAAATTTTATAAAATTTCCAATATAGTTAATTGCACAAACATCTCTCAAGGCATTATGTTTTGCAAGTCTTTATAAGGAGAGTGATCCTCCATCGTTAGATCGTGGCAGAACTAGGATTTTTAATTGTATTGTAGACTCTCACGATCAAATTTGTAGACACAAATCTCACTGTGTGTGAGCTTATTGGTGCTAATATTGTTTGAGACAATTAGAGACGCGTCTCTATTATAAAAAAGGATAGACTATGAGACAATTCGTATAAGGGCATTTTGGGAATTTTTAAAAAATACAAGATGACGTCGGTAATATTTTTCATAATTAACATAATTTGTAACCTTTTCTCCCTTAATTCTCCTCTAGCTACATGTTTTAGCATGCCAAAAATACTTAGTGCTCAAAGCTACATTTTTTATTTGATTATAGGCCTAATTTTAAGTTTTATTTCTTGATTATTACTAATCATTGCTGTTTGGGATCTTTGTAATATTAGCAGGTTATAGACCATGAAGTCCCTATAAGCTTACAAAACCAACTTTGGAGTGCAACTTGCCATTTCTTCTCTTTGCCCACCAAGACAAAGCTAGAGCTCATATCGCAAGACCCTTCTTGTCCTCTACTTTTCTCCACTGGTTTTTTCTCTCACGAAAAGGTGAAGGAGTGGAAAGATACGCTTGGATTCAAGCCAAACGCTTCTATGAATCAAGAGCTTCTGCCCTATTTTCTCAGGTATTTCTTCCTTTGGTGACATTGACCCCTTGGCATTGTAAAGTAGAGCCGTAATGTTTCTTGGAATACAATGGTAGAAATTTTACACATGTATATCATCAATTGCAAGCCCATGAAGCTCGAGAAATGGTAAAGAATTTAAGATGGCTTGCCATAGGAAAAGGCATAAGAGGATGCTTTGCTAGAGTCGGAGTGGCTCTACATCTCGGCGTTGTGAGGCCACTGAGTAAGAGGAGTCTCCCAATTCTCATTGTTGCAACTAGAAAACATGTGAAACTAGGTAAACATGACTATAAACGTTTTTTCTTTGCAAAACTCATAGACAATGAGTGTTATATTAAAATAAGAACAAAAAAATTTTACAATCACAGACCTGCTCCAATCGACGAGCCCGAGCATCAGCTATTCCAAGGACAATCACCATGATCACACAAGAGCATATGAGTTCAAGGGGTTTTACAAGGACCCCCCAAACCCATAAAACATCATCATAACTAAAAAAACACTGTTGACAAGCCAACACACCTTGCATGCCACAAATAAAAAAAAGAACAGCATTACCACAATTTATTTTATAAAAAATTCACTAACTTTTTGCAAGATTTTGTTAATTAATAATTAATTGAAGAAATTTTATAACACGTTTTGGACACCTTTTTAATACCTTTTAGCCAACTTTTTGTATGTATACCCCTAAGATTGATTGTTTTCCTTGCAGAGGACCTATGTTAAACTTTCATAAAAAGATGAAAGTTCTTGCACACAAATTATGTGAAGCAATATGCACCACTCTTGCATTGGATTGCAAAGGGTTTTGCGATTCTCAACTATCAAGAGAAACAATGGGATTCAATTACTACCCAACGTGTCCAGACCCGGACTTGACATTTGGTTTGAGCTCACATTCAGACTTTGGATCGCTCACAATCATAATGCAAGATGAAGTTCAGGGCCTTCAAGTACGAAAAGGAAATGCATGGATTGATGTAGTACCAATACCAAACTCATTTATTGTCCTCTTGGGTGACCAAGTTGAGGTAAATTTTAATTATGATTGTAAAACAATACAAATTATATGCCAAAATATTTCAAGAAAACTTGCTATGGAGCTTAATAGTCAAGCTTTCATATCTGCAAAGACTGACACCATTCTTTCTTGTTTTAGATATTGACAAATGGATACTACAAAAGTGTTGAACATCGAGTTGTGACAAATACAATGAAACCACGAATGTCCATTGCTTGTTTCTATGCTCCAAATGAGCATGAACATGTCAAACCCCTCAATCAATTTGTGACTCGAGGGTGTCCCACCATGTACAAGGAAACAAAATTTGGTGATTATCTTAAGCATGGATTCAATCGAGGGCTAAATGGAAAGTCAAATCTAGAATTTAGTAGCTAAAGACTTATTCCGTTTCCATAGCTCTTCACTGAAATGGTTCTATACATCTGGAGCTATTACATATAAATGTAATAAATCACTATGCAGATAAAGAAGAATTTACAATGCTTATTTCACTTTACAAATCCTTCAAGCCGCCGTATTATGTGACATGTACAAGATTTGAAGGAAACACCTACAAAACTTAGGGGAAACCATGCACAAAAGATTCCTCTCAAGCTATCCAATATGAATATTTATCGATCTTTAAAAGGACTATGGATTGGGTAAATTTCTTTCGTATGTTTCCATTCATAGAGTTTTTTTTTTTAATACTAATAGAGAAATTGATGATTAATGTGGTGTGCCTAAAATGGCCTCTCTTGTTTTTTGATGCATGCTACAATTTATGTGAGAATTATTTTAAGCATTCATGATGAAAGCATTTTTGGTCTACCGAAGGAAGTGCTATTTGTGTGTGTGTGTGTGGTGGGGGCCCCGTTTGAGGTTGCACTGATGATGAGTTTTTGATGCGGAGTGTTTACCTAACTAATCCATTTGATATGAGTTTTAGTGGTTTCTTTGGGTTCCCAAAATCCTTGGTATGAGTTTTAGTGTTTTTTTTATAAAAAAAGGATCATGATGGTATGCTAAAGAAGTGCTATAAAGTAAGAGGGGGGAAGGGGTGGGCTAGATGAGTGCTCATGTGGTGTAATTTGTGTTTGGAGATACTAGAAACAAGAAGCATATGGTGAAATAGCAAGAAGGTGTCATCAGTTCCTATAAAAGTGGTGGGGAAGGTGTTTGTTTTTTGGATGTGGTAAAAATACACACATTCAATTGACCTTGCATTGTCGGTTTAGGATTTGATGGAACATTGCTATAGCTCCCTCAACAAGCATGCAAGCATTCTTAAATCTCCAATGGTCACACAAGTAAGATATTTCATAGGCACTGAGCAAGGAAAAGGTCAATAATGATCACAAAGATAGTTAATTTATAGCATCAAATTCCTTATTACAATTAGAAGTTTTCACAAATAACCAAAGGTAAGTTTTGGTAAATGACCAAAAAGAAAATTTTCTTCGTTGATCTTGACGTTTTTTGATTCTGGATAGTGTGATCATATGGACCTTAGCAGGTGCGCTCATAACTATGTTGATGTAGAATCTTAGGACGGGGTTCATTTTTTATCTAAATTTTGAAACAAATAAAAAAAAGAACAACATTACTAGGATTTATTTTAACAAAAAATTCAATAATTTTGTACAAAATTATATTAATTAATTATTACTTAAAGAGATTTTATAATACCTTTTGGACACCTTTGGTTGTATTCTCCTCAAGAGATATTACAACTACCTTCCAAACACCTTTTGAATGTATACCCTAGGATTTTCACATGAAATAAAAAGAGGACATATGCTAAACTTTCATAAAAAGATGAAAGTTCTTGCACACAAATTATGTGAGGCAATATTTCTTTGGAGAGAACTTTCATAAAAAGACGAAAGTCCGTGCACACAAATTTGGATTTCAAATTTTTTTGTGATCGTGATCTATCAAGATAAACAATGGGATTCAATTACTACCCAACATGCCTAAACTCGGACTTAACATTTGGTTTGATGTGAGGCCAAGTTTATAATAGGACCCTAGTGGGAATAGAGCACATGGGTTGGCTAGCTTTTAAAGAGGTTGGGGTAGGTTGGGTGAGCAAACTGTTTTCCATTACCCTTTGGGCCTTAAATTGGTATTAGATCTTTATTTGCAAAGCTACTTTGGGCGTGGTTTTGCAAGCATGCATGAAGGGGGGAAGAAGATCGTGAAGAGGAAGGTGCGCCAAGCTCCGTACAAGAAGGGACGCTTGCATACACACATGTCCTCCCTTTGACGTGGAAGAAACTTGTCATGCTCGGCTTGTCGAATGCACATGGAGGAGAGAATCAATTTATGTTTGAACGAAGTTGTACATGATGCTCTCTCTCTCTCTCTCTCTCTCTCTCTCTCTCTCTCTCTCTCGTTTCTCCTACATAGGTTCCGCATGATGCCATTGCCATATTCAAAGAAGGTATTTCTTTATTAGATTCACACCCTACCTTTAGGCCACCTTATTTGGGCATTTGGGGTGACCAAGGGCCCATTCCCTTAGCAGTCTTCCCTGTTGTCTTTTTGACAAGGTCTAGAGCCACTATTTCACACATCTGAAATTCTTTGCTAAGAGTTACCAAACATTGGTACGGATTTTTTCAAATTCTAAAAATCCTAAAGCTTTCTTTTCTTCTTGAGCAACATCTGGACGGGATTTTCCCTTGTCGAGTAAGAAGAGGATCAAAGTGTGGGTGTTTGAGAGTATTTAACGAGGATTTTAGAGAGCTAACAACTTCTACAATCTAGTCCAACAGATATTTGGGGTTGGAATTCTAAAAAATTCAACATCGTTGCCTTCAAATCATCCAATGTAGTTTTGATTTTGGTGTCAAAAACTTTAATTGAACCTGCAGCTTGGATTTCGTAATTTATCTCACCATAGAGAATTAATTTGGCAAGGCTAAAAAATCTATGGGTCGCGGTTGCTTGTTGCTTTTGACAAAGCGGTTATTATTCTTTACGAGATATTATCTTTGCTTCTTAGCTCATCACTACACCATTGATTCAGACATAGATATGCATCATTAGTTTGACTTCGAGCGTCCTGCACCAAATGCATCTGCTTATGTCTTGCTGTCGAGTAAGAAGAGGATCAAAGTGTGGGTGTTTGAGAGTATTTAACGAGGATTTTAGAGAGCTAACAACTTCTACAATCTAGTCCAACAGATATTTGGGGTTGGAATTCTAAAAACTTCAACATCGTTGCCTTCAAATCATCCAATATAGTTTTGATTTTGGTGTCAAAAACTTTAATTGAACCTGCAGCTTGGATTTCGTAATTTATCTCACCATAGAGAATTAATTTGGCAAGGCTAAAAAATCTATGGGTCGCGGTTGCTTGTTGCTTTTGACAAAGCGGTTATTATTCTTTACGAGATATTATCTTTGCTTCTTAGCTCATCACTACACCATTGATTCAGACATAGATATGCATCATTAGTTTGACTTCGAGCGTCCTGCACCAAATGCATCTGCTTATGTCTTGCTGTTGGCTACTCTCATGAAGGGTGCTCGTATGGAAATAGGTATAGATGATAGCATACAATTTCTTGGTTTGCAAACGCTTAGGGCATTACAATCACGATGTTTGTAATAGAGACAAACTTTGCATGATTGAGTAAAAATGTCACTAACTTGTTTGATTTGGTAGTGCAATATCTGCAATAACAAGCCAAGGACCTTGTAAATGAGCAATTTGGGGGGTCCATCAGACATTGTGTTTGTAAATCCTTCCTGTGGCATTCTGGAGCATGGCTCTGAATCGGATTTGTTATTAGCTATAGACAAAAATCTCCAAAGCCAGCATCCTAGTTACCTAGAAAACTTGGAGAACATTGTGTTTAAGACGTGTATATTGTTGTTTTAAAACTAATACTTATACATAAAATAACATAACCATTCAAAAGAGAGATGGATTTAGACAAAGGACAAGGATTATCACCAAGTCAGTCTTGGATTCTTTTTTGTATATCATAGTGAGAATGATGTCTAGTGATTTGTACATAGGATAGTTAAAAACAACTGATACTAAAGTGACAAAGGTCAAGTATATCGGTGACGGATAGCAAAAAAGCCAGAAAGATCCTAAGTAAAAAGATAGAATCCTCACCTGCATCCATATAAACAAGACAACATATTTGCTAGCTTTGAATATGTATTACAAGTGTCAACAAACCTATCAATTGTTATTCATGGCCTACTTAAAACCTTTTTAAACTTATATCTACCAACCATGAAGAGTTTAATTCATCTAGTATCCATTACCAAAAAAAATGTAATGATGCTGTCACAGTGAGACCTGGAGGCCATTACTCCATTTTATCAGGTAAAATGTGTGTTTCAAAAGGTTTTTATAAAATTTATTTTAGGCTTGTGATTAGAAGGCCATCACCCCTTCTAATCCAAGTGGTATCTTTATAATAGGTTGTAAAAGTAGCTAGTTAAACCCACTTTTAAGGAAATTATCCATAATAATTAGGTTAAGTTCTGATTAGACGGCCATCTTTCCTTTTGATCCAAGTGTCTTACCCATTTTTTATCCCATGAAGCCTTTCTTGCCATCCAATTTCAAGCTTTCAGATGTTCTTGTTTTATAATGAATCTAAAAAAAAAAAAGATCTGATCACATCTTAGTCCAATCCATATATGGGGCAGTATTTTGGAGAAGATGTTTTTGCTAAAACTACTTACAATCTAAAAGTGTTTTTTGTAATCAAGAAGTAGACCTGAAATTTTACATGTGTTATATGAAAGATTCTCAACTACCTACTATCCTACCCATTAATGAGGTCTAGTCATAGTGTTTCAAAAGATATGCCAACCACTACCCAGTGAGGCAGTCCCGGGCGGGCAACAAGAGAGGCGACCTCTAAACACCCCTCAAGGCTCCCACACTGCTCAATTGGGGTTTGGGCAACCACAAACACAACACAACAACAAAATCACAGCCAACCGCAACTTGATAGACGTAGAGTCCATTGCAAATGCAAAGGACACCTTAGCATCCACCTCTCTTATGGTTGCTTCAAAGTGAATGCTTGAGGACATGTTGTGCCCTTTAAGCATGAATCTTAGCATTTCTCATATTGTTTTCCTATTTTGTAAAGTGCTTGTCTTAGGCATGGGTCTTTATTGGACACAAAGTCCATTGTTGCAAATGCAAGGGACACCTTAGCATCCACGTCTATTATGGTTGATTCAAAGTGAATTCTTGAGGACATGTTGTGTCCTTTGAGCATGAAACTTAGCATTTCCCATATTGTTTTCCTATTTTGTAAAGTGCTTGTCTTAGGCAAGTGGGTTTCTTATTATAAGGTCTTTATTGGAAGAGATTGTGATTTTCTTCACTTGTGACTTATCCTTGTGTACCTATGTATGTGTGTCACCTCTCTCATGATAAGAGTGTGCCAATTTGGATTTTCAATCTCTCTCTCTCTCTCTCTCTCTCTCTCTCATTCATTTGAGAAATATGGATGATGAGGAGGTGATAAATCTATGTTGTTGCTTGAAGGAACATATATGATGTCTTTGTGTTGGTTGATTCATATATCATGCCATAGTGCTAGCTTAGTGCAAGTAGGGCATTGATTTCTCCATTTGTCCATCGAACATATCTATGTGAAGTGTTGGCATGGCATATGCATACGAATAATACACAATATCCACTCAAGTATGAGAGGAGTTTTCTCACATCATGTATGTGATTCATCAAATGTTTCTCCTCGTTGGTTATCGTGTTGTAAATCACAACAACAACTCCTTTACGAGTTTGAGGGAAAAATGATAGATGAACTCCATTAATAGACTCATGGAGGACTTACAATTGCTATATAGAGCACTCAAAATCTGATAAACGTTCACTTCATACATCGAAGCAAGTTCTTAAAAAGAGTGCTTATTTTTTGCAAGCTTCTAATTTAGAGCTTCTAAAGATAAATAGAGCTTTCTTTGTTGTGATGCTAGTTTTCCATTGTAGCACCCACGTATGAGCTTTCACTTGCAAGAAGAGCACACCTTGGTAGAATCCATTTTAGAGCTTGAGTCAAATCTATTTATATACAAGTGGCTGCATTCACATGGTTTGTTATTCACAATAGAAAATCTTTTAGTAAAGAAATTCTTGTTCTCAATAGAGTCACATTAATCTTTGTACACCAATACACTTGGATGCAAGACAACAACCCTAATCTACTCTCTATTATTATTCCCATTGTAAACCATCTTAATGTAAACTCTAATACATACAAAGGATTGGTGTTAGGCTAATGATTATGATTAGCAAATCAAATGCCACAAACCATTGTCTAAGTGCTTCTTAAGAAATTTGTGTAGTGTACTTTATTAAATTAGTATTTAAAAGATCAAGATGCTACCTTTTCACTAAGCAAGAGCAAAATAATAAGATTCAAAGAAATTAGAATCTTCTTCTGCATCCACCAACTCAGAAGGAGAACACCTTGCACCACAAAACTTGTAGTAGCCTAAGCGATGCCTCTATTGTGTCATTCACAAATGATAAGCTATGGAAGTTCAATCTATGTTCTTCATGCTACACACTAGGTTGTGAGCATATTAAACAAAGCTACATTGTTAGGAACTACTATGTGAAGGGATTTTGAATGATGTATTTATTGTGTCATTCAAAATTGAACTCTTCTTTTATACAATGAAATATTCACTTTATGTTCTTCATGTTATGCATTTAGTTTGTGAGTGTATTAAACCAAGCTTAATTGTTAGGAACTACTTTGTGAAGGAAATTATTGACCTTAAAGATAGGCACCCAAAAATTGAGAGGAGGGAGCGAGTGCTTTCAACTACAAGAGAAAGTGTGGATGGAAATTTTTGCATTGTTTATATCCTCATCTATATCAAAAGTCTTTATTTATCTTCTTTCCTCTCTAGCAAAATGCACAAATGTGAACTCTCGGTCTTCTCGACAACAAGTACAACCCATACATGGCATGGAAACTTGTCTTAATGTTCCATACCCTTAATAAAACTACTCAATTAATCCAAGTGACCTATAGAGTGGTAAACACGATGAGGAGAACTCACAAACCTTACAAAAAATAGGATCCCTTTATTGTTTTCTATGCTTATTTGTACCCATTATCCAATCTCACGTATGGGTATTCATTTCAACAAGGAGATCAAGCACATTTGACACCATTATCTTAGGGAGGCATCACATTGATAGTAATCAATTGTCCTCTTTTAGGACATAGAGAAAGATTGTCTTTCTAATTTGAACATTACCATTGAAAAGCATATATGGATCCAAAAGGATTGCATATGAACGTGGTTTCGGAAGTAATCCATTGATCCTTTTTCAGGACCTAGAGAAAGACTCCGCCTTTCTAATTTGATCATTACCATTGAAAAGCATATATGGATCCAAAAGGAGTGCATATGAACGTGGTTTGGAAATTAAAATCTCATTATGAATAATTTCATTGAAATTATTTTTCAACAGTTACCTAGCATTCACATAGTCTATCAATGCTTCTTACATGTGATAACTACAAGCTTTGCATTTTTCCATATATTGTAGTGCTATTTATTGAGTTATGTTATGTGAAAACAAAGCAAAAATATACTATGATCAACACATGCTTGGAAACCCCTTTTTCCTAAGAAAATTATGGATTTGTTTTCCACGATGTAATAATGACCCTTTAAATTATTTTGGTTTTTAAAAAACTCCCAATAAAAAGCGAACTTGCATGCTATACTAACAATCCCCCCCCTCCCCTGGCCCCTCGTGAGGTTGAGGGTAGGATTTTGACTATTGGCAAGTGTGCACTTGGGGATTGAGCAAGCTCTTCTTCAGATTAAAAAAAAAGCATCCTAAACATAGTATGAAGCAATATAAACCTCATAAATCTTGTCATATTATTTAGAAAAGGATAGCTAGCCCTACTTGAAATGTACATCTTTGACAAGTGCAATAATAGCTTTGTTATAAGCACCTGGAGAGAAATTTTGAGAGAACTACTTTAGAATATTCCAAATAAGTACAAATCATAAATTTTGACATGTGAAAAATGTTATGATTGACTCAAAACATGATGCTCAAGACCTAATCAAAATCATCACCTGTGCAACAATAGCTCATAGGCTAACTGCATGAATCTATTAGCTTATAGAAGAATAACATTTTTAACATTTAGGAATGTCAAGAGACCACAAAGATTTGACATACAAATGTTGAATTCAAAAGTTGGTGCTTGAGATCTAGGTAAAAACCATTTGGCTTCCAAATAGTCTTCACTAAGAGCTAATTAGTCTTCACTAAGAGCTCACAGACTGGATGTGGACAGTCTAAGACTTCATAGAAGAAGAGCATTTTTATTTTTAAGAGACATAATAGATCCTTATAAGATTAGAAATCAAGACATAGTCACTTGTTTAGTGTTGGTAGATTCTTTTCTAAATTCCATTTGTCTATGTGTTGTGTAGCACTAATGTCATGCTCAATTGCTTCTTCCACAACCATCCAGCTTCAAATATTCCCACTCACGAGGAGAGACCCCTTTCATCAAGGTTTCCAAAGTTAAAAATATATAATTAGGATCGTGTTCAAATCATTATCTAACATGTCAGCCTTAAATTGAAGACTTTATAAGGGAAGAGCTCAGAGTCCGTCCGCGCGTGAATTGTGAGCTCTCAACAACATAATGGGTGAAAATTTTCTTTTTCCAAAATTAAGGGACTAATTGCAAGATGAGCGGTGAGATCGATCATCTTTTCCTAACAGTGTGGGACTCATTTCAAAGGGAGAATCCCAAAAATACCCCTCATATTTCGAACGTTTTTGCATAGTTCATCTTTTTGACGATAGTTATCTATCTTCAAGCACCTTACTTATATTATTTTTCACCAATGAGCTCACAAATAGAGGCATTTTCTACTAATTATAAGCCATTTCAACTTGAGAGGTCCACAATGTCATCCAAAATCTTAGTTCTACCAGGGAGAACTCCTCTTCCTATGAAGATCTTTAAACAAAAAAGCGATTGGAGATGTTTGCAAGAGTTACAAGGGGTAATTCTGGAGTTCTTGAAAAATTTAAAAATTTTGGCGGAATATGAAGAGCATTTTAGGAATTGTAGGAATTTTGGGGGTATTCTGGAAATTTTATCAAATTTCAAGGGTAGTTTGATTTTTTTTAATTGCAAAAAGATGTAATATGCAGAAATGTGGAAGCTATCGTGAGAGCTCGCAATCTGTCCGCGTGCGTGGACTTTGAGCTCTTGATGAGGATGCTTGACGCTCTCAAAGTTGGACGTGCCTACCGTTTGTAATCGATAAAGTGCCTTTTGCGACAGCACATGATCGATGCTGCTTAATAAGTCATGATCTGCATCGTCATGCCATCGATGATCTTCATTTGAGGGGCTATGCCAAACGCCAGTAGCCAGTAGAGAGTTTCTTGCGCAGGGCGACTGGCTATGATCAGGTGCGACTGGCTATGTTGAGGCCATGATCAGTAGACATTTTCTTGCGCAGGGCCACTGGCTATGATCAAGAGTGACTGGCTATGTTGAGGCCATGATCAGGAGCGACTGGCTATGATCAGTAGCTACAATTGGCTATGATCAGTAGCTACATATTGTCTTTGATTTTTTTAGTGGTAAGCACCACCGTGTACTCTGTAGTGTTACTGCACGTAGGTATGGGAGATGATGACGATTTCAATCCACATTGAACACGAGGATTACACTAGTACACAGTCAATGATCACGACTCAGGCCTCATTGCAAATGAGGATTATTACTACCTACACAGTCTCATATATGACTCTCGACCAAAACTCGTTGCATACATCCTCATTCCTTCATCCTTCAGGTCTTCGTCCCTGATTGCATTGACTTGGTGTTAATGATAGTGCATATGATCAACTTCAAAGCGCGCCTTTGAACTTGTGCAAAACAATGGAGGAAAAAGCAATATTCAACCACTCAAGAATTAGCTGATGATCGGCAACATTTGTGATCTCCTTCAGCATCATTTTGATTGGTGCGTTCACTTCTGCTTTCATGGCTACTATCGTTAAACCCTGGTCATCAAGGTTTGATCTGCTTCTCTTCTTG